>NC_041730.1:137310729-137919896 GCF_004115215.2 Ornithorhynchus anatinus | reverse complement strand
CTGGGTTTTTGTCCTGCCCTTCGTAAACGATCGCCTAGACGGGGGCAGAGGGAGGAAGGGAGAGGGAGGGGGACAGGTCAGACTGAGGCTTCCAGGACAGTTCAAAAGAAAGAAAGAAAGAAAGAGGGAAAGGGGCAGACAGAAGGGGAGCTAAAATAAAAACTTTTGGGTGGGGGCCGTCCAACGGGTCGGGCTTCGCCGCCCACCCTTTCAACAGGTAAAGGCTGGAGGGAAATAGGTGGATTCGGCCCTCGGAGAGCGGGGACACGGTAAGGAACAAATGCAGGTTTTAATTATCTCTCCCACTTTAGTTACCTGTCAAATGACAGTTTATGCCCACAACAACTTCATCTCTCTCCATCTTTCCCCCTCCTATTTCTCCTCCCTTCCTTCTCCCTCTCTCCCTCATGTTTTCTCTTCCTTTTTTCCTCCCCCCTCCCTTTCTCCTTCTTTCCCTCTCTCTTCCCAGCCCTCTCTCTTCCTCCTGAAGGGAGAACCGGCCAGAGGTTTCCCCGGCCTTCCTGGGAGCAGAATCTGGAAAGGAGATCTCCTCGGTCTTCTTTCCTCCCGTGCTGCCCACTTCTCTTCTCCCCCACCCGACCCCCTCCCCAGCCTTCGCCCCCCGGGCAAATGACACGTCCTGAAATTTCCTCGGTGTGATTAAGGACTGAGATTTGGTCCTCGGCGGCATTTCCTTGGTCTCTCTGGCTGGAATGTCAACTGGAAATCTGAGCGGGACCAGCCGCCGGCAAACCCTTTCCCACACAGCGAAGAAGGGGGTGGAAAAGTAAGATCTGTGTTGGCAAATCAGCTCATTAAAGCCTTAAATTCCTCTCCGGTCTCCAACTCTCAGGGTCTGTCGCGCAGGCCCATTTGCCGGGGAGGTCTCGCAGTTTGCAAGCTGAAGGAAGCCCCTGGAACGGGGGGAACTAGACAGGCCCCCCGGATCCGCGGGATTTTCCCTGGTCATTGTCTACACTGAGTTCCAATTTGCATTTCTTTCCAGCTCGGAGGGCGACGACCGAAAAAACCCAAAAACAAAAAACCGGGAAATTGAAAAAAAAAATGAAAGGAAGAAGTCGGAAAGGCTCCTGAAGATAGAAAAACAATTTTGCGGTGACATGGTATTCCAGTTTAGAAACATTAGGGCTTTGCCCGTCTGCACCCCTGGGGTTTGAAGGGAGCCGGAGCCCCCCGAAAAGCCAGGTGGTGGCCATACCCCGAGCGCGCGCCCCGTTGGATTTGGGGGTTCAGAGGGCGGTGTTGGGGGAGACGGAGGGCTTCTCCAACTTTGGGGGTCCTCCTCTCCATCCTCCCCGCCTGGGTGTGGAGGGGAGGGCTCCTCTCCCGCCTCCGGCCAAGCCGCGCCCCCACTTTGGCCGCAGCGCTTCGCCAAGGCGCTCTGCCCAGTCCCACGAGCTCTTCCGAGCGCCCCATCGGCCCGTGCCCACCGCTTGCCCAAGCTGCGCGCTCCTAGCCACCCTTGCCCACTCTGTGCGCTCCTAGCCACCAGCTCCGTCTTCCCTGCGCGTTGTGGCCACGCTCGCCCACCCTGGGCTCTCCCTAGCCACCCCAGCCCAGGCTGCGCGCTCTAGCCACGCTCGCCCACTCTGCGCGCTCCTAGCCACCCATGCCCATCCTGTGCGCTCCTAGCCACCCATGCCCATCCTGTGCGCTCCTAGCCACCGCCGTCTTCCCCGCGCGCTCTGGCCACGTTTGCCCACCCTGGGCGCTCCTGGCCACACTGGCCCACCCTGCGCGCTCCTAGCCACCCCTGCCCTCGCCGGGCACCCTTTCTCATCCCCTCGCAAAGGCGCACGGTGGAACTGGGGACGCTTTTCCGAGAGAAGAAACGCCCCCCACCCACTCACCCACCCAAACAAACCCAGAAGTGCCTCGGCTCTTGGAGGGGCTCCGGGAAGCGAGCGCGGCAATATGGTTATTATCCGATGATATTTGGAAAGGAAGTGCTAATGGGCAATCTGGTGTTTGTTTTGAAACTGCTAACAATGATTTTTCTTGGGTAAAAAGGCCGCGTGTTTGGGAGCGCGCTTGAGTGGCTTTTGAACATAGGCTTTAACAGATGGTGAGAAGCTGAGGGTGCGCTCTCGGCCCCTCGCCCAGCCTCCAGCCCGGGCTGGGGGAGACGCCCAGCCTGGATCCCCCTCCCACAGACGCCTGGAGGACCCCAGAGTCCCTCCTCCTCCTCCCCCCCGCACCCCCTGAACCCCCTTTTTCTCTGGAGACCCTGCCTCTCCCCCCCCACCACCCCCAAGGAGCCCTCCTGCCAACTCCCTCTGGAAAGTCCCAGCCCCTCCTGGTGTCACCGAGTGCCCCCCCCCACCACACACACACACCCAAATACAAACACACAAACACGCTCACACTCAAACACACACCCCCAAATCCAACCCTTAATCAGGCTGCACGGCCTAAGCTTCTCCCCCAGCCTAAACTGTAGGCTTCTCCTCCAACCTCAACCCCACGGCCTTTCTTTAAACCACCAGGGAGGGAAATGGGGAGGGGGTTGAGGGGGGCGAGAAGCTGGAAATCCAGGGGACCCAAGGCGGGGAAGGGAGAGAGAGGAGAGGCAGGAAACTGCAAAATTCACCGCAAAATATTACCAGAGGAAAAGGGTCCCGCCCTCTGCTTTCTGACCGCCCCCCCCCATAATCTCCTAGAAATAATCACCCATTCGCTGCTCACCTCCTCGGTTATTTCTAACACTTTTACTCCCTTTTGGGGGCGCGGAGAGACCATCGTAAAAAATAATAATAATAATAATAATAATAAATGGAAGTTCGCTTAGCCCTAGCCACTAAAGAGCAGGAGGAGCCCGCGTTAATGTCAGCTCCCTAAACAGATACAATTTAGGCAACACAGAAATGCTAGAGAATACATCCAGATGCCGCAGCCGGGCCAAATCTGCTAAGGGCGGTGGTTGCAGCGAGAGATATCATTTCTGGCGGTTGTTACTTTCCCTCTGATGAACCCACGTATTTATATTTGATTTATTTTTTATTTTGTAGCACAAACAGAAATCCATAAACTGTCGGTTCAGGGCCATTGACTCTTTGATCAGTTCCTGGGCGATTTTTTTTTTCCCCCCGTCAGTGAAGGGGAGATTAAATGCCTTTATTTCCAGCCCTGTTTCTCCTGCAGAGGTAGGGGGCTAAATGAACAATAAAAATGTAGTTCCACTGAAGCCTCTTGTCCCTTAATACTGCAACAGTGAAACTTATCGCTGCCTCTAGAAGCCTCTTAATTAGACGACAGCGATTTCCGAAAACATTTAGCGGTTATATACAAAGGAAATCAAAACACATTGTCAACTCGAGAGCGCTCCAGAGTTAAAGAGGACCTTTCCCAGCTAACTACTGAGATAATTATGGAAGGCTACTATGCCTTCGTCTTTGTCAAAGCCACGGTAGTCCGCCTGTCAGATCTGTTTTTGTTCTTTGAGACAAACACACTCTTACGGTCCTTGAGATTTTAACCCTGTGTTTGAGAAAGGTAAGGAAAAAAACCCAACTTTTTTTCCCTTTTTTAAAGGTAGGGGGAGAAAGGTCGAAAAGTCGAAGCCTGAAAGAATAGGCAGCGGCTTTAACTTGTTACTCTTCCAGGAAAGGAGTGGAGGAAGGGAAAGAGAAGGCTAAAGGAACACTTTTCCTGGCTCTTCTAGGAGCGAATCCCAGCTAGAAACGGCGTTTTAAAAGCTCACAAGGTTCCTGGATGGTTTTAATTTACACTTGTGGCCTCGGTCTCCCAGAAACTCTGAAAATTCCCCCAAATGGGAAACCTCTCCAAAAAAAAAAGGGGGGGGGGGAATACAGAAAGAAATGAAAGAAAGAAACCCGAGCGAGGTCAGAAAACAAATGAGTTTTTCTGCCCCTTAATTACTCTGACGCTATACTGATAATGTGCAGTTATCATCGGGAAAGTTGCCCAAGACAGGTTAAATAATCTAATAAGGAACTGCCTGTAATTATGTTATTTACAAGGTACGACAGAGGGTTTGAAGAAGGAACAGAAGCTGATCTCAGAGAAACGGACGGTCCGGGTGACTTCCAGATCCTGGATTTTGAATTATGGAGATGGGGGACGGGGGTGGTTTAGAGGTGAGTCAGGACTAGATGGGAATAAGATGACTTTTCACCTCGACACATTTAACTTTTAAATCCAAATAAACGTCTCGCCTTACTAGATCATCGCATTTGGAAGGAAAAAAAAAATAGAGAACTCACCAAGCCCAGTGGAAAAGGCTGGGAAGAGAGTTGTCTTTGTTATTGGGGGAGCTTGGGGGGAGGATTTTTTGGGGGTGGGGAGGAAGACTGGGAATGTAATGGAAGAGGAAGGGGGGTAGGTTTTTTTGTTGCTTTTTTTTTAAAAAAAAAAAGTCTGGAAGTAGATCTCGGCTTCCCCACCCCCACCCCCCCACCCCCGCCCCCGCATCAGATATTAATGCCCCAAATGAAGGAGGATAAAATCGGTCTCAAATCATGATGCATTTAATAATATATATCCTCTACATTCATGACAATAAAAAAAAACTATGTCACCGTTTCCTACATAGAGCTTAAGAAATAGAGAATTCTAATTCGTATGTCAAGAAAGCTCAATGAAAAATAAATACACTAGGACATTTCGGTATTATTGCCTCTGAAAAACGAGTCAAAGACAAGTCCGGCAGTTTAAGCAGATGGAAAAACTTAAAACTTTCTCACCTGTTTGGTCATTGAATCTATTAGACGAACATACAAGTCCTGTTCTGTTCTAACTCCTGCAAAAAAAAAAAAAAAAAGAAAGATAAATTTTGATCGGAATTACAGTAGTGAGTCTCGGGAATAACCTAATGGATGTATGAAGTCAATCAATTAAGTGCTGCGTATAGTGCATTAAAACTTAGGACAATCCTTCAGAAGGCAAGAAATTCTATAGGAATTCATTTCTTGCAAAGCCGAGTTAAAACTAGTGAAGGTTCACATTTGAACCAATCCAGGTAACAAGTCTCGCTGCAATAATTTAGGAGTGCCCCATTATTTTGCTCTTCTGGTCTGGGTCATTAATTATTTTTTGGTATAAACATGGAAAAATCATTGAGAAATATTAAAGCTACCAGAATTCTCATCCCTTTCAATGGTCATTAATGAATTTCAATGATTTTTTTTTTGCTTATGTCTAGAAAGAAAGTGATGCCAGGTTTATGAAACGATCCCCATCCCAATAATTAACATTAATTTACAAAATTGAAAAAAGTCACTTAAAAGAGATGTTCTGTAGAACCCCTATTGATCGCTCTTTTTACTTTCTACTTCAAGCCCAGCCGGTTAATCATGTGAAGTACCATAGACATATTGATCGTTTATGTTTTGTTTTCCTTCTATGCCAAAAGAAGATTCGTGTTTACAGCCATGTCATTTTAAGCTCAAAATCTTTATATCCTTAAAAACCTGAGACAGACGAAGCATTTTTTTGTGGGGGGGGGGAGGGGGTCCTGTACTAACTGATAAAACAGGCAAAAGCAACTTACCGTTACTGTACAATAACTGAAGTTTATAATGAATCCCATTGTTAGTTTTCTCATTGTTTGGCTCCTACAAATAATGATAAAGAATTGTATTTATTAGGATAAGTGTCGTTCTTCCGCTGCTGAATATATATATATATATATACATATATTTTTTGCCAGCTCGACTGAAGCCCTTCAGTGTTACAAATCGCAAAAAAAAAAAAAAATTCTAGCTCCTCCACTCTGGGTAACCCTGATGATGTCATTTTCCTGCCGTAAAAATTGAACGTTTAGCTGGGTTCCTCGGTTAGAAAATAAGTCAGGACGGGCGGATAAGTTTCTCTACATCCAGCCCCTATTCTTAGCGACCAGGCGACGCTGAAATCGCTGGCAAGAAAGTACACGTGGTCGGCTTTGCCTCTGGAGTCCCGTTAGGGCTTGGAAGTATTTAACTCAAAGTGAAAATTATCTCTGATCAATTTAGTCATACTTAATTTAGGAAGAAGAAGAAGTAGAAAAGGGGAGGGGGGGGGGAACTTACTTTCTCTTTCTCCACAAAGTCCACAAAAGCTGTCCTCTCAATCTCCACTGGCTGCCCCTGCCTGTCGTACAGAGCTAAGACGAAGTGGAAAAAATTGGATTTTCTGAGATTGGAAGGTGGCTGTTTTTCGAAGTGCGCCCGGGCCAGCCCGACACCGCTGCGGGAGAGAAGGAGACGAGGTGTGGGTGAGAATCAGGGGGTGGGCGCCTCTTAAAATTAAAAGGAAAAAAATGGAAAAGGGGAAAAAAAAGACGGGGGGCTCTGCCGGGATGGGGGGGCGCGTGGAGGGGGTGGGGGAGAGTTGGAAGTGGGAGGTGGGAAAAGAAGAGAGAGAGAGAGAGGGTGGGGAGAGGAGAAGGGAGAATCCAGCTTTCTGGAATGGTCGCAGTGGCCCTGAAATGATGTAATGGGGAAAGGGGGGATGGAGGAAGGCGAAGCTGGGGTGCAGAGAAGAGGGTAATTGATGGATGGAGGGGATGCGGGGGTTGGGAGAGGATGGAGAGGTTTGGAAGGTGGAGGTTTGGGGAACAGATGCGAAAGGGCCAGCTGAGTTGAGGGACATACCTTTGGGCGGCGGTGTTAGCGTCCACCACTCCGGCAGTGTGCATCCAAGACCGGACCGAATTCATCCCACTTCCCAAAGGTTCTTCCTTCATGGTCGTGCCACCTCTGGGTATGTTTTCCTGAATCCCAAACATTAAAACAAATTTGGGCAAAACCAGCTCCTAACCAAAAAGGGGTTAAAATTAAGGAAATGTCAGATGGAGGGGCGGGTGATGGGTTTATTTTATTTTATTTTTTTTTTCCTCCTCTCTCTTTCTCTCTCTCCCCCTCTCTCTCCCTCTCTCCTTGGCGACTGGATTGCGAGAGAGGACTTTTCTTCCCGTGATCACCAGGAGAAAAGCCCAGTTCAAGTCTTTCTGTCTTCTTCAATCCGTTCGGGGTTGGCACGGTAGAAACAATTTGCTGGGCGCTTCTCTCTGCGGCTACTTGGACGTCGTGGCGGTTGGAGTAAAAAAAAAAAAAAAATTGGGGGGGAAAAAAAGAAAATAATAATAAAAAAGTAGAAGCAGAGCCGAAAAATCTGCGCTGGGTTCTTGGCTTTTTTTTTTTTTGGCTTTTTGGGGAGAGAAAAAAAAAAGAAGAAATATTTTTGTTGTTGTTGTTTGTAGACGAAACAGCCTCAAAAAAGCTTCAGGACACTGCTGAATCGACCACTTCTGGCAAGACTCTCCTGCTCCAAAAGACAAATAAACGAAAAAATGATTACCATGGAGTGTTCGTGGACACAGGAGAGGTTGATGGAGAGGCCTTTAGCGTCTTGCAGCATGGATGGCAGTGCACGAAACTCAGCCCTCCCTCCCCTAGGAATGAGAACCTATCCCTGGAGCGAAAACTCTACACCCCCGGGAAAAGCGCTGTCAGATTCTGACGTCGGAGGGGCGGGGCCAGCGCCATATATGGGTGGAGCCCCAACAATTTCCAACCCCCTCCCCACCATCGGCAAAAAGCCGATCCGGTCCCCAGCCCCCTAGCCCAGCCCCAGCTCCAGCCCAGTCCCCTCCAACTGCTGCAAAAGGACCGACCGGCCTCCAGGAACACTTTTTCCAACCCTTATAACGCGCGCGGCTTCTCCCTTGGTTTTTTTTTCTTTAACCCATCGACAGCCAATGAAGTTATTATTTGCCCCAATAAATCTCGGAAAGAAACAAATGCAGCCGATGCAAAAATAAAAAATCAAAATGCAGGGGAGGGGGTCACTAGCTCCCCCGGTCACCCCCAAAACACAGGAAGATAGGAAAGGTTTGGAGGCCGGGGTTGGGGAGGGGAGAGATTTAAATGGAGAAAATAATAATAATAATAATAATAATAATACATGTAAATACGTCATGCGTGGCCGAGGTCTGGACAGGAACGTGGAAATGTGAGCCGGAAGGTTATTTGAGAAGTAAAAATGGGGGGGGGGGGAGAATGGGTTGGATTTGTTGGGGTGTTTTTTGGGGGGTCCCTACCTCTAGCCCCGGGCTAGGGGCTTCTTCGGGCAGTTCCGGATATCATTAGAGTCCAAGTTTTTGTTCCAAACGAACCGGTCCTCCGAACCAAACGCATGGTGTTCGAAGTCGGGGGGCTTGGGCGGGGGGGCGGTGGTCACTGACTCCTTGGACACCAGACGGGGGAAAAGGGAGGAAGAAACCTCCGATTATCCCCCCCCCCCAAAAAAAAACCCACTTCTCCCACCCTAGACCCCAGGCCCAGCCACTCTTACACACATGTTCCATGCCAGGTTAAGAGCAGACGTAATGCGCCTCGTGCCCAAACGGGCATTTAAAAAATCTACTCTGGGTTTATTAGCTCCTTTACAGGGTAGGAAGTTACGCTCCGGTGTTTACGTTTGGCTGGAAAATCTTAAAGAGATCTGCGGTCTCCCAAAGTCGAAACAGATGCCCTGCCTACAGGCCGTCATCCCCTTTATCCTAGCTGCTTTCCGGAGGCAGGTTAGGAGGGAGATGGCCACCCCCTTGGGTCAACTGATTCGGGGGGGGGGAGCCCTAAGGAAAGATGGGGGCGCAGAACCGTCGGTTTAGAGAGGCCTGGAGGGAGAGACAGCCAGAGAGGCAGGGAGGCGAAAGTCAGGGGCATCAGAATTCCTAAATCCTTGCAAACGCCCCATTTGGGGATGGGGTTCCACCACGCAGTCTGGAATGACGGCTTCCCCAACCAGGCCAAAATAGCCCATTTAAAGGACGTTTATTTTGACCCCGGGGGGGGGGGGGGGGGGAGAGGGTCCCGGGGAGACAAGAGAGACTTTCTTGCGCAGAGTCGCCAGGCCTCGCTTAGGTCTTGGGGTGTGAGATGCAGGAGGGGAGGAGGATGCAAAAAGCTCGAGGACAACAACGGTGTCGAAGGATGAATCCTCCCGCCTTGTCTCTTTTTAGCACTCTTTGTGTCTGTCTGTGTGCGTGAGCGTGTGTGTGTGAATTGGCAGGGTAGGTATCGTTCATATTTTAATTAATCGGTGAAAATCGAAGTCCGATTTGCGTTATCAGGGTTTTCCCCCCTTCGTCTCTTCCCCCCCCACCCAATCGCTCCTCTAAGGGGTGAGAAAAAAAAAAAAGATGTGTTAGAAAGCAATCTATTTTGCTGGTGTTGGGGGTTAATGACTATTGCCAAAGATAAGTGAATTATCAAAGCTGTTGCTATAGCCCGATCTCGAAATCCATTACATTGCTGGCCGTCTAATTAAATACGTAAGTATAATAAAATCATATTTTATGACTATTTGAGGGTAATGAGATTAGTCTTTAGAAGCGATCGCCACATATTAAAGATGCCACTGTCTATAGAATGTTAATAACCTTAAATCAAAGTGTATGGAAACTATTCACGATAAATGAAAAGAAAATTCCGGAATTGCTAATCAGTCCCGAGTTGTTCAATTCCAGGAGACAGGATTCCCTAAAGCCATTCCGTTTTTTGTTTTTTGGTTGCTTTGTGTTTGTTTTTTGTTTTGTTTTTTTTTTTTTAATTTTCTAAGGCGTGGAAGGGAGATGCCCCAACTTCAGCTTGGACGACGGTACCGCAAAAGGGTGAAAACTGGAATTGGTTTTGTCTCCATCAGGAGAGTTTGCCTTTGCAGCGGAGGCAGGGTTTGGCGTGGATTAAGAGCGTGGGTGCCGTTGCTTTGCAAACCGCTCTCTCCCGAAAGGTTACGTTTAAAACACCCAACAATGCTTTCATTGTTTCATCATTTCGGAAATCTACCGTCCAATCCCGGAGTCGTTCCCCTCCTGGCCTAACGAAAGCATAATGCTCAAAATCATTTACAGTTATCTTTAATTCAGATTACACGCGCCAAGGCGATTTAAATCTGATTACCAAATTAGAAGGTTTTAAAACAAATCCTTTTCAATCTGATACTGTTGACTAAGGGGGGAGAGGGGGGAGGGGGGTATCGGTGGAGGGGAGGAAAAAAAAAAGTTCTGTCAGCCCATCACATAAGGTAACGACCCTGCCCCAGAAAGAAAAGGAGTTTTAAACCTTTTTGACAACAAATGCAGCTGCCCTACTATTTTGGACGATATTAAGCGAAAATGAATGCAAATCTGTGTTCAGAAGCCATCTGGACAGAAATAGACAAATCAGCTGCTCTTCACAACAGGCTCAGGGGCTGAATCTATTTCATCTCATTTTCTAGATCATCTGGCCTTACACCCAAAGCGTGGAGAATACGGTCTTTATCATTCACCAACTTTATCTTTTTTGTCACTATATTCTGCCGGGGACAAGCTACATGTAACAAGAAACTGGCATGTGTTTGTACTACTAACCCACGCTGCTTGTGGGGTGTGAATTGTTTAAAAGCCCCTCGATCTCTTCTCTCTCTATCTTTCTGTCTCTCTCTCTCCCCCTTTCTCTGTCTCTCTGTCTCTCCCTTTCCCTTTCTCTGTCTCTCTCCTTTCTCTCTCTTACTCTCTCCCTTTCTCTTTCTCTCTCTCTCTCTCCCTTTCTCTCTCTCTCTCTGTTTCTCTCTTCCTGTCTCTCTCTGTGTCTCTCTCTCCCTTTTTCCCTTTCTCTTCCTCCTCCACCCCCGACCCTAACTCGCCTCAAATCTTAGTTCCTGAATCTGATGGGAAGCCGGGTACCCCGAGTTTCGGGTTCGAATCCAGCAGGGAGAAGAAGAGGCCTCCCAGTAAAGCGCAAACGCCACCAGCGAAGAAAATAAGACTATTTTTCAAGGGGGAGGTGAGGATTGGGGGGAGATGAGGGGGGCGGGTGGAAAAGGGGGACGGGTCTCCATCCTCCCCTTAATTCTTTAAGTGGTGTCCGGTGGGGGAGAGCGCATCCTCCTCCTACCCAGCGAAGCTTCGGACTCCCTGGGAAAGCAGACAGAGTGGCCAAATCACAGCAGGACCGGTCGGGCCGCTGGTTTGGCGACTGGCTTTTGAACTTTGCAAAACCCCCAGCGGATGCTTCCTAATGGGGTGGGGGGTGGGGGGTGGGAGGAGGGAATCGGGCAGGGGAAAACTCGGCCGGGCCGGAGTCGGGGGGACCCGGGCCCCGAACCTCGGAAAAGTTGGGTCAGGCAGGAGGTGGTGCGGGTTTGTCCGTGCGGATTTGCGTGCGACGGCCAAGAACTCCCGAAGTAGCGATCCTCCTCCTTCCCACCGTGTGTGAAGTGATTCCTTTTGTGTGGATTTACGGGGGGAAGCTTCAGCGGGCCCCCCGCCCCCCACCCCCCGCAAATTTGCATTTAAATAGCGACATCAAGCGATTCGCGTGGCGCACATCGCCGGGCTCCCAGATGTCGCGCCGAAGTCAGTCAGATGGTCAATGGCCAGCTGTCCCCGAAACATCATACCGGAGCACGCACTCACCTTAAAGAGACAGACCGCCTCCCTCCTCCCCCCGCTCCCCCCCCCCCCCCACCACACACACTCACACACTCACAGACACACACTCAAGCTCACACGCTCCCAGCCACGCACACACACACACACGCACATTCACACGCATACTCACAGACACTCTCTCACACACACATTCACACACATAGTCACAGACACACAGTCTCTCTCTCTCTCTCACACACACACACACACTCCCAGGCGCCCACACATTCACTCGAGCTCACACATTCACAGCCACACATACCCACTCACACATAGACACTCACAGACGCTCTCTCTTTCACATACTCCACTCACACACACAGACGCTCTCTCTTTCACACTCACACACACTCACAGAGGCTCCTGCTGTCTCTCTCCCACACTCACGGACCCACACACAATCACTCACTCTCACACACTCACGCCCCCCCCCCACGCGCTCACACCCTCACAGACGTACACACTCACACTCTCTCACACAAACACACACTTTTCACTCCCGCTCAGACACACACCCTCAAACTCTGTCACCCAGTCACAGAGGCACACACGTTCACTCACTCTCATCCCCTCACCGCCACACACACCCACTCACACTGTCACAGAAGCACACACCCTCACTCGCGCTCACAGACGCACACACACACAGACACATACACACACAAATCAGAAAACCCATTTTTTCAGAGCGTCCCAAGGTGCTCCACCAGCCCGGGCAGAGAATGGTCGCAGGGGCGACTGTAAATCAAGTTTCTGAACCTCTCCCCTCTCCCCGCCCCCCGCCTCCAGCCTCACCCCTCTTTTTCCAGGATTTTAATTTGCTTTGGAAATCTCCACCACACACATACACACAGACACACAGCCCTCCCCACCTGCTCCCGGGACCCCCATAATTTTCCGTCCCGGCCCAGTTTACCCCCTGAGTGGTCTTGGTTGGGTCATTTCCCACCAGTTGTCTGGGATTCCCCCTCCTCCTCCTCCTCCCGTCCCCCTCCCACCCCCCGTTGTCTCGCCCCCCGACCCGTCCACAATTCTCTCGGGGCTATTACTTTCTCCCGGGGAACAAGGGCCAGCAATAATTCGCCAAATTCGCGTCCGGATGCGCCCCTCTCCCCTCGTCCCCCTCCCCAATTGAGCTGGAGCTCTGCAGGGGCCCGGGCCCAACTCCAGTCTTCAGACCCCGCAGTTCTTCCGGCGTTGGGGTCCAGAGGGATCATCTATTGCCCCAATCTGACCGAAAGAAATCTCTGGGAACTCTGGCTCCCTGATTTCCGAAGAGCTATCAACTGCCTTTCGGGGCGCCTCTCTCCCCACCCACACCCACTCACCCCAAATTTACAGTGTGCCATTGCCGTTTCGGCTTCCTAAAGGCATCCACAGAAGAAGCAGCATTTTCGGAAACGGCGTAAATTCGGGGTTGGGGTCGAGGGGCGGGAGGGGTGAGTTGGGGGGGGGGAAGGAAAAAAGGAGAAATCTGATAGAAATCCGGGGAGCGCTGGCTTCCAGCCCAGGGAATCTGGCTCCGGTGTATGTGGGTGTGGTGTGCGGATGTGTGAAGGACACAATAAACGCTCAGTAAATACCACTGATTGGGCGTCCCACGAGCCGATCCAGCAGGGGCTAAACGGCCAAGGTCGGGGGGTCCCGAGGGTCTGGGAGGGCAGACAAGAGCCCTCACGACCGTGGACCTGAGCTGGCCAGATCTGCGTCCAAGCCCCCAACTCACTCTCTCCTGGCAAACTCATTCATTCGATCGTATTGATCGAGCGCTCGGAGTGTGCAGAACACTGGACTAAGCGCCTGGGAAAGCGCAGTACAGCAATAGAGAGAGATAATCCCCCTCCAAATTCCTGGCGATGCCTACCGGTGCCCCCCACCCCCCCTTCAATCAATCGATCAATCCATCCATCCATCAGTAGTAAGAGGGGGAAACTTGCGTGTCCATGGGAGGGGACGTTTGGAAGCTGGAGAGGGAAGAGACGCGAATAAGGGATGGGGGGTGAGATTTCTTGGTCCCCCTCCAAAAAAAAACCCCACATACCCAACTATCTGAAGGATGCACTAGCCCCAGAAGGAGCAAACCGTCTCTGTCGTTGAGTCGGCTGCACTGGGCTCTCCCCAGCGCTCAGTACAGTGCTCTGCACACAGTAAACGCTCAGTAAACACCCGTAGCTTGTCGTGCGCCCAGCCAGCCGATTCGCCCGCTGCCAATCAACGTCAATTTTCACCGGGTTGTTGGTTGACTTTTCTCCGTGGCCGTTCAGTCCTTGATGTCCAGCTGAAGCTGACCCGGACCCGGACCCGGACCCGGTCTTGACCTGGGCCCAAACGCCCGTCCTGGCTAAGAAGTCGGGCCCCCCTCCCAAAATCCAAAGGACCGAAAGAGGAGAGGTTTTTCCCTCCAATCCTCGGGGAGCAGTTCTCTCCTTCTCGGGGGTTGGGGGGGGGGGGGGCCCAGGGAGGAGGAAACGATCGCAGGAGGATGGAAACTGAGTGCCAAACCCTTGTTTGGAAACGGAACAACTTTCTGGGGCGAACGGCTGGAAATCCAGGCACAAAAGGCAGAGGGCCAGGCTCACACCCAGCACTTGGGCACGTTTTGCCTTCTGTGAATCTGACTCTTTAAGGGTACATCACCCCAAAGGACGGTATCAAGAAAGCAGCGAAACGCGGACCTGTCCTCCCCCCCCCCCCCCCCCCCCACCAACCAACCATTTTTCTCCATTAAAGGAGGGGTATTTTTCCTAAAAGCTCCCGGCACGAGTCAACAGGACAGGGGAAAGGTCTCCCTCGCCAAAATCCTTAAATCGGGGAGAAGTTTGGCCAGCAGCCCCTCTGGGCAGGGAGAGGGCCAGGGTTTCCCCCGCAAAAAAGGATCCCCCCCGACCCACAAGCGCCCCGAGACCGAGGTTACCTTGCCCCCGCCTCAGGGTGGTCGCCCAGACCACCAGTCTCCTGACCAGTCCTTCTGGACTCCTGTTTTCTCCGGGGGTCGCCCTGAGACCCGGGTGGTCTCTCCTGCAACGCGACAGAGCTCTGACCGCCAACGCCCGGAATTTTTCTCCCCCCGGGAATTGTGCGCACACGTCTTGGAGGAAGAGGGAGGGGGGGGAGCTTAGGTGAACCCCTCCTCTCCAAAGTTGAGAAAAAAAGACCCCATCATCCCCATCATCACCACCACCGGCACGCACACCTTCATTTTCTTGACCCAAACTTTCCCCAGTTGCCCCCGAACAGGTTTTCGTTCATTCATTCAATCGTATTTATTGAGCGCTCTCTGGGTGCAGAACGTTGGACTGAGCGCTTGGAAAGTACAATATAGCACTACGTTGGGGGTGGGGGGCTCCTGGAGGGAAACTAGATGTCCTCCCCTCTCTCTGTCCCGACCCCCCCCCCTCGCCCCCACATCCCCTAATGCAGGTTGGGGAGGGAGGGAGAGGGGGGAAAGACCACCGACCCACAGCTGTCAAGAGGAAGCTGACTGCTCCCTGCTGGAGCCCGGGACAAGAGCGCTGGCCGCGTAATAATATTGATAATAATAATAACGATGATGGTATTTGTTAAGCGCTGACTATGTGTCCAGCACTGTTCTAAGCGCTGGGGCAGATCCGAGCTAATGAGGTTGGACACAGTCCCTGTCCCACGTGGGGCTCACGGCCTTAATCCCCCTTTTACAGATGAGGGGGCACAGAGAAGTGAAGAGACGTTCTCGAGGTCACACAGCGGGTCAGCGGCGGAGGCGGGATCAGAACCCAGGACCTTGTAGGGTTCGAAGTAGGGCGTCGTCCATTTAGGGCGGCGCCCACGGGACCCCAGGGAGACCCCGTTTCCTCCGAGGATGCAGAGTTGGGGAGGAGCTCTCTCCCTTGTGGACGACCCTCTCTGTCTCTCTGTCTCTGTCTCTCTGTGTGAGTCTCTGTCTTTCTGTCTCTCTCCCTCGCCCCCTCCCCGCGACAGTGCGGGACTTGGACGTTAGGGCTTCGCCGTCCCAATTCGGCATCGGCGACCAGATTTATTTATGGCTTGGCCCCAAACTTCAGTTTGCGGATCGAACCCTCCTCATCAGACTCCAACAAACACCCAGGCGAACCGCTCCCCTCTCCCCCACCCCCAGACCCGCAAACAAGGATCGATCAGATCATTTCAGATATTATAATTGGCTTTAATTAAACACACTGCGTTCTAATTAACTCTGAAATTTTAGTATGCTTTGGGACATTGGTGTCTGATTTGATATCGTCAGTCCAGATGTCCTAATAAAATTCAATCCTCCACTCAAGACTTCAATATTCACTAAGAACAAAATGCAAATTAAATGTAAAACCTAAAGTATCGCCAAAGGTATAATCAAGAAAGGTGTCTCAAAACTTCTCACTTTTTATTACGCAGTAGTTAGAAAATGCAGATTACATTCTAACAAGACCTCTCCTGAATAATATAAAGTTTAACTCTTTCGTGGGCGAGGGGGGCTTCCTCCACGCTGCCTCAGAGCTGACGGATTTGGGAGATAACTCAAAGGGGGAAGGAACGGTTTTCCTCAGGACGCCCCGATATTCCGCTAAAAATTTGCCCCCCGCAATAATCGACCCAGGGCGGGAGACTCAAATCCCACTTTTCCTCCTCTCCCACTCCCTTCTGCGTCGCCCTGACTCTCTCCCTTTGCTCTCCCTCCCTCCCTCTCCCCGCCCCACACCACTTATATATATAAATCTGTCATTTTATTTATTTATATTGATGCCTGTTTATCCGTATCGACGTCTGTCTCCCCCCCCCAGACCGTGAGCTCGTTGTGGGCAGGGAATCGTCTCTCTTTATTGCTCCATTGGGCTTTCCCGAGCGCTCAGTACAGTCCTCTGCGCCGAATAAGCGCTCAATAAATACGACTGATTGATTGATAAAGAGTCTGCCCTATTCAGACAGCGGGTAGCTGGGCAAGAAGGGGCGAGGGGTGAGAGGGGGAGAGAAGAAGGGGGAAAGAAGGAAGTGCAAAGTTGTTAGGTCTTTCCACGCAGGTTGAGCAACTTTTATTCCCCACTCGTTTTCCCACTCAGGGCGGATTTCCCACGCATTCCTTGGAGATGTCCCGACGCGTAAAAAGCGTCTAAACCTCGGCCCTGAGGAAAGTTCAAGGAGTTGGGGGAATCAAATGAAACCGGGATCAAGAGGCAGCGTGGCTTAGTGGAAAGAGCCCGGGCCGGTGGGTCAGAGGACGTGGGTTCTAATCTCGGCTCCGTCACTTCTCTGCTGGGAGACCTTGCGCAGGCCACTTCATTTCTCTGGGCCTCGGCTCCCTCATCTGTAAAATGGGGATGAAGACCGTAAACCCCACGTGGGACAACCGGATCACCTTGTTCTAAACCCCAGCGCTTAGAACAGTGATTGGCTTGGGCCACTCATTTCACTTCTCCGTGCCTCAGTTCCCTCCTCTGTCAAATGGGGATCAAGACTGTAAGCCCGTGGGGGACGTGGATCGTAACCAGCCTGATCCAAGCGCTTAGAAGAGTGCTTGACACATAGTAAGCGCTTCACAAATACCATCGTAATTATTATCATGAAGAAGTCCGAGAGGCGAGGGTGCGTCGCCTGTCCCCTAGTCAAGAAATCTGAAAAAAGACTCGCAGGTTTCCTCCGCAGACTTTCCCTGAAAGCCGCCACCACCGCCTTTTAAATAATTAAAACCTTTAAAGCAGATCCACCCTCTGTCCAGTTCCGTGCCAAATTTCCCCTTTGAGCTTATTGGAGCCACCGACGGGAGTGGGGCGAGCTACCCTTGGGGCAGTGTCGTGAATTTGTTTTGTCGCCGATATTTGCGCGATGAACTCGGTGTCCAGTTCCGATTGGGGACCCCGAAGGAGACTCCCCCGAACCCTAATCTTCCCCCCATAGGTGCTCCACGCGTGGATGCATCCCCTACTAACGGAGTCACTTCAAAGGGTGGCTCATTTAACTTTTTTTAAGGCCCCTCCCTCACTATGGCTATTTGCATTTTCTTTAGGGAAGCGAAATGGAGAAATAAAAGGAGAGGGGGAAAAAAAACCCCCAAAACCAAAATATCACCCAAGGTCGGGATGGTTCTTGGCCTGCCCCCGGCGTAGCTGGGGGGCCCATGCGGAAATAAAAAACGGATAAAGGGAAGAAGAGAGAAAGAAGCCGCCTTGTCTTCGAGACTATTAATAAGCAATTTGTCCCGCTGAAATTTCCATTGCAAAGAGCACGTGGTCGGCGCTTGGCGTGCAGTTGGGGATGGGTCAGCGCCCTCCCTCCCTCCCTCCCTCCTTGCCTCCCTCCCGGCCTGGACGGGGGTCTTAGTTGCCCACCAAGGTGATTTATGAGTCCGGGGAGACTACTGGGCTACCCGGCCCTCGTCCTGCGTCCTGCCCGGGCCGCGCACAGACGACGCCCCCTGGCGGAGGGGCTGCGAGGAGAGAATTGGGGGGAGGGGGCTGGGGGGAGGAGAATTGGGGGGAGGGGGCTAAGGGGAGGAAAATTGGGGAGAGGGGGCTAAGGGGAGAGGGCTGGGGGAGGAGAATTGGGGGAGGGGGCTAAGGGGAAGGGGCGAGGGGAGGAGAATTGGGAGGAAGGGGTTGGGGGGAGGGGGACGTCCCCGGGGGGTGGGGGTTCCTGATTTGGAAGGAGAGAGCTCCCACCCCCGCCCCCCTCCCTCTCAGTTGCCTCCCCGATTCCCGCCCCCGCCCCTCTCCTTCCCCCCATCCCGACCCCCTCTGGCTCAGTGGCAAGAGCCCGGGCTTGGGAGTCAGAGGTCGTGGGTTCTAATCCCGCCTCCACCGCCTGCCAGCTGGGTGACTTGGGGCAAGTCTCTCCACTTCTCTGGGCCTCAGGGACCTCATCTGGAAAATGGGGATGAAAACTGTGAGCCCCACCTGGGACACCTTGATCACCTTGTATCCTCCCAGCGCTTAGAGCAGCGCTTGACACATAGTAAGCGCTTCACAGATACCATCATCATTAAATATTATTATTATTAACCCCCCCCCCAAATGTCCCACCGCCCCCTCCCCAACGCCCTGTCCAAGAAAACAGTTGTGGTTTTGGGGGTTTTGCAGGAGGGGCGGAGGGGCTCTCCTGGAGAAAGAAAGAGGATCCGCTCGGAGTCACCGACGAGTGCGGGGCCCTGCCCCCTTCCCCCTGCCCCCGTCCCGCCTTCGGTGGCCCCCGGCCCCGCTTTGGTGGCCCGCGGCCGGTCCTGTCCCGGTCCCTTCCCGGTGCGGGCGGGTGGGCGGGAGTGGGCTTGGAGCCCAGGCCGTAGCGTGGGCGCAGGGCGACATCTACAGGCCGCAGCCCGCACTGAACGGCCGCCGACCGCCCGGGGGGTCGGGGGGGGGGGCGCCGGGGGGGTCGGGGGGGGGCGGCCTGCCCACCCCCAGCCCGGGCATCACCCAACGGGGCAGGGACACCAGAGGGAGGAGCAGGAGGAGGAGGAGGAGGAGAGAAAAGAGAGGGAAAAGGAGGAGGGGGGAAAAGAGGTGGGGAGGGAGGAGGAAGAGGAGGAGAGAAAAGAGAGGGAAGAAGAGGAGGAGGAGGAGGAGGGGGGAAAAGAGGTGAAGAAGGAGGAGGAGGAGGAGGAGAGAAAAGAGAGGGAAAAGGAGGAGGAGGGAAAAGAGATGGAGAGGGAGAAGGAGGAGGAGGGGAGGGAGAGAAAGGAGAGGAAAGAAGAGGAGGAGGAGGGAAAATAGGTGGAGCGGGAGGAGAGGAAGGAGGAGGAGGAGGGGAGGGAGAGGGAAGAGGAGGAGGGAAAAGAGGAGGAGAGGGAGGAGGAGGAGGAGGAGATAAAAGAGAGGGAAAAAGGAGGAGGAGGGAAAAAGGTGGAGAGGGAGGAGGACGAGGAGGAGGAGAGGAGGGAGAGAAAGAGGGAAGAAGAGGAGGAGGAGAAGGAGGAGGGGAGGGAAAGAAAGGAGAGGGAAGAAGAGGAGGAGGGAAAAGAGGTGGAGAGGGAGAAGAGGGAGGAGGAGGAAGAGGAGAACTGGAGGGAAAAGAGGTGGGGCGGGGGGAGAGGAGATGGTGGAGGGGAGGGAGGAGGGAGAAAGAGGAGAGGGAAGAGGATGAGCAGAACGGGAGGGTGGAGGGAAAAGAGGTGCAGAGGGAGGAGAAGGAGGAGGAAAGGGAGGAGGAGAAGAAGGAGGGGAAAAAGAGGAGAGGAGGGAGAGGGAGGAGGGAAAAGAGGTGGAGAGGGAGGAGGAGAGGGAACAGGACGAGGAGAGGGAGGAGGAGGAGGAGAGGGAGAAAGGAAGGAGAAAGAGAGGGAAGAGGAGGAGGAGGGAAAAGAGGTGGAGAGGGAGGAGGAGAGGGAGGAGTTGGGAGGCCTTGTCCACTTGGGCGCGGGGCCTTGGCCAAGTTTCCCGGCGGGCCGAGGCCTCTCCCTCCTGCCACGCCTCGACGCCTGATGCCGAGAGATGAAGCTCGGAGGTAAAAGGCCCTTTGATTTGTTAGGCAAACTCTGCCCACCCAGAGTCCAGGTCCTCATTCCCATCTCCCCCCCACTCACCCCAACCCCCCCCCCCCCCGCCCCCGCTTTATTTATTTTTATTAAAACATCAATCTAGCCTGTAGCTGGGTGAACTCCGTTTCACCTAGAGAACATAAACTTCTCCATCGCCAGAAAATAAGCACCTTTCATAAATCAACGGCATTCCTGACAGATCGATCAATTGGGGGGGAGGGGGGTGTTGTTAATCCGAAAGGAGGGGACGTTTAATTGGTTCCCCGCTCCCCAGGGTTTCGGCCGCTCAGGGCTGGACTTTTTTGGGGAGATGGGGTGGGGGGTGTCGCTGGTCGGTCCCAACGGGAGAAGAACCGGAGCCGGGAAGCCGGGATCGGCAGGGTCCCCGGCTCCTCCCCGCTTCCCTAGCTGAGGGGAGACCCTCCCACCACCCCCCTTCCTCCTTCAAGAGTCACTGCCGGAAGAAAGAGGACAAAGAGCCGCATCCGATCCATCCACCAGGTGCCAGGCTGGGTGCCAATCCAGACGCCAGGCTGCCGGTCAATATAGGTAGCGATCCGAGCGCCTAATCTAGGGGTAAATCCGGGTGCCAATCTAGATGCCAGTCTAGGCGGTCAATCTAGGTAGCAATCCGGGCGCCAATCTAGGTAGAAATCCGGATGCCAGTCTAGTACCCGTCTGGGTGCCAATCTAGATGTCAGCCTGGAAGTCAATCTAGGTACCAAGCTGGGTGTCAATCTAGGTAGAAATCCAGGTGCCAATCTAGATGTCAGTCTGGCAGGGTCAATCTAGGTACCAATCCAAGCGCCACTCTAGGTAGAAATCCGGGTGCCAATCTAGATGTTAATCTGTGTGTGTGTGTGTGGGGGGGTCAATCTAGGTACCAATCCAAACGCCAACCTAGGTATAAATCCGGGTGCCAACCTAGGTACCAACCTGGGTGCCAATCTACATTCCAGACTACAGGTCAATCTAGATACAGATCCGGGCTCCAATCTAGGTAGAAATCCGAGTGCCAATCTAGATGCCAGTCTGGGGGTCAATCTAGGCACCAGTCTGGGTGCCAGTCTGGGTAATAATAATAATAATAATAATAATGAGGTATTTGTTAAGCACTTACTATGTGCCAAGCGCTGTTCTGAGCTCTGGAGTGGACATAAGCAAATAAGCATGAACACAGGCCCTGTCCCACGTGGGGCTCACAGTCTCAATCCCCATTTTCCAGATGAGGGAACTGAGGTTCAGAGAAGTGAAGTGACTTGCCTTTACCTTGCTCGGCCAGTTAGGCAAAAGGGCCGGGTTTTGTCGGGGATGGACAGAGACAGGCAAAGTTGATCAATTAATTAATTAATTAATTAATTAATTAATTCAGTCAATCATATTTACTGAGCACTTACTGCGTGCAAAGCACCGAACTAAGTGTTGGATTACTGTTGAAGAGGCCAGGCAGGGGCCAAGAGCATGCCTGGGTTCCTGGGTGGGTGGTTGGATAGGTGATCGGTGGGTGGGGATACAGGGTAAAGGGAGAGAAAAATATTTCCAATGTCTCTCCTGGCCCATCTCAAAGTTTGTTATTATTTCTTTGTTTTTTTAAGGGGTTTTGTTTTGTTTGGTCGGGGAGCAAGAGGGGAGGGAGAGAGAGGAAGAAAAAGAGAAGTAGGAGAGGGAGAGGGATACAGAGAGAAGAAGTTATAGAGAGGGAAAACGAGAGAGAAGAAGAAGAAATCAGTTAATGGTTTTTATTGAGTGCTTACAGGGCGGGGAGCATTGGGCTGAGGAGACTCCAATACGAGAACGTGATGGAGAGAGGTGGAGGGAGAGGGAGAGACAGCGATAGAGAGGGAGAGAACGACAGAGGGAAAAATGAGAGGTAGAGAAGGAGGAAGAGAATCAGCGATGGAGAGGAAAAGGGGAAGGGAGAAATAGAAAGAGAGAAGAGAGGCAGAGAGCGAGAGACAAAGCTAGAGAGGAGAGAGGTGGAGGGAGAGAGATGGATTGCAGGGTGAGATTCAGCATGGCCTATTGGAAAGTTCACAGACCTGGGACTCAGAGTAACTGGTTCTAATCCTAGCTCTGCCACTTGTCTGCTGTGTGACCTTGGGCAAGTCACTTCACTTCTCTGTGCCTCAGTGATCTCATCTGTAAAATGGGGATTCAGACTGAGCCCCATGTGGGACAAGGCCTACGTCCACCTGATTATCTTAGATCTATTCCAGTGCTTGGAGTACAGTGCCCGGCATACTGTAGGGTAATTAACAAATACCATTAAAAAAAAGAGAAGAGACGTGAAGGGAGAGAGATGGAGATAGAGGAAGAGAGATGGAGGGAGCAAGACAGAGAGAGGAGAGGAGAGAGGTGGAGGGAGACAGAGATAGAGAGAAGAGAAGTGGAGGGAGAGAGACAGAGAGAGAAGAGAGAAGAGAGGTGGAGACAGAGGGAGAGACAAGAGAGATGAAGGGAGAGAGACAGAGCTAGAGGGAGAGAGAAGAGAGATGAAGGGAGTGAGACAGAGCTAGAGGGAGAGGGAAGAGAGGTGGAGGGAGAGAGAGAGATAGAGGGAGAGAAGAGAGAGGTGAAGGAAGAAAGCACTTCTGCACATATCTGTAATTTATTTATTTATATTAATGTCTGTCTCCTTCCCCAAGAATGTAAGCTCACTTTGGTCAGGGAATGTGACTTTTCATTGTCGTATTGTACTCTTCCAAGCACTTAGTACAGTGCTCTGCACACAGAAAGCATTCAATAAATACGATTGAATGATTCATCCCCATCTTCACATCATCATCAGTGGTGTTTATCGAGGGCTTTCTGTGTGCAGAGCACTGTACTGAGCTCTCAGGAGAGGACATTATCTCCCCCCCCCAAACCTTCTCCTCCCCCTGATTTTCCCATCACTGAGGATGGCACCACCATCCTTCCTCTCTCACAAGCCTGTAACCTTGCTGTTACCCTTGAATCCTCTCTCCCACTCAAACCACATACTCAATCCACCACTAACTCCTGGCGGAGCATCGGGCTGAGGAGACTCCAATACGAGAACGTGATGGAGAGAGGTGGAGGGAGAGGGAGAGACAGCTATAGAGAGGGAGAGAACGACAGAGGGAAAAACGAGAGGTAGAGAAGGAGGAAGAGAATCAGCGATGGAGAGGAAAAGAGGAAGGGAGATAATAGAAAGGGAGAAGAGAGGCAGAGAGCGAGAGACAAAGTCAGAAGGTCATGGGTTCTAATCCTAGCTCTGCCGCTAATCTGCTGTGTGACCTTGTGCACATCACTTCTCTGGGCCTCAGTTCCCTCATCTGTAAAGTGGGGATTGAGACTGTGAGCCCCACGTGGGACAGGGACTGTGTATCCTCCCCAGCTCTTAGTACAGTGCCTGGCACGTAGTAAGAGCTTAAGAAATGCCACCATTATCATTATTATTATCAATCAATGAGTTGTATTTATTGAGCACTTACCATGTGAAGAGCACTGTAGAGCTCTCCCAAACTGAAGAGCTTGGGAGAGGACAATATAACAGAATTGGCAGACACGTTCCCTGCCCACAGTGAGTTTACAGTCTAGAGGGGGTTTAAATCCTTTTGGAGCTTTATAACATCCTTTCTAGCACTGCTATTTTTTGATTTGCTCTTTTAGAGTGTAGAATAAAATAAGTCAAAACGATCAAGTTAGTTATTTTTGGTACTTGACCTTTGGTCTAGTAAAGAAATGAGAGCGATAAAAGATCACGGTGACTTTAACGCAGACACTCCTTATTTTGATGGTTTAATATGGACAAAGAGTTAAATACCAAATGTTTCCTCTTTGTCACGGGGGAGGAAATGTGTAAAATAGCTTAAAGTACCCGCTCAGTCATGCGTAGCATTATATTATTTTCCTTCCTAGATTTTCTGAGTCACTCAGCTGCACTTAGCGGTAGCTAAAACAGCCTACTAAGGTCCATTTCTTCCTTTCACTAGTTTGGTCTCCAGCAAGAAATGTCAAATTTAAAGGTAAAAGCAGTCGTTTTCTAAACTCTTTTCAAGAAGAGAAATTAGACATACATTTCAAGGCATTTCTCGGTGTGACCTCTGCTCTTACCTTCTAAATGAGAATTTGTATTTCAGGAAGAAAAGGGCCCCATTCCCTCCAAGGTGATAAACTCTTTCAGGCTACAGAGGAAGCTACTGAGTCTGAGGTTGTCAGCAGGGAATGTGTCTGTATACTGTCTTATTGTACTCTCCCAAGAAAACTCTGAGGATCCGCTCCCAGAACGATTGCAGATGGAGAGCGGGGCCTTCTGGAAGAGATGCGTCCGTGGCGTCGCTATGGGTCGGAGACGACTCGACGTCATAAGACAAGACTCTCCCCAGCGCTTAGTGCAGCGTTCTGCAAACAACCGGGACTCGGTAACTATGATTGATTGACCGATTGGCTACTGCACTGGGGGGGAAGGAGGACTCCCTCGGAATTAAAGGCTCAGCAGTCGATGTAGAAGTCATAGAGGAATCGACCGAAGAGCTAGACGGCGTGGACGAGGAAAAACCAACAATCATTTTCCGCAACATGTAGCCAAGCTTTGGAGTGAGGCTGAAGGGAGATTGGGAACAAGCTCTCTGCTCCCATGTGGAGCAAAATAGTAGGAGCAGTAGGAGCAGCAGCAGCAATAATGATATTTGTTAAGTGCTTACTATGTGCAAAGCACTGTTCTAAGCTCTGGGGGGATACAAGGTCATCAGGCTGTCCTCCGTGGGACTTACAGTTTTCATTCCCATTTTCCAGATGAGGTTACTGAGGCCCAGAGAAGTCAAGTGACTTACCCCGAGTCACACAGCTGGCAAGCGGCAAAGCCGGGATTAGAACCCACGACCTCCGACTCCCAAGCCCTTGCCACGGAGCCAAGTGGCAGCAGCAGCAGCAGCAGTAGGAGCAGCAATAGGAGTAGTAGTATTAGCAATAATAGTTAAAGTAGTAGTAATAACAGCAATAATAATAGCAGCGACGGTAGGAGCCGTAGGAGTAGCCGTGGTAGCAATAACGGTCGTAGTCATTGTAGTAGCAGCAGTAGGGCCCGTAGTAGAAAGAGTAATAGTAGCAGTATTAGTAATAATAGTAGTAATAATAGCAATAATCATAGCAATAGCAGTAGCAATCGTAGCACTAACAGTAGTAGTCATTGTTGTAGCAGCAGCAGGACCAGTAGTAGGAAGAGAAATAGTAGCTCTGCACATAGTAAGCGCTCAATAGATATTATTGAATGAATGAATAGTATTAGTAGTAATAGTAGTAATCATAGCAATAATCATAGCAGTAGTAGTAGCAGTAGTAAAATCGTAGCGATAACATTCATTCAGTAGTATTTATTGAGAGCTTACTGTGTGGAGAGCACTGTACTAAGCGCTTGGAATGTACAATTGGGCAACAGATAAAGACAATCCCTGCCCACTGACGGGTTTCCGGTCTAATCGGGGGATGGACAAAAACAATAGCAATAAATAGAATCAAGGGGACGTACATCTCATTAACAAAATAAATAGGGTAATAAAGAGATATACAAATGAGCGGACGAGCACAGTGCTGAGGGGTGGGGAAGGGAGAGGGAGAGGCGCAGAGGCTTCTTCTCTCCCAGGCACGTAGTACAGTGGGAAGCAGCGTGGCTCAGTGGAAAAAGCCTGGGCTTCGGAGTCGGAGGTCATGAGTTCGACTCCCGGCTCTGCCACTTGTCAGTTGTGTGATTGTGGGCCAGTCACTTCACTTCTCTGTGCCTCAGTTACCTCATCTGTAAAATGGGGATTAACTGTGAACCTCACGTGGGATGACCTGATTACCCTGTATCTACCCCAGCGCTTAGAACGGTGCTCTGCACATAGTAAGCGCTTAATAAATACCAACATTATTATAATTAGAGAAGCAGCGTGGCTCAGTGGAAAGAGCACGGGCTTTGGAGTCAGGGCTCATGAGTTCGAATCCCAGCTCTGCCACTCGTCGGCTGTGTGACTGTGGGCAAGTCACTTAACTTCTCTGTGCCTCAGTTCCCTCATCTGTAAAATGGGGATTAAGACCGTGAGCCCCATCGTGGGACGACCTGATTCCCCTATGTCTACCCCAGCGCTTAGAACAGTGCTCGGCACATAGTAAGCGCTTAACAAATACCAACATTATTATAATTAGTGCTCTGCACAAGGTGAGTGCTCAATAAACACATCTGGATGAATGGATGAATGAACTAAGCCCTGAGTCTCTCCACATAGTAATTGCTCAATAAATACTATTGATCAAGGGAAAAGGGAAGCTCAGTCTGGGAAGGCCTCTTGGAGGAGGTAAGCTCTCCGTAGGAGAGTTGTCATTGTAGTAGCAGCAGTAGGACCAGTAGTAGAAAGAGTAATAGTAGCAGTATTAGTAATAATAGTAGTATTAATAGCAGTAATCATAGCAATAGTAGTAGCAGTAGTAAAATCGTAGCGATAATAGCAGTAATTGTAATAGCAACAGTACAGCCAGTAGTAGGAAGAGTAATAGTAGCAATATTAGTAATAATAGTAGTAATCATAGCAATAATCACAGCAGTAGCCACAGCAGTAGCAGTAGCATTCATTAATTCATTCACTCATATTTATCAAGTGCTTATTAGGTACAGAGCCCTGTACTAAGTGTTGGGGTAGATACAAGCTCATCAGGTTGTCTCACATGGGGTTCACAGTCTTCATCTTCATTTGACAGAGGAGGGGACTGAGGCCCAGAGGAGATGAGCGACTCGTCCAAAGTCACACAGCTGACAAGCGGCGGGTCCGGGATTAGAACCCACAACCTCTGACTCCCAAGCCCGGGCTCTTGCCACTGAGCCACGCTGCTTCTCATTACTATTAGTAGTCATAGGAGCAGCAGGAGCAGCAGCAGGAGCAGTAGCAATAGTAGAAATAGCAGGAGTAGTAAGAGTAATAGCCTCAGTAGTACCAGAAATAGAACCAGTAATAATAGTAGTAATAGCAGCAGCAGTAATAGTAGGAACAATGGCATTGATAGTAGAAGTAATAATAATCATAATAATAATGGCATTTGTTAAGCGCTTACTATAATAGTAATGTTGGTATTTGTTAAGCGCTTATTTGTGCTCTGCTGTGCTCTGTTCTAAGCGCTGGGGGGGATACAGGGTAATCGGGTTGTCCCACCTGAGGCTCCCACTCTTCATCCCCATTTGACAGATGAGGTCACTGAGGCCCAGAGAAGTTAAGTGACTTGCCTGCGGTCACACAGCTGACAGGAGGCAGAGCTGGGATTCGAACCCATGATCTTTGGTTCCCAAGCCCGGACTCTTGCCACTAAACCACGCTAAGCTGTTCTAAGCCCTGGGGTAGATACGAGGTAATCAGGTGGTCCCATGTGGGGCTCACAGTCCTCATCCCCATTTGACAGATGAGCTAACTGAGGCCCAGAGAAGTCAAGCGACTTGCCCACAGTCACACAGCCGATCAGTGGCGGGGCGGGGATTAGAACCCACGACCTCTGACTCCCAAGCTCGGGCTCTTTCCACTCAGCCGGGCTGCTTCTCTAATAACAGTAGTAGTAATAATAATGGTAGGAATAGCAGCAGGAGTAGTAATAATAGCAATAATAATAGCAGCAGAAGTAGTAGCAGCAGTAATAGAAGTAATAGTAAGTAACAAATACCATTATTATTGTCGTTATTAATAAATGCTATAATCCGGGCAAGAGCCCGGGCTTGGGAGTCAGAGGTCGTGGGTTCTAATCCTGACTCTGCCACTTGTCTGCTGTGTGAGCTTGGACAAGTCACTTCTCTGGGCCTCAATTCCCTCATCTGGAAAATGGGGGTTAAGATTGTGAGCCCCATGTGGGGCAATCTGATTACCTTCTATCTACCCCAGCGCTTAGAACAGTGCTCTGCACATAGTAAGCGCTTAACGGATACCATCGTTAATCAGTAGCAGTAGAAGTTAGCAGTAATAGGAGAAGCAGCGTGGCTCAGTGGAAAGAGAGCGGGCTTGGGAGTCAGAGGTCATGGGTTCAAATTCCGGCTCTGCCACTTGTCCGCCGTGTGACTGTGGGCAAGTCACTTCACTTCTCTGGGCCTCAGTTCCCTCATCTGTAAAATGGGGATTAAGACTGTGAGCCCCACGTGGGACAACCTGATTGCCCTGTATCTACCCCAGTGCTTAGAACGGTGCTCTGCACATAGTAAGCCCTTAACAAATACCAACATTATCATTATTATTATTAATAGTAGCAGCAGTCATAATGGAAGTAGTAGCAGCAGTGGAAATAGCAGTAATAGCAATGGATCAATGTTCACTGAGCACTTATTGTGTGCTTCTGCACTGTACTAAGCACTTGGGAGAGTACGATACAACAGAATTAGCAGACACGTTCCCTGCCCACAATAGCCTCATAGTTGAGAGGGTGAGACAGACATTAATGTAGTAATCAAGGCGGGATAGAAGTTCTCGGATCAGCAGGGTTGCAGTTTGGATCGAGAGGAAAGGGAGGATTTTAGCAATGTCGTGAAGGTAGAACTGATGGGATTCCGCGAAAGATAATAATAATAATAATATTGGTATTTGTTAAGCGCTTACTATGTGCAGAGCACTGTTCTAAGCCCTGGGGGGAGATACAGGGTCATCAGGTCATCCCACGTGAGGCTCACAGTTTATCCCCATTTTCCAGATGAGGGAACTGAGGCACAGAGAAGTGAAGTGACTCGCCCACAGTCACACAGCTGACAAGTGGCAGAGCGGGAATTTGAACCCATGACCTCTGACTCCGAAGTCCAGGCTCTTTCCACTGAGCCACACTGCTTCTCATGGGGGCGGAATGCCAGAGATCAGTCAGAGATAACGCCAAGGTTTCAGGCTTGGGGGACAGGGAGGATAGTGGTGCCGTCTACAGTGACGGGACAGATGGGAAGACAGGGTTTGGGTGGGAAAGTGCTTAACGAATACCATTAAAAACAAACAAACGAGGTCTTAGGGTGAGAGGTCATGATTCAGGTGACCAACAGCTCAGACAGAAACGCGGCAGCCATTTCCCCTAGAGACTAAAGCTGGATAAAGTCACGAAGCTTCAGGATCCTTTCGGTTAAAACAAGAATTGCATTTGCTTTACGTATCCCAAATTAAAACCAAATTGGCAAAGTAGGGGCTTCTTGCCTTGACTCTGTTTGGCGTTTGAGAAAGTCTATTGTCTCTCAGCGGAGCCAACCTGGGAAGATAAAAAGAAGACCCGTGCATTTAAAACAGCAAAAGGAGAATCACGCACACATGCTGCTATAGATAATAAGGTGGAAACAAAAGAAGATTTGAAAATTAAATGGGATATTCTATGGCAAATGGCCAACGCACAGTTAAGCCTTCTATTCCCTTAGATGAACGGCTATATCATTTTACCTAATCCCGGCTCGGCCACTTGTCACCGTGTCACTGTGATCCCTGTGTGATCTTGGGCTAGACACTTAACTTCTCTGGGCTTCAGTTCCCTCATCTGAAAAATGGGGATTAAGAGCAGGAGCCCCATGGGGGACAGGAAACGTGTCCAACCTGATTAGCTTGAATCTACCTCAGTATTTATTTCAGTGCCTGGCACAGAGAAGTGCTTAACAAATACCATAAGAGAAGTACTTAATAAATATCACAATTATTATTATAATTTGCCCCTGGCCCCGAAGGCCCTCCCTCTTCATATCCGACAGATCTCCCCACCTTCAAAGCGTTACAGAAGGCCCATCTCCTCCAAGAGACCTTCCCTGACTGCGCCCTCCTTTCCTCTTCTCCTATTCCTTCTGCATCTCCCTAGCACTTGGATTTGCACCCTGTATAACCCCACAGCCATTAGGTTCGTATCTGTACCGTATAAGCAGTGTGACTTAGTGGAAAGAGCCCGGGCTTGGGAGTCAGAGGTCGTGGGTTCAAATCCCGGCTCCACCACTTGTCGGCTGGGTGACTTTGGGCAAGTCACTTCACTTCTCTGCCTCAGTTACCTCATCTGAAAAATGGGGATTAAGACTGTGAGCCCCACGTGGGACAATCTGATCTATCCCAGCGCTTAGAACAGTGCTCAGCACATAGTAAGCGCTTAACAAATACCATCATTATTATTATTATTAATGTCTATTTCCCTCTGTAGGACTACAAGCACGATGTGGGCAGGGCACATATCTACCGACCCTGTTATACCGTCCTCTCCCAAGAGCCTCGTATAGTGCTCCGTGCACAATAAGCACTCGATTGATTGATTGCTTGATTGATTTTCCCCCACTTTGAGGTCAGTGCTCTCTGTAGACCTGGCTAGTCATTATCTCAGGCTCAGGTTGTGGATTACAGAGGAACACCTAAGAGGCGGTGACCTCTCTATCTCTCCGTCGACCTCTCACCTCCATCCCCCTCTGGCTTAGAATGCCCTCCCTCTTCATATATGTCAGACAATCAGTCTTCCTCCCTTCAAAGTTTTATTGAAGACCAATCTCCTCCAAGAGGCCTTCCCTGACTAAGCCCCCCTTTCCTCTTCTCCCTTCTCCTCTTCTCCCTTTCCTTTCCTCTTCTCCTCTTGTCCCTTCAGGGGTGTCCCTTCTGTGTCGCCCTGACTTGCTCCCTTTATTCATTCCCTCTCCCAGCCCTACGGTATTTACATCCATAACCATCATTTATTTCTATTCATGTCTGTCTCCCCTACTAGACTGTGAGTTTGATGTGGGCAGGGAATGTGTCTGTTAAAGAAGCAGCTTAGTGTAGTGGATAGAGCACGGGAGTCAGAAGGTCATGGGTTCTAATCTCAGCTCCGCCACTTGTCTGCTGCGTGACCTTGGGCAAGTCAGTTCACTTCTCTGTGCCTCATTTATCTCATCTGTAAAAGGGGTCGAGCCGTACGCGCCCGACCAACCCAATTTGCTCGTATCCACCCCAGCACTTAGTAGAGTGCCTGGCAGGTAGTAAGTGCTTAACAAATACCATAAGATGGGAAGATGGGCATGGAGGCTGGGTTTGGTGGTAGTGATGATGATGATCACATGACAATAATCATAATGATAATGATGATAATCATTTGGAACACCCCCAGTCCAGAAAACAGATCCTTTAGCCGAGCACTCTGTTTTTTGTTTGTGTTTTAAGTGGTATTCGCTAAGTACTTAAGGTTGTGCCTGGCACTGTCCTGAGTTCTGGGGTAGATACGAGCTAATCAGGTTAGACAGAGAATGTGTCTCTCTCCCACAAAAGGCTCAAAGTCTTAATCCCTATTTTACAGATGAGGAAACTGAGGCACAGAGAAGTGAAGTGACTGGCCTAGGGTCACACAGCAGACAAGTGGCAGAGTTGGGATAAGAACCAGATCCTTCTGACTCCCAGACCTGTGCTCTATCCATTAGAGCACACTGCTATAAAGATGAGAGAACTGAGAGAAGTGAAGTGACTTTCCCAAGGTCACCCAGCAGACAAGTGGCAGAGCCAGAAGTAGAACCCAGGTCCTTCTGACTCTCGGGCCTGGGCTCTATTCACTAGGCTATGGTCTGTCTTGGAGACTGTCTTGGGGAAGCAAAGGGAAACTAGCCCAGAGTCTGGGCTAATGAGTCTTTAGCCCATGTGCCCAGGTCCTGCCTTGGCCTAAGGGTACAGGCTTGCTTTCAGCAAGTCATCAATCAATCAATCATATTTACAAAGCACTTACTGTGTGAAGAGCACTGTATTAAGCGCTTTGGAGAGTGCAATATAACAGAGTTGGTAGACACATTCCTTGCCCACAGTGAACTTACAGTCTAGAGGGGGAGACAGACATTAAAATAAACTAAGGCTATGTAGAGAAGTGCTGTGGGGCTGAGGGTGGGGTGAATAAAGGGTAATAATAATAAAGTTGGTATTTGTTAAGCACTTATTATGTGCAAAGCACTGTTAATAATAATAATAATAATAATGTCAGTATTTGTTAAGCGCTTACTATGTGCAGAGCACTGTTCTAAGCGCTGGGGTAAATACAGGGTAATCAGGTTGTCCCACATGAGTCTCACAGTCTTAATCCCCATTTTCCAAATGAGGTAACTGAGGCACAGAGAAGTTAAGTGACTTACCCCCAGTCACACAGCTGACAAGTGGCAGAGCCGGGATTCGAACCCATGGCCTCTGACTCCCAAGCCCAGGCTCTTTCCACTGAGCCACACTGCTTCTCTGTTCCAAGTGCTGGGGGGGATACAAGGTGATCAGGTTGTCCCACGTGGAGCTCACAGTCTTCATCCCCATTTTACAGATGAGGTAACTGAGGCCCAAAGAAGTTAAGTGATTTGCCTCAAGTCACACAGCTGATAAGTGGCAGAGCCGGGATTAGAACCCATGACCTCTGACTTCCAAGCTCGTGCTCTTTCCACTGAACCACACTGCTTCTCTAATCCAAGTGCAAGAGTGATGCAGAAGGAAGAGGGAGAAGAGGAAATGAGGGTTCAATCCCGGAAGACCTCTTGCAGGAGATGGGATTTCAAAAAAGGTTTGGCACTGAGGCTTAGTCTAGAAACTCCAGGGATGTAAATTCTGATGTACTTAGTAGATGATAGAAAACAATTAGCCTTCTTTGACCCACTTCTTTAATCTGTGAAATGAGGGTACAGGAGGATACTCCTGTCAAAGTACGTAGGAAGAGAGAGGGAGAGAAGGAGAAAGGGAGAGGAGAAGAGAATGAGCGAGGGAGGGAAAGAGAGAGAAAGATCGAGAGGGGAGAATAAAAGGGGGCGGCAGAGACAAAAGGGAGGGAGACAGGGAAAGAGAGAAGGAGGAAATAGGAAGGAGGAGAAAAAGGGATGGAAGGAGGGAGGAAGGAAGGAAAGGAGAGGGAGGAAGAGAGGATGAGGGAGGCAAAAAGGGAGAAGGGAAAAGAGGGAGCGAAAAGAGGGAGGAAGAGAAAGAAGGGATGGAGACAAAGAGGGAGGAGGAAATGGAGAGAGAAGGGGAGAGAGAAAAATGGAGGAAGATAATGAGAGAGGAGGGAAGAAAGAAGGGAGAGGGATGAAAGAAAGAGGGCAGGAGGCAAATATAATAATAATTATTATAGTATTTGTTAAGGGCTTACTATGTGACAAGCACTGTTCTAAGCACTGGGGGAGAGAGGGAGGGTGTGAGGGAAATTGAGAGGAAGGGATAGAATGAGAGAGGGAGGGAAGGAGAGAGAAGAGAGAAAGAGAAGCAGCATGGCTTAGTGGAGAGAGCACAGGACTGGGAGTCAGAAGGATTTGAGTTCTAAACCTTCTCTGCAAATTGCTTGTCGTGTGACCTTGGAAAAGTCTCTAAACTTCTCTGAGCCTCAGTTTCTTCAGCTGCCAAACAGAGATACCCATTCTTCCTCCTACTTAGATGTGAGTCCCAAGTGGAACAGGGACTCTCTCAGACCTAATCAACTTGTACTTATCCCGGGGCTTACAACAGTGTTTGACACACAGTAAGCACTTAACAGATTCTACTCAATAAAAAGGAAAGAGGAAGGGAGGGAAGCCAAAAGGGAAAGAAGGGGAAGGGGAAAGAGGGGAAAGAGAGAAAGAGGGAGGAAGAGAAAGAGGGAGGGAGAGAGGGAAGCCAAAAGGGAAAGAAGGGGAAGGGGAAAGATGGGAAAGAGGGAGGAAGAGAAAGAGAGAGGGAGAGGAAGAGGGAGGAAAAGAAAGAGGAAGGGAGAGAGGGAAGGCAAAAGGGAAATAAGGGCAAGGGGAAAGAGGGGAAAGAGAAAGAGGGAGCAAGAGTCAGAGGGAGGGAGAGAGGGAATCCAAAAGTGAAAGAAGGGCAAGGGGAAAGAGGAGAAAGAGAGAAAGAGGAAGACAAAGAGGGAGGAAGAGAGGGAAGCCAAAAGGGAAGGAGAAGGCGAAAGAGAGAAAGAGGGAGGAAGAGAAAGAGGGAAGAAGAGAAAGAGGGAGAGAGGGAGGCCAAAAGGGAAAGAAGAACAAGGGGAAAGAGGGGAAAGAGAAAGAGGGAAGAAGAGAAAGAGGGAGAGAGGGAGGCCAAAAGGGAAAGAAGAACAAGGGGAAAGAGGGGAAAGAGAAAGAGGGAAGAAGAGAAAGAGGGAGAGAGGGAGGCCAAAAGGGAAAGAAGAACAAGGGGAAAGAGGGGAAAGAGAAAGAGGGAGGAAAAGAGGGAGGAAAAGAAAGAGGGAGGGAGAGAGGGAAGCCAAAAGTGAAAGAAGGGCAAGGGGAAAGAGGGGAAAGAGAGAAAGAGGAAGACAAAGAGGAAGAGAGGGAAGCCAAAAGGGAAGGGGAAGGCGAAAGAGAGAAAGAGGGAAGAAGAGAAAGAGGGAGAGAGGGAGGCCAAAAGGGAAAGAGGTACAAGGGAAAGAGGGGAAAGAGAAGGAGGGAAGAAAAGAGGGAGGAAGAGAAAGAGGGAGGGAGAGAGGGAAGCCAAAAGTGAAAGAAGGGCAAGGGGAAAGAGGGGAAAGAGAGAAAGAGGAAGACAAAGAGGAAGAGAGGGAAGCCAAAAGGGAAGGGGAAGGCGAAAGAGAGAAAGAGGGAAGAAGAGAAAGAGGGAGAGAGGGAGGCCAAAAGGGAAAGAGGTACAAGGGAAAGAGGGGAAAGAGAAGGAGGGAAGAAAAGAGGGAGGAAGAGAAAGAGGGAGGGAGAGAGGGAAGCCAAAAGGGAAGGGGAAAGAGAAAGAGGGAGAGAAAGAGGGAGGAAGAGAAAGGGAGGAAGAGAAAGAGGGAGAGAGAGAGGGAAGCCAAAAGAGAAAGAAAGAGAAGGGGAAAGAGGGGGAAGAGAGAAAGAGGGAGGAAGAGAAAGAGAGAGGAAGGGAAAGAGGGAGGGAGGCTTTCAGAGGTTTGAGTCCCAAGTTTCACCTCAAATGAATGAAATATTAGGAGCCAAGATTCCAGAGAGGAAATTCCCAGAGACGCTAGAAGGTACCTGGCTACTGGGCTATTAGTGACAGTAATTATTGAGGCCGAGAGCCTGGCACTCTGTGTCAAGAATAAAAAATAGTTTACAACGACGAGAACATTCATATCAAATATACATTTCCAACTCTTCTAGACGAAAGACCGTCATCTGTACCGTTTGCCCCTAGGCAGCCGGGCGGGGAGATGGGAGCAAAGGGGCATAAATAAATGTAATGGGCAAGGCAGGAGACTCTGTGTTGTATTAGTTCATACAAAATGAATAAGAAAAAAAATGAATTTAGTCAATGACCGCGGCTACAAATGTCAACAAAGAGCCGGCAGGGTTTATGGGTGGTGTTTTGTAACTGGGCTCTGGACATCTTTCACACCTGTGTCCCTTTCTTCTTCTTCTCCCATTCACTTCTGCATCACCCCGACTTGCTCCCTTTATTCACCACTCCCCTCCAGCCCCACAGCACTTATGTCCACATCTGGCATTTATTTATTTATGTTATGTCTGGACCCCACTCTAGACTGTAAGCTCCCTGTGGTCAGGGAATGTGTCTATCACTTGTCCTATTGTATTCTTCCAAGCGCTTAGTATAGTGCTGAGTGCACAGTAAGAGCTCAATAAATACTGGTTGACTGACTGACACCCGGCCTCTGGCCTGGAATGCCCTTCCTCTTCATAGCCAACAGACAATTCCTGTCCCCACCTCAAAAGCCTTATTGAAGGCCCATCTCCTTCAAATGGCCTTCCCTGACTAAGCCCCCCTTTTCTCTTCTCCTGCTCCCCTCTGTGTCACCCTGACTTGCTTCCTTTATTCATTCCCTCTCTCAGCCCCACGGCACTTATGTCCACATCTGTCATTTATTTATATTAATGCCTGTCTCCCCCTGTACACAGTGAGCTTGTTGGGGACAGGGAACCTATCGGTTTATTGTTATATTGTCCTCTCCCAAGTGCTTAGTACAGAGCTCTGCACACCGTAAGTGCTCAGTAAACTCGATTGACCGACGGACTGACTGACATTCTGCTTCTGGCCTGGATCGCCCTTCCCTCTTCATATCCTTCAGACAACGAATGACTCTCCCCCTCTTCAAAGCCTTATTGAAGGCCCATCTCCTCCAAGAGGCCTTCCCTGACTAAGCCCTCCTTTCCTCCTCTCTCACTTTCTTCGGCATCACCCTGACATGCTCCCTTTATTCATCTCCCTCTAGCATACCCCACAGCACTTATGTACATGACTGAGTTTTTATTTATTTATATGAATGCCTGTCTCCCGATCTAGACTGTGAACTCATTGTGGGAAGGAAATGTGTCTGTTTATTATTATATTGTCCTCTCCCAGGCACTTAATACAGCGCTCCACAAACAATAAGTACTCAATTAATGCACTTGACAGACTGACGGACAGTAGATCAGAAATTGGTGCAGTAGAGGTTTTGAAATGGAACCGAGGTTTGCAAAAAATGGCTTCTTCTAAGCAGCGTGGCTTAGTGGATAGAGCATGGGCCTGGGAGTCAGAGGACCTGGGTTCTAATTCCGGCTTTGCCAACTTATCTACTGTGGAACTTTGGAGAAGTCACTCTTCTCTGGACCTCAGCTAGCTCATCTTTAAAATGGGGATTAAAAGTGGGAACCTCACATGGGACAGGAACTGTGTCCAACCTGATTACCTTGTATCTACTTCAGTGCTTAGAACAGTACCTGGCACATAGTAAGCGCTTAGCAAATACCATTAAAAAAAGTGCTCACTAAGGGCCAAGCACCATGCTAAGCACTGGGGTTGATACAAGACAGTCAGGTGAGAACCTGTTCCATATGGAACTCACAGTCTAATGGGAAGGGAGACAGGGGTTTGATCCCTATTTTCCAGATGAAGAAGCTGAGGCACAGAGAAGTGATTTTTCCCTGATGACACAGCAGACAAGGGGCAGAGGTGGGTTTAGAACCCAGATCCCCTGACTCCTAGACCTTTTTCTACTAGGTCACGCCACTTCGTATGCTCAATTACATAGTAAGTCCAATGAATTCATTGCTCTGTGCACATAAAATAGATCTAACACAAACACTATTCGTCGCACTACACGAACGTTTCCGAACTTAGAAGTGAGAGGTTTCCAATCAGAGACAAAGTGGAATAATAATAACTGTGGTATTTCTTAAGTGCTCACTATGTGTCAAGCACAGTACTAAGCGCTGGGGGGAATACAAGCAAATCAGGTTGGACACAGTCCCTGTCCCACATGGGGCTCCCCATTTTACAGATGAGGGAACTGAGGCCCAGAGAAGTGAAGTGATTGCCCAAGGTCATGCAGCAGACACGTGGAAGATCTGGGATTAGAACCCATGCCCTTCTGACTCCCGAGCCAGAGCTCTATTCCTGCTGCTTCACCAGCAGCATGGAAGGAATGACATTCCCACCAAGCACTCTGGATTTCTCCTTTGACACAACCCTAAGGATTTGCCAAGAAATAGGCAGGCTGGGGGCCTATTTGAGCTTTTTAAAAACAATATGCTTACATTGGGTCTACTGGTGAATACGTAAATGACACAGAGTATTTGCTTAACCTCAGCCAAGCTGAAAAAAAAAAAGCTACAATTTTTAATCTGGGTGGAGGTCTATGTACATGCTGGTCTGTTTTCTTAAATCAATTTGTTTTAAATATTTAATTTTCCTTACCGTGTCTGACATTCTCTTTACTTCTTGCTCCCAATATGAAGTCAAACTGAATTGTATGCGCACCTTGGCCTAACGGAAAGACCCCAGGCCCGGGAGTCAGAAGACCTGGGCTTTCATCCTGGCTCTTCTACTGGTTTGCTGTGTGACTTTAGGCATATCCTTCATTTCTCTTGGGCCTCAATTTCCTCAGTAGTAGCATTTATCGAAAGAGCCCTGGCCTGGGAGTCGGAAGTTGTGGGTTCTAATCCCCGGTCCACCACTTATCTGCCGTGTGACTCTGGGCAAGTCACTTAACTTCTCTGGGCCTCAGTTACCTCATCTATAAAATGGGGATTAAGACTGTGAGCCCCACGTGGGACAACCTGATTACCTTGTATCTACCCAAGTGCTTAGAACAGTGCTTGGCACATAGTAAGCACTTAACAAATGCCATTATTATTGTTATTATTATTATTATTTACTGAGTGCCCAGTTGGAGAGGTGGAGATGTTTGGCACGTACAGAATTACAGTGACAATTTAATGTCTACTTTATTTGTTTATTTTTGATCCCTCTACTGGTAAATATTTCTCCACTTGTTTCCACTTTAAAAGTATAAGTGACTTGTAGGCAGGGAATGTCTCATTTCTTTATGTATACATTCATTCATTCATTTATTCATTCATATTTATAATAATAATAATAATGGTATTTGTTAAGTGCTTGCGATGTGCCAAGCACTCATCTGAGCACTGGGGTAGATACAAGGAGAAGCAGCGTGGCTCAGTGGCAAGAGCCCAGGCTTGGGAGTCAGAGGTCATGGGTTCTAATCCCGGCTACGTCACTTGTCAGCTGTGTGACTTTGGGCAAGTCACTTAACTTCTCTGTGCCTCAGTTACCCCATCTGTAAAATGGGGATTAAGTCTGTGAGCCCCATGCGGGACAACCTGATTGCCTTGTACCTCCCCAGCACTTAGAACAGTGCTTGGCACATAGTAAGCGCTTAACAAATGCCTTAAAAAGAAAGGTTGTCCCACGTGGGGCTCACAGTCTTCATCCCCATTTTACAGATGAGCTAATTGAGGCTCAGAGAAGTGGCTTGCCCAAAGTCACCGAGCTAACAAGTGGTGGATCCGGGATTAGAACCCACGACGTGAGACTCCCAATCTGTGCTCTTTCCACTAAGCCATGCTGCTTCTCTTCATTTATTATTTATTCATTATTATTTCTTTTTCAAGCACTTACTGTGTGCAGAACACTGTACTAAGCGCTTGGGAAAGTACAATACAACAATAAACAGACACATTCCCTGCCCACAATGACCAGACAGTCTTGAGGGGAGAAGGTATTTATTCTGTACTTCCCAAGCATCTCCTACAGTGCATTGCACCAAATGGGTACTCAATAAATGCTACTAATATTACAATTACTACCCTTCCTACTCTTTCAAGTACTACTATTACTACTAATAATGGCTTAGTTAACCGCTTCCTACGTGTCAAGTACTGTTTTAAGCACTGGAGTAAATATAAGCTAATCGGGATGGACACAGTCCTCGTTCTACATGGGGCTCTAAGTTTTCATCCCCATTTTACAGATGAGGGCAGTGAAGCACAGAGAAGTTAAGTGACTTGCCCAAAATCACACAGCAGACAGGTGGCAGAATTAAAACTCAGATCCTGCTGACTCCCAGGCCCTGGGCTCTGCCCGATAGGCCGCACTGCCTCTCTAGGCCATGTTGCTTCTGCTGCTAGACTGTGAGCCCGTCATCAGGCAGGGTCTGTCTCTATCAGTTGCCGAATTGTACATTCTAATTGCTTAATACAGTGCTTTGCACATAGTAAGCGCTCAATAAATACTATCAAATGAATATTACCACCATTATTATACTTACTACTGTTACTATTACTAGGCAGTCAGTCAGTCAATATATTTATCAGTGCTTACTGTGTGCAGAGCACTGTATTAAATACAGTACAGTACAGAGAATAATAATGTTGGTATTTGTTAAGCGCTTACTATGTGCAGAGCACTGTTCTAGCTCTGGGGGAGATACAGGGTAAACAGGTTGTCCCACGTGAGGCTCACAGTTAATCTCCATTTTACAGATGAGGTAACTGAGGCACGGAGAAGTGAAGTGACTCGCCCACAGTCACACAGCTGACAAGTGGCAGAGCCGGGAGTCGAACCCATGACCTCTGACTCTGAAGCCCAGGCTCTTTCCCCTGAGCCACACTGCTTCCCATAGTAAGCGCTCAGTACAGTAGAATACAACAGGCCAGAACAGAAGAGAACAGTAGAATACAACAGACGCATTCTCTGCCCATGAGTTGTCATTATAGGGGGACAGACAGACGTTAATTTAAATGCATAAATGAAAAATATGGACATGGGTGCTATGGGGCTGGGAGGGGGGATTAAAAAAGAGAGCAAGTCAGGGCGACGCAGAAGGGGGTGGGAGAAGAGGAAAGGGGAGGCTTAGTCAGGGAAGGCCTCTAGGAGGAGATGGACCTTCAGGAAGGTTTTGAAGGAGGGGAGAGTCGTCGTCTGTCTGATATGAGGAGGGAGGGTGTTCCAGGCCAGAGAAAGGACGTGGCCAGAGGTTGGCGGCGAGGCAGGCGAGATGGAGGTAGAGTGAGAAGGTTGGCATTAGAAGAATGAAGTTGTGGGCTGGGTTGGAGTAGGACAGTAGTGAGGTGAGGTAGGAGGGGGCAAGGGGATTGATTGCTTTAAAGCCGGCGGTGAGGAGTTTCTATTTGATGAGGAGGTGGATGGGCCACTCCTGGAGGCTCTTGAGGAAAGAAAAATGATCTGGGCAGCGGAGTGGGATTGGAGTGGAGTGGGGTGGGGTGAGGCAGAAGGCTGGGAGGTCAGCGAGGAAGCTGATATAATCATCAAGATGGGAGAGAATAAGTATTGTACACCGAGAGGATTATAGTACTGTGTATTACTGTATTACTGCAGTTTAGATGGAGAAGAAAGAGTGGGTTTTAGTGGTGCTGTGAAGGTGGAATCAGCAGGATTTAGTGTTGGATTGAATATGTGGTTTGAATGAAAGACAGGAGTGAAGGATAACACTAAGTTTGCAGGCTTGTGAGACGGGAAGGACGGTGGTGCCGTCTACAGTGACGGAAAAGTCAGGGAGAGGACAGGGTTTGGGTGGGAAGACAAGGAGCTCTCTTTTGGACATGTTACGTTGGAGGTGGGGAGAGGATACCCAAGTAGAGCTGCCTTGAAGGCAGCAGGAGATGTGAGACTGCAGAGAGGGAGAAAGATCGGGGCTGGAGATGGAGATTTGGGTACCATCTGCAGAGAGGTGGTAGTGGAAGCCACGGGAGTGGATGAGTTTTCCCAGGTTCTTCTGACTCCCCGGCCTGGGTTCTATCCACCGGGCCACGGGAATGAGTGATCATCTGTCGGGTGTGAAGGAGAAGGGAGTTCCAGGCCAGAGACCGCACTTCTTCTTATTCGACCCATCACAGCTCTCCCCATCTTCAAAGCCCCACTGAAAGCCCCTCTCCTCCAGGAGGTCTTCCCTGATGAATTGCTCTTCTCCCTCAGTCACAGCTTCCCAACTCCCAGCTCAGCATTTATGCTCTCTGTCACCGCAGCATCTTTAGTACGTATCTTTTCACACACGGGAGAGGCCTCGGAAAGTGGAAAGAGCCCGGGGCTAGGATTCAGAAGGACCTTGGTTCTAATCCTGGTTCTGCCACTTGTCTGCTGTGTGACCTGTGGCAAGTCACTTCACTTCTCTGGGCCTCAGTTCCCTTACCTTTAAAACAGAGATTAAAACAGAGATGAAGATGAGGGACATGGACTGAACTCTTTGTATCTCCCCCAGCACTTAGTACAGTGCCTAGCACATAGCAAGCGCTTAACAAATACCATTAAAATAACAACGACAGCAACAACAGAAACCTGGCTTCCTGTCTTGGCCCACTTGCCAACTGTGAGACCTTGGAAAAGTCACATAACTCTTCCTTGCCTCAATTTCCTCACCTGCAAACATGTGAAAAAGGGACTGTGTACGATCTGCTTATATCGCACCTATTCCAGAACTTAAGCAACGTGGCTCAGTAGCAAGATCCCGGGTCTGGGAGTCAGAGGTTGTGGGTTCTAATCCCTGCTCTGTCACTTGTCGGCTGTATGACTCTGGGCAAGTCACTTCACTTCTCTGTGCCTCAGTTCCCTCAACTGTAAAATGGGGATTAAGACTGTGAGCCCCACGTGGGACAACCTGGTGACCTTGTATCTACCCCAGTGCTTAGAAAAGTGCTTGGCAAATTGTAAGCATTTAACAAATACCATTATTATTATTATTATCATTACATTGTTTGGTATGCAGTAAGCGCTTAGCAGACACCATTATTTTCATTATTACTATACTCTAAGCATTTTCAATTCACCTATCCATCTTTCCCTTCTCATCTTCCTCCTATCTGTCAACTATTTAATGTCTTTTTCTCAATCTTCTTGAGGGCCGAGATCAGAGTTACTAATTCTATCATCTCCCCAATCTCTGCACACAGTAGACACCCTACAAATACCATTGATTGACCGATCATGATGACACCTTCCTTGTGGACCAGAAATACTTATAAACTCCTTTATCGTTCTATCAATATAATTCACTTACACTTGCATTTTTTTTTATTGATCTAGTGGCCTCTTTATGCAAGATTTTTTTTTCCCAGGGATTTACCACAATAATGTTTTCTACTCAGGCTGATGATGTCTCCCTTAAGGCATATTAATATTTGAATAAATTGTTCTTAAGGTGCATCTACTTATGAGAAGCTATAATAAGCATAATACATTGTTTCTCAGATCACGGCATGTATGCACCGTAATCTAGAGAGAGACCTTCTCTCAGACGTTCTTCAAGCTCCCTCTCAAAGGGGAGTGGTGTCTTTCCAAAGAGATTATTATTTTTTTAATGGTACTTGTTAAGCGCCTAGTGTGTGTCAAACACTGTTATAAATGCTGGGTTAAGTTCAAGTTAATTAGGTTGGACACAGTCCCTGTCCTGTATGGAGCTCACTGACTCAAACTGTAAACTGTTTGTTGGCTACACTCGCCTAAGACCGCTCGCTGTCTTCCGGTGGTGTTTGTTAAGCTCTTACTATGCGTTAAGCCCTGGGGTAGATACAGGTTAATCGGGTTGGACACACTCCCTGTCCCACACAGTTTCCACAGTCTAAATAGGAGATGGAACGGGTATACATTCATTCCATCATATTTATTAAGTGCTTACTGTGTCCAGAGAACTGAACTCGAATCCCCATTTTACAGATGAGGAAACTGAGGCCCTGAGTAGCTAAATGACTTGCTCAAGGTCACGCAGCAGGCAAGTGGCAGAGCTGGGAGTAGAATTCACATCCTCTGACTCATTCGTTTATTCAATCGTATTTAATTGAGCCCTTACTGTGTTCAGAGCTCTGAACTAAGCTTTTGGGAAAGTGTAATAATAATAATAATTATGGTATTTGTTAAGCGTTAACTATGTGCCAGACACTGTAGTAAGCTCTGGACTGAAGAAAGTAAATCGGGTTGGACACAGTCCCTCTCCCACATAGGGCTCACAGTCTCACTCCTCATTTTACAGATGAGGGAACTGAGGCCCAGAGAAGTCAAGTGAGTTGCCCAAGGTCACACAGCAGGCAAGTGGAAGTGACAATACAGTAATGAACAGTGACATTCCCTGCCCACAACAAGTCTAGTGGGGGAAGACAGATAGCAATATAAATAAATAAAATAGATATATACAAAAGCGCTGTGGGGCTGGGAGGGGGGGATGAGTAAGGGGAGCAAGTCAGGGTGACACAGAAGGGAGTGGGAGATGAGGAAAAGTGGGGCTTATTCAGGGAAGGCCTCTCGGAGGAGATGAACCTTCAGTGAGGCTTTGAGGGAGGGAAGAGTGGTTGTCTGTCAGATACGAGGAGGGCGGGCAAAACCTGAAAATCGAGGTCGATATTTCCAGGGAAAAAGTTATTTTTGTTTGAATGATTTACTTTGTCCATCCGAATGTGGTCCTTAACTGTCTGTATTCTCCAAGCCCTTAATACAGTGCTCTGCGTGCAGCAAGTGCTCAATAAATATGATCAATCCATTGATTGTTGTGTCAATCACCACTCCACGGGCCCATTTTCCAGAGGTTTAAGAGTAGCTTTAAATCTGCACTTTCACGTATTTAAAATGGTCTTTAGGCAAGAAATGTTCAAGAGGCTTATAGACTGGAAACTAGATATGAAGCCAGAGACTCAGAAGACTCGAAACATCCTTGCTACTGAGAATACTAAGGATGAAAATTCATTTTTTTTACAAGAGTAAGAGAGCTCATAATTCAAAACAATGTCCCAAAATTATGGAAGAGAAAACCTAATCCAGTGGGAAATATCTGGGCAATTTATCCAGTTCTGGAAGAGGAAAACTGCACCTCCTCTCCCCACCCCCATCCTCTGCCCCAGGATACCGCATTAAGGATAACGTGCACTATAAAACTCACCTAGTCGATCAACGGTATTTATTTATTTTTTTTAATGGTATTTGTTAAACTCTTATTATGTTTCGGGCACTGTACAAAGGGTTGGGGTTAGACACAGTCCCTGTCCCACAATAGGGCTCACCATCTCCATCTCCATTTTACAGATGAGGTAACTGAGGCCCAGAGAATAATAATAATAGTTGGTATTTGTTAAGCGCTTACTATGTGCAGAGCACCGTTCTAAGCGCTGGGGTAGATACAGGGTGATCAGGTTGTCCCACGTGGGGCTCACAGTTTTAATCCTCATTTTACAGATGAGGTCACTGAGGCACTGAGAAGTGAAGTGACTTGCCCAAGGTCACACAGCAGACAAGTGGTAGAGCAGGGATTAGAACCCAGATCCTTCTGACTCCCAGGCCCGGGCTCTAACCTCTAGGCCATGCTGCTTCTCCAATTTATCGCTCCATTTACTGAGCGCTTGGGAGTGCGAGCTCGTCGTGGGCAGGGAATGTGACTGTTGTTATACTGTACTCTCCCAGATGCTTAATACAGTGCTTTGCACATAGTAAGTGCTCAATAAACACGATTGAATGAATGGATGAATGAATGGAGCACTGTACTAAAGGCTTGGGAGAGCACAGTCGAGTCAGAAGACATGATCCCTGCCCTCAAGGAGTTTACAATCTAGGGTGGGGAGGCAGACATCACTACAATTTCCGGAAGAAGCAGAGTATATAAATTATGTATATAATAATGTTGGTATTTGTTAAGCGCTTACTATGTGCAGAGCACTGTTCTAAGCGCTGGGGTAGTCACAGGGGAATCAGGTTGTCCCACGTGGGGCTCACAGTCTTAATCCCCATTTTACAGATGAGGGAACTGAGGCACAGAGAAGTGAAGTGACTTGCCCACGGTCACACAGCTGACAAGTGGCAGAGCCGGAATTCGAACTCATGATCTCTGACCCCAAAGCCCGTGCTCTTTCCACTGAGCCGTGCTTGCGGTGGGGGTGAGTTGAGTGTCAAAGCGACACAGAAGGGAAGAGGAGTGGGGTGGGAAGATGAGAGGTGAGTCAGGGAAGACTTCCTGGAGGAGATATGATTTTAGAAGGGGTTTGAAGATGGGGAGAGTAGCAGTCTGTCAGATATAACAATAATAATTGCGGCATTTGTTGAGAACTTGTTATGTACCGGGCACCGTACTGAGCACTCGGGGGGGATCCCAGCATATGGGATTGGACGCAGTCCCCCTCCCACATGGGGCTCACAGCCTTAATCTCCATTTTACAGATGAGGTAACCGAGGCTCAGAGAATACGCCCAAGGTCACAGAGCAGAGTGGCGGAGCCGGGATTAGAACCCATGACCTCTGACTCCCAGGCCCGGGCTCGTTCTGGAGATATGAAGGGGAAGGGGGTCCCAGGCCAGAGGGGGAGGGCATGAGCAGCGGGACGATGGCGAGAGAGAGAGGGGAGAGCGAGGCCCGCTAAGTGGGCCGGGGAGGGAGGAGTGAAGCAGGCAGGCTGGGCTTTTGTGGTGAGGAGTGTGGAGAGATAGGAGGGAGAGGCCTAACTGAGGTCTTCAAGCCAGTGGTGAAGAGTTTCAGCTTGGACTGGACTTCAGTCAATCTATCGATTGTATTTATTGAGCGTTTATTGTGTGCAGAGCTCTGTACTAAGCACCTGGGAGGGGATTACACAACAGTATAGCAGACACATTGCCCGCCCACAGTGAGCTTACAGCACAGTGTAGTGGCTAGAGCCCAGGCCTGGGAGTCAGAAGGTCAGGGGTTCTAATCCCGCCTCTGCCACTTGTCTGCTGTGTGGCCTCGGGCAAGTATTCCACTTCTCTGGGGCCTCAGTTTTCTGATCCGTAAAATGGGGATGAAGACTGTGAGCCCCACGTGGGACAGGGACTGTGTCCAACCCAAGTTGCTTGTATCCACCCCAGCTCTTAGTAGAGTGGCTGGCACATAGTAAGCGCTTCCCAAATACCACAGTTATCATTACGATTACTTACAGTCTAGAGGGAGCTTACTGTCTAGATGGGCTTGGATGGTAACCAAAGAAGGAGATTTTGAGTCGAACTTTTTTTTCAGGAAGATGATGCGGTCAGCAGAGTGCGATATGGACGGCAGAGGGGGGAGACAGGAGGAAGGGAGGTGAGCAAGGAGCCTGATGCGGTTGTTGAGATGGGATAGGTTAAATGCTTGGACCAGCTGGAGAAGGAGGAACAGGTTCTGGAGCTAATGTGGAGGTAGAACCGGTAGGATTTGGTGTCTAATGGAATGCGTGGGCTGGAATGAGAAAGACGATAGCGCTAAGGTTGCAGGCTTGTGAGACGGAGGATGGTGGTGCTGTCTGCAGTGGTGGGGAAGTCAGAGGGAGAAGAGTGGTTTGAGTGGGAAGATGAGGAGTTCTGTTTTGGACATGTTAAGCTTGAGGCGATGGGAGGAAAAACAAGTAGACACGACTTGAAGGCAGGAGGAAAGGCGAGACTGCAGAGAAGGAGAGACGTCAGGGCTGGAGACGGAGATTTGGGGATCACCCGCACAGAGATGGTAGTTGAAGCCATGGAAGCAAATGAGTTCTCCAAGGGAGAGGTGTAGATGGAGAATAGAAGGGGACCCAGAACTGAAGCTTGAGGGACTCCCACAGTTAGGGGGTGGGAGGCAGAGGAGGAGCCCGCGAAGGAGACTGAGAATGAGCGGCCAGAGAGATAGGAGGAGAACCAGGGGAGGACAGTGTCGGTGAAGCTGAAGTTGGCTAGTGTTTCCAGGAAATATTTCCATTACCCTATTTACTTTGTTAATGAATTGTACATTGCCTCGATTCTATTTAGTCGCCATCGGTTTTTACGAGATGTTCTTCCCCTCGACTCTATTTATCGCCATCGTTCTCGTCTGTCCGTCTCCCCCGATCAGACCGTAAGCCCGTCAAACGGCAGGGACCGTCTCTATCTGTTGCCGACTTGTTCATTCCAAGCGCTCAGTACAGTGCTCTGCACATAGGAAGCGCTCAATAAATACTATTGAATGAATGAATGAATGAATGGGGGAGAGGGACTGTGGTAACCCCATTTTCATATACTCAACCATTCCTTCTGACACAGGCTGGCCCTTGGGTGACCATTTCCCAATTCTCTCCCAAGCCCTCTGTTGGGACAAAGGAAAAAGCCCAGGTCTAGGAACCTGGAGCCCTTGGCTCTGATCCGGGCTGGGCCTGCCGGGGCTGGGCCATCAGCAGGGGAAAGTCTCTGCCCAGAGAACCAGGGTGTTCCGAACTTCACTCTGCTGCCCAGATCATTTTCTATGAAAATCTTCAGGCCGTGTTTTCCTACTCCTCAAAACCCTCCAGTGGTTTCCCGTCTACCTCCGCATCAGACAGAAATTCCTCACCGTCAGCTTTAAAGCCATCCATCACCTTGCCCTCTCCTAACTCACCTCCCCGCTCCCCTACTCCAACCCAGCCCGCACACTTCGCTCCTGTAATGCCAACCTTCTCACTCTGCCTTCATCTCATCTATCTCACCGCCAACCCCTCCCCTGTCCTGTCTCTGGCCTGGATCGCCCTCCCTCTTCACATCCAACAGACAGTGACTCTCCCCCCTTCGAAGCCTTATTGAAGTCACATCTCCTCCAAGCGACCTTCCCAGACTAAGCCCTCCTTCCCTCTTCTCCCTCTCTTTTCTGCATCACCCTAACTTGCTCTCTTTATTCATCCCCCCCTCCCAAACCCACAACACTTACGTCCATATCTGTCATTTATTTATTTCTATTGATGTCCAGCTCCCCCTCTAGATTGTCAGCTCATTGTGGGCAGGGACTGTGTCTGTTTATTGTTATATCATACTCACCCAAGTGCTTACTACAGTGTTCTGCACGCAGTGAGTGCTCAATAAATATGATTGAATGAATGAAAGTGAGGTGGAACGGCCCAGTAGGAATCCTGAGAAATCTCTGGGTCCCAAGGCGGGGGTGGGGGGCTGAGGGGGGAACTGCAGCGGTTACCGTGGCAACCACCTACAGGTTCACCTCGGGTCAGCTCTTCGCCCGCTCACTTTGGTCCAACGCGTGTCCTCCATGGCGACAATCGTTGCGTGCAGCTGGATCATTGCCCTCCGACCCCCAGTGGGCACCTTTACGGGTGAGGATCGTGTCTGCCGACTCTGTCCTAGTGGACTCTCCCAAGCGCTTAGTACAGGGCTCTGCTAGTGGATAGTGCAAGGGACTGGGAGTCAGGAAGATCTGGGTTCTAATTCTGTCTCTGCCACGTCTGCTTTGTGACCTTGGGCAAGTCACTTCACTTCCCTGAGCCTCAGTTACCTCATCTGGAAAATGGGGATGAAGACTGTGAGCCCCACGTGGGCCGGGGACCGCGTACAACCCCATGAACCCGTATCTACCCCAGTGCCTGGCAGGTAATAAGCACTCAACAAATACCATAAAGAAATGAAAATGATAAATTATAAAGGTTTTGCACACAATTCATAACACAAACATGTCATCCTCTTCCGAAGAAGCCTTACTCCTGAAACTAGTCCGCATCTCATTTTTCCCTGAACGAGTTTCACAGGCAGCTTGAGGGAGAATCAGCAAGAAATAATCAGTAAAATTCCAGATGCCCCAAGTAGCAATCAATTCACTTTTATATTCATCTTGCGAAGGTTAAAATCCTTGTCAACTGTTTTGATTTTAGCACAAATCTTCTTTGAATTTGATAGGGAGTCTTGTGGAATTCAAAGAACACCTCTCCCCGGTGACTCTTCCCAATGAAGTCCCATTGCTAATGTTGTTTCCTCTGTGACGGAGGAACAGAGTGACAGCCCGTACCCTACGTCTTGGGGAAAAGAACCAATAAACGGCCCCTGAAACTAGAACAGAAGTTCAATCCACCGGGGAAGGCGGCATAAGGGCTTGAAATATTCCCATCAGGCAGCTCAGAAAGCTTCTGACATCCCCCATATTTATCGTTAACCAGCACCGGCACTTCTCGGTTAAAGGTAACTTTACAATTTCCGTTCTGTTGTACGTACAACCGTGTACGAGTCATACAGATCGGTGCACGCGATCATTCCTTCACCGGCACGAGCTCTAACTTAGGCACGTCCGTGTCCCTGGAAGGTAATTGTAGAGTGTTAATTATGCTCACGCTTCTTTGCATTGATTTGTGGCATCGATGAGTAAAGTATCGATATGTTATAAAATATTATAAGGCTACTTGGACTAAATTTATTGTAGCGATTTATCATTCTTACCTTTAGAGAGAATGGAATGCAATTCCTTTAGTTCTTTGTGGGATATACATGGTGCAAAATGGATTACTCTTCGTTATGAATGATTCCAAATTTCTGTCCCACAGAACTTTTAACGTGTTTACTTCCTCTCTAATGTGTCTTCGGTTCAGCAATAATAAGCACGTGAGGATGATGTGCGCATACGCATACACACTCAAGCACACGCTCACACCTCTTCCCCCAGCTTTGAAATGCAATTAGAAATGATTATGTGTGGGAGATGATTCGGATTTCAAGTTACTTCAATTCCCAGTGAGATCCGCCTGATTTGAAATTCTATCCACCTCCCTCGTTGCTTCCCGCAAGAATCTTTCATTTCAGAATAGCCCAGTGTTGGACTTGGAATTAGAATGCAAGAAATGGCTAAGAGCATAAAGACATCATGCAGGTAATTGTGGTGTGATATTAAAAGAGTTTAAAAACATTATCATCCAAATGCTTAGTATAATGTCCTGCATAGAGTAAGCGCTCAATCAATACCACTGATGATATTTAAAAGAATGAAACAGGCTCAGTCTCTTTCCCCCGTTCCTCCTCTTCCTCCCTCCCTTTAACTGAGACGCGTCCCTCAAGGTTCAGTTCTGGGTCCCTTTCTCTTCTCCATCTACACCCACTCCCTTGGAGGACTCATTCGCTCCCACGGCTTCAACTATGTGGATGAGATACTCAAATCTACATCTTCGCCCCGATCCCTCTCCCTCTCTGCAGCCTCGTATTTCCTCCTGCCTTCAAGACATCTCTACTTGGTTGACCCGCTGACCCCTAAAGACTGTAGACCGCAAGCTCGTCCCTAGACTGTAAGCTCGTTGTGGGCAGGGAATATGTCTGTATATTGTTGTATTGCATTGTCCCAAGTGCTAAATACAGCATTCTGCACACAGTAAGCGCTAAATAAATACGATTGGATGAATGAACCTCAAATTTAACTGTCCAAAATAGAACTCCTCATTTTCCCTCCTAAACCTTGTCCTTCCCGTGACTTTCCCATTCAGTGAAGACGGCAAACCATCCTCTCTGTCTTCTTCGGCTGTGACTTTGGCATTGTCTTGGGCTCATCTCTCATTTAACCGACCTATTCAGTCTGTCACCAAAATCCTGTCATTTCTACCAAATTAACATCGCTAAAATCACCCTTTCCTCTCCATCCCAACTGCCACCGTCTGATCCAAGCACTTACCCTATCCTGCCTTGACGATCCTCCTCCCCGACCTATCTCTACCCGCTCTGACCCATTTTTCACTCTGTTTCCAGGTTATTTTTCTAAATATCCTTCTGCTCAAATCCCCCACACCTCAAGGAGTATCTATCTGACATAAACACAGCGTGATGTCAGAAGGAAGGATTTATAATAATAAGAATTGTGGTATTTGTTAAGCGCTTACTAGGTGCCAAACTCTTTACTGAGCACTGGACACTGTTCTAAGCACTTACGTGTGTGCCACGGGTATATTGATGCAGTGTTGGGCGAGAGGTGAGTTCTACACGTGAGTGTTTTTGAATGGGGGTTTTACAGAAACACAAGTCTCCACACTACAGAGGAAGGTGAGGGCTCTGAAGAATTTGATAATAATAATAATGATGTTGGTATTTGTTAAGCGCTTACTATGTGCAGAGCACTGTTCTAAGCGCTGGAGTAGATACAGGGTAATCAGGTTGTCCCACGTGAGGCTCACAGTCTTCATCCCCATTTTACAGATGCGGTAACTGAGGCACAGAGAAGTTAAGTGACTCGCCCACAGTCACACAGCTGACAAGTGACAGAGCCGGGCTTCGAACCCATGACCTCTGACTCCCAAGCCCAGGCTCTTTTCCACTGAGCCACGCTGCTTCTCTAATGATCTAATTTGATGAAAATGAAGGTTACAAACTGAGCCCTCACAGACTTATATCGAGTGGGAATCCAGGCAGACACAGATCCTTCTGAATCAGTGGGGGTAAGAGGAAAAATCATAATTACAGCTGATAACACAAAGAAAATCTACAAAACGAGGGCAGGGTCAATGTCTACTAGACATGGCCTTGTCTTATGCCTTCGAGTCGTCTCCGACCCATAGCGACGCCATGGACACATGTCTCCCAGAAGGAACACCCCTAATTGCAATCCTTCTGGTAGTGGATCCACAGAGTTTTCTTAGTAAAAATATGGAAGCCTTCTTCCATACCACTGCCTTCTTCCAAGCAGCAAACTTTGGTCTCCACCCTCGACTCTCTCCGGTGCCGCTACTGCCCAGCATGGGGGAAGTTTTGTCTTGTAGCCGATGGTCTGCCGCTCGCTAGCCACCGGCCAAGCTAGGAATGGAATGGACAGGCCTCTGCTTCACTCTCCCTCCCGTAGTCAAGACTGGGAGAGGGCTAGAAACTCTCCAGGTGCCACCCCGAGAGAGCTAGACACGTTATACTCTCCTAAATGCGTATACGGTGCTCTGCACAAAGTAGGTACTCGTTGAATGACATGGATAATAATAACTGGGGTCTTTGTTAAGCATTTTCTACGTGCAAAGTACTATGTGCTAAGCCGTGGGGTAGATCAAAGATCAGCAGTCAGATATAGTCCCTATGATATTTGATAATAATAATACTGTTGGTATTTGATAAGCGCTTACTATGTGCTAGGCACTGCGCAAAGCACTGAGGTGGAAACAAGCAAATCGGTTGGACACAGTTCCTGTCCCACACGAGGCTCACAGTCTTAATCCCCATTTTTCATATGAGGGAACTGAGGAACAGAGAATAATAATAATAATGATGATGGTATTTGTTAGGCTTTTACTATGTGTCAAGCACTGTTCTAAGCACCGGGGAAGGTATACAGTTATCAGGTTGTCCACAGTCTTCATCCACATTTTACAGATGAGGTAACTGAAGCACAGAGAAGTTAAGTGAATTGCCCAAAGTCACCCAGCTGAGAAGTGGTGGAGCCAGGATTAGAACTCATGACCTTCTAACTCCCAGGCCCGGGCTTTTCCCACTGTGCCCTGTCACCATCCTTCATGCAATAGTATTTATTGAGCGCTTACTATGTGCAGAGCACTGTACTAAGCGTTTGGAATGTACAAGTCGGCAACAGATAGAGACGGTCCCTGCCCTTTGATGGGCTTACGGTCTAATCGGGGGAGAAGGGCAGACGAGAACGATGGCGATAAATAGAGTCGAGGGGAAGAACATCTCGTAAAAACAATGGCAAATAAATAGAATCAGGGTGATGTACATCTCATTAAACAAAATAAACAAAATAAATAGGGTGATGAAGATATATACAGTCGAGCGGACGAGTACGGTGCCGAGGGGGTGGGACGGGAGAGGGGGAGGAGCAGAGGGAAATGGGGGGAGAAGAGGGTTTAGCTGCGGAGAGGTGGGGGGGGGGGTAGAGGGAGCAGAGGGAAAAAGGAGGGAGCTCGGTGTGGGAAGGCCTCTCGGAGGAGGTGAGCTTTAAGTAGGGATTTGAAGAAGGGAAGAGAATTAGATTGACGGAGGTGAGGAGGGAGGGCGTTCCAGGACCGCGGGAGGACGCGGCCCGGGGGTCGACGGCGGGATGGGCGAGACCGGGGGACGGCGAGGAGGTGGGCGGCGGAGGAGCGGAGCGTGCGGGGTGGGCGGTGGAAAGAGAGAAGGGAGGAGAGGTAGGAGGGGGCAAGGGGATGGACAGCCTCGAAGCCTAGAGTGAGGAGTTTTTGCTTTGAGCGGAGGTCGATAGGCAACCACTGGAGGTGTTTGAGAAGGGGAGTGACAGGCCCAGAACGTTTCTGCAGGAAGATGAGCCGGGCAGCGGGGTGAAGAATAGACCGGAGCGGGGCGAGAGAGGAGGAAGAGAGATCAGATCAGAGATCAGAGAGATCAGAGCATCCTACATGGTGCTTTCAGTTTAAGTAGGAAAGAGGACAGGTATTGAATCCTCATTCTATAGATGGGGAAATGGAGGCATAGAGAAGTTAAGTGACTTGCCCAAGGTCACACAGTAGGCTGGTGGTGGAGGTAGGATTAGAATTCACAGAACCATAACTTAGTTCTGTGAGCAGCAAGGCCCAGAAGCAGGATGGTCTAGTGGAAAGATCAGGGGCCTTGGATACAGGGGACTCGTGAGCAGAGAATGTGTCTCACTGTTGCACTGTACTCTCCCAAACGCTTAGTACAGTGCTCTGCACACAGGAAGTGTGCTATAAGATTGAATGAGTGAATGAATGAAAGAGGATGTGGGTTCCAATCCTGACTCCACCACATGTCTGCTGTGAGACCTTGGGCAAATCACTTCCCTTTTCTCTGCCTCAGTTCCCTCATCTGGAAATTGGGCATTAAGACTGTCAGCTCCACGTGGGGCAGGGACTGGGTTCAACCTAATTAGCCTGTATCCACCCCATTCTTCGAAAGAGTGCTTGGCACATAATAAGAGCCTAACAAATACCACGATTAGTAGAAACAGCACAGGCCTGGGAATCAGAGGAACTGGTTTCTAATCCCGGCTCCTCAGCCTGTCTGCCGCATGACCTGGGGCAAGTCACTTCATTTCTCTGGGCCTCAGTTCCTTCATCTGGAAAATGGGGATTAGGAGTGGGATCCCACGTGGGACAAGCACTGTGTCCAACACGAATATCAAGTAACTACCCCAGCGCTTAGTGCAGAGCCTGGAACATAGTAAACGCTTAACAAAGACCAGAATTTATTGTTATGATGATGATTATTAATAATAATAATGTTGGTATTTGTTAAGCGCTTACTAGGTGCCGAGCACAGTTCTAAGCACTGGGGGAGATACAGGGTAATCAGGTTGTCCCTCGTGGGGCTCACACACTTTTAATCCCCATTTTACAGATGAGGGAACTGAGGCACAGAGAAGTGAAGTGACTTGCCCACAGTCACACAGCTGACAAGTGGCAGAGCTGGGAGTCGAACTCATGACCTCTGACTCCAAAGCCCAGGCTCTTTCCACTGAGCGACAGAGTGAATGGCACATAGGGAGAAAGGGGGAGGGATATGCCTCTAGTCTTGGCTCATCTTATGCCGTCAAGTCGTCTCCAACCCATAGCAACTCCATGGACACATTTCTCTCCGAACGCCCCACTCTCCACCTACAGTCCTTCTGGTGATGGATCCATAGGGTTTTCTTGGGAAAAATCCGGAAGGGATTTACCATCGCCTCTTTCCACGCAGTCAACTTGAGTCTCCGCCCTCGACTCTCTCCTGTGCCGCTCTTGCCCATCACGGGTGAGTTTTGACCTGTAGCAGATGCCTGCCACTCGCTAGCCGCTGCCCAAGCTTCGAATGGAAAGGGCGGGCCTCTGCTTCACTCACCTTCCCTTAGCCGAGACTGGTTGTGTACTGGAATCTCTCCAGGTCCCATCCTGAGAGGGAATATGCCTTTTACCTGAGCGCCAGAAACGTCCTCCCAGAGAAGGTGGTACAGGTTTTGTTCCCTTTGTTGAAGAAGAAGCCACCCCTCACCTCCTCCCCACTTTAATGTCCCCCCGTATGGCTGAGGAACCCGATTTAGGGGTGCCCTGCTCACCCGGAATGGAGAGAAGACGTAGATAGGGAGTCCCTTAAAACTGCTCACCTCACCCAAACTCAGTCCATCGGTAAACTCCCACTGGTTTACTGGCACTTAACAATAACAATAATAATAACTGTGGTATTTGTTAAGCACTTACAATGCATCAAGCACTGTACTAAATGCTGGGGGGTATCCAAGCAAATCGGGTTGGATGCAGTCCCCCTCCCTCATGAGGCTCACAGTTTCAATCCCCATTTTATAGTTGAGGGAACTGAGGGCCAGAGAAGTGCCATGTTGTGCCCAAGTTCACACAGCAGACGAGTAGCAGAGTTGGGATTAAAACGAATGACTTTCTGATTCTCAGGCCTGTGCTCTATCCACTATACCATGCCGCTTCTCAGACACTTCCTAACACTTCCAGCAACAGGCCCGTCCTCGCCTTTCTTTGAAATGCTCCTTTGACACTAACAATAGCAACTTGAACTTAGACTGATATACTGTCTAAATCCCTCATATATATAAACACATATACATCTACATATGAAATAATGTCTCACCCTCTAGACCGTAAGCTCACCGTGGGTAGGGAATGTGACTGCTTATCGTTGTACCGTACTGTCCCAAGTGCTTAGTATCGTGTTCTGCACATGGTGAGCGCCAGATAAATATGATTGACTGACCAGTAGGGGAACAGAGGGGATGCAGAAAGTGGCCAACACCTCCTGTGACGACGAAGCTCACTTTTGGCCTGTGAAGGGGACGGCACTAGTAATGCGGGAAGGGATTGGGATGGAGAAATGGCCGTCGCGTACTTGTGATGACAAGTCTGCCATCGGCCTGTGAGGAGGACGGCTCCACTATCGCAGGAACAGGCTAGGATGAAGAAAATTTTCATCGTGTCCTGTGATGACGAAACCTGTCACGGGCCTGTGATGGGGGTGGCTCTAGTAGGGAGGGAATGGGCCAGGAAGGAGAAAATGGCCATCGCCTCCTGTGACGATGAAGTCCAAATTGGCGCCGTGAGGAGAGACAGCTCCGAGAAGCAGCGTGGTTCAGTGGAAAGAGCCCGGGCTTGGGAGTCAGAGGTCATGGGTTCGAATCCCAGCTCTGCCACTTGTCAGCTCTGTGACTGTGGGCAAGTCACTTCACTTCTCTGTGCCTCAGTGACCTCATCTGTAAAATGGGGATTAAGACTGTGAGCCTCACGTGGGACAACCTGATTACCCTCTATACCCCAGCGCTTAGAACAGTGCTCTGCACATAGTAAGCGCTTAACAAATACCAACATTATTATTAGTATTAGTAGTAGTGTAGGAACTGGTCGGAGGAGGAGTCCCTGCCACAGCACTTAGCGAGGCCACATCCATCACACAACGAAGACCATCTCCCGGAGGCGGGAGCGGCATCTCCCTTTTTTGGAGAGGTCTTCCCTGTCGGGACCTGGATTCCCTGTCAAGCCTCGTCAGACGACCACTAACATCTGTCCTCCCAGACCTACCCAGCAGCATCCAGCAGCATGAAGCAGCATTGGCCTAGTGGGTAGAGCCCTGGCCTGGGACTCAGAGACCCTGAGTCCTAATCCAGGCTCTGTCACTTGTCTGTCGGGTGACCTTGGGCAAGTCACTTCTCTGGACCTCAGTTTCCTCAATTGGAAAATGGAGCTCAAAGGCCGGTTCTCCCTCCTTTTTAAACGGTTAATTCCATGTGAGACAGGGACCGTGTCCGCCGTACTTCACTTGTACCTACCCCAGAGCTCAGATCAGTGTTTGACACATAATAAATGCCTAACAAATCCCATAAGAACAAAAAACCAAGCAAAAACCCTGGCAGCCCCTGTAACACAATCCATCCATCATATTTACCGAGGCCCCCGTCGTATTTATTGAGCGCTTACTGTGTATGCAGACCACTGTGCTAAGCGCTTGGGAGAGTAGAATCCAACAGAGTTGGGAGAAACGTTCCCCGTCCACAAGGAATGATGCTTTGTTACCGTCATAAACACTCTCGCCCCTTGATGATAAACTGCGATGAAGATGAAGTACGCGTCAGTGGAGACTGACACAAAAATCATCGCAGGAACTTTAATGTTGGATAAACTAACTTTAATGAGCAACTTCTATGATAGAGCCGGAAGCGAGGCCCATCCGTGGAAGAAACTCGTCAGACCCCTTTTGGCATTGGGAAACTCAACCGCGAAGCCTTCTTTTGCTGAGGGAACACACCAGAGACCAGCTGACGGTTGCAAACACCACCTTCCGCTGAGAAATACTACTGGAGTTCAGGGAAAACCCTCACTTTCCCAAACCTCCTGGTCCTCCTCTCCCTGACTCTCCTCAGAGATTCTTGCCGGGGGCCTAAATCGCAAGGGGAAATTCTCTCCCAGCAGTGATAATAATACGCTTATTACGCTTATTACGTGTCAAGCCCTGTAATAAGCGCTGGGGTCGACACAGGCAAATCAGGCTGGACAAGGTCCCTGTCCCATATGGGGCTCACAGTCTCGATCTCCATTTTACAGATGAGGGAACTGAGGCACAGAGCAGTGAAGTGACATATTCAAGGTCACAGAGCAGACACGTGGCCGAGCAGGGATTAGAACCCATGACCTTCTGGCTCCCAGGCTCCTGCTCTATCCACTATATGGTAACCATCTTCATCCCCTACTTGTGTCATTCAATTCATCAACTGCATTTACTGAGCGAGTGCTTACTGTATGCAGAACATTGTACTAAACATGTGGGAGAGTTCAATGTCACCAGTCTGTCAGTTGTATTTGCTGAGCACTAACCGTGTGCAGAGAACTGTACTAAGCACTTGGGGGAGTGCAGTATGATAATAAAACTGACACATTCCCTACCCACAGTGAGCTAACAGTTTAGAAGATGAGCCGTAGCAGACAGAATGTCCTGTGCCCAGATGCCAAGCAGTGCCCCCCGCTCAGGGAATTGGCGAACAGGTCGGGAGTAGACTGACTGTCACTGCCCCAGTGTGCTCTCACTAGGTCATGAGTCTGTGCTCCGCTGACCTCCCCTACCCCACGTCGTGGTTCCCAAAGCTGGATTCTCCACGGATATCTTAGCCCCATTTAGCAGATGAGGAAACTGAGGCACAGGGAGGCTCAAGGTCATAGAGCAAGCCAGTGGCAGATCCGAGACTAAAACCCACACTCATACTCTTTTCACTAGGCTTCACTGCCACGCTCCCTTCTGGATTCCTCGTACCCGTTTTGCTTCCTTCCCCGCCCCCCACCCCCACAACTAGGATCCACTCTCTGCCACGAGCCACAAAGGCTCCAAGAAATCACTGTCTCCACCGCGTGATTTCCTGCTCGTGGAGAGTCCCGATGCACTTGTGGACAAGGACACGTGTGACTGGAAGAGTTTGTGGATATTTTTTCATAACCATTTTTCTGTTCAAAGAAAACAATTTACAGGGAACTTTCCTCTAATCCAGTTACACAACTCCACAAAAACATAACGTAATTGAAAATTGACAAATGCGGGCTGGGTTTAATCAGTTTCATCCCTTGACTCGGATGTAAAGGATGTTTTAATTGAAGTAATGGAATGTGAGTGTTAAATGATTTGAAAGTACATTAAGCTCTTATCTGAACGGCAAAATATATCAATCTGGATAGACGTAGTGGTAATCTAACTCCAAAAATCAGCGTTGGACAGTAGATGGATAGAGAGAATGCTTACCATATGTTTATTAAAAAGATAATTTCTCTCACTAAATAAATTTTAAGTCAACTGCTATTTATATTCATTTTTGAAAAGTCTACAGCATTCCGATAGCTCATAAGTCTTCTGTAGATGCGCGTCAATTTATATCCAAACAGACGTAATCACTGAATATCACACGCACCTTATTTTGAAAATGAGACTTCTGTGGAATTTTCTGCAATGGGACTTTGGCAAACTTTATAGTACATTACTAGACTGTGAGCCCGTTTTTGGGCAGGGATTGTCTCGATCTGTTGCCCAATTGTACATTCCAAGTGCTTATTACAGGGCTCTGCGCGCAGTAAGCGCTCAATAAATACGATGGAATGAATGAATGAAATGCCATTCTCGACATTTAATAATAATTGTGATATTTGTTAATCGCTGACTATCAATCAACCAAAGGTATTTATTGAGTGCTTATTGTGTACAGAGCTCTATACTAAGTTCTTGGGGCAAGTACAATATAACAGGCTAGAGCCCGGGCCTGGGAGTCAGAAGGTCGTGGGTTCTAATCCCGGCTCCACCACCTGTCTGGTGTGTGACCTCGGGCAAGTCATTTTACTTCTCTGGGCCTCAGTTCCCTCATCTGTAAAATGGGGATTGAAACCATGAGTCCCATGTGGTGCAGGGACTGTGTCCAAGCTGATTTCCTTGAATCCACCCCGGCTTTCAATAAAGTGCCCGGCACATGGTAAGCGCTTAACAAATACCACGATTAATATTATTATAATTACTAGAGTAGATACAGTCAATCGCATTTATTGAGCGCTTACTGTGTGCAGAGCACTGTACTATACACTTGGAAGAGTACACTATAACCATGAACAGACACATTCTCTGCCCACATTGAGTTTACATGTAATCAGATTAGAAGCAATCTGTGCCCAATTTGGGACTCAGAGTTTAATAATAATAATGTGGTATTTGTTAAGCGCTGACTATGTGCAAAGCACTGTTCTAAGAGCTGGGGGGGATATAAGGTGATCAGGTTCCCCCGCGTGGGGCTCACAGTTTTTAATCCCCATTTTACAGATGAGGTAACTGGGCCTCCGTCTTGCCTGTCTCACCGCCGTCCCCTGGCCCACGTCCTGCCTCTGGCCTGGAACGCCCTCCCTCCTCACATCCCACAGACAATGACTCCACCTACCTCTTTCAAAACCTTACCGAAGGCCCATCTCCTCCAAGAGGCCTTCCCTGACTGCGCCCTCCTTTCCTCTTCTCCCACTCCCTCTGCACCTCCCTGACTTGCTCCCTTTATTCATCTCCCCTCCCAACCCCACACATTTACGTCCAGATCTCTCATTTTATCTATAGCTATTAAAGCCTGTCTCCCCCTCTGGACCATCAGTTACCTGGATGAGGTAACAGAGAAGTGAAGTGACTTGCCCAAAGTCACACAGCTGACAAGCGGCGGAGCCGGGATTCGAACCCATGACCCGGACTCCCAAGCCCGGGCTCTTTCCACTGAGCCGTGCTGCTTTTCATAGTTTAAGGGGAAGGGAGAACAGGTGTTTAATCTTCAGTTTACAGTGGAGGAAACTGAGGCCCAGAAAAACGGTGACATGAGCAACTTCACTCGGGAGGCAAGAGGCAGAGCCGGGTTTGGAACCCACACAATGACGCTTCCCCTCCTTCAGAGCCTTATTGAGGGCACATCTCCTCCAGGAGGACTTCCCTGACTGCACCCTCCTCTCCTCTTCTCCCACTCCCTTCTGCGCCGCTCTGACTCACTCCCTTTGTTCATCCTCCCTCCCAGCCCCAAAGCACATATGTACATATCTGTAATTTATTTATATTAATGTCTAGCTCCCCGACTCTAGACTGTGAACTTGTTGTGGGCAGGGAATGTGTCTGTTTATTTTTGTATTGTCCTCTTCCAAGAGCTTAATGCAGTGCTCTGCACACACAGTAAGCGCTCAATAAATGTTATTGAATGAATGAACTCAGGCCCCCTGACTTCCAGTTCGCTGCTCTTTCCACTAATTGCTCACTCACTAATTCAATTAATAGTATTTACTGAGCACTTACCATGTGCAGAGCACTGTACTAAGCTCTTGGGAGAGGCCAATATAACAATAAACAGACAGAAACAACCCTCTCGAAGGTCACCAACGATCTCCTTCATGCCGTATCCAATGGCCTCTTCTCCATCCTAATCCTTCTCGACCTCTCACCGCCTTCAACACTGTACCAGCCCCTCCTCCTGGAAACGTTATCCAACCTTGGCTTCGCTGACTCCATCCTCTCCTGGTTTTCCTCATCTCTCTGGATGTTCATTCTCAGTGTCCTTGGCGGGTTTCTCCTCCGCCTCCCACCCCCTAACTAACTGTGGAGGTCCCTCAAGGGTCAGTTGTTGGTCCCCTTCTATTCTCCATCTACCTTCATTTCCTTGGAGAACTCATTCGTTCCCAAGGCTTCGACTACTACCTCTATGTGGATGATATCCAAATCTCCATCTCCAGCCCCGAACTCTCTCCCTCTCTCCAGTCTCGCATCCCCTCCTACCTTCAAGACATCCCTACTCGGATGTCCTCCCGTCACCTCAAATTCAACATATCCAAAACATAGCTCCTTATCTTGCCACCCAACTCTTGTCCTCCCCCTGACTTTTCCATCACTGTAGATGTCACCACCATCCTTCCTCTCTCACAAGCCCATAACCTCAGAGTTATCCTTGACTCCTCTCTGTCATTCAACCCACACATTCAATCCAACACCAAATCCCGTGGGCCCCACCTTCACATGGTAAAATCCTCCCTGTCCTCTTCATCCAAACAATCGCTCATTCTATCCCGCCTGGATGATTGCAACAGCCTTCCTGCTGACGTCCCAGCCTCCCGTCTCCAGTCCAGACTTCATTCTGCTCCCCGGATCATTTTTCTACAAAAACGTTCGATTCACATTTCTCCACTCCTCAAGAACCTCCAATGTTGGTCCATCCGCCACTGCATCAAACAAAAACTCCACACCAAAGGCTTTAAAGCCCTCCACCACCTTGCCCCCTCCTACCTCACCTCACCTCACTCCTCTCCTTCTCCAGCCCAGCCCGCAGGCTCCGCTCCTCTGGTGCCTCTCACCTTCTCACTGGGCCTCCGTCTTGCCTGTCTCACCGCCGTCCCCTGGCCCACGTCCTGCCTCTGGCCTGGAACGCCCTCCCTCCTCACATCCCACAGACAGTGACTCCACCTACCTCTTTCAAAACCTTACCGAAGGCCCATCTCCTCCAAGAGGCCTTCCCTGACTGCGCCCTCCTTTCCTCTTCTCCCACTCCCTCTGCACCTCCCTGACTTGCTCCCTTTATTCATCTCCCCTCCCAACCCCACACATTTACGTCCAGATCTCTCATTTTACCTATAGCTATTAAAGCCTGTCTCCCCCTCTGGACCGTCAGCTCGTTGTGGGAAGGGAATGAGTCCCTTAGATTGTTAGCTCGTCCTCTCCCGAGCGCTTAGCACAGTGCTCTGCACAGAGTAGGGGCTCAATAAATGCGATTTCCTGACTGACAGAGAGCTGGCAAGCGGCAGTGCCAGAATTCCATCCCAGTCTCTTAAACCACAACCCTGAGCTCTTTCCTCCATCTCACACGCCATGGGGTTTGTCTCTAAACAGAAACACCTCCCGTTTTCTCTCGTCCCTGAGATCGAGTCCTCTTCTTTAACCCGCAACTTTTCTGACTCAGGCTCCCGGAGGGAGATGACATTTTCAACGTATGTATGACATTTTCAATGTATATATACCATTTAAAGAAAACAATAGCCTACATACATTGTGCCTTCGGAACAGTATTAGATAAACATATAGAGGGGCTGGAGCCAGAGGCAGAAGGCCTTCAATTATGAGGACAAAAATCCCCCAAGGAAATCAACCCGAGACTTATTAATATCCAGACCCTCCAGAAGACAATTGTCAGGCAATTGGTCAACAAGGTACATCGTATCTGTTAGATACTGACTAACCCATTACGATCTTTATGAAGTGTCCTTTTGAGGGGCTTGGATCCTCAAATATGAGTCAGAACACCCTTTTCTTTTATTAGTTACTAAGCTCTTTATACTTTTACCATATTGCAGCAGGTTAGAAGTCTAAGCTTTATTGTCTTATGTTATTGAAAATCCAGATTCCCGCAGCTTTCTCCCTCCGGTCAAGATTTGTCGGAGAATACATTCTCATTTCTCCATGTACCAGGGCTGTCTTGAGGGTGGCAGGAGAAGATTATGACTGTAATATACTTAAATCCAATTTATTTGCCTGGCCAGAAACTTTCACACCTCGCAATTGCTTCCCAGCGTTGATTCTTGAATTGGATTCTTTGGCGAGGGGAAGGGGCAGGAGGCAGCCCGGAGACCCAACAGGTATGTAAGTCGCACATATGTCGGCAGAGGAGGGGGCAGAGGAAACGGTCATCGGGACCCTCGTCTCCATTTCTCAACCCATCGACACCTGAATTGGTATTTCTTATTAATAATAATAATAATAATAATGGTATGTGTCAAGCGCTTACTATGTGTCAGGCGCTGTTCTAAGTGCTGAGATAATAATAATACTAGCGGCATTTGTTAAGCGCTTATTGTGTGCCAGGCGCTTTACTAAGCGATGGGGTGGATCCTAGCAAAACGGGTTGGACACAGTCCCTGTCCCGCTTGGAGCTCGCAGTCTCCATCCCCACTTTACAGACGAGGGAACCGAGGCACAGAGAAGTGAAGTGACTTGCCCAAGGCCACACAGCAGACGAGTGACGGAGCCAGGAGTAGAAACCGTGACCTTCTGACTCCTGGGCCTGGGTGAAATCCGGTAGGCCACGTCGCTTCTCTAGATAAAAGCTAATCGGATAGGACACGGTCCCTGTCCCACAAAGGACTCACAGTCCCCACTGTACAGATGAGGAAACTGAGGCACAGAGAAGTGAAGTGAAGGTCACACAGCAGACAGGTGGTGGAGACAGGACTAGAAGACAGGTCCTTCTGACTCCCAGGCCCCGGGCTCTAGCCACTACGGCCTACTGCGTCTCAAAACTCTCGAATGTCTTCTTATTTCAATCCAGAACTGGCTCGTTTGTGTTTTAGAATTCCCTGGTGGATGCTAGTGTGTTGCATCCCTTGGGAAGAGGACGATATTGGGGGTGAGGATAACAGGGTTTCAGTCCCACTTTGTCTCCGAAGAGGCTGTGTGACCTTGGGGCAAGGTACTTTACCCCTGGGCCTCGGTTTTCTCAGCTGTAAAATGGGGATAAGCTATGAACACTCCCCTATCTTGCAAGATAAGGCCGGGACGGGCAGGGACTGTGTCCGATCTGATCATCTGGTCTCTACTTTAGGACTTTTGCTTGCTGTGGGAAGGGAATGTGTCCATTTATTGTTATACCGTATGCTCCCAAATGTTTAGTACGGTGCTCTGCACACGGTAAGCGCTCAATAAATATGACTGACTGACTTGGCCCCGAATAAGTGCTTCATAAATGCCATCATTAATAATATTACGAGAGAAGATACGCTTTGAACCAAGGAATATTAAGTGATCGATAGTCCTCAGTCAGTCAATCAATGGTCTTTATTGAGCGGTAGGTGCAGAGCACTGTATTAAGCACTTGGGAGAGTAATAATAATAGTAATAATAATAATACTAATACTTGTTAAGCGCTTACTATGAATCAAGCACTATATAAAGCACGGGGGTAGATACAGGACAATCAGGACGAACACGGATCTTGTCTTCATGGGGCTCACAGTCTGGAGGGAGTAGGATTTATTCCTCTCTTTACAGATGAGACACAGAGAAATTAAGTGACTTGTCCAAGGTCACACAGCAGGCAGATAGCGGAGCTGGGATTAGAAGCTCCGATCCCCAGACCCGTGATTTTTCCACTATGCTATGCTGCGTCTCACACAGTACAACAGAGTTATCGATCAATCAATCAATCTGTGGTATTTATTGAGCGCTTACTTAATGCAGAGCACTGGACTGAGCGAGAAAAGCAGCGTGGCTTAGCGAGAAGAAGCGTGGCTTAATAGAAGGAGCCCGGGCTTGGGAGTCAGAAGTCGTGGGTTCTAATCCCGCCTCTGCCACTTGTCAGCTGTGTGACTTTGGACGAGTCGTTTATCTTCTCTGTGCCTCAGTTACCTCATCTGTAAAATGGGGATTAAGACTGTGAGCCCCAAGTGGAACAACCCGATTATCGTGTACCTCCCCCAGTGTTTAGGACAGGGCTTGGCACATAGTAAGCACTTGACAGATACCGTTATTATTATCACAGTACAACAGAATTGGCAGACATAAAAATCTTGCAGCCTACGGAGACACTTTCCCTGCCCACAGCGAGCTTAAAGTCTAGAGGGGGGAGACAGACACTAATATAAATAAATAATTTATAAAATATAATTGAAAGATACATATGTAAGGTTCCAAGCACTTAGTACGGTGCTCTGCACCTAGTAAGCGCTCAATAAATACTATTGAATGAATGAATAATTGCTGTGGGGTTTACAGTGGGGGGAATATCAAATCCCTAAAGGTGACAGATCTAAAGGTACAGATGAAGCAGAAGGAGGGGAAGAAAAATAGGGCTTCATCAGGAAAGGACTTTTGGAGCTCGCTGTGGGCAGGGAATGCAACTCTTAGATTTTTGGGTTGTCCTCTCCCAAGCATTTAGTACAGTCCCCTGCACACAGTAAGTGCTCAATAAATGTGATCGACCGAATGATTGAATGAGGAGAGGCGACCTTAATAATGCTTCGAAGGTGGAAAGAGCAGTGAGCTGGAGGTTTCAGAGGGGGAAAGACTAAGCCCCCCTTTTCCTCAGCTCCCCCCACCCATTGCCCCGACTCCTCCCTTTGCTCTACCCCTCTCCACAGCACTTGTGCATATATGTACTCATCTATAATTCTATTTATTTATGTTAATACTTGTTTACTTGTTTTGACGAATATACGTCTGTAGTCCTATTTATTTATATTATTGCCTGTTTACTTGTTTGATGTCAATCACCCCCTTCTAGACTGTAAACCTGTTGTGGGAGGGGACCGCCTCTCTTTATTGCCAAACTGTACTTTCGAAGCGCTTAGTACAGTGCTCTGCACGCAGGAAGCGCCCAATAAATACGACTGAATGAACTGAATGAATTGAACGAATGAATGAGTTCCAGGCCTTGGGGAACATGTGGGAAAGGGGTCGGCGGGGAGATAGATGAGATCGGGGCCCAGAGAGTAAGATGGCGCCAGAGGAGCCATAATTAGGACACTGAAGACCTAATAATAATAATGATGATGATGATGGCATTTGTTAAACGTTTACTATATGCCTGTCATTGTACTAAGCGCTGGGGTAGATACAAGCAAATCGAGTTCTACCCAGTCCCTGTCTCGTGTGGGGCTCACAGTCTCAATCCCCATTTTGCAGCCGAGGTAATATTTGAGGCCCAGAGAAGTCAAGTGACTCACCCAAGGTCACAAAGCAGACGTGGCAGAGCCGGAATAAGAACCCATAACCTTCTGACCCCCAGGCCCGTGTCCTTTCCGCTATGCCATGCTGCTTCTCTACAGTACGGAGCACTGTACTAAGCGCTTGGGAGAGTACAATAGAACAGACCTGTCACATCTCCGCCACTTCTGCTTAGGTTTATAAAGTGTTTTGTTGTCATTCGTCCCCTGGCTTCTGGGAGAGGGGCCATTCCGTCCTGGATAAGCTCCACGTGATGGGATTTATTGGGTTGGATTTGGATTTCCCTCCCCGGGCTTCGAGTTGGAATACAAGATTTCAGCCTCGAAGGGAAATGATTTAGCCAAGGAGGGGATTGGTGGGAGGGGGCGGAGAGGATTTCTGTCTTAATTAGAGTTGGCTCATTTAAACTGATGGGAATGCAAAATAAGAAATACAACCTAATAGACTGAAGCTGGATCTTTTCACATCGGGTCTCCTTTTGTTAAAGCAGAATGTGGGCGCTTGCTTTGAAATACTGCGTGTCTAGTGGGCCGAGCACTGTCTGAGCATCTCATCGAGCATTAATTAGTGGTATTTATTGAGCACTTACTGGTTTTTTTTTAAATGGTATTTGTTAAGTTCTTCCTATGTGCCAGGCACTGTACCAAGTGCTGCGGGGCTGGGAGGGGGGACGAATAAAGGGATCGCGTCAAAGTTACGGGCTTGTGAGACAGAAAGGATGGTGGTGCCGTCTACAGTGAGGGGAAAATTATGGAGAGGACAGGGTTTGGGTGGGAAGATAGGGTGAGTTTTAGATGTATTAAGTCTGAGGTGATGGGAGGGCATCCAGGGAATGATGTCTTGAAGGCAGGAGGAAATGGGAGACTGCAGAGAGGGAGACATCAGGGGTAGAGACGGAGATTTGGGAACCATCCCCATAGAGGTAGTAGTTAGAGCCACGGGACCGAATGAGTTCTCCGAGGGAGTGGGTGTAGATGGAGAAGAGAAGGGGACACAGAACTGACCCCTGAAGGACCCCCCCCCCCGCAGTTAGGGGGTGGGAGGCAGAGGAGAAGCCGTGAAAGAGACCGAGAATGAACAGCCAGACTACAAGATCCTTGTGGGCAGGGAACATCACTCTGCTGCCCGGCTCATCTTCCTGCAGAAACGCTCTGGGCATGTCACTCCCCTTCTTAAAAACCTCCAGTGGTTGCCTATCGACCTCCCTACGAAACAAAAACTTCTCACGCTAGGCTTCGAGGCTGTCCATCCCCTTGTCCCCTCCTACCTCTCCCCCCTTCTCTCTTTCCACCGTCCACCCCGCACGCTCCGCTCCTCCGGCGCCCACCTCCTCGCCGTCCCCCGTTCTCGGCTATCCCGCCGTCGACCCCCGGGCCACGTCCTCCCGCTGTCCCGGAACGCCCTCCCTCCTCACCTCCGCCAAACTCATTCTCTTCCCCTCTTCAAAACCCTACTTCAAGCTCACCTCCTCCGAGAGGCCTTCCCACACTGAACTCCCCTTTTCCCTCTGCTCCCTCTACACTCCCCTTCACCTCTCCGCAGCTAAACCCCCTTCTCCCCCCTTTCCCTCTCCTCCTCCCCCTCTCCCGTCCCACCCCCTCGGCACCGTACTCGTCCGCTCGACTGTATATATCTTCATCACCCTATTTATTTTGTTAATGAGATGCACATCGCCCTGATTCTATTTATTTGCTATTGCTTTAATGAGACGCTCTTCCCCTCGATTCTATTTATCGCCATCGTTCTCATCCGTCCGTCTCCCCCGCTTAGACCGTGAGCCCGTCAAAGGGCAGGGACCGTCTCTATCTGTTGCCGATTTGTCCATTCCAAGCGCTTAGTCCAGTGCTCTGCACCTAGTAAGCGCTCAATAAATGCTATTGAATGAATGAATGAATCTCTGCCCACTATGTTTTGTGGTACTCTCCCAAGCGCTTAGTACAGTGTCTGCAAATAGTGAGCGCTCAATAAATATCACTGATCGATCCAGATTTTCTGAAACATATCCACTAAGCCATACTGCTTCTCAGAAGGTTTGGCAGTTGTGTGGTACTCTCCCAAGTGCTCTGCAAATTGTAAGTGCTCAGTAAATATCACTCATTGATTCGGATTTTCCGAAACATATTCACTAGGCCACGCCGCTTCTCAGAAGGTTTACCAGGTGCAGAGTCTGGAGGGGGGTCACACCCACCTGTCACCCACAAAGGCCGCGGAATAGATAGTTTCAGTCCTAGGAAACAATGCTCAAGGGAGGCAGTTGAAGATGACTCGAGTCCAGACGGGTTGGCAGCAGGTTGAATACACCAGCACTGTGCTCTTCCAAACGCTTAGAACAGTGTACACGGTAAGTGCTCATTAAATTAGAGAAGCAGCTTGGACTAGTGGATGGAACCCGGGCCTAATACAGTGCTTTGCACACAGTATGTGCTCAATAAATACGACTGAATGAACGAGTGGGAACCAGAAGGACGTGGATTCTAAACCCGGCTCCATCGTTCGTCTGCCCTGTGACCTCTGGCAAGTCACTTCAATTCTCTGGGCCTCAGTTCCCTCATCTGGAAAATGGGGATTAAGACTCGGGAGCCCCGTGAGGGACAGGAACTGTATCCAACCTGATTACCTTGTATCTACTCCAGTGCTTAGAACAGCGCCCAGCACATAGTAAGCGCATAGCAAATACCATGAAAAACATCCCACTGATTGATGGACTGGTAGATCTGAGCAGGAGCAGCTGTCAATTTCCCAGACCTCCAGGCAGCAGTTGTCAGTCTTCTGGACCCTTGGGCAGTAGCTGTCAGTCTTCTAGAACCCTGGGCAGCAGCTGGCAATCGTCTGGACTCCCAAGCAGCAACTTTTAATTTTCGCGACTCCTGGGTAGCGATTATCAATCTTCTGCACCCCTTGGGAGAGGCTGGAAATATTCCAGACCCCTGGGCAGCAGTTGTCAATCATCTGGACTCCCAAGTGGGATTTCTGGGTAGCGACCATGACTCTTTTACACGTCTGGGGTGGGGCTAGAAGTATTCCAGACCCCGTCAAACGGCAGGGACTGTCTCTATCTGTTGCCGACCTGTTCATCCCAAGCGCTTAGTACAGTGCTCTGCCCACAGTAAGCGCTCAATAAATACTATTGAATGAATGAATGAATGAACTGTCGTCCTCTACATCAAAAGTTCATTATGGGAAGAGGAAGTATCCACTGATTCTGTTGGATTAGACTCTCCCGAGCCCTTAGTACAGTGCTCTGCACATAGTAAGTATTCAATCGATATCATCGATTGATTCCCGACCCTTGGGTAGCAACTGTCAATTAGCCAGTCTTCCCACCAGCAGTTCATTCATTCAGTGTTATTTATTGAGCGCTTACTGTGTGCAAAGCACTGTACTAAGCGCTCTGGGAGAGTACGGTACAACAACAAACAGACACATTCCCTGCCCACAAGGAGCTCACAGTCTAGAGGGGGAGACAAACATTCATATACATAAATAAATAAATGACAGCAGTTGACAGGGAACATGTGTGCTAATTCTGGAGTATTGTGCCTTCTCAAAAGCTTAGTAAGGTGCTCTGCAAATAGTAAGTGCTCGGTGAATACCACTGACGGATCGATTGATTTTGGACCCCCCTGCAACAGGAGTCATTGTTTTCGACCCTGAGCCGCGTAGAAAATAGACTCGAATGCAAAATCTCAGAGCAATAGAGAAGCAGCGTGGCTCAGTGGAGAGAGCCTGGGCTTGGGAGTCAGAGGTCATGGGTTTGAATCCCAGCCCTGCTGCTTGCTAGCTGTGTGACTTTGGGCAAGTCACTTAACTTCTCTGTGCCTCAGATACCTCATCTGTAAAATGGGGATTAAAGCTGTGAGCCTCACGTGGGACAATCTGATCCCCCTGTATCCCCCCAGCGCTTAGAACAGTGCTTTGCACATGGTAAACGCTTAACAAATACCACCATTATCATTATTATTACCCCATCTCCGTGAGTCCCACAGAGAAGAAGAGGAAGGGGAAATGGAGTATCTGTTAAGCGCTTACTGTGTGCCAGGCAGTCTGGCTTGATACAAGACAATCAAGTTGGACACGGTCCCTGTTCCACTTGGGGCTCACAATCTTAATCCCCATTTTATGGATGGGGTAACTGAGGCATAGAGAAGTTTAGAGACTTGCTCAAGGTCACACAGCAGACAAGTGGGGAGCCCGGGTTAAGAATCCAGCTCCTTCTGACTCCCGGCCTGGCTCTATCCATTAGGACATGCTGCTTCCCCGCTGCTTCTCAGCTCTGCGCTAAATTGAGTCCCACACAATAATAACTGTGGTATGTTAAGCACTTACTATGTGCCAGGCGCTGTGCTAAGCGCGGGGTAGATGCAAGTTTGTCAGTCCCTGACCCACGTAGGGCTCACAGTCTCAATCCCCACTGTACAGGTGAGGTGGCTGAGACCCAGAGAAGTAAAGTGACTTGCCCAAGGCCACACAGCGGACGAGTGGGGGAGCCGGGATTAGAACCCGTGACCTGCTGACTCCCAGGCCCGGGCTCTTTCCACAGTGCCATACCGCTTCCCGTTGATTTATAGATGAAGAGGCTTGACATAAAGGGAATAGATCGATCAGTGGTATTTATTGAGTGCTTACTGTGTGCAGACCACTGTACTAAGCGTAAATGAAATGAACTGCCCAAAGTCACGCAGCAGACAAGAGGTGGAGGTAGGATTAATAATGCTGGGATTTGTTAAGGACTTACTATGTGCCAAGCACTCTTCTACGAGAAGCAGCGTGGCTCAGTGGAAAGAGCACGGGCTTTGGAGTCAGGGCTCATGAGTTCGAATCCCAGCTCTGCCACTTGTCGGCTGGGTGACCGTGGGCGAGTCACTTCACTTCTCTGCGCCTCAGTTCCCTCATCTGTAAAATGGGGATGAAGACTGTGAGCCCCACGTGGGACAACCTGATTCCCCTGTGTCTACCCCAGCGCTTAGAACAGTGCTCGGCACATAGTAAGTGCTTAACAAATACCAACATCATTATTATTATTATTATTAAACCCTGGGGTAGATACGAGGTAATCAGCTTGTCGCACGTGCGGCTCACAGTCTTAATCTCCATTTTACAGATGAGGGAACAGAGGTACAGAGAAGTGAAGCGTCTTGCCCAAGGAAACACAGCAGACAAGTGGCGGAGTCGGGATTGGAACCCATGTCCTCTGACTCCCAAGCCTGTGCTCTTTCCATTAAGCCACGATGCTTCTCTTAACTCTTAATTAGAACTCAGGACCTCTGACTCCCAGGCCCAGGGTCTTTGGCCAGTTTCTGTTCAGCCCCCGGTGATAGACCCCCAACAACCACCTGACTGCATCCTTGTCACCCGGGCACTTGTGCGTTCATCATTTCCCCCTCCCCTCCCCTCAGCACAGTGTTCATTTGTGTATATTATTTATTACCCTATTTATTTTGTTAATGAGGTGTACATCTCCTTGATTCCATTTATCGTGATTATGTTGTCTTGTTTTTGTTTTGTTCTGTTTTGCTCTGCTGTCTGTCTCCCCCGATAAGACCGTGAGCCCGTCATTGGGCAGGGATTGTCTCTATCTGTTGCCGAATTGTACAAGTGCTTAGTACAGTGCTCTGCACATAGCCAGCACTCAATAAATACTATTGAATGTCCTGGAGCACAGGAATATATTGTCGTCCCTACTGGACTCTCCCAAGCACTTAGTACAGTGCTCGGCACACAGTAGGAGCTCAGTAAATACCACTGCCTTATTGACTGATGAACTCGTTTATATATTTTTATGGTATTTGTCAAGTGCTTTCTATGTGCCAGGCACTGTACTAAGCACTGGGGTGGATGCAAGCAAATCAAGTTGGCCGCAGTCCCTGTCCCATGGGGGGCTCACAGTCTCAATTTCCATTTTCCAGATGAGGGCACTGAGGTTCAGAGAAGTGAAGTGACTTGCCCAAGGTCACACAGCAGACAAGTGGTGGAGCCGGGGTTAGAACCCATGACCTTCTGATTCCCGGGCCTGTACTACGCCATTCTCCTTCTAGATCATGACCCCTTTTCTAGACTGGGAGCCCGTTGTTGAGGAGGGATTGCCTCTATTTGTTGTCGAATCGTACTCTCCGAGTACTTAGTACAGTGCTCTGCACGCAGTAAGGGCTCAATAAATATGATTGAATGAATGAATGAATAAAAGCTGATAAAAGCTAATCGGGTTGGACACAGTCAAGTAATATACGTTATGATCATTATTATTATTATTATCATTAGTTACAATTGTTAAGCGCTGCTATGTGTCAGGCCCTGTTCTATGTGCTGGGGTAGATATAAGCTAATCAGGTTGGACCCAGTCAAGTAATATATGTTATGATGATGATGATGATGATGATTATTATCATTACTGTGACGATTGTTAAGCACTAAGTATGTGTCAGGCCCTGTTCTATGTGTTATAAGCTAATCGGGTTGGACACGGTCCCTGTCCTACCTGGGGCTCTCACTCTAAGTAGGAGAAAGGAAAATTATCCAATCCCCATTTTGCCGATGAGGAAACTGAGGCACAGAGAAGTTAAGTGACTGGGACAAGGTCATGTAACAGTCAAGTGGCAGAGCTGGGTTTAGAACCTGGTCCTCTGACTCCCAGGCCCGTGCTTTATTCACTAGCTATGTTGTTTCTCTGTAGATATAGCACTCTTTCCCTCCTCCGGTCTGCAAATTATTGCAAAGTCTGTCTTCCCTGCTAGACTTTAAGATTCTACTAGACGTTCTGCACCCTTGCACGGAAAATGGCACCGGGCACTCTAAGTATTAAACATCCCAGCACATCAAGGGACAGTCCAATCAATCACATTCATTTTTTTGTAATGGTATTTGAATGGATGGCACTTGGAGAGTTTCTAGTCCTCTACCGGTCTCGACTACGGGAGGGAGGGTGAAGCCGAGGCCCGTCCGTTCCAGTCCTGGCTCGGCCAGGGGCTAGCGAGCGGCGGGCCGTCGGCTACAAGGCAAAACTCCCCCGTGCCGGGCAGCGGCGGCCCGGGAGAGAGTAAACGGCGGAGACTGAGGGTTACTGCGCGGAAGGCGGCGATGGAAAACCACTTTTGGATTTTTCCCAGGAAAACTCCGCGGATCCACTACCAGAACGATGGCAGATGGAGAGAGGGGCCTTCTGGGACAGATGGGTCCGTGGAGTCGCTCTGGGTGGGAGACGACTCGACAGTGATTTGTCAAGACGAGATTTGTCAAGCGCCTGCTATGTGCCAGACACTGTACTAAGCTCTGGGGTGGATACAAGCAAATCAGGTTGGACCCAGTCCCTGTCCCACGTGGGGCTCCCAATCTTCATCCCCATTTTGCAGATGAGGGAACTGAGGCCCAGAGAAGTGAAGTGACTCGGCCAAGGTCCCACAGCGGACAAGTGGCGGAGCTGGGATTAGAACCCAGGTCCTTCTGACTCCCAGGCCTGTGCCCTAGCTACTAGGCCATACTGATTCTCTCTTAATTGAGCACTTACCAAGTGCAGAGCACTGTACTAAGCGTTTGGGAGAGGACAATATAATATAGGAAAATTGGGAGTCATGTTCCGAGCCCACCACCTAGAAGGGGAGACAGAGAGCTACCCTCTGGACTGTGAGCTTTGGGGGACTGGAATCACATCTGTCAATGCTATGACCCTGATCTTTTCAAACAGTCCAGTGTTCTGCTGGCTAGATTGATTGAAAAAGAAAGTTTACCCGGGTGATTTTAATCTACTATCGGGGCAAAATCATGGCAACCAACTCTACTGTACTGTCCTCTCCTAAGCAGAACAGTGCTTTGCCCGCGATAAGTGCTCAATGAGTACCACTGATTGACTGAATAATCGGAGGTAGTCTTTTACCATGGTTAAGCAAAATGGAAACAAAAAATAGGATTCATATTGGACCACGAACTCTATTTTGGCGGGGCAGAACCGCCCCCCCCCCCCCCACACCCACACTCACAAACACAAAGACCCCAGCGTGACTCAGAGGAAAGAGCACGGGCTTGGGAGTCAGAGGTCATGGGTTCCAATCCTGGCTTTGCCACTTATCAGCTGTGTGACTTTGGGCAGCCACTTATCTTCTCTGTTCTTCAGTTTCCTCATCTGTAAAACGAGGGTAAAGACTGTGAGTCCGACGTGGGATGACCTGATCACCTTGTATCGCCCTCAGTGCTTAGAACAGTGCTTGGCACATAGTAATAATCATCATTATTATTATCCCTGATCCGGACCACGTTAGAGTTTAGAACATCTATCAGCACACCTAAGGATCAGAGTAACTTTTTAGAACAGTGCTTCGCACATAGCAAGCGCTTAACAAATACCATCATCATTATTATTATCCCTGATCCAGACCACGTTAGAGTTTAGAACATCTATCAGCACACCTAAGGATCAGAGTAACTTTTTAGAACAGTGCTTCGCACATAGTAAGCGCTTAACAAATACCATCATCATTATAACGCATTATTATTATTCTCCAAGGATGCTAAGGATTAGTAGGGAAGCAGCATGGCCTAGTGGATAAAGCCCGGGCCTGGAAGTCAGAAGGACCTGGATTCTAATCCTGACTCTTCCGCTAGCCTGCTAGGTAATTCTGCCCAAGTCACTTCATTTCCCTGGGCCTCGAAAATGGGGATTCATTCATTTGTATTTATTTAGTGCTTACTGTGAGCAGAGCACTGTACTAATTGAGAACGGGAGCCCCATTTGGGACAGGGACTGTGGCCAACTTGACTTGTTTGTTTCCACCTCAGTGCTTAGAACAGTGCCTGGCACATAGTAAGGGCTTAACCAATACTACAGTTATTATTATTAGCGGTAGTAATAGTAATAGTCGAAGCAGCATGGCTCAGCGGAAGGAGCCCGGGCTTGGGAGTCAGCGGTCGCGGGTTCGAATCCCAACTCTGCCCCTTGTCAGCTGTGTGACTGTGGGCAAGTCACTTAACTTCTCTGTGCCTGAGTTACCTCATCTGTAAAATGGGGATTAACTTGGGACAACCTGATTACCCTGTATCTACCCCAGCGCTTAGAACAGTGTTCTGCACATAGTAAGCGCTTAACAAATAGCAGTACTAATAGTTGCCCTCTCAGGGTGGCACCTGGAGAGTTTCCGGTCTTCTACCGGTCTCGACGACGAGAGGAAGAGTGAAGCAGAGGCCTGTCCATTTCAGAGGCCTAGCGAGCGACGGGCCATCGGCTACAACTCAAAACTCCCCCGTGCTGGGCAGCGGCGGCGCGGGAGACAGTCGAGGGCGGAGACTCATTTACTGCACGGAAGGAGGTGATGGTCAACCACTTCTGGATTTTTCCCAAGAAAACTCTGTGGATCCGCTCCCAGAACGATGGCGGACGGAGAGCGGGGTCTTCGGGGAGAGATGGGCCCGAGGTGTCGCTCTGGGTCGGAAACGCCGCCGCGGCGTAAGACAACAACAAGTAGTAATGGTAATATTCATAGTTGGAGTAATAATAGTAGTAATGATAGTAGAAAACCTGTGGAGTTCTGATTCTGAGGTGGATGGTAGTCAATCTGAAATTCTCACTTGGCGTGCCCTCTCCTCAAGCTCCTTTCTGACCACAGAAATCCATTCCCCGACAGGAAGTTATTATTAATCACCCGCAGAGAATCGGCACGGCCTAGTGGAGGGAGCACAGGCCTGGGAATCAGAGAAACCGCGCTCTCGTCCCGGCTCCACCGCTCAACTGTGCGACCTTGGGTAAGTCACTTAACTTCTCTGTGCTTTAGTTCCCTCAGCTGTAAAATGGGGATTGAGACTGTGAGCCCCTTGTGGGACAGGGACTGTGTCCCACCTCATTAACTCATACCTATCGTGGCGCTTACAAGAGTGTTCGATACACAGTAAGCGCTTAACAAATGCCATAAAAAATGCATTGCTCTGTCTAATCACCGGCTGGAAAATTTGAATCTCGATCCGGATCACCCCCGCTTTTGACTTTTTTCCTTTCATTCGGCCCATTGCCCTGAAAACCGTCTTCTTCTGAGACAGATTAGGGTCCCGGAGCGGTGTTCGTTTTTAAAACACGGGCTTTTATTCGGGAACCTCTGGGCGATCAGCCTAGAACGTAAACTCACTGTGGGGAGGGAATGCGTCTGTTATATCCCTGCGTTGTCCTCTCCCAGACGCTTAGTCCAGTGATCCGCTTACTACAGTAAGCGCTCAAAAAATACGACCGATGGATTGATCGATCGGTGGAATGCACCTCCCCGCCGGCCAGACACGCTCACCATTCGAACAAACCGGCCAAATCCCCGGCGAAGACCAAACCGGACGTGGCCTTTTCGTCCTGCAGGTACGTTCAAAAATTGAAGGCCGATGCCAGAGTCCTCATCTCTTCCAAGTCTCTCGTCCTCTCGGATTCCCATTCTCCCGCTGGGAGCCTTCCCGCTAAAGCGGGCGGATAGAGATAAGCGACGGCAGTGGATTGCGTAAAGCGCGCTTTCCCGGCCGATCCCCGTTTAGTTTTATTTCCCCGGCAATATCAGTCGGCCGGTAACGTCGCATGAAAACCTCCTCCGCCTATCGGAAGCGGGGGAGTGTAGAGCGAGGTTTCGTCCACAAGATGGTGTTTAATTAGAGCGGGCGGTGGGTCCGGCGGACGAATTCTTTTTTCCGGCGATCGACGCCGCTCACATCTTCCGCCTCTACCGCTCGGAGGCCGAGCGACGACCGCTCTCGTGGACCGCGGCTTACCTGTCTGCAGATGCCCCTTACTCTTTCCCGCTTAGTTTCGCGGATCATTGTTTGCGTCTGAATGCGGCTACCGGGAGGCTCGGAAATCTCCACGCGGCCTTACGGTTCTCTAATAGCAATTCATTTTAATTATATGTGACACGAGGAGACCACCTACAGATGAGGCTATGCAGCTGGAAGACTCTCCGAGCTCCTAGAGGGAATACTTCATAACTGAAGTATGCTTCCCCCAAGGAATTATACTACCATTTGATTTAATTTTTAATTTTTACATTTTAATCAAAAATAGATCAAACGGTAGTCGCACCTCTTGGGAACCGTACTTCAGATACGAAGCAGTCCGTGTTCTTTTTAAATATGTAAAGCTGCCATTTATGTATAACTCATGAATGACACCCCGTGTTGCAAGCAAATATCACGCAGGGTTTCTGATAGACGATTGTTTTGCCGACAACACGGTCCTCGCGCGTAATCTCCCAAATTAGATATTTCTGCGTGATGGCGGGTCGATGTTTATTCATGCACTTACCGGGTTTACCCGTCTCCTTTTCAAAGGATTCGAGAGGGAGAGTTAATTTAATATCCGGAGTTTCCTCCCCCAGCCTTTTCAATTCTATTTTCGGGAATCCGACGTGGGCGGAGATCGGCGTTAACGAACACGCCTCCTATCCCATCCTTCCTCAAACGCCAATTAAGTCTCCGTGGATAAAAGGCATCCTCCCACACGGAGGACGGATACACATTTTAATTGCTTTTGCCGAAGCCCCCGGATTTCTCCAAACCCCAGCGAGTCCAGGGGATGTGCTGATTTTCCTACTTTTCCTCCTCAGATGGGAAACTCTGACCCGGGCCCGGGAGCCCCCCAAGTCCCTAATTCCCGCCTGAGCTGTTCCGGCCTCGACTCCTCATCTGGGAATAACGTCCCTCTTTATTTAAACTGACAATCCACGTGGAGGGTTACCACTGTCCTCCCCTAATATTCCCGCATGAATCCTTCCGACCCTCCCGAAAAAGGGCTGGGAGTTGGAGAGGCGATCCTCTGGCATTCGATGGGTCGGTGGCATTCAATGAGCGCTTGCTCCGTGCGGAGCCCTGTACTAAGCGCTTGGGAGAGGACACTAGGACGGAGGTGTTAGACACGTTCCCGCCCACCCCAAGTCGACGGGTCTAGGCGGGGAAGAGATTCTCCCTGCAGAAATGGAGAATCGTCAGCAAATGGAAACACGAGGGGGAGAACGGAATTAATCGAAGCGCCACTTGCTTTCAGTCATCAGTCGATCGATCCAACGCCAACCTCCCCGCTGGACACCGGTCTCGTCTTATTTCGCCACCGACCCCCTTCCCACGTCTTGCCTCCGGCCTGGAACTCCCTCCCCCTTCCTATCGGACGCTCCGCCATCCTCCACACTTTCAAAACTGTATTAAAATCATATCTGTTGCCGAATTTTAACGATAATAATAATGATGTCGGTATTTGTTAAGCGCTTACTATGTGCAGAGCACTGTTCTAAGCGCTGGGGGAGACACGGGGGAATCAGGTTGTCCCACGTGGGGCTCACGGTCTTAATCCCCATTCTACAGATGAGGTCACTGAGGCACGGAGAAGTGACTCGCCCAAAGTCACACGGCTGACAAGTGGCCGAGCCGGCATTCGAACCCATGACCTCTGACTCCAAAGCCCGTGCTCTTTCCACTGAGCCACGCCGCTTCTAAGGTTTACTTTTCAAGCCCTTAGTACAGAGCTCAGCACGCAGTAAGCGCTCAACAAATTCGATCGAATGAATGGATAGAAATTAATAAATGATGGATAAGTGCGGTGGGGCTAAGGACGGGGTGATGCGGAAAGAGAAAAGGCACCCCGCATGCCCTTGAGGCAAAGTGGGATCAGAATCTTCTAGCAGCGGGAGCCAAGAGGAGTTTGGAATCAGAGTAATTCCTGAAAAAAATCTTAGGTCCTCCGCAGAGGTGCGGCTTTTACCCTTGACGGGGAAGTCAAGTCCTCCCAGACAACCCCAGTGGCTGTGGGAATTGCAAGCAATCAATCACTTTGCTTCTTGAGAAGCAGTGTGGCCTAGTGGATGGAGCATGGGCCTGGGAGTCAGAAGACCTGGATTCCGATCCTAGCGCAGCACAAACCCCATAGCACGGTACCTAAATGGATTATGTGAAGAAACGTCCGCTCGAACCCAGACTCTTGACCACGGCCAGACGTTTGAATGGAATGAGCTTAATAAATAGTTATGTCTCGTCGTTCTTCCAGAATGTCCAGGGGTTACCTCCACGTCCAACGGACTCTCCTTCTTTCTCTAACAAAAAAGTGCTCATATTACCGACAGTGATGACGATGATGGTAATTGTTAAGCGCTTACTATGTGCCAAGCGCTGTTCTAAGCACTAGGGGGGTTACCAGGTGATCAGGTTTTCCCACATGGGCTCACAGTCTTAATGCCCATTTTTCATTCATTCATTCATTCATTCATTCATTCATTCATTCAATAGCATTTATTGAGTGCTTACTTATTGAGAAGCAGCGCGGCTCAGTGAAAAGAGCACGGGCTTTGGAGGCAGAGGTCATGAGGTCGAATCCCGGCTCGGCCACTTGTCAGCTGTGTGACTGCGGGCGAGTCACTTAACTTCTCTGGGCCTCAGTTCCCTCATCTGTAAAATGGGGATGAAGACCGTGAGCCCCACGTGGGACGACCTGATTCCCCTGTGTCTACCCCAGCGCTTAGAACAGTGCTCGGCACATAGTAAGCGCTTAACAAATACCAACATTATTATTATTATTATTATGTGCAGAGCACTGTACTAAGCGCTTGGAATGTACAAATTGGCAACAGATAGAGACAGTCCCTGCCCATTGACGGGCGCACGGTCTAATCGGGGGAGACGGACAGACGAGAACAATAGCGACAAACAGAACCGAGGGGATGAACATCCCATTAAAACAAGAGCAATAAATAGAATCAAAGGGATGTTTCCCCAAGAAGTTAAGTGACTTGCTCAAAGTCACACAGCTGACAAGTGGCGGATGCAGGATTAGAACCCGTGACCTGTGACTCCCAAGCCCAGGCTCTTCTGTACAAGCAAATCAGATTGGACTCAGTCTCCATCCCACGTGGGGCTCACAGGCTCCATCCGCATTTTGCAGATGAGGTCACTGGGGCGCAGAGACGTGAAGAGACTAGCCCAAGGTCACACAGTAGACATGGGGCAGAGTCGGGATAAGAACCCATAACCTTCTGACTCCCGTGCCTGTGCTCTAACCACTACGCTATTGTTCTCTCCCAAGCACCGGTATAGTGTTCTGCACAGAGTGAGCACTTAATGAATCCCAAGGGCTTAGTACAGTGCTCTGCACAGAGTAAGAGCTCAATAAATACAATTGAATTAATAAATACCATTGATCGATCGATTGATGGATTGAATATTTACCCTACATTTTCCACGAGGCTTTCTTGCTGTTTCTCTAACAAGGAAGTGATCTTATTATTGCACGTTCTTTTTCGATTTGTCTACTCGGCAGAGGCTAGGCAAATTTTCCTTATTGGCTAATCTGCTTCAATAACTTTAGTGGTGACAAATTAAATAGGCACTGATGAATTAGCAGGTATGTAAAAACGATGCGTGTTATCACGATGTAAACTCCAAATCATTTCGCATTGGGCGCCGTGGGGTCAATATGATAAAGATTATTTTAAATCAAACAGTGGTGACTAATTGATCGAGGTCTGCATGAACTTTTATCGAGAAAAAAATCCACAAGGCTTTCCTTAAACCCTTTCTTAAACAAGGCTACCCATAGTGATTGAAAGAATGACTACCTTTCAATCAATTAATCAATTAACCGTAGTCACTGAGCTCTCACCCAGGGCAGAGCACTGTACTAAGTGATTCCTTAGGGCCTGGTAAATTGCTCACACTAGTAATCATAATATTACTAACAATATAATTATTTCTAATTATATTGTGTCATATATTATATAATAATAATAATGTTGGTATTTGTTAAGCGCTTACTCTGTGCAGAGCACCGTTCTAAGCTCTGGGGGAGATACAGGGTCATCAGGTTGTCCCACGTGAGACTCACAGTTGATCCCCATTTTACAGATGAGGGAACTGAGGCCCAGAGAAGTGAAGCGACTTGCCCACGGTCACACAGCTGACAAGTGGCGGAGCCGGGATTCGAACCCATGAACTCTGACTCCCAAGCCCGGGCTATTTCCACTGAGCCACGCTGCTTCTCTATATACTATCACTACTACTAATATTATTATTAAGCACTTATCCGTGGCTTAGTGGATAGAGTCTGGGTCTTGGAGTCAGAAGGATCTGGGTTCTAATCCTGACTCCACCACATGTCTGCTGTGTGACCGGGGGCCAGTCACCTCACTTCTCTGGGCCTCAATTACCTCATCTGGAAAATGGGGATTGTGACTGTGAGCCCCATGTGGGACAGGGACTGAGTCCAACCCGATTAACTTGTATCTACTCCATCGCTTAGAACAGTGCTTGACACAGAGTAAGCGCTAATAAGAACCGTAATAATTATTTTAAATTATTAAGCACTGGACCAAATGAAGGGGTTGAGACCACATAATTAATCATATTTATTGAGTACTTACTAGGTGCGGACCACTGTACTAAAGGCTTGGGAGAGTACAGCAGAATTAGCAGACGTTCCCCGCCCATTTATGAATTTACAATGTAGAGAAGAGAAAGGGAGAAAAGACATTTAATCCCCATTTAACAGATGAAGAAGCTGAGCCCCAGAGAGGTTAAGTGACTTGCCCAAGGTCACTCAGCAGGCAAAGGGTTGGAAATGCTAGTGGAGCTGGGTTGAAAACCCAGGAGGCAGAAGAAAATCTCAAGGCAGAAAATCAGAAGGCAGAAGAAAATCTCAAATGGGTGGAAGAATAATAATAATGATAATACTACTGGTATTACTATGTGTCAAGCGCTGTTCTAAGCGCTGGGGTAGATACAAGCTAATCGGTTTGGACACAATCCCTGTCCCACATGGGGCTCACAGTCCCGACCTCCATTTTACAGATGAGGTAACTGAGGCCCAGAGAAGTAACGTGACTTGCCTCAGGCCACACGACAGACAAGTGGTGGAGCCGGGATTAGAACCCATGACCTCTGACTCCCGGGCCCGGGTGCTGAGAAGCAGCGTGGCTCAGTGGAAAGAGCGCAGGCTTGAGAGTCAGAGGTCACGGGTTTGAATTCTGGCTCTGCCACTTGTCAGCTGTGTGATTGTGGGCAAGTCACTTCACTTCTCTGGGCCTCAGTTACCTTATCTGTAAAATGGGGATGAAGACTGAGACGCACGTGGGGCAACCTGATTACCCTGTATCGACCCCAGCGCTTAGAACCGTGCTCTGCACATAGTAAGCGCTTAACAAATACCAACAGTCACTCTCCACTACGTCATGCTGCTTCCCAGGCTGCTAAAGCACCCTGGGGAGACAGACATTAGAAGAAATTACAGATAGGAGAAATAGGAGAGGAAATGAATCTATACAGAAATCAGAAATCCTTGCGGAAAGGATGGCACGATAATAATAATAATAATAAATAATGGTATGTGTTAAGCTCTTACTCTGTGTCAAGCGTTGTTCTAAATGCTAGAATATACGTGAGCTAATCAGGTTGGACGCAGCCCCTGTCCCACATGGGGTTCACGGTCTTAATCCCCATTTTCCAGATGAGGGAACTGAGGTCCCGAGAAGTGAAGTGACTTGCTCAAGGTCACACAGCGGAAGAGTGGCAGAGCCGGAATTAGAACTCACATCCTTCTGACTCCCAGGCCCGCGCTCTAGCCACCAGGCCCCGGAGGAAGCAGACAGAGGCCATGCTCCCACGGGAATCACCAAGTTAAAACCAAGAGAGCAGAAGGCGATCCATGCCACTTCCGGGTCGAGAGGCTTTCGGACCCATCAGTGGGCAGGGACCGTCTCTATCTGTTGCCGATTTGTCCATTCCAAGCGCTTAGTACAGTGCTCTGCACATAGTAAGCGCTCGATAAATACTGTTGAATGGATGAATTAATAATAATAATAACGATGGTATTCGTAAGCACTTACTATGAGCCAGGCACTGAGCTGAGCCCTCAGGTAGATACAAAAATATCCCTGTCCCACGTAGGGCTCGCCGTCTTCGTCCCCATTTTCCAGATGAAGTGACCGAGGCACAGAGAAGCGAAGTGACTTGCCGAAGGTCACGGGGCAGACGGGTGGCGGGGCCGGGATTAGGACCCAGGTCCTCTGACTCCCAGGGCCGGGCCCTTTCCACTGGGCCGCGCGGCTTTTCTATCATCCCCTTTCGACGGGGACTCGTGGACCATCTGACCCTCATGGAATCCTCCAGGCCCGAAGAACATTAAATGCCGCCAACGTCAGACTCCACACCCGAGTCCCACGAGGAGACGAGGGATCTCGATTTCAGTTTTAAAAAGCAGGCCTCTAGCTGGTGCGGCGCCAGCGGAAAAGACCGCGCTGCCTCCCGCTTTTATACGACGGAATGAAACGCTACGCGAGTGTCATCGGTGATTTTTATTAAAAATATACACGTGGTGTGCACACGCCAGTATTTCCTAGAAAACTATCTGAGAGTATAAAAATATGTCTTCTCTCGGTCTTGAGGCCGAAATTTATAATGCCTTTCAGACGAGTTCAGTACTATCTTCCAGGAAGTTGTAATGCTGCTCGAAATTCTTATTAAAAAGACGCCTGATTCACCAAGTCGTCACCTGCTGCTACGAACGACGACTGGAAATACCAGCCCCTGAAAATGGTTTCTCTCGGGGGGGAGGGTCTTAAAAGCGAAGGCGGAGGGTGGGTCTGCGACGGAACGGATCTGCGGAAAGTCCCATCCGGCCGCGCCGAGGAGGACCGTACCGGCCCCTCGGGACTCTCTCCGGGTATTCCGTCGTGGGCGGATCGCGGTCCGAGCGTCCATCCTGGTCCCTCTCGCGTCTCCTAGTTGGACGTGTGGTTAAAATGACCCTGAAATGATGAACAGTTAGTCGCGTGCTCCCCAGAACGGCCATTCGAAGCCATTGAAAACCTGCCTGGGAGTCGAAGGCCCTGGGTTCTAATGATAAGGAGGGTCTTTTTTAAGTGCTTACTATGTGCCAAGCACCGTTCCGAGCACTGAGGTAGATACCGCGTGGTCAGGTCGTCCCCCGTGGGGCTCACCGCCTTCATCCCCGTTTTCCAGATGAGGGAACCGAGGCCCAGAGAGGCGAAGTGACTCGTCCGAGGTCACACAGCAGACAAGGGGCGGGGCCGGGATTAGAACCCATGACCTTCTGACTCTCTCTCCGCGACGCCACGCTGTTTCTAATCCCGGGTCCGCCATTTGTCTGCTGTGTGACCGTCCGCCCCACGCCCACAACAGCCCGCTGGAAGTACGAACGCTGGGATCGTTCAACCGGCGCAGTGGCCCGCCTCCTCCCTGAGGCCCTCCCTGATTAAGCCCTCTCTTTTCACGGCTTCCCCCTCCCTTCTGCGTCGCCCGAGCCCTTGGATTCCCCATCTTTTCGCCTTTTCCAACCGGGGCTTGGGATTTCCAATCACTCGATCCATCAGTTGTAGCTACTCGGTGCTGTGTGCGGAACACTGTACCGAGTCCTTGGGGGAGATCAATAATTACACGTCGCTCATTCAGTCGTATTGCTTGAGCGTTTACTGTGCGCGGGGCACCGTAGTAAGCGCTTGGGACTTGGGAGACAGGGTGGATCAGTGGCAAGAGCCCGGGCTTGGGAGTCAGAGGTCGTGGGTTCTGATCCCGCCTCCGCCGCTTGTCAGCTGTGTGACTTTGGGCAAGTCACTTCCCTTCTCTGGGCCTCAGTCACCTCACCTGTAAAATGGGGATTAAGAGTGTGAGCCTCACGTGAGACAAACTGATAGCCTTGCATCCCGCCCCCCCCCCCCCCCGGCGTGTAGAACAGTGCTTGTGGCACATAGTAAGCACTTAACAAATGCCATCATCATCATTATTATTATCTATTCCAGTGCTTAGACCAGTGCTTGGCACATCGTAAGTGCTTAACAAATAACATAATTATTATTATTATTATTATTATTAGAACACAGGGCTGAGAGTCAGAAGCATCTGAGTTCTAATCCCAGCTCCGCCACCCATCTGCTCTGTGACCTTGGGCATGTCACTTCGCTTCTCTGGGCCTCAGTTCCTTCATCTGGAAAATGGGGTTTAAATCTTCCTCCCTTCCACTGAGACTGTGAACCCTGAGTGGAACAGGGTCTGGGACCAACCTGACTGACCTGTATCTGCCCCAGCGCTTAGAACAGTGCTTGACACATACTAAGCGTGACCTAGTGGATAAAGCCCGGGCCTGAGAGTCAGAAGGATGTTGGTTCTAATCCTGGCTCTGCCGCTTGTCTGCTGGGTGGGTGACCTCGGGCAAGTCATTTCACTTCTCTGTGCCTCGGTGATCTCATCTGTAAAATGGGGATTAAGCCTGTGAGCCCCATGAAGGACATGGACCGCGTCCTAACTGATTAGCTTGTATCCGCCCCAATGCTTGGTAATAATAATAACGACAATGATGGTATTTAAGCGCTTACTATGTGCGAAGCGCTGTTCTACGTGCTGCGGTAGTACAAGGTAATGAGGGTGTCCCGTGTAGGGCTCGCAGACTTCACCCCCATTTTACAGATGAGAGAACTGAGGCCTAGAGAGGTTAAGTGACTTGTCCAAAGTCACACAGCTGGCAAGTGGCAGAGCCGGGATTAGAACCCACGACCTCTGACTCCCAAGCCCGGGCTCCTTCCACTGAGCCGCGCTGCTTCTCTGTACGGTACCCGACCCGCAGTAAGCGCTTAACAAATACCATTAAGAAACCCCAAGATGATGGTATTTATCGATTGCTCACTTTCATGAATTTTATCTCTACCGCTAACCTCCTCCAACTTAACGTGCTCCAAACAGAGCTCGTCCTCCCACCCAAACCCTGTCCTCTCGCGGACCTTCCCGTCACTGTAGGCGGCACCACCGTCCCTCCCGTCTCGCAGACCGGTGACCTTGGCGTTATCCTCGACTCCTCTCTGTCCTTCAACCCCCACGCTCAATCCGTCACCGGATCCCGTCGGTCCCACCTACGCCACATCGCTAAAATCCGCCCTTTCCTCTCCCTCCGAACTGTACCACGATAATACACTCAGTCATCCCGTCCTACCGAGAGGACCGCGTCAGCCTCCTCGCTGACCTCCCAGCCTCCTGCCTCTCCCCCCTCCGGCCCACCCTACACGCTGCTGCCCAGATCACCTTTCTACAGGAAACGCTCAGGTCACGTCACCCAACTCCTCAAAAATCTCCAGCGGTTGTCCATCCACCTCCAGATCAAACACAAACTCCTCACCGTTGACTTCCAAGCCGTCCGTCCCCTCGCCCCCTCCTACCTCCCCTCCCTTCTCTCCTTCTCCACCCCAGCCCACGCACTCCGCTCCTCCGGTGCCATTAACCTCCTCCCCGGGCCTCCATCTCTCCTGCCTCACCACCGTCCCCTGGCCCGCGTCCTGCCCCTGGCCCGGAACGCGCTCCCTCCTCAAATCCCCCAGACAATGACTCTCCCCCGCTTCAAAGCCTGACTGAAGGTCCGACTCCTCCAAGAAGCCTTCCCAGATTAAGTCCCGCTTTTCCTCCCCTCCCCCACCCGGAAGCAGCGTGGCTCAGTGGAAAGAGCCCGGGCTCGGGAGTCAGAGGTCATGGGTTCGAATACCGGCTCCGCCGCTTGTCAGCTGTGTGACTTTGGGCGAGTCACTTCGCTTCCCTGCGCCTCGGTTACCTCATCTGTAAAAGGGGGATTAAAACGGTGAGCCCCACGTGGGACAACCTGATCACCTTGTATCCCCCAGCGCTTAGAACAGTGCTCTGCACATAGTAAGCGCTTAACAAATACCACCATTATTATTATTATTGTTGTCACCCTGACTTGCTCCCTTGGCTCTTCCTCCCCTCCCTTCCCCTCTCCGCTTACATATATACCTGTCATTTGATTTACTTCTACTGCTGTCTCCCCTCCTCTAGACGGTGAGCTCTTCGTGGGCAGGGATTGTCACTGTTTTACCGTTCCGTTGTTCTCTCCCAGGTGCTCAGTACAGTGCTCCGCACCCAGGGAGCGCTTAATAAATACGACCGAATGAATGGAAGTATTCTCGAGTAAAATGCTTTGGCAAAAGAAGGAAACTCTTTAGTTTCCTTAAAAGATTAGCCACATTCATCTTCCCCATGGAACGGGAAAGCTGGAAGTAATCTTCGGAGTAAAGATTTTGTTATTTATATTAACGGGTCTCGGGTTCAACGTTCAATAGGTGGCCAGAAATATTATTTAGCTTTACACCGTGTTTGCGGAAAGATGGGCGATTTTGGCCGTGCTGCTGATCGGGAGACTTTTCAGAGGAACGGGGATGGACTGGATCCTTCTGGGCTCCCTGGAATGACTCTCGTCTGGAGCAGGAGGAGGTTGGGCGGTGAGGGGAAGGCGCAAACAGAGGTTGGCCGGTCTCTAGTTCAATCGATCCGTCGATCAATCAGTGGTATTTATTGATACTTCGACAGCACGTTCATCATTTAGTCACAAGCCAGGCCCATCCTTCCTTAATGGAATTCGGCAAACTTTGGGCTTAGGAAGCAGTGTGGCCTTGTGGAAAGGGCCCGGGCCTGGGAATCAAAGGAATTTCTGGGTCCTGATCCTGGCTCCACCACTTACCTGCTGGCTGACCTTGGGCAAGTCACTTCGGCCAGTCAATCATATTTATTGATCGCTTACTGGGTGCAGAGGACTAAGTGTTTGGGAGAGGAGAATACAACGGTAAACAGACACATTCCTCGCCCACAATGAGCTTACTTCACTTCTCTGGGCCTCTGTTACTTCCTTCCGTAAAATGGGGATCAAATCTTCCTCCTCTTCACTTAGTCAACTGTATTTATCGAGCGCTTCCTGGGTGCAGAGCACTGTACCGAGTGCTTGGGAGAGGACAATAAAACAATACGACACATTCCCTGCCCACAACGAGCTTACTTCACCTCTCTGGGCCTCCGCTACTTCCTTCTGTAAAATGGGGATCAAATCTTCCTCCTCCTGACTTAGTCAGTTGTATTTATCGAGCGCTTACTGGGTGCAGAGCACTGTACCGAGTGCTTGGGAGAGGACAATAAAACGATACGACACATTCCCTGCCCACAGCGAGCTTATGGGTCCCACGTGGGACAAGACCGTGTCCAACCCCTTTATCTTGTATCTCCCCCAGCGCTTAGCACAGTGTCTGGCATGAAGAACAACAAACAATAGAAGGAGGGAGCCTAGTGTGTTGGGGGGGGGGGTGCGGAGAGGGGAGAGGCTCCTTCATCCGAAGACTCAAATCCCAGGGTTAGACCCAAATCCAACGGCCCCGCCACAGCTCAGCCGGGGACTCCGTCGAGGAAAAATGGGGGAGGAAAATGGAAGAGATTCTTCGGGAGCAAGCGGCAGTCCAGAGCCCATCTCCTGGATAGTTTTTGGCCGGCGACAGCACGGAGACCCGGGGATTTGCGAGTCGGCTCTCCTACGGCAATCTGCCTTCCGCTTCGGCGGGTCTACCATGCCCAATAATCATAAAAATAAAGATGGCATTTCTCAAGCGATTACGGCATGCCGGATTATCACCGTCCGGGACTCACGGGCTAAGGCGAAAGCGACAGCAGGTGATCTGATCTGTCGGTAGAAAGCGGAGAGTGCAGGAGACGGGAATAATATCGATCGGATTCATTGCCGGACTGTGAAATTTATTATTCAGCATGGGCCAAGACACTGTGCTCAGTGCTGGAGTCGGTTCAAGATAATACGCTTTCGTCCATTCATTCAATCGTACTTATTGAGCGCTTACTGGGTGGAAAGCACCGTACTAAGCGCTTGGGAGAGTATAACATAACAACAGACACATTCCCGCCCACAACGAGCTCACAGTCTAGAGGGGGAGACGGACGGGAACATCAATCAATCGATCGATCGACAGATACACGGCGGATATATACAGATATCTACATAGGTGCCGTGGGGCTGGGAGGGAGGATGAATTAAGGAGCAAGGAAGAGCGGTGCAGAAGGGAGTGGGAGGAGACCGTGCGCCCGTCAAACGGCAGGGACCGTCTCTATCTGTTGCCGACTTGTAAGCGCTCGATAAATACTATTGAATGAATGAATGAATGAGAGGAGGGCGCAGTCAGAGAAGGCTTCCCGGAGGAGACGGGCCTTGGATTTCTCCCCTATTTTCAACCCTCCCTCAGCCCCACGGCTCTGACGTAAAGACCCGTGATTGATTTATATTCGTGTCGGCCCCCCCGTCTGGACCGCAGGCTCGGATGAAGATGGAACCCCATTTTCCGAGGAGGAAACCGAGGTCCAGGGTGGTTCTGTGACTCGCCTGTTGTCATCCGGCAGGCCGGGATTAGAACAGCGTACAGTGCTTTGCACAAGGTAAGTGCTCCATGAATACGACTGACCGACTGACTGACTTTAGACGCTATTTATCTATTTATACGTCATTGGAGGAGCAGCATGGCTTAGTGGAAAGAGCCCGGGCTTGGGAGTTGTGGGTTCTAATCCCGGCTTTGGGCCAGTCACTTCTCTTCTCTGGGCCTCAGTTACCTCATCTGTAAAATGGGGGGTTCAAACTGTGACTTTAACAAATGCCATCATTAATGTCATTATTATCATTGCTTCTCCTCTCCCAAGTGGTCGTCCAGAGCTCTGCGGGACATAGACTGTCAGCTTTTCGAGGGCAGGTCATGCCTATTCATTCATTCATCCATTCAATCGCATTTATTGAGCGCGTACTGTGTGCAAAACACTGTACTAAGCGCTTGGGAGAGTACCTATATACATAGGCCTAACTCTATTGTCACTAGCACTCAGTCCACTCGGTAGCCTGGAAGTTTCTTGAGGGCAGGGATCATGTCTACTAACTCCAATGCACTTAATAATAAAGCGTGGCTCAGTGGAAAGAGCCCGGGCTTGGGACTCAGAGGTCATGGGTTCGATTCCCGGCTCCGCCACTTGTCAGCCGTGTGACTGTTGGCGAGTCACTTCACGTCTCCGTTCCCTCATCTGGAAAATGGGGATTAACCGTGAGCCTCACGTGGGACGACCTGATTACTCCGTATCTATCCCAGCGCTTAGAACAGTGCTCTGCACATAGTAAGCGCTTAACAAATACCAACAGTATTAATGATAATGGTATTTGTTAGGCGCTTACTATGTGTTCTAAGCTGTTCTAAGTGCTAGGGTAGATACAAGGTGATCAGGTTGTCCCACGTGGGGCTCACAGTCTTCATCCCCATTTTCTAGATGAGGTAACTGAGGCACAGAGAAGTGAAGTGACTTGCTCAAGGTCACACAGCAGACAAATGGCCGAGGTGGGATTGGAACCACGTCCTGTGACCCCCAAATCCGGGCTCTTGCCACTCAGCCACGCTGCTTCTGCTTTCCCACTTGGCGCGGTGCTTCTGTACATAGTAGACGCTCGGTAAATACTACGGCCTGAACCTTCTTCAACTCTCCCCCTCCTCCTACCTTCTCTCAACATCCACCCCCTCCACCTGCACCTCCGACCCCATTTCTCCACACCTTATGGAAACACTGTCCCTTCCCTTCCTCCCTCCCTGCCATCTTCTCCCGTTCACTCTCCCGGGGCTTCCTCCCCACTGCTTTCAGTGCTCAGTGCTTAGAAGAGTGCTCGGCACATACTAAGCGTTGAACAGATACCATAATTCTTAAACAGGTTTGTGTCGCCCCCGTCATAAAAAAAAAAAAAATTCCCTCCAGCCCACGGCTCCCACCAGTTATCTCCCCATCTCCCTCCTCCCGTTCCTCTCCGAACTCCCAGAGCATGTTACTTACGCCCGCCGTCTCAAGTTCCTCTCCTCCAGTTCTCTCCTCGACCCTCTCCGTTCTGGCTTCGGTCCCCCCCGCTCCGCAGAAACCGCCCCCTCGGAGGTCACCGATGGCCTCCTTCCCGCCAAATCCAATTGGCCTTACTCCGTCCTAATCCTCCTCGACCCCTCGGCTATTTTTCACCACCGCGGACCCCCTCCTTCCCCTGGAGACGTTATTCGACCTCGGCTTCATTGACCCTGCCCTCTCCCGGTTCTCCTCCCCTCTTTCTGGCTGCTCCTCAGTCTCCTTCATGGGCTCCTCCTCTGCCTCCCCCCACCCAACTGTGGGGGTCCCTCAAGGTTCAGCTCGGGGTCCCCTTCCAGTCTCCCTCTTCACCCCCTCCCTTGGAGAACTCCCTCACCCTCAAGGTTACGAACCCCGTCTCCGTGCGGATGATTCCCAAATCTCCATCTCCAGGCTTGATCTCTCTCCTTCTCTGCAGTCTCGCATCTCCTCCTGCCTTCAGGACATCTCTACTTGGCTGTCTCCCCCTCACCTCCAAGCTAGCACGTCCCAGACAGAGCTCCTCATCTTCCCACCCAAACCTGTCCTCCCCCTGACTTTCCTGTCACGGTAGACAGCACCACCATCCTTCCCATCTCTCAGACCTCTAACCAAGGAATTATCTTTGGCCGATCGCTCTCATTCAACTCTCGCATTCAATCTGCCACCAAATCCCGTCGGTTCAACCTTTACGGCCTTGCTAAAATCCACGCTATCCTCTCCGTCGAAACTCCTGCGTCATTACTCCAAGCACTTTTCCTTTTCCGCCTCGACGGCTCTGTCGGCCTCCTTGGAGACCTCCCGGCCTCCCGGCTCTCCCCACTCCAGTCGGCACTTCGCCCCGCTGCCTGGATCATTTTTCCACAGAAACGTTCAGATGCGTTTCCCCACTCTTCAAGGACCTCCAGTGGTTGCTCATCCACCACCGCCTCAAACAGAAATTCCTCACCATTGGCTTGAGAGCCGTCCATCCCCCGGCCCCCTCCTGCCTCACCCGGCTTCTCTCCTTCTCCATCCCAGCCCGCACACTCCGCTCCTCTGCCGCCGCTCACCTCCTCACCGGGCCTCCATCTCACCTGTCTCCTTGCCGACCCTTGGCCCACGTCCCGCCTCTGGCCTGGAACGCTCTCCCTCCTCAAATCCCACGGACAATGACTCTCCTCCCCTTCAAAGCCTTATTAAAATCACATCTTGTCCAAAAGGCCTTTCCTGATAATAATAATGATAATGTTAGTATTTGTTAAGCGCTTACTATGTGCAGAGCACTGTTCTAAGCGCCGGGGTAGATACAGGGTCATCAGGTTGTCCCACGTGGGGCTCAGTCTTAATCCCCATTTGACAGATGAGGTAACTGAGGCGCGGAGAAGTGACTCGCCCACAGCCACACAGCTGACAAGGGGCAGAGCCGGGATTCGAACCCATGACATCTGACTCCAAAGCCCGTGCTCTTCCCACTGAGCCGCGCTGCTCCTCCTTGAGGATTAAGCCCTCGATTCCCCCTTTCCCACTCCCTTCCGCGTCGCCCTGATTTGCTCCCTTCATTCACCCCTTCCTCAGCCTCACGCCACTTAGGTATATATCCGTATTCTTTTATTTACATTAACGTCGGTCTCTCCCTCTAGACAGTAAGCTCCTCGCGGACAGGGAACGGACGTATCTTCCTACTCTGTAATACTGTACCATCTCCCAAGCGCTTAGTACGGCGCTCTGCACACGGTCAGGCTGAAATGATACCACCGATTGATTGTTCGACTGATTATCCCCAGTTCCCAGCCTCTCGGGGCGACCGCAGGGGCGGCACTGGCAGATGAACGTCTGGTCGCCTCGAGGGCCGTAACGATAACCGTGGTATCTGTTAAGCGCTTACCGTGTGCCGGGCACCGTACTGAGCGCCGGGGCGGACGCCAGCAAAATCGGCTTGGAGAGAGTCACGTGGGGCTCACAGTCTCAATCCCCATTTTCCAGATGAGGGAACGGAGGCCCAGGGAAGTGAAGTGACTTGCCCGAGGTCACACGGCGGACGAATGGCGGAGCCGGGATTAGAACCCAGGACCTCCTGACTCCCAGGCCCGGGCTCCCTCCACTAGGCCGTGCTGCTTCCGCATCGGATGCCAGCCTCGCTAAGCACGGCTCCCTTGGGGGACACAATCCAATGATATTGGAAAACTGGGGGTGCTGCGGAAGCTTGCCGCAGGGAGGCATGGGGAGGGGGCTTGTCTTCGGGGCGTCAAATGAGCGTGAATAATAATCAACATCTTGGTATCTGTTAAGCGCTTACTGTGTGCCGAGCACTGTTCTAAGCGCTGGGGGAGATACAGGGTCATCGGGTCGTCCCACGTGAGGCTCAGTCTTCATCCCCATTTCACCGATGAGGCAACTGAGGCGCAGAGAAGTTAAGTGACTCGCCCACAGTCACACAGCTGACAGGTGGCGGAGCCGGGATGAGAACCCATGACCTCCGACTCCTAAACCCGGGCTCTTTCCACCGAGCCACGCTGCTGTCTTTGGTTTGTCTCTGTGGGTGCCCAGCTAGCTCTCCCCAGCCACGGGAGCCATGCAAATAAAGAAACAGCCCCCACCCTGCCCCCTTAATCTGAATTTGAGAGGCTTTTTTTTTTTTTTTTTTTTGGTATTTTTCCACGGACCTCGTCTTTGGTAGGTCGAGGTACGGCACCGGTGATCTCTAACTCTGCTGCTTTAAATATGCGATTTCGACGAGGGAGTGTCATTCCGCGGTTCGGGTCTGAGTTTTACGCGTAGAGGAAGAGAAGCAGAGCAGATTAAAAAATTCTTTTTACGGCCACGGGATCCGGGGAAGATATCGGAGAATTTACTTCCCTTAATTCTTACCTCTAAACCAGATAGGCGTCGAACCGTTTGTGCGATTCTATCTCCGATCGTCGCCCGGTATTTTATTAAAACGTTTTGGAGGAGAGGATTTGGGGAAATACATTTTCAACTTCTCCTCTCGGACTGAAGCAAGGGGGCCGTTAGTTTGCCCTCTGCCGCGAGATGAAGGAGCGCCTGAATCGATCTCTTCTTTTTTATTTACATGCCTTCTTCCTGGGCAACCTCATCGCGCTTTTTATTAACTTGGTTTTATGGATCTAATATCTGAGGACGAGTCCATCTTTTCCGGCCCAGCGAGAAGGCGGAGGTACTCACGGATTCTCCGGCGAGACAGCGTAGGCAAGGGTGGCCAGGCCGCCTTCCCTGGCTTGGAAACGTCTATCGGACAAAGCAGGGAGGCGAGAGATCAAGATGGCGCCCCTGGAAACTCCCTCTCCCCACTGGTCGGCTTCGTCTCCCCTCGGGAATCTACCCCCTTCGTTCACCCTTCCCTCAGCTCCACGGCACTCACGTCCATATCCATCCCTTCACTCAATCCTATTTATTAATGCGATTAATACGGGGCAGAGCACTGTACTGAGCGCTTGGGAAAGTGCAATACAACAAGAACGACATCGCCTGCCCACAGCGACCTCGCGGTCTGGGGCGGGAGCGTTTCTTTATTTAAATTCACGTCTGACCCCACCTCTAGACTGTCAGCTCCTTGGGGGCAGGGGAGGTGTCTGTTTATTGCTGTACTGTCCTCTCCCAAGTGCTCAGTACAGCGCTTTGCACACAGTTAAGGGCCCGGCTCCGCCACTTGTCTGCCCTGGGACCTGGGGCAAGTCACTTCCTTCTCTGTGCCTCGGTTACCTCATCTGCAAAATGGGGATTAAGTAGGGATTGTCTCTATCTGGTACCGAGTTGTACTTTCCAAGCGCTTAGTATAGTGCTCTGCACACAGTAAGCGCTCAATAAATAAGATCGAATGAATGAATCTCGAACCCCATATGGGACAACCTGATTAGCTTGATTCTACCCCAGTGCTTAGCACAGTGCTAGGCACACTCATTCATTCAATAGTATTTATTGAGCGCTTACTATGTGCAGACCACTGGACTAAGCGCTTGGAATGAACAAGTCGGCAACAGATAGAGACGGTCCCCGCCGTCTGACGGGCTCACGGTCCGATCGGGGGAGACGGACGGACGAGAACGATGGCGAGAGATAGAGTCGAGGGGAAGAACGTCTCGTAAAACCGATGGCGACTGAACAGAATCGAGGCGATGTACATCTCGTTAACAAAATAAATAGGGTGATGGAAATATATACGGTCGAGCGGACGAGTACGGTGCCGAGGGGAGGGGAAGGGAGAGGGGGAGGAGCGGAGGGAGATGGGGGGAAAAAGAGGGTTAAGCTGCGGAGAGGTGAAGGGGGGGGCGGCAGAGGGAGTAGAGGGAGAAGGGGAGCTCGGTCTGGGAAGGCCTCTCGGAGGAGGTGAGTTTTAAGTAGGGTTTGGAAGAGGGGAAGAGAATCGGTCTGGCGGAGGCGAGGAGGGAGGGCGTTCCGGGACCGCGGGAGGACGCGGCCCGGGGGTCGACGGCGGGACGGGCGAGACCGGGGGACGGCGAGGAGGCGGGCGGCGGAGGAGCGGAGCGTGCGGGCTGGGCGGTGGAAAGAGAGAAGGGAGGAGAGGTAGGAAGGGGCGAGGTGACGGACGGCCTCGAAGCCTAGAGTGAGGAGTTTCTGTTTGGAGCGGAGGACGATGGGCAACCACTGGAGTTGTTTAAGAAGGGGAGTGACACGCCCGGATCGTTTCTGCGGGAAGATGAGCCGGGCGGCGGAGCGAAGAATAGGCCGGAGCGGGGCGAGAGAGGAGGAAGGGAGGTTGGAGAGAAGGCCGACACGGTAGTCTAGCCGGGATATGACGAGAGTCCGTAGCGGTAAGGCAGCCGTCCGGGTGGAGAGGAGAGGGCGGATCTCGGCGATATCGTAGAGGTGAAACCGGCAGGTCTCGGTAACGGATAGGACGCGTGGGGCGAACGAGAGAGACGAGTCGAGGACGACACCGAGATCGCGGGCCCGAGAGACGGGAAGGACGGTCGTGCCGTCCACGGTGATGGAGAAGTCCGGGAGAGGACCGGGTTCGGGAGGGAAGACGAGGAGCTCGGTCTCGCTCACGTCGAGTTTCAGGTGGCGGGCCGACATCCGGGCGGAGACGTCCCGGAGGCGGGAGGAGACGCGAGCCCGAAGGGAGGGGGAGAGGACGGGGGCGGAGATGTAGATCCGCGTGTCATCCGCGTAGAGATGGTAGTCGAAGCCGTGAGAGCGGACGAGTTCGCCGAGGGAGTGAGTGTAGATGGAGAACGGAAGAGGGCCGAGAACCGACCCTCGAGGAACTCCGACGGTTAAAGGATGGGAGGGGGAGGAGGCGCCGGCGAGGGAGACCGAGAAGGACCGGCCGGAGAGGCGAGAGGAGAACCGGGAGAGGACGGAGTCCGTGAAGCCGAGGTGAGATGAGGTGTGGAGGAGGAGGGGACGGTCGACGGTGTCAAAGGCAGCAGAGAGGTCGAGGAGGGTCAGAATGGAGTAGGAGCCCTGGGATCTGGCAAGAAGGAGGTCACGGGTGACCTCAGAGAGAGCGGTCTCGGTAGAGCGGAGGGGACGGAAGCCGGATCGGAGGGGGTCCGGGAGAGAATGGGAGTTAAGGAATTCTAAGCATCGATCGTAGACGACCCGTTCTAGGATTTCGGAAAGGAAGGGTAGTAGGGAGATAGGGCGATAACTGGAGGGGGAAGTGGGGTCGAGAGCGGGTTTTTTTAGGATGGGGGAGACGTGGGCGTGTTTGAAGGCAGCGGGGAAGGAGCCCTTGGAGATCGAGTGGTTAAAACTAGACGTTAAGGAAGGGAGGAGGGCAGGGGCGACGGTTTTAAGAAGGTGAGAGGGAATGGGGTCCGAGGCGCAGGCGGAGGGGGTGGCGCTCGCGAGGAGGGAGGAGATCTCCTCCGAGGATACCGCGGGGAAGGATGGGAAAGTAGGGGAGGGGGTCGGTGGGGGGGAGGGGAGAGGCGGAGGGGTGACTTTGGGGAGCTCAGACCCGATCGTGTTGATTTTCGTGAGGAAACAGGTGGCCGGATCATCGGGGGTGAGAGATGGGGTGAGAGACGGTAAGCGCTAAACAAATACCATCTTTATTTACCATTAATAAATACAACTGAATGAATAAATGAACGGACCGCCAGACTCTAAGCTCGTTGTGGGCAGGGAATGGGGCTGTTTATTGTTATACTGTCCTCTCCCAAGTGCTTAGTACAGTGTTTTGCACGCGGTAAGTGCTCAATAAAGGCAACTGAATGAATGAACGAACCTCCAGACTGTAGGCCTCTTGTGGGCAGGGAACATGCCCCAACTCTAGAGGGTCGTCCTCTCCCAGGCCCTTAGTAAAGTGCTCTGCACACAGTAAGTGCTCAATAATAATTCATTCATTCAATAGTATTTATTGAGCGCTTACCATGTGCCGAGCACCGTACTAAGCGCTCGGAATGGACAAATCGGTAACAGAGACAGTCCCTGAATAATAATAATGATAATAATGGCATATCTTAAGTGCTTACTATGTGTCAAGCACTCTTCTAAGCTCTGGGGTGGACCCAAGAGAGTCAGGTTGTCCCATGTGGAGCTCACAGTCTTAATCCCCATTTTACAGATGAGGTAACTGAGGCACAGAAAAGTTACGTAATAATAATGAGGATAACGATGATGGCATCTGTTAAGTGCCTACTACGTGCCGAGCACCGCTCTAAGCGCTGCGGGTGATACGGGGTAATCGGGTCGTCCCACGTGGGGCTCACGGCCTCAATCCCCGTTTTACAGACGAGGTCGCTGAGGCCCAGAGGAGAGAAGTGACTTGTCCAAAGTCACACAGCCGCTAAGTGGCGGAGCCGGGATGAGGACCCCCGACCTCTGACTCTCCGTGATCCCCCCACTAAGCCGTGACTTGTCCGAGGTCACTCAGCAGACCACTGGCGGAGCCGGGATGAGGACCCCCCCCCCCCCCCCCGACCCTCCGCCTCCCAGGCCCGGGCTCTAGCCACTAGGCCACGCTGCTGCTCTCCACAGACGCCGTTCATCCGTGGATCGACGGGAGGATGGCAACCTACCATCGCGTTTGGCTTCCCGGGCGGATTTCCTGGAGCGGCTTCCCGGCCGAAGCCGGGGAGCGGCGACTGGCGCTCCGGGCCCCACAACTCCACGGGACGGTCCTCGGCGGCCGCGCTTTCCAAATGTCTGCATACTCGTTTCTGTGCAAATGACCCCAGGGTGATTCGTTCATTCAATAGTATTTATCGAGCGCCTACTATGCGCAGAGCACTGTACTAAGCGCTTGGAACGAACGAGTCGGCAACAGATGCAGTCCCTGCCGTTCGACGGGCTTACGGTCTAATCGGGGGAGACGGACGGACAAGAACAGGGTGATGCCGCCGCCGATGAGGGTGGTCGTTCCCCTTCCCCTCCTCGGGGTCGAGCCCTGGGTCAGAGGGTGAGAGCCGCCTGGCAAGCAGCGTGTCTGGGGAAGCAGCGCGGCTCAGCGGAGAGGAGCCCGGGCTTCGGAGTCAGAGGTCTTGAGTTCGACTCCCGGCTCCGCCACCTGTCGGCTGGGTGACTGTGGGCGAGTCACTTCGCTTCTCCGGGCCTCAGTTCCCTCATCTGTAAAATGGGGATTAACTGGGAGCCTCACGTGGGACGACCCGACGACCCCGTAGCTCTCCCAGCGCTTAGAACGGTGCTCGGCGGGCGCGTAGTGAGCGCTTGACAAATACCAGCATTATTAACCCAGAGCCCCGGGCGGAGGGGCCTCTGCTGCCTCGGGGCATCCCCGGGCCCCTTCCATAACGGCCAGAGGTTCCTCCTCACTGTTCCCGCCCCTCCACGGCTCCAAACTGGTCTGGCCTGGGCTGCGCGGACGCGAGGGGAGGGCGATTCGAGCTGCCTCGTCCCGTCCACCCCAACGTCTAAGGTGGATGTACAGCCCAGAGAGGGGGCCTCGCCCCCCCATCCTCGGGCCACGTGGCTCTAAGATGGAGTCACGAGGCGGAGATCGACGGACCGTTGGAGGAGGGTCGAGCGGTGACCGTAGGAGAACGAGGGATGCCCACTTCCGATTCGGCCGCCACGGAGAGGCCCCGGAACCTGACGGAGGACGCGGGGGATCAGTGAGGGTTGGCTCCTGCGCGACCATCTTCGGGAGGGCCGAGGGGAGCTGGCTGGGTCAGCCAGGGGTGGGCCTGAAGGCTGTGCTAAAACCCCGCCCGAGGGAGCGGCCGGCGCTCAGTACGGACACCGCTCACGCGCTCAGTACGGAGCCCGCTTATCCCCCGTTCGCTCCGTACCTGGAGCGGCGGCGAGCGCCGAACCCTCCCGGCAGGGACTAAAGTTGCCTGATTTAGAAGAGATCGGGGCGTTTGTCGTCTCCTCGCTGCCCCTCAGCGGGAGTGGTAACGGTGGTATTTGTTCCGTGCTTACCGGGTGGCTACGGCACTGTGTTAAGCACTGGGCCGGATACAAGCAAATGGTGGTATTTGTTAAGCGCTTCCTATATGCCAAGCGCTGTTCTAAGCGCCGGGGGATACGAGGTGATCGGGTCGTCCCACGTGGGGCTCACAGTCTTCCTCCCCATTGTACAGTTGAGGTCACTGAGGCCCAGAGAAGTGAAGGGACTCGCCCGGAGTCACACGGCTGACAGGCGGCGGAGCCGGGATTTGAACCCATGACCTCTGACTCCCCAGCCCGGGCTCCTTCCACTGAGGCGCGCCGCTCTCTTGCGCTACGTGCCGAGCACTGTTCTGAGTGCTGGGTTGGGTAAAGGTCACCAGGCTGTCCCACGTGGGGCTCCCAGTCTTCATCCCCATTTCCCAGATGAGGGAAGTGAGGCCCAGAGAAGTGAAGTGACTTGCCCACGGTCACACAGCTGACGAGTGGCGGGGCGGGATTGGAACCCAGGACCTCTGACTCCCAAGCCCGGGCTCTTGCCACTGAGCCACGCTGCTTCTCAGCAAAATCTGGTGGGGCGCAGTGCCTGTCCCGAAGCGGGCTCAGACTCTTACTCCCCAGTTGACAGATGAGGACGCTGAGGCCCAGAGAAGTCAAGTGACTTGGCCAAGGTCCCACAGCAGACAGGACCAGGACCTAACGGCCGGCTGGGTGGCCTCGGGCGAGGCGCTTAATTTCTCCGGGCCTCAGTGACCTCCTCTGGAAAATGGGGATTAAAACTGTAAGCCCCACGTGGGGCGGGGACTCTGACTTGATTCTGATTAACTTTAACCCAGTGCTCAGTACAGTACCCGGCACATAGTAAGCACTTAATACCTAAAAAAAACCCCAAATCAAAACCTCGGGGTCTGTCTCCTCATCTGTAAAATGGGGATAAAGTACGGGTTCTCCCTCCCTCTTTGGGTGGGACAAGTACTATGATCCTACTACATTCATTCAATCATATCTACTGAGCGCTTACCATGTGCGAGGCACCGTTCTGAGCGCTTGGGAGAGCACGAGATGATAACGTTGGCATTTGTTAAGCGCTTACTATGTGCAGAGCACTGCTCTAAGCGCTGGGGGAGATACGGGCTACTCGGGTTGCCCCACGTGAGGCTCGCAGTCTTCACCCCCATTTTACAGACGAGCGAACTGAGGCCCAGAGAAGCGACTTGCCCACAGTCACACAGCTGACAAGAGGCAGCGCCGGGATTTGAACCCAGGGCCTCTGACTCCCAAGCCCGGGCTCTTTCCGCTGCGCCACGCTGCTTCAACAGACACGTTCCTCTGCCCACACGAGCTCTCGGTCTAGAGGGGAGACGGATATTAACACACATATATACGTGAATAAATAAGTTAGAGATGCGCACGTCCGTGCCCCGGGGACGGGAGGGTGGAGAAATGAAGGAGCAAGTCAGGGTGATGTAGAAGGGAGGGGAGGAGGGCTCAATCAGGGAAGACCTCTTGGAGGAGGGGGCCTTCGATCGGGCTTTGAAGGGGGGGAGAGTGAAAGCCTGCGGAATTTGAGGAGGGAGGGCGTCCCGGGCCGGAGGCGGGACGTGGGATGGGGTCGGCGGTGGGACGGGAGAGGTGGAGGCCCAGGGAGAATGATAATAATAATAATGTCGGTATTTGTTAAGCGCTTACTATGTGCCGAGCACCGTTCTAAGCGCTGGGGGAGACGCAGGGGAATCGGGTCGCCCCACGTGGGGCTCCCAGTCTTCATCCCCATTTTACAGATGAGGGAACTGAGGCCCAGAGAAGCGAAGTGACTCGCCCACCCTCACCCAGCTGACAAGCGGCCGAGCTGGGATTCGAACTCATGACCTCGGACTCCAAAGCCCGTGCTCTTTCCACTGAGCCACGCTGGCATTCATGTGGTAGAGGTTCGGCCGGAGAGGAAGCGGAGGATTTGGGCCAAGTGTTGTGACGATAAAAGTGACATTTCAGTGCTCAGCGCACACGAAATCTGCACAGAGAAGCAGCGTGGCTCAGTGGCAAGAGCCCGGGCTTGGGAGCCAGAGCTCATGGGTTCGAATTCCGCCTCTGCCACTTGTCAGCTGGGTGACGGTGGGCAAGTCACTTCGCTTCTCTGGGCCTCGGTTCCCTCATCTGGAAAATGGGGATGAAGCCTGTGACCCTCACGTGGGACGACCTGATGACCCTGTATCTCCCCCAGCGCTTAGCACAGTGCTCTGCACCTAGTGAGCGCTTAACAAATACCATTATTATTATTATTGATAATATTTATACTGAGAAGCAGCGTGGCTCAGTGGAAAGAGCCCGGGCTTGGGAGTCAGAGATCAAGGGTTCGAATCCTGACTCCGCCGCTTGTCAGCTGGGTGACGGTGGGCGAGTCACTTCGCTTCTCTGGGCCTCAGTTCCCTCATCTGCCAAATGGGGGTTAACTGTGAGCCTCACGTGGGACGACCCGATGACCCTGCATCTCCCCCAGCGCTTAGAACAGTGCTCTGGACCTAGTAAGCGCTTAACAAATACCAACATTATTATCATTATGGGGCTCATGGACTTCATCTCCATTTTCCAGCTGAGGGAGCTAAAGCCCAGGGAAGTGACTTGGTCAAGGTCACCCGGCAGACACGTGGAGGAGGCGGGATTAGAACCCGGCTCTTTCCGACTGGTGTCCGCGCCGCCCGGCTACGCCCCCTGGCGGGCGGAGGGGAGGCTGGCGGGAAGGCGGCAGCCAATCGGCGCGGCTCCCCGAAGCCCCGCCCCCCGAGCGAGCCCCCCGATTGGCTGGCGGGTTGATTGGCAGGTGAGAATGGGGGGGCGGGCGCCCCGATGCGAGGAGGGGGCGTGTCCGCGTCCGGGCCCCGCCCCCGCGCCCCCGGATTGGCGGGCGGGTTGATTGGCAGGGGGGGGAAGGCGGGCGGCGCCCCCGGATTGGCCGCCGGCCGCCCCGCTCCCCCGGGTCCCCCCGCCCGTCGGGCCGCCGCCGCGCGCTCCTCACCGCGTCCCCGGCGGCTCCCAGCTGCTCCGAGGCCTCGGGCCCCCGTCGCCGCCGCCCCGCCCCCTCCATGCGCGCGCCCGCACGCCGGCAAGAAGCCCGGACACGCGCGCGCAGGCGCACAAAGCCCCGCCGGCGCTTGGGAGGGAGGGAGGGAGGGAGAGAGAGGAGGAGGAAGCCCCGCCCCCGCCCCGCGCGCGCGCGCGCGCCCGCCGCCCGCAGGGGGAGGGGCCTCCCAGGCCGGAGCAGCTGCGGGCCGACAGGATCGATGGCCGCCAGCCCGGAGGGGGAGGGGCGGGGCCTCCCAGGCAGGAGCAGCCGCGCGCCGAGAGGGTCGATGGCCGCCAGCCCTGAGGGGCGCCTCGCCTTCATTCATTCATTCATTCATTCATTCCTTCATTCCTTCATTCATTCATTCATTCATTCATTCCATAGTGATAGTAATAATAATGTTGGTGTTTGTTAAGCGCTTACTAAGTGCAAAGCACTGTTCTAAGCGCTGGGGTGGATAGGGGGGATCAGGTCGTCCCACGTGGGGCTCACAGTCTTCATCCCCATTTTACAGATGAGGTCACTGAGGCCCAGAGAAGTGAAGGGGCTTGCCCACAGTCACCCAGCTGACGAGTGGCAGAGCTGGGATTCGAACTCATGACCCCTGACTCCAAAGCCCGTGGTCTTTCCACTGAGCCACGCCGCTTCTCCACAATAATACAATAATGGGGATTAAGACTGTGAACCTCACGTGGCACAACCTGACGACCCTGTATCTCCCCCAGCGCTTAGAACAGTGCTCTGCACATAGGAAGCGCTTAACAAATACCAACAAAAAAAAGTTATAATGATCTATTATATTTATAATAACTCATATAACATGCTACTATAACCTTGCTATTTGTTAAGCACTTACTAATAATGCTAATAATAATAATGTTGGTGTTGGTAAAGCGCTTACTATGTGCCGAGCACCGTTCTAAGCGCTGGGGGAGACACAGGGTCACCGGGTTGTCCCACGTGGGGCTCACAGTTAATCCCCATTTGACAGACGAGGTCACTGAGGCCCAGAGAAGTTAAGTGACCCGCCCACGGTCGCACAGCTGACAAGTGGCCGAGCCGGGATTCGAACCCATGACCTCCGACTCCAGGCACCGTTATGAGCAATGGGATGGACAGAGGCAAATCGGGTTGGACCCAATCCCGGCCCCGCATGGGGGCTCACAGTCTTTACCTCCATTTTATAGATGAGATCACTGAGGCCCAGAGAAGTGAAGTGACTTGCCTAAGGCCCCACAACAGACATACGGCAGGGCGGGATTAGAACCCAGGTCCTTCTGACGCCCCGGCTCTACCAATTGGGCCACGCTGCCTCTTTGCCTCCCTGTGGGGGAATCGGCCCTCGGGGCCCCCGACTCGAACGGCAGGGTCACGGGGCACCAGGCTCTCGAGGGACCCTCTAGACTGTGAGCTCGTCGTGGGCAGAGATCGTCTCCCTTTATTCCTGTATTGCATTTTCCCAAGCGGTCCGTACAGTGCTCTGCGCATGGTAAGCGCTCAATAAGTACGATTGAATAAATAATAATGATAATAATGGCATTTGTTCATTCATTCATTCATTCCATAGTATTTATTGAGCGCTTACTATGCGCAGAGCACTGTACTGAGCGCTTGGAACGAACAAGTCGGCGACAGATAGAGACGGTCCCTGCCCTTTGACGGGCTCACGGTCTAATCGGGGGGGTTAAAGGGTGATCAGGTTGTCCCACGTGAGACTCCCGGTCTTCATCCCCATTTTCCAGATGAAGTCACTGAGGCACGGAGAAATCAAGTGACTTGCCCCCAGTCACCCAGCTGAGAAGTGGCGGAGCCGGGGTTCGAACCCATGACCTCTGACTCCCAAGCCCGGGCTCTTGCCACTGAGCCACGACGCCCAATAGGGAAGGAGCGTGGCTCAGTGGAAAGAGCACGGGCTTTGGAGTCAGGGCTCATGAGTTCGAATCCCAGCTCTGCCACTTGGCTGTGTGACTGCGGGCGAGTCACTTCGCTTCTCTGGGCCTCAGTTCCCTCCTCTGTAAAATGGGGATGAAGACCGGGAGCCGCACGTGGGACGACCTGATTCCCCCGTGTCTACCCCAGCGCTTAGAACAGTGCTCGGCACATAGTAAGCGCTTAACCAATACCAACATTATTATTATCATTATTACTACGTGCCGAGCACCGTTCTGAGCCCTGGGGAGGATACAAAGTGATCAGGCGGTCCCGCGTGGGGCTCCTAGTCTTCATCCCCATTTGCCAGATGAGGGCACTGAGGCCCAGAGAAGTGATGAAGACCGTGAGCCCCACGTGGGACAACCTGATGACCCTGTGTCTACCCCAGCGCTTAGAACGGTGCTCTGCACCTAGGAAGCGCTTAACCAGTAACATTGGGGAAGCAGCGCGGCTCAGTGGAAAGAGCCCGGGCTTGGGAGTCGAAGGTCATGGGTTCGACTCCCAGCTCTGCCCCTTGTCAGCTGTGTGACCGTGGGCGAGTCGCTTCGCTTCTCTGGGCCTCAGTGACCTCATCTGGAAAATGGGGATGAAGACCGTGAGCCCCACGTGGGGCAACCCGATTCCCCTGTGTCTCCCCCAGCGCTTAGAACGGTGCTCTGCAGCCTAGTAAGCGCTTAACAAATACCAACGTTATTAAGTGACTTGCCCGCCGTCCCACAGCTGACAGGCGGCGGAGGCGGGATTCGAACCCGCGACCTCTGACTCCCAAGCCCGGGCTCTTTCCACTGAGCCGCGCCCTGGGCCCCTGAAGTGAAGTTCTGCGCTCCGGTCAGGGGAGGAAGGCGAAGCCCTCTGGACCTCTCCTTCCTGCCTTTCAGTCCCCTGGTCTTTCCCTCTTTTTCTCCCACCCCTCGGCCTTCATCCCTCCAAAACCGACTCTCTTCTCCCCCTCAAAGCCCTCCCGAGAGTCCCCCTCCTCCAGGAAGCCTTCCCAGACCGAGCTTCCCCTTTCCCTCTGCTCCTCCTCCCCCCCTCCCTCTGCTCTTCCCCCTTCCCCGCCCCACAGCACTTGTGGCTCTATGCGCATATCTATAATTCTATTTCACTCATTCGTTCATTTTATTCATTCACTCATCCATTCATTCCATAGTACGTATTGAGCGCTTACTATGCGCAGAGCACTGGACTGAGCGCTCGGAACGAACAAGTCGGCCACAGATAGAGACGGTCCCTGCCGTCTGACGGGCGCACGGTCTGATCGTTGAGCGCTATAGAGAAGCAGCGTGGCTCGGTGGAAAGAGCCCGGGCTTGGGAGTCGGAGGTCATGGGTTCGAATCCCCGCCCGGCCACTTGCCAGCTGGGGGACTGTGGGCGAGTCACTTCACTTCTCGGGGCCTCGGGGCCCTCATCTGTAAAATGGGGATGAAGATCGGGAGGACCGGGAGCCCCACGTGGGACCACCTGCTTCCCCTGTGTCTCCCCCGGCGCTTAGAACAGTGCTCGGCACATAGGAAGCGCTTAAATACCACCATTATTATTATTATTATTACTGTACTAAGCGCTTGGAGTGTACCATTTCGGCCACCGATAGAGACGGTCCCTGCCCAGGAACGGGCTCACAGCCTAAACGGGGGCGACGGGCGGACGGCCAAGGAAAACGGAAACGAGAGAAAACGAGCGGCCCAGCGCGGGTATCGGCAAGATGAATAGAATCGTATCATTAACGCCCCGTGGCTTGTTTTGATGAGTGTATACTTGTGATTCATCATGAATTAGAAGCAGCGGGAAGCAGCGGGGCTCGGTGGAATAGAGCCCGGGCTTGGGAGTCAGAGGTCATGGGTTCGAATGCCGCCTCCGCCGCTGGTCAGCTGGGTGACCTCGGGGGAGTCGCTTCACTTCTCTGGGCCTCGGCGACCTCATCTGGAAAATGGGGAGGAAGACCGTGGGCCTCGCGTGGGACGAGCTGAGGACCCCGAAGCTGCCCCGGGGCTTAGAACGGTGCTCGGCACATAGCGAGCGAGCGCTTAACAAATACCCACGTTATTATTGTCAGTTCTGTTTATGGGGATGCTATCGATGCCTTTTTATCCGTTTTGTTGTTCTGTCTCCCCCCCTTCGAGACCGCGACCCCGTTGTGGGCAGGGATGGTCCCTCTCTGTTGCTGAATTGTCTTTTCCAAGCGCTTAGCACAGTGCCCCGCACCCAATCAACGCTCCATAAATACCACCGCACGAAAGGATGCTGCGTGACCTTGGGCGAGTCACTTTGCTGCTCTGGGCCTCGGTTCTCTTCTCTGTCGAACGGGGCTGGAGACGGCACGACCCGCCTGGGGCTGGGTCCACGCCGACGCATTTTCATTCAGTAGGATTTATGGGGCGCTTACTCTGGGCAGAGCGCCGTACTGAGCGCTTGGCACGGCCAATCGGGCCTCAGTTCCCTCCGCTGCCAAGTGGGGCTGGAGACTGCACGCCCCACGTGGGGCAGGTTTTAAGCTGATGCATTTTCATTCAATAGTACTTATTGGGCGCTTACTCTGGGCAGAGCACCTTACTGAGCGCTTGAAATGGACAATGGACTGGACAATGGAAATGGACCGTCTCTGTCTGTCGCCGACTTGTTCATTCCAAGCGCTTAGTCCGGTGCTCTGCACATGGTAAGCGCTCAATAAATACTATTGAATGAATGAATGAATAAGCGCTCAATAAAGACTATTGAATGAAATACTATTGAACAATTGGGCCTCAGTTTCCCTCCTCCGTGAAGTGGGGCTGGAGACCGCACGCCCCACGTGGGGCAGAGTCTAAGCTGATGTGTTCTCATCCAATAGTACTTGTTGGGCGCTTACTCTGTGCAGAGCATCGTACGGAGCGCTTGAAACGGACCATTGGGCCTCAGTTCCCTCCTCTGTCAAGTGGGCCTGCAAACCCGCGTGCCCCACGTGGGGCAGGGGCTGGGTCTGAAGTGATGCATTTTCACTCGATCCTCTCATTCATTCATTCAGTAGTATTTATTGAGCGCTTCCTATGTGCAGAGCACCGGACTAAGCGCTCGGAATGAACAAGTCGGCGACAGATAGAGACGGTCCCCGCCGTCCGACGGGCTCATCGGGGGAGACGGACGGACGAGAACGATGGCGATAAATAATCCTCTTTACCGAGCGCTCCCTCTGTGCAGAGCACTGTACTGAGCGCCTGGAATGGAGAATTTGGCCTTTGTAGGGACCCCAGGGGTTGGCGGAGAGTGAGCGCTTCACCAGCACCCTCCTCGTTGGGATGAGGATGAGGATCACCGCACGGTTCTGGCCGCTCGTCCCCTCACCTCTCTATATCTCTTCATCCCCCTATTTATCTTTATGAACGAGACGTCCCTCCTCTCGATTCCATTCATTCGCTGTTGTTTTAAGGCGACGTCCCTCCTCTCGATTCCATTCATTCGCTGTTGTTTTAAGGCGACGTCCCTCCTCTCGATTCCATTTATTTAGACCGTGAGCCCGTCAACGGGCAGGGACTGTCTCCGTCTGTTGCCGATCTCAGTGGCAAGAGGCCCGGGCTGGGGAGTCAGAGGTCACGGGTTCGGATCCCGCCTCGGCCACCTGTCAGCTGGGTGACCGTGGGCAAATCACTTCACTTCTCTGGGTCCCGGAGAAGCAGCGGGGCTCAGTGGAAAGAGCACGGGCTTTGGAGTCAGGGCTCATGAGTTCGAATCCCAGCTCTGCCACTCGTCGGCTGTGTGACCGTGGGCGAGTCGCTTCACTTCTCCGGGCCTCAGTTCCCTCATCTGTAAAATGGGGATGAAGACCGTGAGCCCCACGTGGGACGACCTGATTCCCCCGTGTCTACCCCAGCGCTTAGAACAGTGCTCGGCACATAGTAAGCGCTTAACAGATACCAACATTATTATTATTATTAACATTATCAACGTTATCACACCCCGATGGCCCTGCAGCTCTCCCAGCGCTTAGCACAGTGCTCTGCACGTAGTAAACGCTTCACAGATCCCCACATTATCAACATGATGACACCCCGATGGCCCTGCAGCTCTCCCAGCGCTTAGCACAGTGCTCTGCACGGAGTAAACGCTTCACAGATCCCCACATTATCAACGTGATGACACCCCGATGGCCCTGCAGCTCTCCCAGCGCTTAGCACAGTGCTCTGCACGTAGTAAACGCTTCACAGATCCCCACATTATCAACGTGATGACACCCCGATGGCCCTGCAGCTCTCCCAGCGCTTAGCACAGTGCTCTGCACGTAGTAAACGCTTCACAGATCCCCACATTATCAACGTGATGACACCCCGATGGCCCTGCAGCTCTCCCAGCGCTTAGCACAGTGCTCTGCACGTAGTAAACGCTTCACAGATCCCCACATTATCAACGTGATGACACCCCCGATGGCCCTGCAGCTCTCCCAGCGCTTAGCACAGTGCTCTGCACGTAGTAAACGCTTCACAGATCCCCACATTATCAACGTGATGACACCCCGATGGCCCTGCAGCTCTCCCAGCGCTTAGCACAGTGCTCTGCACGTAGTAAACGCTTCACAGATCCCCACATTATCAACGTGATGACACCCCGATGGCCCTGCAGCTCTCCCAGCGCTTAGCACAGTGCTCTGCACGTAGTAAACGCTTCACAGATCCCCACATTATCAACGTGATGACACCCCGATGGCCCTGCAGCTCTCCCAGCGCTTAGCACAGTGCTCTGCACGTAGTAAACGCTTCACAGATCCCCACATTATCAACGTGATGACACCCCGATGGCCCTGCAGCTCTCCCAGCGCTTAGCACAGTGCTCTGCACGTAGTAAACGCTTCACAGATCCCCACATTATCAACGTGATGACACCCCGATGGCCCTGCAGCTCTCCCAGCGCTTAGCACAGTGCTCTGCACGTAGTAAACGCTTCACAGATCCCCACATTATCAACGTGATGACACCCCGATGGCCCTGCAGCTCTCCCAGCGCTTAGCACAGTGCTCTGCACGTAGTAAACGCTTCACAGATCCCCACATTATCAACGTGATGACACCCCGATGGCCCTGCAGCTCTCCCAGCGCTTAGCACAGTGCTCTGCACGTAGTAAACGCTTCACAGATCCCCACATTATCAACGTGATCACACCCCGATGGCCCTGCAGCTCTCCCAGCGCTTAGCACAGTGCTCTGCACCCAGTAGGCGCTTCACAAATCCCCACGGGCCGATTATTATTCTTCCAAGCGCTTGGTCCAGCGCTGTGCACGCAGTGAGCGCTCGATAAATGCTATCGAAGGCAGGAAGGCACGAATGCACGGGCGCAGCGCTCAGCGCAGGGTTGGGCGCTCGGCCGGTCCTGGCCGGGGCGGGGGGGGGAGGGGAGGGGAGGGAGGCTCGTCGGGCCGTCCGTCGGGGCTCGACTGGTTCGGCCTGGCGGGGGGAGGCGCTCGGCGCTCGGCGCTCGTCCGGTGCTGCCTGGCGGGGGCGGGGGGTTCGGGTTCTGGGTTCGGGGTTCGGGGTTCGGGGTTCTGGGCCTGGCATGGCGTCGGGGCCGGCCATGTCGGGGCCGCAGGAGGTGACTTCCCCGCCGCAGTTGGAGGAGCTGCTCCGCCGCAGGGACAAGTAAGGCCCCACGCACACACCGACTCTCGCTCCCTGCTGCCTCCTCCCCCGTCTTCTTCTTCTTCTTCTTCCTCCTCCTCTTCTTCCCCCCCCCCCCCCATCCTCTTCCTCCTCTCCTCTTTCCTCCTCCTTTTCTTCCTCCTCCCTCTTCTTCTCTTCCCCCTCTGTTTTCCTCCCCTTCCCCGTCCCCTCCTCTTTTCCTTCCTCTTGCTCTTTTCCCTCCCCTTCCTTCTCTCCCTCCCCTCCCCCTCCCCCCCTTCCCTTTCTTCCTCCTTTCCCCCTTCCTTCTCTCTCTCCTCCTCCTCCTTTTCTTCCTCCTCTAGTCCCCCCCTCCTCTTTTCCTTCCTCTTGCTCTTTTCCCTCCCCTTCCTTCTCTCCCTCCCCCTCCCCCCTTCCCCGTCTTCCTCCTTTCCCCTTTCCTTCTCTCTCCTCCTCTTCCTCCTCTATTCCCCCCCTCCTCTTTTCCTTCCTCTTCCACTTCTTCCTCCCCTTCCTTCTCTCCTTCCTCCTCCCCCCCTTTCCTCCTCTTCCACCTTTCCTCTTTCCTTCTTTTTCCTCCTTTTCTTCCTTCTCCCGCTTCTTCTCTTCCCCCTCTTTTTTCCTCCTCTTTCCTGTCCTCCTCTTCCTCTTCTCCTTCCTCCCCCACCTTCTCTTCTTCCTCTTCCCCTTCCTTTTCCTCCTCCCCTTCCTCCTCCATCTTCTCCTCTTCCCTCTCTTTTTTCTTCCTCTTTTCCTTCCTCCTCCTGTTCTTCCTCCCCTTCCCCCTCCTCTTCTTCCTCCTCCTCCTCCCCGCACACTTCTTCCCCTTCCCGTCCTCCTCCTCTTCCCCTTCTTTCTCCCTTTCCTCCCCCACTTTTCCTTCTTCTCCTTCTTTTCCTCCTCTTCCCCTTCCTCCTCCATTCATTCAATGGTATTCATTCATTCAATAGTATTTATTGAGCGCTTCCTATGTGCAGAGCACTGTACCAAGCGCCTGGAATGGACAAATGGGCAGCAGATAGAGACGGTCCCTGCCCTTTGACGGACGCACAGTCTCACCGGGGGAGACGAGAACAATAACAATAAATGGAATCGAGGGGTCGAACATCTCATTAAAACAATGGCGATAAATAGAATCAAGGGGATGTGCATCTCATTAATAAAATAAAATCTTCTCCTCTTCCTCCTCTTCCCCTTCCTTTTTCCTCGTTTTCCTTGTCCTGCTCCTCTTCTCCTTCCCCCTCCATCTTCTTCTCTTCCTCCTCCTCTTTCCTCCTCCTTCCTCCCCCAGTCCTCCTCTCCCCTTTCCTTTTTCCACCTTTTCCCTGTCCTCCTCCTCTTCTCCTTGCTCCTCCTCCTCTTCCGCCTCTTCTCCTTGCTCCTCCTCCTTCTCTTCCTCCTCTTCCCCTTCTTTCTTTCTTTCCTTCTCCTCCTTTTCCTCCTATTCCCTGTCCTCCTCTTCTTCCTCCTCCATCTTCGTCCCCCTTTTCCTCCTCTTCTCCTTCCTCCTCCTCCATCTTCTTCTCTTCCCCTTCCTTTTTCCTCCCCTCTCTTCCTCTTCTCTTTCCTCCTCCTTCTTCTCTTCCTTTGCTTTCTTCCTCCTTCTTCCCTTCCTCCTCCTCCTTCTTCTCTTCCTCCTCCTCCTTCTTCTCTTCCTCCTCCTCCTCCTTCTTCTTTTTCTCCTCTTCCCCTTCCTTCTCCTTTTTCTCCTCTTCCCCTTCCTTCTCCTTTTTCCTCCCCCCTTCCCTCTCCACCCCTTCCTTCTTCCCTTCCTTCCCCCCCTCCTCCCCTTCCTTCTTCCCTTCCTTCCCCCTCCTCCTCCCTCTCCTTCCTCCTCCTCCCCCCCCTCTCTCCCTGCCCCCTCCATCAGTCGTCTGTATTGAGCGCGCTTCCCCCCCACCACCCCCATGCATTCGGTCGTATTTATCGAGCGCTCCCTGTGTGTGCAGAGCGCTGTAGTAGGCGCTTGGGAGAGGACAGCAGAACGACAGACACGCGCCCTGCCCACGGCCAGCTCAAGAAGCAGTGGGGGCCGGTGGTTAGAGGCCCGGGCCTGGGAGTCAGCAGGAGCTGGGTGCCCATCCCGGCTCCGCCGCTCGCCCGCTGGGTGACCGGGGCCAAGCCCCTTGGCTTCTCCGGGCCTCGGCCGTGAAACGGGGATCGAGGCCGTGAGCCCCGCGTGGGACGGAGACTGCGTCCGGCCCGGTCTGCTCGCATCCGCCCCGGTGCTCGGTCCGGTGCCCGGCGCGTAGTCGGCGCTTAACAGATGTCACCATGTTTCTTATTTAAAATCCCTCCATCCCCTCGCCCCTTCCTACCTCCCCTCCCTTCTCTCCGTCTCCATCCCAGCGCGCACACTCTGCTTCTCTGGGGCCGCTCCCCTCCTCGCCGGGCCCCCTCCTCGCCCGTCCCGCCGCCGGCCCGCGTCCCGCCTCTGGCCTGGAACGCCCCCCCCCCCCCCAACGCCCGCAGACGACGACCCTCCTCCGTTTCAGAGCCTTATTAACGGCCCGCCTGCTCCGAGAGGCCTTCCCTGACCGCTCCCTCCTCTCCCCTGCTCCCGCTCCCTTCCGCGTCGCCCCGACTCGCTCCCTTCATTCGTCGTCCCCCCCCCGCCCCCCCCCGGTCACGTCCCCGGCCGCCGCATATCTATTTCTCTTCGCCGCTCCCCTTCTAGACTGAAAGCTCGCTGTCGGCGGGGCGCGCGTCTCTTCCGCTGTCCTCTCCCGAGCGCTTAGCGCGGCGCTGTGCACACGGAGCTCGCCGAAGGGGACCGACGGTTGGCGCCCGGTAGATCCGACCGACGGGGCGCCCGGAGGATGGATTCCCGTCCCGGGTTCGGCGTTTTGGGGATGGCCGGTCGTCGCCGTCGCCAGCGGCGCGTCGAACGCCTCGTGTGTGTCGTTCCGTGCAGGTCTCTGGTGGTGATCCATTTCTGGGCCCCGTGGGCCCCGCAGTGCGCGCCCATGAACGACGTCATGGCGGAGCTGGCCAAGGAGCACCCGCAGGCCGCCTTCGCCAAGGTAACCCGCCCCGTCCCCCCTCTCCCCCCCCCCGTCCCCCGCGCGAGCGCAACGGCGGGAAGCGGGGAGCTTCGAGAGAGGCAGCGCGGCTCGGTGGAAAGAGCCTGGGCTTGGGGGTCGGCGGCCGTGGGTGCGAATCCCGGCTCCGCCGCCTGGCAGCCGGGTGACTGGGGGCCAGTCCCCTCTCTGGGCATCAGTTCCCTCATCTGGAAAATGGGGGTGAAGACTGGGAGCCCCCCCCGCGGGACGACCCGATGACCCCGTAGCTCCCCCGGCGCTTAGAACGGTGCTCGGCACGTAGTGAGCGCTTAAGGAGTACCGTCGTCGTCGTCATTCTCGATACTCGAGCGCTTAGTACGGCGCTCCGCTCACAGTAAGCACTCGGGAAATGCGATCGACCGGTGGCCCCGGCTGGCTCCCGCCCTTCATTCTCTCGGGGGACTTATTCGTTCGGTAGTATCTACTGAGCGCCGACTGTGTGCAGGGCACCGTACTGAGCGCTTGGAGTGGACGATTCGGCGGCAGATAGAGACGGTCCCTGCCCGCTGACGGGCGCACGGTCTTCTCAGAGGTAGGTCGCGGAGGTCACAGAGAAGCGGCGTGGCCCGGCGGACAGAGCCCCAGCCTGGGAGGCGGAAGGCCCCGGGTTCTAATCCCGGCCCTGCCGCTTATCAGCCGCGTGACTGTGGGCCGGTCACCCCACTTCTCTGCGCCTCAGTTCCCTCATCTGGAAAATGGGGATGAAGACTGGGAGCCCCGCGTGGGACCCCCCGGTGACCTTCTATCCCCGCCCGCCCCCAGCGCTTAGAACAGCGGTTGGCACATAGGAAGCGCTTAACGAATACCATTGTTGTTATTATTATTGTTATTATTGTCATTAAGTCGCCTCACTTCCCCGGGCCTCGGTTCCCTCGTCTGGAAACCGGGGGTTCGATCCCCGTCCTGGCTCCCCCTCGGACGCCAGCCCCGTGCGGGACCGGGATCGCGTCCGACCCCATGAACCTGCGTCTACCCCAAGCGCTTAGGACGGCGCTCGCAGGTACCGTAATAATAATAATAATAATTATTATTATTATTATTATTATAATTCGAAGTGGGACACGCCAGCGACCGATCGACGTGGGGACCGCAGGCTCTCGGGAAAAGAGAGCAGAGAGGGAAGAGGTAAATCGGGTGGGTCCCCGGGAGGGGCTCTCGGGCCGAGGGAGCATCAGAGCGCGGTGAGGCGCCTAGTGAGTTAGCGGAGGCGATGACATTCGACCCCGGGAGCCTCAGTTTCCCTGGAGTTTGGTAGAGTGGGGCGGTCTCTAGCTAAATTCACGGTACTTAGGAACTAGTAATAATAATAATGATAATAATGTCGGTATCTGTTAAGCTCTTACCGTGTGCCGAGCGCTGGGGTAGACACGGGGGAATCGGGTTGTCCCACGCGATGATGATGATAACGTCGGTATCCGTTAGGCGCTTACTACGTGCCGAGACGTGAGGCTCACGGACTTCATCGCCGTTTGACAGATGGGGGAACCGAGGCCCAGAGACGTGAAGTTAATAATGTCGGTATCTGTTAAGCGCTTACTACGTGCCGAGCACCGTTCTGAGCGCCGGGGGAGACGCAGGGGAATCCGGTCGTCCCACGTGGGGCTCCCGGTCTCCGTCCCCATTTGACAGATGAGGGAACCGAGGCCCAGAGAAGTGAAGCGACTCGCCCACGGCCACCCGGCTGACGAGGGGCAGGGCCGGGATTCGAACTCACGACCCCTGACTCCAAAGCCCGGGCTCTTTCCCCGGCCCGGGACCTTCCCCGACGCCTCTTCCCCAGCTGCCCCCCCGAGATCGGAAGAACCCACGACACGTGGGCGGCGTCCACACTGCCCCCTTCCCTGCCGAGCCTGGAGGCCGCACAGCTCCCAGTGATGGGATTTGTTAGGCGCTCACTACGTGCCACACGCCGTACTAAGCGCTGGGATGGAAGCAGCGTGGCTAGCGGGAAGCGGCGCGGCTCGGTGGAAAGAGCCCGGGCTAGGGAGTCAGAGGTCATGGGTTCGAATCTCGGCCCTGCCACTCGTCAGCCGGGTGACCGTGGGCGAGTCGCTTCGCTTTTCTGGGCCTCGGTTCCCTCATCTGTCAAATGGGGATTAACCGTGAGCCTCCCGTGGGACCACCCGATGACCCCGTATCTCCCCCGGCGCTTAGAACGGCGCTCTGCACGGAGTAAGCGCTTACCGGATACCGACGTTATCATCTCCATTTTCCAGATGAGGGAACTGAGGCGTAGAGAAGTGAAGCGACTCGCCCGAGATCTCCCAGCGGACAAGCGGTGGAGTCGGGATTAGAACCCGCGATCTCCTGAAAATCGCAGGCCCGGGCTCTACCCGCCACGCCACGCCGCTTCTCAATAATAATAATAATAATAATAATAATGATGATGATAATTACGGGATTCGTTAGACACCGTGTGCCAAGCGCCGTTCTAAGCAATGGAGTAGATACCAGGTAATCAGGTGGTCCCCCGTGGGGCTCACGGTCTTCATCCCCATTTTCCAGATGAGGTGACCGAGGCCCAGAGGAGCGAAGCGGCTTGCCCGAGGTCACGCAGCAGATGAGCGGCGGAGCCGGGATTAGAACCCACGTCCTCTGACTCCCAGGCCCGGGCCCTTGCCACTGAGCGACGCCGCTTCTCTAATGATAATAATAATAATAACGTTGGTATTTATTAAGCGCCTACTATGTGCCGAACACCGTTCTAAGCGCCGGGGTGGATACAGGGGAATCAGGTCGTCCCACGTGAGGCTCACGGTCAATCCCCATTTTACAGATGAGGGAACCGAGGCACGGAGAAGCGGAGCGACTCGCCCACGGTCACACAGCCGGCGAGCGGCGGAGCCGGGCGTCGAACCCACGACCTCCGACTCCGAAGCCCGGGCTCTTTCCACCGAGCCGCGCCGCTTCCGACGACGATAGTCGTGGTGTTTATTAAGCGCCTGCTACGTCCCGGGCACCGTTCCGAGCGCTGGGGTAGATAGAAGCGGCGGCTCGGCTCAGAGGAAAGAGCCCGGGCTTGGGAGTCAGAGGTCGTGGGTTCTAATCCCGGGCTCTGCCGTCTGTCAGCTGTGTGATCTGGGCAAGTCGCTCCTCTGGGCCTCACCTCCCTCATCTGGAAAACGGGGATGAAGACTGGGAGCCCCACGCGGGACGACCCGGTCACCCTGCATCCCCCGCGGCGCTCAGAAGGGCGCTCGGCACGTAGGAAGCGCTTAACGGATAGCGGCGGCGGCGGCGGCGTCATAGAAGCTGGTGGGTTTAGACGCGGTCCCCGTCCCCCGTGGGGCTCGTGGTCTCGGTCCCCCTTTGGCGGATGAGGGAACCGAGGCCCAGAGGAGTGAAACGACTGGCCCGAGGTCACCCAGCGGACGGGCGGCGGAGGCGGGACGAGGACCCGGGACCCTGCGACCCCCAGGCTCTCGGCCCCTGCTCCGGCCCGGGCCCCAGATTCCTCCGCCCGCCGGGCCGCGCCGCCTCTCGTTCCCGCAGACCGACCCCTTCCCGGGAGGAGCCGCGTGGCCCAGCGGGGCGTGGACCCCGGGCCCGGGAGACGGAAGGAGCTGGGTTCTGATCCCCGGCCCCGCCCCTCGTCCGCCGGGCGACCTTGGGCAAGTCACTTCCCTTCTCCGGGCTGCGGTTCTCTCATCCGGCAGATGGGGGCTGAAGACCGTCGATCCGTTCGGTCGGATCTGTTGAGCACTTACCGCGTGCGGGGAGGGGACGACGGCATGAGGAGGAGACATCCCCCGCCCGGAGGAGGAGGAGCGCGGCTCAGTGGAAAGAGCCCGGGCTTGGGAGTCGGAGGTCGTGGGTTCGAATCCCGGCTCCGCCGCTTGGCGGCCGGGTGACCGTGGGCGAGTCGCTTCGCTGCTCCGTGCCTCAGTCCCCCCATCTGTCAAATGGGGATTGACCGCGAGCCTCCCGTGGGACGACCCGATGACCCCGTTATCTCCCCCGGCGCTTAGAACGGTGCTCCGCGCACAGTGAGCGCTTAACAGAGACCCACATTCTTCCTCTTCTCGGTTCCCTCATCTGTAAAATGGGGATGAAGCCGGTGAGCCCCACGTGGGACAAGCCTCGTGTCCCCCCTCCGGCGCTCAGAACGGTGCGTGGCGCGTAGTAAGGGCCGAACCCACACCGCCGTCATTATTATTACAACGAGCTTCCGGTCTAGGGACGCGTCTCCGAGCCCCACGCGGGACAGGGACGGCGTCCAACCCGACGTGCTCGTATCCCCCCCGCCCCCGGCGCTCCCTACGGCGGCCGGCACGTAGTGAGCGCCCGACAGGTACCGTGATGGTTTCGCCGGACGCGTTTTTCTAGCGTCTTCACGCGGGGTTCTTCGGGTACAGGTGGGGAGGATCCCCCCCCAGTCAGGAGACTCTCCGAGACCGTCAGGCAGGTGTGAATATCGAGGGGGGCCGTCCCAAGCGCCCGGGAGGGGACCGTACGCGCGGATTTAAACGGAGGAGAAGCCGGCGGGCTCCCCGACGGGCTCCCCGACGGGCTCCCCGGGCTCCCTCTCCCGTCCAGCCCGGCGGGAGGTGACGGTCAGATCGAGCCGACGTCGAGGGTTTATTGAAGAAAGACCCCCCCCCCCCCCCCCGCTCCCTAACCCGCGGAGGGCCGACGTACTGCCTCTTGAGATCGGTCGATAGAGCCGACGGCGAGGATCGCTGCGGGCGGAAAATAAGCGCCGTAATCGTGACGTAACTGGGGTCGGTGATTTATGGATTTCAATATAGCGGTCGCCGCACAGGATCGAAGATTTACTAGGTCACTAGCGCGCCCCAGATTTCATTCGGCGCCCCGCGGGCGTCCTTTGAAACGCGCAACAGAATAAAGACCTCTGAACCTGTTTTGACACCGCGGGCTCCGCTGGATGACGGGCCCCGGCCCCCCCGCCGGCCTCGTTTAAATGCAGATGGCCTAAAGTGTCGCAGGAAACCCTTCTTTCAAATCGAAGACCCCGGGTCCGCTCTGGGAGAGCCGCCCAGGTGTCCGGGCTTTTTCCTTTTCTTTGGCTCCCTCTCTGCGTTAACGATCACCGCCTGCTCTTCTCTCGTCTCCCAGCTGGAAGCCGAGGCCGTCCCCGAAGTGTCGGAAAAATACGAAATCAGCTCCGTGCCGACGTTTCTGTTTTTCAAGGTGAGGCGGGAGCCGGGGTCTCCGGGGCGTTGGGGCCCCGCGGGGAGGGCCGGGTGGCTCTTAACGGACGTTCCCCGCCCCCACCGGTCCTCCACCCCGAGGTCCGTCTCCCGAGCCCCTCGCCCTCGGAGCCCGGCCGGCGGCGGACCGGTCCGTAGCGGGCGGCGGCCCGGCCGAGGCGGCGGGTCGCTTCGCCGCCTTCCTCCCCGCCCCCCGCGGCGTCGGGAGCGCCAGGGTCCGCCCCGGCGGGGTCGGCCGGGCCGGGCGCCCGGCGCGGCCTCGGAGACCTCCCCCCCGGAGGAGGGAGCCGGCCCGGCCCGCCCTCGGGACCTTCTCCCCGGGGACCCGCCGCGCCCGGCGGCGGAGATGGAGATCCCGGCGGGTCTGAGGCGGCGCCCCGCCCCAGCGTCCCGTCCCCCCCCCCCCCCGGGGGCTCGTCCCGGGGGGCCGGGGGCGGCGGCCGCCGATCCCTCCCCCCGAGGGCCGGCCCGGTTTTCCAGGATCCCCTCCGGCTCCCGCAGGACTCTCGGCGCGTGGACCGGCTGGACGGCGCCCACGCCCCGGAACTGACCAGGAAGGTCCGGCGGCACCTGACGTCGGCCGCCCCCCTCCTCCCGCCCGGGGCCGCCGGCCACGGGGAGGACCTGGCCGCCCGGCTGAAGAGACTGATCCACGCGGCCCCCTGCATGCTCTTCATGAAGGGGTCCCCCCAGGAGCCCCGCTGCGGTAAGACCCTCCCCGGGGCCGGGGGGCGGGCGGCCGCGGACGAGAGGCGGCGCCCCCTGACGCGGGGACCCGCGGCCCGTCGGTCCCCGTGAGGCGGCGGGGCGCGGTGGCCGGAGCGCGGGCCTAGGAGGCGGAGGGCCGTGGGTTCTGATCCCGCTCCCCGTCTGCTGCGGGGCCTCGGGCGAGTCACTCCACCTCTCTGGGCCTCGGCTCCCTCACCCGGAAAATGGGGATCGGGACCGTGAGCCCCGCGCGCGACGGGGACCGGGTCCGACCCGACCCGCGCCCCCAGCGCTCGGTACGGTAGGGAAGCGGCGTGGCTCAGAGCCCGGGCTTCGGAGTCGGGGGTCGTGGGTCCGACTCCCGGCTCCGCCGCCCGTCGGCCGCGTGACCGTGGGCGAGTCGCTTCTCCGGGCCTCGGTTCCCTCATCTGTCAAATGGGGATTGACCGCGAGCCTCGCGCGGGACGACCCGATTCCCCCGTATCTCCCCCGGCGCTTAGAACGGTGCTCTGCACATAGTGAGCGCTTAACGGATAGCAACGTTATCATCACTACGGTACTCTGCTTCGTACGGTTCCCCCCCCCCCCCCCCCCCCCCCCCGGGATTTTCTATTTCAAAAGGGTTTCGTGGGACACTTTGGGTCATCTGCATTTAAATGAATCTCCCAGGGGCCGGGGCGCCAGTTAAGCCGAGCACTAATTTATCATTATCCTTATCGTCGTCCTCTTGGCTCTGCCCCGTCTCTGCTGGGTGACCTTGGCCGGGTCACTCGGCGTCGATCGCGACGCCCGTTGAGCCCCGTCCACGCGTCAGGCGCCGTTCTGAGCGCCGGGGTGGATGAAAGCCGATCGGGTCGGAACCGGTCCCGCCAGTCTTGGCCCCCGCCCTGCGGATGAGAGAAGCGAGGCGACTTGCCCCGAGGTCGGTGGCGTGAGGTGACGCCGGGATTCGAACCCGGGTCCTCCTGGCCCCCGGGCCCGGGCTCCGTCCGCTGGGCCGGGCCGCTTCCTCGTGCTGTGCTGCTCGCTTCGCCTCTCCGGGACTCAGTTGTCCCGTCTAGAAAACGGGGATCCGTTCACCGGGTCGTATCTGTCGAGCGCGTACCATGTGCGCGGCGCCGTGCCGAGCGCCGGGAACGGACGGCCCCACGACAGATGGAGACGGTCCCCGTCCGGGACGGGGGCCGTGACCCCCATGCGGGACGGGGGCCGTGTCCAACCCGATGAGCTGGTATCCACTGGGGCGCTCGGTGCGGTGCCCGGCACCCCGTTAAGCGCCGGCCACGTATCGCGAGAGGAGACCCCAAAAGACCCCGGACCGAGTCCGGGGCCAGGTACCGTCCTTCCTCTCCCCGTCCTTCCCCGTCCGTCGGGCCCGTCCCTCTGCCCCTGCACGCGGAGCGCTGTGCCGAGCGCTTGAGAGAGTTACGAGAGGAGTCGGCGGACCCGATCTCCTCCGGAAAAGGGGAACATCAGACCAGATGAGGGAGCGGGGAGATAGTAGAGCGTCCGAGCAGCGCGGCTCAGCGGAAGGAGCCCGGGCTCGGGAGCCAGAGGTCGCGTGTCCGAATCCCGACTCCACCGCCCGGGGCCGGGGGAGACGGGGCCCGGGCGCCTCTGGAGAACGGAGATGCGGCCGGCAGAGCGGAGCGCCCTACCCTGGGGCGAGACGGGTAGGCCGGGAGGGCGGCGGGGCCGCGGGATCGGCGGCGGCGGCGCCGCTTGGACGGGGAGGCGAGGGCGGGGGGCCCCAGAGGCGTTGCCAGGGTGGGACCGACGGTCGGACCGGCGGATCGAACGTCGGGGTCAGACGACGGAGCCTCGCCTCGCCTCGCCTCGCCCCGCCCCGCCCCGCCTCGCCCCGCCCCGCCCCGCCTCGCCTCGCCTCCCGCCTCGGTTACGGCCGGCCGGGGCCGGGAGGGCGGTGGTGCCGTCTGCGCCGATGGGAGGGTCGCGGGGAGGACGCACGGGGTTTGACCCTGGTCTCGTTTCATCTCCAGCGGCAGCGGGGCGCGGTGGCGAGAGGCCGGGCTCGGGGGTCGGAGGACGCGGGTTCGGATTCCGGCTCCGCCGCCCGTCGGCCGGGCGACCGTGGGCGGGTCGCCTCTCTGGGCTTCGGTTCCCTCGTCTGTAGCGGGGGATCAACCGTGAGCCTCACGCGGGGCAACCCGATCCCCCCGCGTCTCCCCCGGCGCTCAGAGCGGTGCTGGGCACGTAATAATAATGTTGGTATTTGTTAAGCGCTTACTATGTGCCGAGCACTGTTCTAAGCGCTGGGGTAGACAGAGGGGAATCAGGTTGTCCCATGTGGGGCTCACAGTCTTAATCCCCATTTTACAGATGAGGGAACTGAGGCACAGAGAAGTTAAGTGACTCGCCCACAGTCACACAGCCGACAAGTGGCAGAGCTGGGAAAGTAAGCGCTTAACCGATACCGACGTTCTCATTATTCCCTGGGCCTCAGTCCCCTCACCTGCAAAATGGGGATGCGGACCGTGAGCCCCATTGGGAACAACCCGATCACCCGGTATCCCCCCCCCCCCCCCCAGTGCTCGGAACAGCGCCCGGCACACAGTCAGCGCCTAACGGATGCCGGCGGCGGCGGCGTCATCGTCATTTCTTTCTAGACGGCGAGGTCCGGGTGGGCGGGATCACGCTGACCGCTCTCGTACGGTCCCCTCCCGAGCGCCCAGTACGGCGTCCCGTGCGCGGCGGGCGCCCGGTGAATCCCGTCGGTGGGCTCTTCCGCTGCGGGGAGCGTTCCCTGAGTCCGCCTCCCCCCGTCCTCCCGTCCTTTCACCGGCTTCTGTGGAAGAACAGAATCTCCCCGATGTGGGATAGAAGCGATCTGTCCCCGAAGCCCTCCCTCACCGGCCTCCTCCCCGCCAACCGACCGGTCGCTCCGCTCCCCGGGCGAGAGGGAGCTCGGCCTGGTGGAGCGAGCCAGGGCCCGGGAAGCCGAAGGACCCGGGTTCTGATCCCGGCGCCGCCCCTTATCTGCCTGGGTCCCCTTGGGTGAGTCGCTTCGCTTCCCTGGGCCTCGGTTCCCTCACTGGTAAAATGGGGATTTGAGACCGTGAGCCCCGAGTGGGACGGGGACTGGGTCCGATCTGATGCCTCTGTATCTACCCCAACGCTTAGTACGGTGCCCGGCGTAGAATAATAATAAAGTTGGTATTTGTTACGCGCTTACTACGGGCAGAGCGCCGTTCTAAACGCTGCGGGAGACACAGGGTAATCAGTCGCACGTGAGGCTCACGGTCTTCATCCCCATTTTCCAGATGAGGGAACCGGGGCCCGGACAAGTGAAGCGACTCGCCCAGAGTCACCCGGCTGACGAGTGGCGGGGCCGGGATTCGAACCCGTGGCCTCTGACTCCCGAGCCCGAGCTCTTTCCACTGAGCCGCGCCGCTTCTCTGATAAGCCCCTAACAGATGCCGAAAAAGCTACACTCAGTCTGAACCCGGCTCAGTGGCCTTCCCCTCATCCCTTTTCCACAACTCCTAATGTTAGTAGTAATTATAGTATTTGTTAAAGGTTTACCACGTGCCAGGTGCTGTACTAAACGCCGGAGCGGAAACAAGCAAACCGGGTTGGACACGGTCCCTGTCCTGCAAAGGGATCACATTCCTATTCCCCGTTTAACAGGCGAGGCCGCTGAGGCACAGAGAAGGGAAGTGAGCGGCCCAAGGTCACACGGCAGGCGAGTGGCGGACCCGGGATTAGAACCCATGGCCTTCTGACTCCCGGCCCCGGGCTCCCGCTGCTCATCTCCCGATCCGGGGCGGGGGGGTCCGAGAGCCGAGAAGCCCAACTCTTAGGGTCCGTTTCTCTTGCCCGCTGTGGAGTATGGGGTGGGGTGTAGTAATAATAATGATGATGATGATGATGATGATGATGATGACGACTGTGGCGTTTAAGCACATACTGTGTACCTGCCACTGGTCCAAACACTGGGATAGACTCAAGATAATCGGGCAGGACACAGTCTCCGCCCCGCAGTAGGGCTCACCGTCTTAACCCCCATTTTACAGACGGGGGAACCGAGGCCCAGAGAAGCGAAGCGACTCGCCTGAGGTGACGGGTGGCGGAGCCGGGATCAGAACCCGGGTCCTCGGGCCCGCCGGGCCCCGGCTCTATCGTCAGCCATCACTGGGGATCCGGAGGTTGACGGGAGGGTCCCGTAGGCCGGAAGAGCCTGCCGTCCTCTTCGGGTTATCGATCGGGGGTATTTATTGCGCGCCGACCGTGTGCGGAGCACCCAAGTGAGCGTTCCGTCTGTACTTGGAAATTTCTCGTAAGTGCTCAGTATTGAAGTTCCACCAAGTTTCACTTCTCTCTAATAATAATAACGGTGGCATTTGGTAAGCGCTTACTGTGTGCCGAGCACTATTCTAAGCGCTGGGGGAGAGACAGGGTCGTCAGGTTGGCCCGCGTGAGGCTCCCAGTCTTCGTCCCCATTTTACACATGAGGGAACTGAGGCCCCGAGAAGTGAAGTGACTCGCCTACGGTCACACAGCTGACAAGCGGAGGCGCCGGGATTCGAACCCATGACCTCTGCCTCCCGAGCCCGGCCTCTTTCCACTGAGCCGCGCTGCTTCTCTAATACAGGCCGGGGCCCCCAGAACAGCTCCCTGGTTAAGAGAGAGCGACGAGGCCGTGGAGCTCCCAGGGTAGAGAACAGAACCCGGGCCCGGGAGCCCGAGGGACCTGGATTCTAATCCCGGCTCCACCCCGGCGCGCCCCGTGATGGCGGGCGACTCGCTTCGCTTCTCCGTGCCTCGGTTCCCTCATCCGTAAACGGATAGAGCAGGGCCCTGGGACTCGAAAGGTCCCGGGTCCCGGTCCCCGTTCCCCGGCTTTTCTGCTGTGTGACCTCGGGCGGGTCACTTGACTTCTCCGTGCCTCGCCGACCTCATCCGTCCAATGGGGATCAAGACCGTGAGCCCCTTGTGGGACGCGGACCGGGTTCCACCTGACTAGCCGGTCTCTACCCCAGCGCTTAGAACGGTGCTAAACAAGTACCCCGATTTTTTATTATTATTATTATTATTATTAAGCAGCGTGGCTCAATGGAAAGAGCCCGGGCTTTGGAGTCAGAGGTCGTGGGTTCGAATGTCGTCAGCTGTGTGACTGTGGGCGAGTCACTTAACTTCTCCGTGCCTCAGTTCCCTCCTCCGTAAAATGGGGATTAAGCCCGTGAGCCCCACGGGGGACGACCCGATTCCCCCGTGTCCACCCCAGCGCTCAGAACAGTGCTCGGCACGTAGTAAGCGCTTGCTTAACAAATACCAACATTATTATCGTCGTTAAAGTGGAGACTGAGACAGCGAGCCCCCCCGTGGGCCGTGGACTGTGTCCAACCTGATTGATTATCTGGGATGTGGCCGGTGTGCCTGGCCTGTGGTAAGCGCTTAACAGATGGCATAAAATAAGCGCTCAGTAAATTCGATTGAATGAATGAAAAAATTCTCTGCGAGAGGTGGAGAATTATAGGGCATTTTTGCTTCCTGTTCCTTTGGAGAAGCCAAGCGCGGTGATGAAACTGGGCCCTTCCTCTGACCAGGTGAATGTGGCTCGGCGGAAAGAGCCCGGGCTTTGCAGTCGGAGGTCACGGGTTCGGATCCCGGCTCGGCCATTTGTCAGCTGTGCGACTTTGGGCCAGTCGCTTCACTTCTCGGTGCCTCGGTTCCCTCATCCGTAAAATGGGGATGAAGACTGGGAGCCCCACGGGGGACGACCCGATTCCCTTGTATCTCCCCCAGCGCTTAGAACAGCGCTCGGCACCTAGCAGGCCCTTAACAAACACCAACGCCTTCCCCTTTTCAGCCGTGGGTTTCGTGTCCTGAGGTTATAATTTTCTCCTTTGGCCTGCGGTCTCTTTCGCCTCGTGTAGTCGGCCCTCCGCCCGGTGGAATGCAGGTTAGAAGGAGCGTTGCCGGCGACGCGGAATTCAGTAGGTTTCCCCCGTCCCCCTCCCCCCGACTTCAGTTATTCTCCTCACGGTCCCGGGTTTCTCTTCCCAAATCCAGCGCGAGTCTTGTGTCGGGAGAGGAGAGCGGCGTTACCCGCTGGCCCCTCGGCGCGACACTTCCAGTCTGCTCCCTTAACCCTTAAAAATGAAACACCCCCGACCGATCTTCCCAACCCGCCCGCCGTCGCCTCCGTCCGTACCGGAGTTCTGTCTCGCCCCGTTACGGTAGAAGTGGGTTAATATATCGGCAGCGGAAGAACCGCCAGCGATCAGCCGGTAGCCGTTGGCTAACGAGGTCCCGGACGGACGAGAAATCTCGGCGTCGGTGTTTCGCTCCGGGCCGTGCGTGAACTTAACGCTTCGGTCGGTCGGAGGAAGGAGGGAAAACCCCCCAAAAAATAGAAGTCTGGGGATAGACACTTCGCATCTCCATAAATTGCAGACGGCGAAACCTCCGCGAGAGCCGGACGGCGAATCCGTATTTGGAAACACTAATGGGGGTTACTGAGCGGAGGCTGATTTTTCCGCGGTTCGTCCAGCGGATATCTGCATCGATCTCAAAACTGGGTGGTCGGGTTGTCTGGCGGGATTCGTATTGGGTCGAAAGGAGAGATTTTTCGTCGGATTAAGGGCCCGGCCTGTTTTAGAAAAGCGGGAAACTCGCTCCGTTCCGGGAGGGGATCTCACCGCTGCTTCCCGCAAGGACGGCCGTACCGTCGGGCCCGACTCGGAGTCCTGGCGGAGGAGGGCGTCTGTACTCTCGTTATCGTTCGGTGCTAATGTCGTCGTAAGAAAGTAATGTCGGAAAAGCGCCTACCGGAAATGTGACACCAAAGTATCATAAAATCAGAGTACGTAATAAAAAACGGTCGCCACGGCGCCGTAAAAATCACATTCCGTACGTTGGGGAGCGTAAATAGTTTTTAAAATGAAACCGGCGGGTTCCGGGGCCGGGGTGGGGAGAGAAGGGACCGTCACGGGCGGCCGGCAGCTCCCTTTCGGCACCGAGACCCCCTCGTCCCGCCCCGTTCCCTTCCCTCCGCCGTCTGTCCGGGCCGGAGGGGTGCAGACACACGGAGCGACACCCGTGGGAGCTAATAATGATGATAATGTTGGTATTTGTTAAGCGCTTACTGTGTGCCGAGCACCGTTCTGAGCGCTGGGTCGTCCCACGGGGGGCTCACGGTCTTCATCCCCATTTTACAGATGAGGGCGCTGAGGCCCAGAGAAGCGAAGCGACTCGCCCACGGCCACACAGCTGACAAGTGGCAGAGCCGGGATTCGAACCCGTGATCTCTGACTCCAAAGCCCGTGCGCTTTCCACTGAGCCACGCTGCAGTACATCCCCGCGCGGTCGGCGGACGCGTCCCCCCGTCCGCTCCGGGCTTCCGGTCGGGACGTCGGGAACTTCCCGACCCCCGGCCGGGAGGTCGGATCCGTCGGGGGCGCGAGGGGCGGCGGATGGGCACGCGGAGAGGTGTCCGCGACCGGGCCGGGCGCCGGCCGGGGCGCGGTATCGGCAGGGTGCCCGGTCCGCTCCTTCTCCTGACTCGCTCCCTCGGTTCGTCCCCTCTCCCGGCCGCACGGCGGTCAGACGGGTCGTATTTAGCGAGCGCTCACCGCGTGCGGAGCGCTGGGCTGAACGCTTGGGAGAGTCCAGATGGGCGGTAGAGCGGACGCAGTCCCTGCCCGCAGTGAGCTTACGGTCTAGAGGGAGCTTAATTTATGAATATACCCTTGATCCGTCCTCCGCAAGCTCCCCGAGGGTACGGAACGTGTCTGTTGATCGTTCCGTCGTACTCTCCCCGGTGCTCGGTAGAGTGCTCAGCACACAGTGGGCGCTTGATAAATTCAGTCGACCGTTGTCCTTTCCCCAGCACTCGGTACGGGGCTCTGCACTCAGTAAGCACTCAGTAAGTAAGCGCCGTTGTCCTCTCCCAAGCGCGTGGGACAGTGTTTCGCCCACGGTAAGCGCTCAGTGAACGCGACAGACCCACCGCCGACCGGCCGTTGAATGTCCTCTCCCAAGTGCTCAGCACAGCGCTTTGTGAGCGTTTCATAGACGCCACCCATCGACCGATTCCCTCTGCTCCCTCCACCCCCACCCCCCTTCACCTCTCCGCAGCTAAACCCTCTTCTCCCGTCCCGCCCGCTCGGCGCCGCACCCGTCCGCTCGACCGTATGTGTCATCGTCACCCTATTTATTTTGTTTATTTTGTTTAATGGGCCGTACGTCGCCCCGGTTCTATTTAGTCGCCGTTGTTTTCACGAGAAGTTCTTCCCCTCGACTCTATCTGTCGCCGTCGTTCTCGTCCGTCCGTCTCCCCCGACGGGACCGCGAGCCCGTCGAAGGGCAGGGGCCGTCTCTGTCCGTTGCCGACTTGTCCGTTCCAAGCGCTCAGTCCGGTGCCCCGCGCGCAGTAAGCGCCCGATAGATACCGTGGAATGAATGAATGAATGATTGAGCCAAAAGGAAATCCAGGGCCGGGGAGGTGGGGGACGGGGCGGAACGGGAGACCGGCGAGTGGTGCGGAAAGTCAGCCGGGGGTCGTCCCGCCCTCGTCGGACGGTGACGCCGGCGACGATGAATCCTCCCGTGTCGCGCAGGCTTCAGCAGGCAGATGGTGGAGATCCTGACCCGGCACAACATCCAGTACGGCAGTTTCGACATCTTCTCGGACGAAGAAGTTCGCCAGGGGCTGAAGGCCTACTCCAACTGGCCCACTTATCCCCAGCTCTACGTGGCCGGAGAGCTCGTGGGAGGCCTCGACATCGTCAAGGTGGGCGACCCTCTCCTCCCGCCCGGCCCGGCTTTCCCTCGATAGTGACGACGGCGTCCCTTCAGCGCGCGGCTCACGGTCCCGTTTTCCAGAGGGGGTGACCGAGGGCCGGGGAAGGGGCCCGCCCGGGGCCCCGCGGCAGACGGGGGGCCGAGCCGGGGTGGGGACCCGCGCCCCTGTGACTCGAGCCGCCCGCCGGCCCTAGGACGGGAGGCCTGGAGACTGGAAGTCGGCGGCGGGCGGGGGCCGCGTCCGCCGGCTGTGGCGGATCGGACTCCCCCGAGCGCTCGGGACGGCGTCCCGCGCCGAGGAGCGCTCCGTGAAGACAGTCGACGGATCGGGAGTGAATTTACCAGTCATTCAGTGAGCGCTTCCCGCACGGCGCGCGCCGGACGGAGCGCTGGGGAGGGGACGGTACGGTGGAAGCGGCGTGGCTCAGCGGAAAGAGCCCGGGCTTGGGAGTCGGAGGTCATGGGCTCTAATCCCGACTCCGCGCCGTGTGACTTCGGGCAAGTCACTTCTCTGTGCCTCCGTTACCTCATCTGTAAAACGGGGATTAAAAACGCGAGCCCCACGTGGGACCACCCGATCACCTCGTGTCCCCCCAGCGCTTAGAACGGGGCTTTGCCCGTCGTAAGCGCTTAGCAGGTACCACCGTTATCATTATTACCGGTGGTAGATGCGATTCCTCGTCCGCGAGGAGCTTGCGGGCCGCCTGAGCGATGGCCCGCGGGTCCTGAGGAGAAGCTTTTTAGACTCGAGATCTGACAGCGATGATAATAATTAGGGTTTTTGTTAAGCCCTTACTGCGTGCTAAGCCCTGCTCCGAGGCGAGATGCCCCCGGTCGCGATTGGTTTAAATTCCATTTCCCCCATATCCCGGCGGTCGCCGGTATTTAGCGAGCGCTCACGGTGCGCGGAGCGCTGTACCGAGCACCGGGAAGAGTCCGGTGGGGCCCGGCCCCCCGGGGCGGGGAGGTTTGACGGAGCCGAACGTCCGCCCGTCTCTTTCAGCGTGGCTCAGCGGAAAGAGCCCGGGCTTGGGAGTCGGAGGTCGCGGGTTCTGATCCCGGCTCCGCGCGACTTCGGGCAGGTCGCTTAACTTCTCTGTGCCTCAGTTCCCTCATCCGTAAAATGGGGATTCAAACCGTGAGCCCCACGTGGGGCAACCCGATCACCCTGTATCCCCCCGGCGCTTGGAACGGTGCTTTGCACGTAGTAAGCGCTTAACAAATGCCAACCTTATTACTATTATCATTTCAGGAACTCGAAGCCTCTCAGGAACTAGAAACCATTTGCCCGAAGGTCCCGTCGTTAGAGAAGAGGTAAGATGCCGGTCGATTTTTTCTTTTCCCCTCCTCTCGTCCTCTTGCGTCGCGCGATCGTGTAGGCTCCCGAGGCGTCTCCCGCATCCGTCGGCCCTCAGCTTGGCTCGCCTACCGTTTGACCGCCCCCTCGGCCGGACTCTTCGTCGTCACGGCCCGACCCTGGATCCGTCCTTTCATTCGGTCGTATTTACGGAGCGCTTCCCGTGTGCTTACTGGGATGCCGGGGGTATTGGGCGGGAAGGCCCGGGTTTGGGGGGGGCCGGGGGCCGGTCGGTCTGTATCGAGCGCCTGCTTTGCGCAGGGCACTGGACTGAGCACTCGGGACAGTTCGGTCATGTAACTCCCGTTCCCTGCCCACAGTGAGCTTACGGTCTAGAGGGGGAGACGGGCGGTAATAGAAGCGGCGTGAGAAACAGCGTGGTGTAATAGCTAGAGCTCGGGCCTGGGAGGCAGAAGGTCCTGGGTGCTAATCCCACCTCCACCACCTGTCTGCTAGGGTAAGTCACTTCTCAGGGCCTCGGTCACCACATCTGTAAAACGGGGATCGGGACCGTCGGCCCCACGTGGGACAGAGACTGTGTCCAACCCGATTTGCTTACGTCCACCCCACCGCCCGGTACAGTGCCGGGCAGGTAGTAAACGCTCAACGGACGCCGTCGTCATCATTAGTAAGAGAAGTCAATCGGTTACGGATGTGGACTCGAGTACCGTGGGGCCGGGAGGGGGGACGAATAAAGGGAGCGAGTCAGGGCGGCGCAGAAGGGAGCGGGAGAAGAGGGAAGGAGGGCTCAGGGAAGGCCCCTTGGATTCGGAGCCCGCCTGAGGCTTTGCCGCCGACGTCCGTGTGGGATAGAGGACCGTCGTCGAAATCCCCCTAGATCGATCGGTCGATCGGTGGTAATTATTGAGCGCTACTCGTGTGCGGAGCCCCAGGCCGAGTGCCCGGGAGAGGACGGAACGACAGTCGGGAGACACGTTGGCCGCGCACGGCGAGTCTACCGTCCAGAGGGGTCAGAGGTGGGATTCGAACCCAGGCCTCCGTTCGGAGACCGGAAGGCGCGGCGAGGGGAAGCGTCGGCCCCGGCCCGGCCGGCTCAGACCGAGCGGGCCGTCCTCGCGCCTCTCCGCTCCGGGCCCGCTCGGTGTCCCGTGGCTGGCCGGCGTGGCGCGAGGGGGCCGGGGGCCGGTCCCCTCCGCCTCCTCAGGAGCTCCCGGGAGGTGCCCCCCGCCGGCAGACCCCCCCCCCCCCCCCCCCCCCCGCCTGCCACCCTGGGACACGGGTGCTGGGGCAGGCCCGGGCTGGGAGATCCCGAGGACGTCCCCACTCCCCCGCCGCCCTCCCGACGGTGAGGAAGGGCCTCCCGGCCGCTGCGGCTGAGGGGAGGGCTCCCCGAGCCCCGGGGGGAGCCTGGCGATGCCTCCCCCCCCCCCCCCGCCGCGGGGCGGGGCACCGAGCTCGCCCCGGAACGCCGACCACCGATCCCTCAGCCCCCGGGAGGGAGGCGGGCCGGCCGGGGGGGCCCGGGACGCCCCGAGGGACCCGGGGGCTCGGCCTCGTTCGGGAGAGCGGCTTCTGGGGACACCGGCCCGAAGCTGCCGGCGAGTCGGGCCCGCGGTCGGTCCTTCGGTCCGGCTCATTCATTCGTTCGTTCGGTCGAATTTATGGAGCGTTTACTGTGTGCAGAGCACTTTACTAAGCGCTTGGAAAGTCCAGGAGAAGCAGCGTGGCTCAGTGGAAGGAGCCCGGCCCTGGGAGTCGGAGGTTATGGGTTCTAATCCCGCAGCTGTGCGACCGTGGGCGAGTCACTTAACTTCTCTGTGCCCCAGTGACCTCATCTGTAAAACGGAGATGAAGACTGCGAGCCCCACGTGGGACAGCCTCATTACCTTGTACCCCCCTCAGCGCTTAAACAGTGCTTGGCAGGCAGTAAGCGCTTAACAGATGCCGTCGTCATTATTAAGATCGTTACAGTTCAACAGCAGATAGCCAACAGTGGGCTCACAGCCCGGAACAGGGAGCACTTACCGTGTGCAGACCACTGGACCAAACGCTTGGGCAGCAGTCAGTAAACCGGTCAGATTGTATTTCTTGAGCACTTACCGCGTGCAGAGCACCGTACCGAGCTCTTGTCTTACGCTGTCCGGTCATCGCCGACCCGTAGCGACTCCATGGACGCGTCTCCCGGGATGCCCCGCTCTCCGTCTGCGACGGATCTGGGAGTGGATCCGCAGGGTTTTCTTGGGTCGGAAAATCTGAAAGTGGTGGACCATCGCCTCCTTCCGCGCAGCAGACTCGAGCCCCCGCCCTCGACTCTCTCCCGGGCCGCCGCTGCCCGGCACGGGGGAGTTTCGGCTCGGAGCCGACGGCCCGCCGCTCGCCAGCCACCGGCCGAGCCTGGGGACGGAACGGCCGGGCCTCGGCTTCCCTCTCCCTCGCGTAGTCGAGACCGGTAGAGGACTGGAAACCCTTGCTTGGTAGGGTGCACGCTAACGATATGACAGAAGTAGCGGTCCCGTTCCCTGCCCACAACGGGCTTACAGTCCAGTGGGGGAGACAGACGTCAGTAGGAATGAATAGGTTATTTATAATACAGAATTTAGGAGATATACATTCACATCCCCCCAAAGTTGCATTTTTTCCCCCGTTTTTTTTCCCCTCCTCTTCCTCGCCAAACTCCGCGGCCCCGGTAGATGCCATCCGTCGACATTCCCGACAGAAAATCAGATCGCGCCGTCGGCGGGTGTGGAAGCGGATATCCGACGTAATCAAAATATTAAGATTAAAGCATCGGACCCCGGTGGGTCCGGCAGCCGGAGCCCGTCCCCGCTCGGCCTCTCCGAGGTCTCACGTCGCAACCCCCGCGTCCCGGCTTCCGGAACTGTGGGAGAGGGGCCCGCTTCGCTCGGAACGGGGCCTCCCGCGGCCGATCCCGGAAAAAGTCTCTCCAGGCTCCCTTACCGGTTCCTTTATTTTTTTGGTTTCCTCGGGACTCTTGCGTTTCGAGGCTTAAATTGCAACTTTTAGAAACCTCACTGCTTCAGAAGTAATATCGTCGTTTACGGCGGCTTAGGGAGAGGAGGAAATAAAAGGAAATATAAATGCCTTCGCTCGGCGACTGCGTCACGGGGAAGCGGCAGACCGTCGTCCCCTCGCCCCTCGGATATGAATGTTAATGATGGAGTAGGCGCGGAAGTAGACTTTAATCATCGGACGGAGCCATTTCATCTCTCTCTCTCCTCTCTTTAGGCTTCAAGAACTCACGAATAAAGCTTCCGTGATGCTCTTCATGAAGGGAAACAAACAGGTAAAGAACTCAGAAACGGTCGCGCCCCTCGTCTCTCTGGGTTTTCAAAACGGCAGCGGGGGGGCCGTCAGCCGGTCTTCTCCCGCTCGAGCTGATGAAGCCGCGGCGGTATCGGGAAGCCGTCCCGGTTTTAATCGGTGATCACGTAGACCGCACCACGTAAGCTGCGACTCTCGACGGCTCCGTCGGCGACGTCTCAGCGGGCCGCGTCTCCTTGCCTCGCCGAACCCCGGGAGTCGACCCGGTCGGCTCCGCCGTAACGCCTCGGTACCGCCGGTGCGATTGTCCCCGTGGCGGCGTCGGGTGATTTCTAGCGGTCCCTGGGCGTCGGGGGCCGCCGGGGGGGGGGGGGGGGGGACGGCGCTGCGCCGGATCCGTCGGCCTCCACGACGTCGGGCGAGCGACCCCGGGCGCGGGGCCCGGAGAGCGGCCGAGAAGGAGGAAAGGATCCGATCCCGGCCCCGTTTGGCGGGGATACGGATGTCGGTCTAAAGTAAGCGACTAGATGGGCTTAAAACCGGCTCTTCAGAATCGATAGGTTTTAATCCTTCCTTCCCGTTTAGCAGCCGGAGCCTCGCAGATGGCAGTTCGGGAAGAGCAGAGTCAGGACTGTTTTCTCAGCGGGAGACGGTACCGTCTTCCAAAATGGGGAGCGGCCTTTGTTAAGCACTCGCTGTGCTGAGCCCCGGGGTGGATCCGAGATCATCAGGTCCCACGTGGGGCTCACAGAGTAGGAGGGAGAACGGGGATCGGATCCCCGTCCCGCAGGTGAGCGAAGTGACCTGGACCAGGTCAGCAAGGAGGCCGACGCGGCGGCAGTCGAGGTGGGATAGGAGAAGTGCTCGGCTTAACGTCGTAGCGGTTTGGACGGAGGGGGAAGGGTGGATTTTAGCGATGGTCGAACTGAGGGGATCTGGTGACGTCGAATATGTGAGGTGAATGAGAGAGATCAGTGGAGATGACTGTGGGTTTAGGAGTCAGGGAGGAGGGTGGGAAAGTCCAGGGGGAGGACGCGGTTTTGGGGGGAATGTGCGCAGTAATGTTTTGGGTGTGTTAAATCTGCGATGTCAGCGGGATATCCAAGTAGAGGTGTCCCGAAGGCGGGAGGAAGTGCGAAGCTGCAGAGAAGGAGAGAGATCGGGGCTGGAGATGGAGATTTAGGAATTATCTGAAGCTGATTTGTGGAAGCGGATTTCCACAGAGATGGTAGTTGAAGCCATGGGAGTGAAGGAGTTCTCCAGGGCGGTGGGTTTAGACTCAACTCTGTCCCCATCTCTGTACCCCGCTCTTTGACTCTGTCCCCGACTTTCACTCCCTCTTTTATTGTTTTCTTTAAGATATTTGTTAAGCGCTTCTTATGTGGCAGCCACTGTTCTAAGCACTGGGGTAGATACAGGCCAGTCAGGTCGGACGTAGTTCCTGGCCACAAGAGGCTCACCGTCTCGATCCCCGTTTTACAGATGAGGGAACCGAGGCCCCAGGTCACCGGTAGGCAGAACTGGGATTGGAACGCAGATCCTCTGACTCCCGGGCCTGGGCTCTTTCCGCTCGGCCACACTGCTGCTTCCCCCTCTCTGTCCTGGGTTTCGTTCCCGCCTCCGTCCCCCCCCCCCGGGTGGAGATCTCGGTTGTGACTCCCGTGTGGGACGGGGACCGCCTCTGATCGTAATCCCACCTCCGCTTCCTGTCAACTGCGTGACCTTGGGCCAGTCGTTTCAGTTCTCTGGTTCTCAGCTCATCTCTAAAATGGGGACGAAGACGGTGAGTGAGCCCCACGAAGGACAGGGACTGTGTTGTATATCTACCCCGGCGCTTAGAACGGCGCTTGGCCCATAGTAAGCGCTTAAAAATATTATAGAGAAGCAGCACAGAGTAGTGGCTAGAGCACGAGCCTGGGAGTCAGATCATGGGTTCGAATCCCGGCTCCGCAAGTCACTTCTCCGGGCCTCAGTTCCCTCATCCGTAAAACGGGGACGGAGGCTTGGAGCCCCACGTGGGACGGGGACCGTATCCGACCCGCTTTGCTCGTATCCACTCCGGCGCTTAGTACAGAGCCTGGCACATAGTAAGCACTGAAAAAATACCATGATGATGATGATGATGATGATGATGACGACGATAGCCTAGCCCCCGCAGCCAGCCTTCAGCACCGGGCCGGACACGTAGGTTAATAGCCCCTTTCCCGGTGCCGTAGCTGAGGGGGGCCGGCGGCCCCGAAGTCTCTAACTGGGCCTTGCTTCCCGCGGGCTCAGGGGAGATTCCTCTGGTCCCCAGATGCCCCCACGGGGCCCAGCTCCGCCTCTCCATGGCGCCCGTCGGTTGGGCCGTGCCGGGTGGGCTGCCTTGCCCGGCCCCGTGGGCTTCCGGCTCTGTTCTTGTCTACCCGGGCCTGGGCTGTGGCACGTTCACCCACACCGGCTCCCGCCAGGACTCGCCCGCCTCCTGGGGAGTCTTCCCCGCCCTCCCCCTCCTCCTCCTCCTCCTCTTCTTTCTCCTCCCCCCGCCGGTCACCCTCCTCCCCTCCTCGCCGTGTGGCCCCGGTTCGTTGCCCGCCGCCGATGGAGCCAGAGGAGCCGGCGTCCGCGGCGAGCCGGGCGAAGGTCTGTTCTCCGGACTAAGCCTTCAGCTGGGTTTCCGTTTTCTCTTCCTCCAGATGGCCAAATGCGGATTCAGCAAGCAGATTCTAGAAATTCTGAACGACAGCGGGTAGGTGACTTTTCGTTTTCGCCGGGTACGTTTGCGCTCTCCCCGAATGGCGCTAGCGGAAAGGGCGCTTCCCCTCCTTTCCCGTCACGGAGGCTGTAGCTTGGATGCCCTTTTCTACGTGCCCGCCCGACTGCTTTACGAAAGACGGCCTCTCCCCCCGGGCCGTTGAAGAACCGCAGATTGGGAGCCTGAGGTGGTGGTCCTCGGGCCGACTGGCTAAGGAATACCGGTCCCCGGGGCTACTTGGTTAAGGGCCGGTTGTTGTCAGGGCCGGTTGGCTATGGGCTGGTGATTCTCGGGTCCAATTGGCTGAGAACTATTGGTCCTCGGGGCTGATGGGCTGAGAACTCTTGGTCTTCCGGACCGTTTGGCTGAGGACTTGTGGTCTTCGGGCGATGGGCTAAGAGCCGGTGGACCTTGGGGCCGATTGCCTAAGGACCGCTAGTCCTCGGGCCAGTGGGCTATGTATTGGTCCTTGGGGGCAATCGGTTAAGAAATAGTCGTCCTCAGGGCTGATCGGCTAAGAACCGTTGGTCCTCGGGGCCGATCGACTAAGAACTGTGGGTCCTCGGGGCTGATGGGCTGAGAACTATCGGTATTTCGGGACCGATTGGCTAAGAGCTGGTGGACCTTGGGGCCGATCGACTAAGGACTTCTGGGCCTCGGGCCAGTTGGCTAAGAACCGTTGCTCCTTGGGGGCAATCGGTTAAAAAATAGTCGTCCTCAGGGCTGATCGGCTAAGAACTCTTGGTCCCTGGGGCCGACTGACTAAGAACTATTGGTCCTCGGGCCGAATGGCTAAGAACCGTTGGTCCTCGGGCCGATCGGCTAAGTGATATTGGTCTTCAGGCCCCATCGGCTAAGAACCACTGGTCTTCAGCACCGATTGACTAAGAGGAATCGATCCTCTGGGTCGATTGGCTCAGAAGCACTGGTCTTCAGTGCCGATTGGCTAAGAACCGTCCATTCAGTCGTATTTATTGAGCGCTTACGTGTGTGCAGAGCACTCTACGAGGGGCTTGGAAAGTGCAATTCAGCGGTAGGGAGACAGTTCCCTGCCCACGGTGGACTTGGTCTTCGGGGCCGATCGGCTAAGGACCGGGGGTCCTCGGGGTGGATCAGCTAAGAACCTCTGAGGAGAAGCTTCCGGCGCGACCCGTCCTCTCGTTCGTCACCTTTGGCTCCAGACCCGCCCGGCGATGTCCAGTGAGCGGGAGAGCTGAAGGTGGAGGGGCTGGGTCAGAGCGGGGAGATCCCGCCTGCTCGCTCTGCCAGCCTCCACTCCAAAACACGGATGCGGCGGGGCCTAGGGGAGACACCCCGGACCTGCCAGGCGGAGGACCTGGATTCTAATCCTGGCTCCGCCCCCCCCGTCTGCTGCATGCTCTTTAGCAAACCGCTTAATCGATGGTATCTATTGGGCGCTTACTACGCGCAGAGTACCGTGCCGAGCGCTTGGGAGAGCACCGTACAACAGAATGAGCAGGCACATTCCCCGCCCATAACGAGCTAAACTTCTCTGGGCCTCAGTTCCCCTTTTTTCCCTCCTTCTCAGACTGCGGGCCCCATGTGGGACGGGGACTGTCTCCGACCTAATTGACTTTTATCTACCCAGGCGCCCGGAACCGTGTTTGTCACTTAGTAAGTGCCTAACAAATACCATAAAAAAAAATAAAAATCTTCCCACCCACACCACCGCCATCCTCCCTGACTCATAACCTTGGTATCCTCCTTGACTCATCTCTCTCGTGTAACCCATACCAAATCCTGTCAGTTCTGCCTTCAGCATAGCACGAAAATCCATCCATTCCTCTCCACCCAAACTGCTTATTTGATCCAAGCCCGCCTCCGCTGACCTCCCAGCCTCCTGTCTCTTCCCTCTCCAGTCCCTCCTTCATTCTGCTGCCCAGATTGTTTTTGTTAAAAAAAAAAAAAAAAAAAAATCAGCCCACATAGTAAGAATAATTATGGTACTTCTTTGCGGTGTGGTCTCGGGCGAATCACTTCCCTTTTCTGGGTCTCAGTTCCCTCATCTATAAAATGGGAATTGAGACCGTGAGCCCCACGTGGGCCGGGGACTGTGTCCACCCTGATTTGCTTGTATCCACCCCAGCGTCTAGTACGGTTCCTGGCTCACAGTAAGCGTTTAACAGAGACGACGCTTATTATTACTGTGGCCCCCTTAAGCATTCGATACTTTTCACATTCCTTTCCACATCCGTATCCTCTACCATTTCCTGTCTCTGAAATCTCCTGTAATCTCCGTCTCCCCACAAAGACTGTCAGCTACTGGTTGGCAGGGATCAAGTCTACCAACTCTGTAGTATCCTACTTGACTAAGTGCTGTTTAGTCCAGTGCTCTGCCCACAGGAAGCGCTCAGTAAATGCCGTGGATTGATTGATTGCAGTGCCAGAGGCCAATAGGGATTTTTCTAAGGAAAACTCAACCGTAGGAGATTTGGTCCCGTTGTCTAAAAGAGGATTCTTGCCTCTCGGTCAAGTCGACGGGCTCAGAATATGTGAGGTGATGAAGGATAATAAGATTGATTTTGGAAAATCGGGCTTTTATAAAGGGGGGGAAGAAAAAGAATGTCCTAAAAAGATCTTGTAACTTTTCCAAAACTTCATTTCTTGCAGTGTGGAGTATGAGACCTTTGATATATTAGAGGATGAAGAGGTAGGCCGGGCGCTCTAGATTCTTTCTCGCGATTCTCCTCATTTAACCGTACTTACGTCGAGGGCTGCTGGGGAAGGTCTAAATATATAAAATAATGATTTCTCTAGGTGAGGCAAGGATTAAAAACCTACTCAAACTGGCCAACGTACCCTCAGTTATATGTGAAAGGTGAGCTCGTCGGAGGATTGGATATCGTTAAGGTAAGAACCGAAGCCTTTTTTCTTCCCCCCCCCGTTGAAAGAACGATCCTTTTCTAGAAGTAGTCTTTTGCCGGTCTATAATAGTGCTTTCAGGGAAGCAGTCGACGATAGGATCACGCTAATTCATCTTGGGTTAATAATAGCGATAATCACTCTGGTATCCGTTAAGCCATTACTATATGCGAAGCACTGTTCTAAGCCCTGGGGTAGATACAAGATAATGGGCTTGGACAACAGTCCCTGTCCCACACTCTTAATCCTCATTTTGCAGGTGAGGCAACTCGGGCCCAGAGAAGGAAAGTGACTTGCCCGGGGTCACACAGCAGACGGGGGGATGGAGCAGGGGGCAGGGACAGGGGGAGGGGACGGGGGAGGAGGCAGGGGACAGGGGGAAGGGGCAGGGGACAGGAATAGACTGTGCGCCCGTCAAAGGGCAGGGAGTGTCTCTATCTGTTACCGATTTGTCCGTTCCAAGCGCTTAGTCCAGTGCTCTGCACATAGTAAGCGCTCAATAAATACGATTGAATGAATGAACGAACAGGGAGGTGTGAGCCCCCTGTGGGACGGGCTGTGTCCAACCTGATTACCTCGTGTCTACCACAGTGCCTAGAACCGTACCTGGCACATAATAAATGCTTACGAGCTACCAAAGAAATGAATAAAAAAGCTTCCCGTTCGCCTCGGGGTTAGCTGCTTCCCGGCGGGGAAGGATGACCACGAACCCAGGCGTCCGGCTGCCCCTCTCTCCTACCTACGGGGCCGGGGTAGGGCGGGACGGAGGCGTGAGCGGGGACCCCAGCTCGGGTCTGCCCTGGACGGGCCCCGTGCGACCTCATCTGACCCCACCTTGCCTTCGTCAGACCCTTAAGATTAGAGAAGCAGCGTGGCTCAGCGGCTCGGGAGTCAGAGGTCGTGGGTTCTAATCCCGGCTCCGCCGTTGATCAGCCGTGTGACTTCGGGCAAGTCACTTTGCTTCTCTGTGCCTCGGTTCCCGTATCTGTAAAATGGGAATGAAGACTTGGAGCCCCACGTGGGACAACTTGCTTACTTGACTACCCCAGTGCTTAGAACAGTACTTGGGCACAGAGTAAGCGCTTAACGAATACCATCATCATTATTGTTGTTGTTATTATTTCCCCTCCACCACCTCTGCGGGAGTCCCCCTTCAGCCTTTCCTCTTCTCCCCTTTCTCGGCCCCCTCTCCCCTCCGCCCAGTTTTCCTCCTTTTCCACCCTTCGGTCCGTCCGTCCGACTCCGTGTCTCCCCGTTCTTCCTCCATCCCTCTTCTCCTCTCCCCGCCCTTCCTCCGTCTCTCCGTCTCCTCCCACCCTCCCCCTTTCCCACTTAAATGAGGGCGCGCGTAGAGACGCAACCTCTTTAGTTCAAAGTTTATGCATTTTAATCCGGCAGGATTCCGCTTTAAAACCGTGCGAAGGGATTTAAATGTCAGATTCCATTTGATATTTTCAGTTTCGTCCTCAGAGGGGTTGCATTTTCGCCTCATTTTTGCCAACTCGTTGGGGTTTTTTTTAATCCTTCGGATGGGTTTCGGCTTCAGAACGCGTTCCGTAAAGTGTTTCGTTCTGTTTTTTCTCAGGAACTGAAAGAAACTGGAGAATTGCTATCTACGCTAAAAGGGGAAAATTAGTGCACGTTATTGATGAAACCTAAAAGTCACCAGAAAAGTTGAATAGACGTGGAACGATACATGATTTAGTTCCAGGGAGTGGACAAGAAGTAGAAAAAGGATTCAGAATCTGCTCGGCTTACTTCACGGAATTGTGCTTAAATTAAATTTCTTCCCCCCCCCCCCCCCCCCCCCCCCCCCCCCCCCCCCCACCCAAAGTACTACTGTGTAAACCTTGAAATTCAATGAAAATGAATGGTCAAAAACTGGTTTCCTTTGGTTTGCTCTGTGTACGTATTCCCGTTCTACACGACTTCGAGATTTTTTTCCACCGTTAAAGCTCGAGAAGCAGCCTGGCTTAGTGGAAAGGGCACGGGCCTGGGAGTCAGAGGACCTGGGTTCTAATCCTGGCTCCGCCACGTGTCTGCTGGGTGACCTTGGACAAGTCGCTTCACTTTTCTGTGTCTCAGTTCCCTCATCTACAAAATGGAGATTAAGACCGTGAGCCCCACGTGGGACAGGAACTGTCCAACCTGATTAGCTTGTATGGGTACTGAACGTTTCTCCCAATTCTGTTGTAGCGTTCTCTCTGAAGCACTTAAATACGGTGCTCCGCACACAGTAAGTACTCGATAAATACACTCGATTGATGATAATTATGGTACTTGTTAAGTGCTGCTTATGTGCCAGACACCGTACTAAACGTTGAGGTGGATCCCGGCTCTGCCGCTTTCAGCTGTGTGACTGTGGGCAAGTCACTTCACTTCTCTGTGCCTCAGTTGCCTCCTCTGTAAAATGGGGATGAAGACCGTGAGCCTCACGTGGGACAACCTGATGACCCTGTATCTGCCCCAGCGCTTAGGACGGTGCCCTGCCCATAGTAAGCCCTTAACAAATACCGACATTATTATCATTATTATTACAAGTAAAATGATTTGGACCCAGTCCCTGTCCCACGTGGGGCTCACAGTGTGGATCCCCGTTTTACAGATGAGGGAACTGAGGCACAGACAAGAGTGCCTTGTCCAGGGTCACACGGCAGACAAGTGGTGGAGCCGGGATTAGGAGAAGCAGCGTGGCTCAGTGGAAAGAGTCCGGGCTTGGGAGTCAGAGATCATGGGTTTGAGTCCCGGCTCTGCCACTTGTCAGCTGTGTGACTTCGGGCGAGTCGCTTCACTTCTCGGTGCCTCAGTTCCCTCATCTGTAAAATGGGGATGAAGACTGTGAGTCCCACGTGGGACAGTCTGATTCCCTTGTGTCTACCCCAGCGCTTAGAACAGTGCTCTGCACATAGTAAGCGCTTAACAAATACCAACATTATTATTAGAACCCATGACCTTCTGATTTCCTGGCCTGCGTTCTATCCGCTACGCCGTGCCGCTCCGGGGAAGCAGGGTGGCCTAACGGAAAGAGCCCGGGCCTGGGAATCGGGGGACCTGGGTTCTTATCCCTGCTTTGTCGTTACCTGCTTTGTGGCCTCGGGCAAGTCACTTAGCATCTCTGGGCCTCTGTTTCCTCATCTGTCAGATGAGGATTCAATATCCGGTCTCGATAATGCCCGTGATTATCTTCTATCGTCATGCTACCTCAGTGCTTAGTACAGTGCTTGACACGCAGTAAGTGCCACCGAATACCATGGTTATCATTTCTAGTACTATCTAGAAGTAGCGTGACTTAGCGGATAGAGCCCGGGAGTCAGAAGGTCCCGGATTCCAATCCCGACTCCGCCACCTGTCCGCTGCGTGACCTTGGGTGAGCGTCACCGGTCGCCCGGGGATGGGTTCAGGAATCGGCGCGGCGAGAGAGAGACCACGGTCCGAAAGACCGAGTTTACACAAATCGATCACGTGGGCGAACTGAACTTCCTTTCTGGGAAAGATATAATTAATTATTCTGGTCGTGGCGAATCGGACTTCCCTTTCGGGAAGAACATGATTATTCGATTACTTGGACGTGGCAAATTGAACTTCCCTTTCGGGAGGAGGACGATCTATGGAATTATTTGGATGCGGCGAATCGAACTCCCCTTTCGGGAGGAATGTGATTATTCACTTATTTGGATGCGGCGAATCGAACTCCCCTTTCGGGAGGAATGGGATTAATGATATTGGAGCTTCCCTACCGGGAGGGATAATACTCAGGCGTTAGTTGCGGGTGGTGAAACACCTAGCTCCCACCCATCGACGCCTCCCACCCGGGAGGGATCCGCTCGCGCGTGCCCCGCCCGTGGCGGAGCGGCCTGGCCGCCAGCCGCCCGAGCGTTCAGCGGGACACCGGGCCGTCCCCCGGCTCCTCGCCGGGTTGGGGCCGAGCGGGCATCCCGCGCTGCGGGCCGGGGTGGCCGGCGGCCTGGTGCTGTGAGTCTGGATCCGCTACCCCGGAGGTCAGAGGCCGCGGGGATATACTACCCGCAGATGCAGCCTGGCGTAGTGGATGGAGCCCGGGCCCGGGAGTCAGAAGGCCTTGGGCTCCGACTCATTTTCCACATGAGGTCACTGAGGCCCAGAGAAGTAAAGTGACTCGCCCAAGGTCACCCAGCAGTCACGTGGCAGAACCCCCGTCCTCTGACTCCCTCGGCCTTTTCTCCCAAGGACCCGACACAGAGTCAGCACGCTTGGCTCCTCCAATGCCAACCTTCTCACCGGGCTTCCATCTCGTCCGTCTCTCCGCCGATCTCTTGGCCGTGTCCTGCCTCTGGCCTGGAGCGCCCTCCCTCCTCGTATCCGACAGAGTTACTCTGCCCTCCGCTTTCGACCTGCCCCAGTCTACTCATGTGTAAAATGGGCATTGAATACCTCTTCTCCCTCCCCCTTAGATTGTCAACCCCATTTAGGGAAGGGATTGTGTCCTGCCCAATTATTTCGTATCTGCTCCATGGTTTAGAACAGTGCTTGACACAGAGTCCACTGACTCCTCGCCCACATCCCGCCCCGGCCTAGAACACCCTCCTCCCACCCGGACTTTAGAACAGTGCTCGGCACGTAGTAAGTGCTGAACAAATATCATCATTGTTATATCAGTGACTCTCCCCTCCTTCAAAGCCTTACTGATGGTACATCACCTCCAAGAGGCCTTCCCAGACCAAGCGGCGTGGCTCAGTGGAAAGAGCCCGGGCTTGGGAGTCGGAGGTCGTGGGTTCGACTCCCGGCTCTGCCACTCGTCAGCTGTGTGACCGTGGGCAAGTCACTCCTCCGGGCCTCGGTTACCTCATCTGTAAGATGGGGATTAACTGTGAGCCTCACGTGGGGCAACCTGATGACCCCGTATCTACCCCAGCGCTTAGAACGGAGCTCTGCGCAGAGTAAGCGCTTAAATACCAACATCATTAAGCTCCCCTTTTCCTCATCTCCCACTTCCCTCTGCATCTCCCCGACTCGCTCCCTTGGCTCTTCCCCTCTCCCAGCCCCACGACACCTGTCCGTAGCTGTACTTCATTAATGTCCGTCTCCCTCTCTAGACCGTCGGCTTGGGTGGGCGGGGAATGTGTCTGTTACGATGTTAAATTGTACTCTCCCAAACTCAGTAGAGCGCTCTGTACACGGTAGGGGCTCAGTAGATACCACTGACTGACGGCCGCAGGTCCAAGATGATGCAGAAGGGAGAGGGAGGCCGGGGAAAAGAGGGCTTAATCTGGGCAGGCCCCTTTGGGAGTCCACGTCTCCGCACTCGTATCTGACGGAGTGACTCTCCCCACCACCTTCAAAGGCTTATGGAAGGCCCCTCTCCTCCAAGAAGCCTTCCGTGACTAATCGCCCTTTTCCTCTTCTCCCTCTCCCTTCTGCGTCTCCCCGACTTGCTCCCGTTCTTCATCCTCCCTCCCTCGCAGCCCCACGGCACTGATGTCCATCTCTCTCATTTATGTATTTCTATTCATGTCTGGCTCCCCCACTCTAGATCGTAAGTTTGTTGTGGGCGGGGGATGTGTCTGGTTCTTGTTGTATTGTCCTCTCCCGAGGACTTCAGTACAGTGCTCTGCACACAGTAAGTGCTCAATAAATACGATCGGACGACTGACTTTAAAGCAGTCAGTCCCCTGTCCCCTCCTATCTCACCTCGTTACTCTCCGACTATTCCTTCGATAGTATTTATTGAGCGCTTACTATGTGCCGAGCACTGTACTAAGCGCTTGGGATGTACGATTCGGCAACAGATAGAGACAGTCCCTGCCCGTTGACGGGCTTACGGTCTACAACCCAGCTCGCGCACTCCGCTCCTCTAATGCCAACCTACTCACTGTAATAATAGTAATAATGATTTTAATTAGCGTGGCATTTGTTAAGCGCTTACTACAGTGCCAGGCACTGTACTAAGCACGGGAGTGGCTACAAGCAAATCAGGTTGGACCCGGTCCCCGTCCCGCTGGGGGCTCACCGTGTCATCCCCCTTTTCCAGATGAGGGAACCGAGGCCCGGGGAAGTGAAGTGACATACCCAAGGTCACACAACGGACGGCTGGAGGAGCCGGGATTAGAACCCACGACCTCCTGACTCCCAGGCCCGGGCTCTCTCCACCGCACCGTGCTGCTTCCCACTCTTCCTCGATCTCGTCTTTCTCGCCGCCGACCTCTTGCCCACATCGAGCCTCCGGCCTGGAATGCCCTTCCTCTTCATCAATCAATCGTGGATATTGACTAAGAGCTTACTGAGTGCTCAGCATTGTACTAAGCCTTGGTTGACCCGTTCTCTGCCCACATTGAGCTTGCAGACTAATAATAATAATAATACTAATCATAATGTTGGGATTTGTTAAGCGCTTACTATGTGCAGAGCACTGTTCTAACTGCTGGGGTAGATACAGGGTCAGGTTGTCGCACGTGAGGCTCCCAGTTAATCCCCATTTTACAGATGAGGTAACTGAGGAACAGAGAAGTGAAGTGACTCGCCCACGGTCACAGACCTGACGAGTGGCAGAGCCGGGAGTCGAACCCACGACCTCCGACTCCCAAGCCCGGGCTCTTTCCACTGAGCCACGCTGCTTCTTAGTAGCCGCGCTGCTTCTTAGTAATGATAATAATAATAATAGTAATAGTAATGATAGTGATGACTTTTGTTAAGCATTTACTATTCATTCGATAGTATTTATTGAGCACTTACTATGTGCCAAACACTGTTCTCAGCCCTGGGCAGGGGCGGGGGAATACAAGGCGATCAGGTTGTCCCCCATGGGGTTCACAGTCTTAATCCTCATTTTGTAGATGAGGGAACCGAGGCACTGAGAAGTTCAGCGACTTGCCCAAAGTCACACAGCTGACAGGTGGCAGAGCCAGAATTAGAACCCGTGACCTCCGTCTCCCAAGCCCGGGCTCTTTCCACACCGCTTCTTGATTATGAACAAATGATTTATGGAGCACTGTATAAAAGTGCTCAGGGGCTAAGGTTGGGGTGAAAAACCATACGTCCAAAGGGGACACATTCGTAGTTGACAGACCTCTACCCTCCTTATCTTCAAATCATTACTAAAATCACATCTCCAAGAGACCTTCCCTAATACCTCCTTAATAATATTAGTATTAACTTATTATTATTATTATTATTATTATTATTAATAAGAAGCAGCGCGGCTCAGTGGAAAGAGCATGGGCTTTGAAGTCAGAGGTCATGGGTTCGAATCCCGGCTCGGCCACCTGTCAGCTGTGACTTTGGGCAAGTCACTTCACTTCGCGGTGCCTCAGTTCCCTCATCTGTAAAATGGGGATGAAGACCGTGAGCCCCCCGTGGGACAGCCTGATTCCCCCGTGTCTCCCCCAGCGCTTAGAACAGTGCTCGGCATATAGTAAGCGCTTAACAGATACCAACATTATTATTATTATTATTGTTAACTTCCCCAACTCTTCACCCTCTCTTTGTGTCACCTATACACCTGGGGCTGAACCCCCTAAAAGCTTGATTCCCCACCCCGGTCCCACAGCCCTTATGCTTCTAACCTCTATTTATTTTAATATTCATTCATTCAATAGTATTTATTGAGGGCCTACTATGTGCAGAGCACTGTACTAAGCGCTCGGAATGGACAATTCGGCAACAGATAGAGACGGTCCCTGCCCATTGACGGGCTCCCGGTCTAATCGGGGGAGACGGACGGACAAAAACGAGACAACTCAATCACAATAAATAGAATCAAGGGGATGGACACCTCATTAACAAAATAAATAGGGTAATAAAATAAATAGGGTAATAAAAATATATATAAATCCATCTTTGCCCTTAGACAATAAGCTCCTCGAGGGCAGGTATCCTGCCTACCAATTCTACTGTACTGTCTTTAGTACTTAGACTAGAGAAAGAAGCAGCATCGCCGCGTGGCTCAGTGGAAAGACCCCGGGCTTGGGAGTCAGAGGTCATGGGTTCTAATCCCGGCTCTGCCGCTTGTCTGCTGTGTGACTTTGGGCAAGTCACGTCACTTCTCTGGGCCTCAGTTACCTCATCTAAAATGGGGATTGAGACTGCGAGCCCTACCTGGGACAACCTGATCTCCTTATATCCCCCCAGCGCTTCGAACAGTGCTTGGCACATAGTAAGCGCTTAATAAATGCCATTATTTAGAGAAGGAGCGTGGCTCAGTGGAAAGAGCACGGGCTTGGAAGTAGAGGTCACGGGTTCGAAGCCCAGCTCTGCCGCTTGTCAGCTGTGTGTGACTGTGGGCAAGTCACTTCACTTCTCTATGCCTCAGTTCCCTCATCTGTAAAATGGGGATGAAGACTGTGAGCCTCACGTGGGACAACCGGATGACCCTGTATCTACCCCAGAACAGTGCTCTGCGCATAGTAAGCGCTTAACAAATACCAACATTATTATTATTATTATTATTAAATGCCATTATTATTATTATTAGATTCCGGGCCTGGAGTCAGAAGGACTTGGGTTCTAATCCCAACGCTGCCTCTCGTCTGCTCTGTGACCTTGAGCAAGTCACTTCGCCTCTCTGGGCCTCAGTTCCCTCACCTGTAAAATGGGGATTATACCCCCCCTTCACCTCTCCGCAGCTAAACCCCCTTCTCCCCCCTTTCCCTCTCCTCCTCCCCCTCTCCCGTCCCACCCCCTCGGCACCGTACTCGTCCGCTCGACCGTATATATCTTCATCACCCTCTTTATTTTGTTTATTTTGTTTAATGAGTTGTACATCACCCCTGATTCTATTTAGTTGCCATCGGTTTTTACGAGACGTTCTTCCCCTCGACTCTATCGCCATCGTTCTCGTCCGTCCGTCTCCCCCGATGAGACCGTGAGCCCGTCAAAGGGCAGGGACCGTCTCTATCTGTTACCCGTTTGTCCATTCCAAGCGCTTAGTCCAGTGCTCTGCACATAGTAAGCGCTCAATAAATACTATTGAATGAATGAGTGACCGGGAGCCCCGTGTGGGACAGGGACTGTATCCAACCCGATCATCTTGTATCTACCCCAGCGTTTAGAGCAGGGCCTAGCTCGTATTTAGTGCTCAACAAATACTAGACACTCAAAACAAAATCCCAAGGTCAGACAGCGGACAAGTGGCAGAGCTGGGATTAGAACCCAGGTCCTCCCGACTCCCAGACCCTGTGCTCTATCCATTAGGCGACACTGCTTCTCAATGGAAAAGACAGGCTAACTTATGGGAGAGACCTCCAGATATCGGAATCTTTCATTCACTCGTATTTATTGAGCGCTTTCAGTGTGTAGAGCTCTGTACTAATAATAATAATAATAATGTTGGTATTTGTTAAGCGCTTACTATGTGCCGAGCACTGTTCTAAGCTCTGGGGTAGACATAGGGGAATCAGGTTGTCCCACGTGGGGCTCACAGTCTTCATCCCCATTTTACAGATGAGGGAACTGAGGCACAGAGAAGTTAAGTGACTTGCCCACAGTCACACAGCCGACAAGTAGCAGAGCTGGGATTCGAACTCAGCGAATTCGAACTCATTCGAACTCGATACTAAGCGCTTGGGAAAGTAGGTACTTCGATAGGTTCTTCTCCAAAGCATTGTCCACCAGGGTACCGAGCCTGCGGGGCGAGGAAAATGTACTTCCAAATCTGGCATGATGCAAATGGCTAAATAATGAAAAAATAATAATATTCGGAACAAAGAAAGGCATCACCCCCACCTTCTGACTCCTTGTGGTTACAGCAACCAAGACTGTTCTGCGGAAGAGCTCATCGCCGAATAGGAGCACTAAAAAAATGTTATATTCCCAAAGGAGAAATAGGACAATAATACACTCCCTAAAATCCGAAAAAGTGGACCCAAGCACCGTAAAACACGTTCTCGAAAAGGATTGAAAAAACTCACAGTAGTGTCGCCTCCTCAAATAGGGGTGTAAATATGTACCGATAAACAACGTTCTTCTTTGAGTACACTTGTAGATATTAAATATTCAGAGTGTTTGCTTTTGCATTCTATTCAGCAGTGGGACACCTTGTACTGACACGCTGAAGATTCATTATTTATCTAATGCAAAATGGAAAAAAAAGGACCGTTGAAATGGACTTTTAATCTCTCGATTCAGGTCAGTTTAACTACTACAAAGCCTCAGTGGGTGGGGGTGAAAGGAAAGAGCCGTTGGAACCAAGGTCAACCTTGCGTCCGTTCCAAGTCCAGTATTAGTATTTACTGAGCACCCACAAGGGGCTGTACTAAATGCTTGGGAAGTCTAAATCAGTCAATCGTATTTGTTGAGCGCTTACTGTGTGCAGGGCGTTGTTCTAAGCGCTTGGGAGAGTACAGTGTAACGGTGTAAGGGAGATATTCCCTGCCCACATCGAACTTACAGTAGAGAGGGGGAGACAGACATTAATATGAACGGTACAGACATGCTCTACACATGGAAAACACTCAATAAATATGATAGATCTATTACTGGTTAATAATAATAAAAGTAATGTTGGTATCTGTTAAGCGCTTACTATGTGCAGCGCACTGTTCTAAGCGCCGGGGTAGATACAGGGTCATCAGGTTGTCCCACGTGGGGCTCACAGTTAATCCTCATTTTACAGATGAGGTAACTGGGGCACAGAGAAGCTAAGTGACTTGCCCACAGTCACACAGCTGGCAAAATAATCAAGGTATTTGTGAAGCGCTTCCTATGTACCAAGCACTGTTCTAAGCGCTGAGGTAGATACAAGGTAATCAGGTTGTCCCATGTGGGGCTCACAGTCTTAACCCCCATTTTACAGAGGAGGTTAACTGAGGCCCAGAGAAGTGAAGTGACTTACCCAATCACACAGCTGAGAAGTGGCAGAGCCAGGATTAGAACCCACAGCCTCTGACTCCCGAGCCCGGGCTCTTTCCGCTAAGCCACGCTGCTTCTCTAAGCGTTTACTCGCTGGCAAGCGCTGTCGCTGGGGTGGATACAGGATAATCCAGCCCCTGTCCCACCTGCATCTCACATTCTAAAAAAGAGGCATTTGGATTTAATCCCCATTTTACAGATAAGGAAACCGGCACACAGAGAAGTTAAGCGATATGCCCAGGGTCACACAGCAGACAAGTGGCAGAGGCGGGATTAGCACTCGGGTCCTCTAGGACACACTGCCTCTCAGTGATCATTTCCTAATTTTTCCTCACATTAGAAAAAGGCCGCTTGATAGCAAAGAACGGCACAAGTTGGCACTTGCGGCCTGCAAGCGCTTAGTACAGCGCTCCGCACACAGTGAGTAGTCACTAAATACCGTCGACCGATCGATTTTAAGTGGCGTTCCTTGGCGTCACAGGAAACTCCAGTATTAACGATTATCCTCGCCGAAGGAAGCCGTGTCCCCGTCCAAAAGAATCAAGTTCTCTTTCGTCTCCGAAAGTGACTTACGGTGCGTTCCAGGCGGTCGGAACGGCTAAGCATTTCGGCTCCCTTGTTAGAGGAGATTGTACAAAAAAGTGTTATCCCCGTGGTCGCGTTAGACGTCGAGAGCGTAATCAAACCAAGTTTTAAATGGGAAAATAATTTCGGGGTTAATTATTTCATTAAATCAGCTTTCCTGCATTTGATAACTGGCTCCCTCAGTTCGATCCATCCTACGGTAGGTTCTCGCCATCCGAACGCGCGGGCCCGTTCGTTTGGAGTTTATTCGGTTTTTCTCCGCCCCGGCGGAAATGTTGATTTCTCCTGATACGTGCGAATCGACGCAGCCTCTTTATGTTTCGCAAATTGGGGGAATCATTCAACCCCGCCACCCGCCACGTGTTGTTAGGGATTAGAATCGTCGTTCCAACCTCGGCATCGGCGGGACCGACTCCTGCGAAGTTCTGAGGGGATATTTTATTTAATGTCAGTTCCGCTCAGCACCTGTTGAAGATAGTTACTATTAATGTTGGTATCTGTTAAGCGCTCACTATGTGCGGACCGCCGTTCTGAGCGCTGGGGGAGATCCAGGGTCATCGGGTCGTCCCACGTGAGGCTCACGGTTGATCCCCATTTGACAGACGAGGGAACCGAGGCACAGAGAAATGAAGTGACTTGCCCCCGGTCACCCAGCTAAGTGGCGGAGGCGGGATTCGAACCCGTGACCTCTGACTCGCAAGCCCTGAGCCACGCTGATCGTTGGGGGAGGTCCAGTCGGGGCTGGCGTTCGGAGGGAATTGGGGAGGCAGCCTGGCCTCGTGGAAAGAGCCCGGGCCTGGGGGTCGGAAGGACTTGGGTTCTAATTCCGGCTCTGCCACGCGTCTGCTGTGTGACTTCGGGCGAGTCGCTTCACTTCTCTGGGCCTCAGTCACCTCATCTGTAAAATGGGAATCCAATCCTACACGCTCCTACTCAAACGGTGAGCCCCGTGTGGTACCCTGTCCAACCCCATGAACCTGCATCTGCCCCAGTGGTTTGATGAGTGGTTGGCACATAGTAAGTCCTTAACCGGGATCAGAATGACCTGTATCTACCCCGGTGCTTAGCGCAGTGCCTGGCACATAGTGAGCACTTAAGAAATAGCAGCGTGGCTCAGTGGAAAGAGCACGGGCTTTGGAGTCAGGGTTCATGAGTTCGAATCCCAGCTCTGCCACCTGTCAGCTGTGTGACTGTGGGCAAGTCACGTCACTTCTCTGGGCCTCAGTTCCCTCATCTGGAAAATGGGGATTAAGACTGTCAGCCCCACGTGGGACGACCTGATTCCCCTATGTCTATCCCAGCGCTTAGAACAGTGCTTGGCACATAGTAAGCGCTTAACAAATACCAACATTATTAGTATTATTATTAAATACCACAGGTGGTATTATTTTCCTCCCACCACCCAGTCTGCACACTTGTAATGCCAACCTTCTCGCTGTAACTGGATCTCGTCTATCTCCCCGCCAGTCCCCGGCCCACGTCCTGGTGGCCTGGATCGCCCTCCCTCCTCAGACCTGACGGACCGTAATGATAATAACGTCGCTATCTGTTAAGCGCTTCCTGTGGGCAGAGCACCGTTGTAAGCGCTGGGGGAGATACGGGGTCATCGGGTCGTCCCCCGTGAGGCTCGCGGTCTTCATCCCCATTTTGCAGATGAGGTCACTGAGGCACAGAGAAGTGAAGTCACTTGCCCACAGTCACCCAGCCGACAAGCGGCGGAGCCGGGATTCGAACCCATGACCTCCGACTCCCAACTCCCCCCTCCTTCAAAGGCTTATCGGAGACCCACCTCCTCCAAGAGGCCTTCCTGGACCAAACCCCTCTTTCCTCTTCTCCCGCTCCCTTCTGCGTCGCCCTGACTCGCTCCCTTCATCCGTCCTCCCTCCCAGTCCCGCGCCGCTTACGTCCATATCTGTCATTTATGTTCGTATCTGTCATTTCTTGATTTCTATGGAAGTCCGTCTCCCCCTCTGGACCGTCCGCTCGTTGTGGCCGGGGACTGTGTCGCTTCTGTCGTCTGTCGTGCTCTCTCCAAAGCGCTTGGTACGGTGCTCTGCACACGGTTCAGTTAATCCGATCGACTGGCTCTTATTTGAGTGACTCATCTCAGGGAGACCCAAGGTGGGACTTGACCAAGACCGGAGGGAGAGAGAAAAACAGCAACTACACCATCGGCCGATAAACCAGTGGTTTAGCTCGGCCAGTGGTATTTACTGACCGCCTACTGTGTGCCGATCGCCGTCCTGAGCACTCCGGGAAGGACGGTAGAGGCCAAAGACGCCGCTAACATCGAGCTGGAGCTACAGGAGATGCGATTCACTCGGGGAAATGATAAAAATGCACCGGGGACACTGAAATTTTGTAGAGTCTGGGCTTCCTGAGCCCTTTTTCCCTCTTCTCCCGCTCCCTTCTGCGTCGCCCCGACTCGCTCCCTTTACTCATCCCCTCTCCCGGCCCCACGGCGCTCGTGTCCGGATCCATCATTTATGGATTTCTATTATTTTCTGTCTCCCCCTCTAGACTGTAAGCTCCTTGCGGGCAGGGTATGTGTCCCTTTATTGTTGTCCCCTCCCAAGCGTTTAGTCCAGTGCTCTGCACCCAGTAAGCGCTCAATAAATACGACCGACCAAATGTACGAATGAACGAGAGCGTCCGGCAAAGACTTCGGCGTTGGCATTTTGGAGACGTAGCGCCCGTCTGAAAACCTCCACGGTGGCGCGCGGCCTTAGGGAATTGGGAAATTCACGAGAAGGTTTGGATCCGACGCGTCACCGGGTTGGAAGTCGGGTTTCCCCTGGCTGCCGCTGGGAGGGCAGTGTCGGGGATCGATCGATCGATTGTCAGGCCTCCCAATCAGTCGTATTTATTGAGCGCTTCCTGTGCGCAGGGCACTCGGGGCTCAGTCAGAGCTTGGGAGAGCGCAATATAACAATCTCCCCCTATTAGACCGTGCGCCCGTCGATGGGCAGGGATCGTCTCTATCTGTTGCCCAATTGTCCATTCCAAGCGCTCAGTACAGTGCTCTGCACAGAGTAAGCGCTCAATAAATACTACTGAATAAATAACAGTAAACAGACACAGTAAATAACAGTAAACAGAGAGGCTCACAGTTAATCCCCATTTTACAGATGAGGTAACTGAGGCACAGAGAAGTGAAGTGACTTGCCCACGGTCACACGGTCACACACGCCCATTGTTCTTGTCCGTCCATCTCCCCCGATCAGACCGTGCGCCCGTCAAACGGCAGGGACCGTCTCTATCGGTTGCCGACTTGTTCATCCCGAGCGCTTAGTACAGTGCTCTGCACATAGTAAGCGCTCAATAAATACTATTGAATGAATGGATGAATGACACAGTCCCCGTCCCACCTGGGGCTCACTGTCTCAATCCCCATTTTCCAGAGGAGGGAACGGAGGCCTAGAGAAGTGAAGTGACTTGCCCAAGGTCACCCAGCAGACAAGTGGCGGAGCTGGGATTAGAAGCCGGGTCCTTCTGACTCTCAGGCCTGGGTTCTCTCCTCTATAATAATAATAATAATAATACTGTTGGTATTTGTTAAGCGCTTACTACGTGCAGAGCACTGTTCTAAGCGCTGGGGGAGATACAGGGTCATCAGGTTGTCCCACGTGAGGCTCACAGTCTTCATCCCCATTCTACAGATGAGGTAACTGAGGCCCAGAGAAGTGAACTGACTGGCCCAAGGTCACCCAGCTGACAAGCGGCAGAGCGGGGATTCGAACCCATGACCTCTGACTCCCAAGCCCGGGTTTTTTTTTTTTTTTTCACTAAGCCACGATAATCCATCCCTTCTGAAGGCGATGGTTTCGGTTTCCCGGGTCTGGATCCCGGTGAGGGGCTGCAGGGGCCTGGAAATTCCAGGCCAACGTCCTGGGCCCGCTTTTCCAGGCAGCTGTTTGGACAGGGACAATTTCCCGGCGCGGCGCCTTACTGCGGAACGGCCACCAGAGGGCGCCGCAGCCCGCGACCTGCCCGCCGGGCCGGGCGGCCCGCGTCGCTATAACCACATCTGGCCACCAGGTGGCAGCCAAAGCCCAGCAGTCGCAGAATTCAACTCCTAATGATGGCGTTCGTTCATTCATCCATTCGGTAGTATTTATTGAGCGCTTACTATGTGCAGAGCGCCGGACTAAGCGCTTGGGATGGACAAATCGGTAACAGATAGAGACGGTCCCTGCCCTTTGACGGGCGCACAGTCTAATCACGGGCTTAGAAGCGCTTACTACAGCGTGGCTCAGTGGAAAGAGCACGGGCTTTGGAGTCAGGGCTCATGAGTTCGAATCCCAGCTCTGCCACTCGTCGGCTGTGTGACTGTGGGCAAGTCACTTAACTTCTCTGTGCCTCAGTTCCCTCATCTGTAAAATGGGGATTAAGATTGTGAGCCCCCCGTGGGACAACCTGATTCCCCTATGTCTACCCCAGTGCTTAGACCAGTGCTCGGCACATAGTAAGCGCTTAACAAATACCAACATTATTATTATTATTATTATTACTACGTGCAAAGCCCTGTTCTAAGCGCTGGGGGGGGGGCGGGGGTGCAAGATGATCACGGTGTCCCACGTGGGGCTCACAGTCTTCAGCCCTATTTTAATAATAATATTAATATATTGTTAATTAATATTACAATTATAAAATTATCACCATAATGCTTATATTATAATTATGTTCTATTACTATAATATTATTGTAATTATTATAATAATAATAGTAATGTTGGTATTTGTTAAGCAGTTACTACGTGTAGAGCACGGTTCTAAGCGCTGGGGGAGATCCAGGGTCATCGGGTTGTCCCACGTGAGGCTCACAGTCTTCATCCCCATTTGACAGATGAGGTAACTGAGGCCCAGAGCAGTGAAGTGACTTGCCCACCGTCACACTGCTGCCAAGTGGCAGAGCGGGGATTCGAACCCGTGACCTCTGACTCCCAAGCCTGGGATCTTTCCACTGAGCCAAGCTGCTTCACAGATGAGGGAACTGAGGCCCGGAGAAGTGAAATGAGTTGCCCAAAGTCACACAGCTGACAGGTGGCAGAGTCGGGGTTAGAACCCATGACCTCTGACTCCCAAGCCCGGACTCTTTCCACTGAGCTACACTGCTTCATCATGAGAATAATAATAATAATAATTTAATGACACTTCTTAAGCACTTACTGTGGGCCAAACTCTGTTCTAAGCTCTGAGGTAGATACAGCTGAGAAGCAGTGTGGCTTCGCAGAAAGAGCCCGGGCTTGGGAGTTAGAGGTCATGGATTCTAATCCCGGCTCTGCCACTTGTCAGTTATGTGACTTTGGGCAAGTCACTTCGCTTCTCTGGGCCTCATTTCTCTCATCTGTAAAATGGGGATGAAGACTGTGAGCCCCAGGTGGGACAACCTGATTACCTTGTATCTATCTACCCCAGAGCTTAGAACTGCGCTTAGCACATAGTAAGTGCTTAACAAGTACCGGCATCATTATTATTATTATTATACGAGTTAATCAGGTTGGATATCGTTCCTGTCCCATATGGGGCTCATACTCTCATTCATTCATTCAATTGTATTCATTCATTCATTCATTCATGCATTCATTCGTATATATTAAGGGCTAATTGTGTGCAGAGCTCTGTACTAAGCACTTGGAAGGTACGATACAGCAATAAGGAGAGACAATCCCTGCCCACAATGGGCTTCCAAACTAGAGGGGGGAAACGGACATCAGAACAAGTGATCAGGTGTTCAAGGTAAATGAATAAACTTATAGATATAAACATATATACACAAGTGCTGTGGGGTGGGGACAGCGGGGGAAGAGCAAAGGGAGAGAATCAGGGTGACTCGGAAAGGAAGGGGAGCTGAGGAAAAGAGGGCTCAGTCTGGGAAGACCTCCTGGAGGAGGCGAGCCTTCGATAGGGCTTTGAAGGGGGAAGAGTCGTTGTTTGGCATATTTGAGGAGGGAGGGCGGTTCCGGGTCAGAGGTAGGACGTGGGCCATGGGTTGAAGGCCGGACGGGCGAGAAGGGGGCCCGGGGAGGAGGTGAGCGGCGGCAGAGGAGCGGAGCGTGCCGGCTGCGATGGAGGAGGAGAGGAGGGAAGGGAGGTAAGAGGGGGCGAGGGGATGGACGGCTTGGAAGCCAATGGAGAGGAGATTTTGTTTGATGCCCAGGTGAAAGGGCAACCACTGGAGATTTTTGAGGAGCGGGGTGACACGTCTTGAACATTTTTGTGGAAGAAATGATCTGGGGAGCTGAGTGAAGTAAGGACTGGAGTGGGGAGAGGCGGGAGGCGGGGAGGTCGGCGAGGAGGCTGATGCGGTCACCCGGGCGGGAGAGGATGCGCGTTCGGACTAAGGTGGTAACGCTTTGGTTGGAGAAGAAAGGGTGGGTTTTAGTGATGTCGTGGAGCTGAGACCGACGAGATTTGGTGATGGATTGAATAAGCGCGTTGAATGAGAGAGAGGAGTCTAGGATAACGCCAAGGTTACAGACTTGTGAGACGGGAAGGACGGTGGGGCCGTCTACAGTGAAGGAAAAGTCAGGGGGAGGACGGGGTTTGGGTGCCCAAGGTCACACGGCAGACGAGTGGCAGAGCCGAGGTTAGAACCCATGTCCTTCCGACGCCCAAGCCCGGGCTCTAACCACTAGGCCGCGCCGCTCCTAGCGTAATCCCAGTCTTAATCCCCATTTTACAGATGAGGTAACTGAGGCGCAGAGAAGTTAAGCGACCTCGAGGTCAGGAAAAGACTTGTTTGGGATGGTGGTAGGAGGGCTCTTCACTTGGGGAGGTGCCGTCTTTGCCCCATTTGCCCGACTGCCCAGACCCGGACCCCAAATCGACGATAGTGATGATAATAACTGTGGCATTTTGTTAAGCGCTTACTATGTGCCAGGCACTGTACTAAGCTCTGGGGTGGAGACAACCGAATCAAAGGTCTTACTAATCATAGTACCTCATTTTGCAGTTGAGGTAACTGCGGCCCAGAGGAGAGAAGTGATTTGTCCAAGTTCACACCCAGACCAGTGGCAGGGCCAGGATTAGAACCCATGACCCTGTGAGTCCCAGGCCCGGGCTCTAGCCACTAGGCCGTGCTGCTTCTCCAGACCGAGGCCCAGGCAGTTCCTCACAGCTGAGAACCTCACCTCACACCCATGTCTGCATTCCTGTGATGATGATGATGATATGGTATTTGTTAAGGGCTTAATGAGTGTCAAGCACTGTTCTGAGCGCTGGGCTAGATACAAGATAATCACGTTGTCCCACGTGGGGCTCACAGTCCTAATCCCCATTTTCCAGATGAGATAACTGAGGCACAGAGAATAATAATCATAACGTTGATATTTGTTAAGCGCTTACTATGTGCCGAGCACTATTCTAAGCGCTGGGGGAGATACAAGGTAAGCAGATTGTCCCACGTGGGGCTCACAGTCTTCATCCCCATTTTCCAGATGAGGTAACTGAGGCACAGAGAAGTGAAGTGACTTACTCAGAGTCACACAGCTGACAAGTGGCGGAGCCGGGATTCGAACCCACGACCTCTGACTCCCAAGCCCGCGTTCTGTCCAATAAGCCACCGTTTCTCCCTGGGTGTGTTTGTGGCAGAAGACACCCAAGCGGAAGCAGCCTTGACTCTCTCCAGCCAATAGAGCAATGGAAGGGGATGGGGTGGGGGGTTGCCCCACTTTCGTCCTGGTTGATGCAGTGCTTTGCCCACAGTAAGCGCTTAATAAATTGATTCAGGTCTCCCACTCTTTTCCACATCACCCTCGTACTTAGGCTTGAACCCTTTAATAATGTCGGTATTTGTTAAGCGCTTACTATGTGCAGAGCACTGTTCTAAGCGCCGGGGGAGATACAAGTGAATCGGGTTGTCCCACATGAGGCTCACAGTCTTCATCCCCATTTTACAGATGAGGAAACTGAGGCACAGAGAAGTGAAGTGACTTGCCCACAGTCACACAGCTGAGAGTGGCCTCTGACTCCCAAGCCCGGGCTCTTTCCACTGAGTCGAGATGCTTTACTTACTCCTCCTTCAGCATCCCAGCACTTACACCCACTAAGCAGTGTGGGCTAGTGGATAGAGCACAGGCCTGGGAGTCAGAAGGACCTGGGTTCTAATCCTGGGTCTTCCACTTCTCCGCTGTGGGGTTTTGGGCAAGTCGCTTACCTTCTCTCTGCCTCAGTTACCTCATCTGTAAAATGGGGATGAAGACTGTGAGCTCCACGTGGGACAACCTGATTACCTTGTATCTACCCCAGCACTCGGAACAGTGCTTGGCACAGAGTAAGCGCTTAACAAATACCATCATCATCATTGTTATTAGTAACATTCACTTCTCTGGGCCTCAGTTCCCTCATCTGTAAAATGGGGATTAAGACTGAGGCCCATGTGGGACAGGGACTGCGTCCAACCTGATTAACTCGTATCTACCCCAGTGTTTACAACAGCGTTTGGCACCTAGTCAGCTCTTAACAGGTGCCTTAATTATTATAATTGCACATCATCTACTTCAGCGTGTTTGTTCCCAGTTCTCTGTGCCTTGACTTTGAAAGGGGGAAGCATTGTGAATCCGTACAATAAAATCAGTGTACTGTACAGAAAGAATCAAAAGCACACACTCTCTCTCTCTTTTAATTACATCTGTTCATCTTGTATCCATATTCACTGGGGATTTTAGTATATTGGGAAATGCATCAGAGTTGGCAATTAAGAAAGTATCTTCATCAGACATGTGTTGCCTAATACAATTTTCCTTGCAGGGAACCCCAGAGAAGGAATAATGTAGGCTAGAAAAAATCCTGAGAGGCAGGAATCTTGCTTGACTTTAAAGGCAGAGAATGAGGGTTTAGCATCCTGTTGAATTTTATACCTTTTAGAGTCTTGCAGTGTTTTTGTGCATAATAAATTTCAACAATAGTAATGGCCATGATACGTTTTGGAAAAGGCAGATAAAAATTTAAAATGAGCTGGTTCATAAGGTCTAGTGGAAAGAGCCCGAGCCTGGGAGTCAGAGGACCTGGATTCTAATCCCCGCTTCATCACTTGTCTGCTGTTTGACCTTGGGCAAGTCTTTTAACATCTCTGACACTCGGTTTCCTCATTGGAAAAATGGGGATTCGATCCCTGTTCTCCCTCCTCCTACTTAGACTTTGAGCTCCACGGAAGACAGGGACTGTCTGACCTTTTTTCTTTTTTTATGTTGGCGTTTGTTAAGTGCTTACTTTGTGCCAGACACTGTACTTAAGCTCTGGGGGAGATAGAAAGTAGTCAGGTGGGACATGATAATAATGTTGGTATCTGTTAAGCGCTTACTGTGTGCAGAGCACTGTTCTAATCGCTGGGGTAGATACAGGGGGAATCAGGTTGTCCCACGTGAGGCTCCCAGTTAATCCCCATTTTACAGATGAGGTAACTGAGGCACAGAGAAGTGAAGTGACTTGCCCACAGTCACACAGCTGCCAAGTGGCAGAGCCGGGATAGTCCCTGGGGCTCACAGCCTTAATCCCCATTTTACAGATGAGGTGACTGAGGCTCAGAGAAGTGAAGTGACACACCCAAGGTCACACAGCAAGTAAGTGGTGGAGCTGGAATTAGAACCTAGATCCTCTTAGTACCAGGCCGGGCTCTTTCCACTAGGAAACCCTGGTTCTCTGATCCAATTATCTTGTATCTGCTCTAGCTCTAATAATAATTATTAAAAAAAAAAAAAGATAATTGTAGTATTTGTTAAGCGCTTACTATGTGACCGGTACTGTACTAAACGCTGGGGTGGACATAAGCAAATTGGGTTGGACACAGTCCCTGTCCCACATGGGGATCACAGTCTCAATCCCGTGCTGGGCACATAGTAAGCACTTAACAGATCCTATCATATTCTTACCGTTATTATAGGTAGGATTTGAACTTTAATTAAGATTAACTTAATTTAAACTTAATAATCCTAAGCAGCATAATAAGCAGCACGGTGTAGTGGATCGGGCACGGGCCTGGGAATCGGAAGGTCGTGGGTTCTAATCCCAGCTCTGCCACACGTCTGCTGTGTAACTTTGGGCAAATCATTTCACTGCTCTGTGCCTCAGTTACCTCATCTGTAAAATGGGGATTGAGACTGTGAGCCCCAAGAGGGACAGGGACTGTGTCCAGCCCAATTTGCTTGTATCCACCCCGGCACTTAGTAGAATGCCTGGCACATAGTAAGCGCTTTCAAAATACCCTTCTGATTATTAATTATTACTACTACTAATCATAATGATATTAATTGAGCGATTACTATGTGGTATGCACCGTTGTCAGCGCTGGGCAGATACAAGTTCATCAGGTCCCACAAGGAGCTCACAGTCTAAGTAGGAGGGAGAACGGGGATTATTGAATCCCCCCTTTTGCAGATGAAAGTCATGAGGCACAGAGAAGGGAAGTGACTTGCCGTGGGGCATTCATTCATTCGATCGTATTTATTGAACGCTTACTGCGCGCGGAGGCCTGAAAGTCCAATACAGCAATAAAAAGAGACAGTCCCTGCCCACAACGAGCTCACAGTCTATAGGAGGGTAGACAGACAACAGTAAAAATGAGAAGCAGCGTGGCTCAGTGAAAAGAGCCCGGGCTTTGGAGTCAGAGGTCATGGGTTCGAATCCCGGCTCGGCCGCTTGTCAGCTGTGTGACTGGGCGAGTCACTTAACTTCTCTGTGCCTCAGTTACCGCATCTGTAAAATGGGGATTAAGATTGTGAGCCCCACGGGGGACAACCTGATTCCCTTGTGTCTCCTCCAGCGCTTAGAACAGTGTTCTGCACATAGTAAGCGCTTAACAAATACCAACATTAAATAAAATGACAAAGGGTTAGAGCAGGGATTAGACTCCCAGGTCCTCTGACTCCCAGGCCTGGCCTTTTCCCACTAGGCCACGGAACAGTCTAGACGGGGAGACAGATGTTAAAATAACCATAGAGCTGAGAGGAAAGAGAGAAAGCAATATTTATACAAGTTACTGCTTATTATGTATTCCAAAAAATTGCAAACCGCCTAACGTTTCACTTTGGATATGCATACAGTAATGATTTATTTCTGTTCTTTTCTATTGGAAACAAATATATTTTCTGCTCCGTTATCCAAGAACTGAAGAAAATAAAAGCAGCGCTAAATCATAGATGGTTTCTCTTTGGCTGATGGACGTAAAGAACTTTTGCCGAATTGGAAGGATCGTCAAGTGATTCCCAGGGGGTGGGATTTCACTGTGAGCTCCTTGAGGGCAGGGATTGTGTCTTCTGACTTTGTTGTACTCTCCCAAGCGTTTAGTACAGTGCTCTACTCCCAGACTGGAGGGGTCAATAAATGCTACTCCGTACGATTGTGGCGGCTGAAATGAAAAATGAGAAGCAGCATGGCGTTCTAATCCGGGCCCTGCCACTTGTCTGCCCTGTGGCCTTGGGCAAGTCACTTCACTTCTCTGGGCCTCAGTTTCCTCATCTGTAAAATGAGGATTGAGACTGTGAGCCCCACGTGGGACAGGGACTGTGTCCAACCCGATTTACTCCTATCTACCCAGTAGATAGTGCCTGGTACATAGTAAGTGCTTAACAAATGCCATTATTATTATTATTATTATTAGCATTTTACACCACCTATTTGAAATGCTACTTGTTTCTGGGGTCAGCTGTGGCATTTATTATTATTATTATAATAATAATAATGATAACAATGATGATAATACTTGCAAAAGCACTTACTAAGCTAAGCAGTGGGGTAAACACAGGAGAATCAGCTCAGAGAGAGTTCCTGTCCCACAGAGGGCTCACAGTTGAAGTAGGAGGGAGAGAACAGACTTTGAATCCCCATTCATTTGATGAGGAAACTGAAGCAAAGTGAAGTAATTTGCCCAAGGACCCACAGCGGGCAAGTGGCGGAACTGAGATTAGAACCCAGGTCCTTTGACTCCCAAGCCTGGGCTCTTTCCACTAGGCCACGCTGCTTTTAGCAACAGATTTATGGGTTTCATTCATTCATCTATTCATTCATTCAATCGTATTTATCGCGCGCTTACTGTGTGCAGAGCACTATACTAAGTGCTTGGAAAGTACAATTCGGCAACAGAGACAATCCCTACCCAACAACGGGCTCACAGTCTTAAAATGGGGAAACTGACATCAAAACTAGTAAACGGGGATCAATAGCATCGATAAAAATAAATAGAATTATAGATATATACACATCATTAATAAAATAAGTAGAATTATATACATATATACACAAAAGTGCTATGGGGGGGAAGAAGGTAGAGCAGAGGGAGGGAGTGGGGGAGATGGGGAGAGGAGGAGGAGAAGAGGAAAAGGGGAGCTCAGTCTGGGAAGGCCTCCTGGAAGAGGTGAGCTCTCAGGAGGGCTTTGAAGGGGAGAAGAGAGTTAGTTTGGCGGATGTGAGGAGGGAGGGCGTTCCAGGCCGGAGGTAGGTCGCGGGCCGGGGGCCGACGGCGGGACGGGCGAGAAGGAGGCCCAGTGAGGAGGTGAACGGCGGCAGAGGAGCGGAATGTGAGGGCTGCGATGGAGGAGGAGAGAAGGGAGGTGATGTAGGAGGGGGCAAGGGGATGGACGGCTTGGAAGCCAAGAGTGAGGAGATTTTGTTTCATATGCAGGTTGATAGGCAACCGCTGGAGATTTTTGAGGAGGGGAGTGACAGGCCCAGAGCCTTTCTGTAGAAAGAGAATCTGGGCAGCAGATTGAAGAATAGACTGAAGCGGGGAGAGACAGGAGGTGGGGAGATCAGAAAGGAGGCTGATGAAGTCATCCAGTGGGGATGGGATGAGTGATTATACTAAGCAGTGGTAACTGTTTGGATGGAGAGAAAAGGACGGATCTTGGCGACGTCGTGAAGGTGAGACCGGCAGGTTCTGGTGACGGATTGGAAGCCTGGGGTGAATGAGAGAGCGGAGTCAAGGATGACACCGAGGTCGCGGGCTTGTGAGACGGGAAGGACGGTGGGGCCGCTCACAGTGACGGGAAAGTCAGGGAGAGGACAGGGTTTGGGAGGGAAGATAAATTCATAAATTCACAATGGTTGTAATTCTTCTGTGTTTTTTCTTTTATGTGGAATCTGTGTTTTCAGTGCTTCAGCTTTACTCGTAGGTCTGTCACCGACCATTCCTTCCCTCCTCATTCTTCGATTTTTCACCCTCTGTGGGTCAGGAACTGTGTTCACTGAATTGTTTCACAAGGCTTAGAACAGTGCTTTGTATGTAGTAGACACTCATAAAATACCATTGATTGATTGAGCATATGTTTTATTTAATAAACATTTGCTCTCCAAGTTAATCAGGTTGGACACAGTCCCCGTGCCATGTGGAGTTCACAGTCTTAATCTCCATTTGACAGATGAGGGAACTGAGACACAGAGAAGTGAAGTGATTTGCCCAAGATCAAAAATGGCCTAATGCAAGACCACTGGCCTGGGAGTCAGGGGACGTGGACTTTAATCCTGCCTCCACCCTTCTCTGCTGTGTGACCCTGGGCAAGTCGCTTCACTTCTCTGGGCCTCAGTCACTTTATTTGTCAAATGGGGATTAAGACTGTGAGTCCCATGCAGGACACCCTGCTCACCTTGTATCTACCCCAGTGCTTAGAACAGTGCTTGGCACATAGTAAGTGCTGAGCAAATACTATACAGCAGACATTTGGTGGTCCAGGATTAAAACCCAGGTCCTTCTGAGTCTCAAACCTGGTCTCTAGCCCCTAGGTCATACTGCTTCATATCTGCATATCTGCTTCACATCTGCACCTGAATGATCCACTGACACATCTAAATAAATATGTCCAAAACAGAACTCATTTTCCTCACCAAACTCTGTCCTCCCTCCATCTTTCCCATATCTTTAAGCGACGCCACCTTCCTCCCCGTTCTCACAAGTCCATAACCTTGACATTATTCTCGACTCATCTCTCTCATTCAACCCACATATTCGTTCTGTCACCCAATCTCATCAGTTCTACCTTCATAACATCACTAAAATCCTCCCTTCCTTTCCATCTAAACTGCAGCTATGTTGATCCGAGGACTTATCCCAGCCTCCTGCTTCTCCCCACTCCAGTTCATACTTCACTCTCCTGCCAAACTCATTTTTCTAAAATAACCGTTTGGGCCACCTCTCTCCACTCCTCAAATCCCTCCAAGGGTTGCCCATCCACCTCCACATCAAATAGAAACTCCTCACCGTTGACTTTAAAGCCGTCCATCCCCTTGTCCCCTCCTATCTCACCTCGCTGCTCTCCTACTCCAACCCAGCCGGCACACTTTGCTCCTCGAATGCCAACCTTCTCGCTGTCCCTCCATCTCTTCTATTTCACCGCTGACCTCTTGCCCACATCCTGCCTCTGGCCTGGAACACCCTCCCTCCTCATATCATACAGGTAATTGCTCTCCCCGACTTCAAAACCTTATTGAAGGCCCATCTCCTCCAAGAGGCTTCCCTGACTAATCCCTCATTTTCCCTTCCAACCTTCTGTGTCACCTTACTCAGATCTGTCCCCTTTAAGAATTTGATATTTCCCCCACCCTCAGCCCCAGAACACACACGTACATATCCACCATTTACTTTAATGTCTGTCTCCCCCTCTAGACTGTAAGCTCCTTGTGGGCAGGGAATGTGACTACCCACTCTGTTGTACTGAATTCTCCCAAGTGCTTAGTACAGCGCTCTGCACACAGTAAGCACTCAGTAAATACCGTCGATTGAGTCACTGATATGTAAATGTTTTCTGCTTACTTGCATTACCCTTTAGATGATCAGCTCCTGATTGTTTTACTTCCACCGTGCTCCCCAAAGCACTTAACACAGTGCTCTCCACTCAGAAGTGCTCAATAAATACCCCGACTAATTGCTAAGGTTTTGGCTTGGGGAACTTAATTAAAAGGTGGATTTCCCCCCAAGACTGTAAGGTCACTGTGGGTAGGGAACGTGACTCCCAACTCTTCTGTTGTATGCTCCCGACCACTTGGTCCAGTGCTTTTATTAAATAATCATTTATTCATTGATTGACCAATCGCCTTCGGGAATGAGCCGTGCCAACATTTTATTACACCTGCTACTGATAATCCCCTCTCAGGATGGAATCTGGAGAGTTTCCAGTACTCTACCGGTCTGGGCTACGGGAGGGAGAGTGGAGCAGAGGCCTGTCTGTTCCATTCCTAGCTTGGTCAGTGGCTAGCGAGTGGAAGTCCATCTGCTGCAAGGCAAAACTCACCTGTGATGGGATGCGGTGGCACAGGAGAGAGTTGAGAGTAGAGACTCAAGTTTACTGCACGGAAGAAGGCAATGGTAAACTGCTTCCCAAGAAAACTCTATGGATCCACTACCAGAATGATGGCAGATGGAGAGCGGGGCCTTCTGGGAGAGATGTGTCCATGGCGTCGTTATGGGTCGGAAACGACTAGACAGCAGAAGACAAGACAGGCCACTGATAAGGTCTGTAATTTTTCAAATTAATCAGATTACTCATTGAAATCGGTCATCCAAACTCCAAATAGGAAGTCGTCCTTATGAGCAAAAGGGAAAAAATGAAGAAATTCACCCAACTCTAGGACTGATGAATTAAGGACTCAGGAGACCTAAAGGGGGATACGTATTCTTGTCTCCAAAGTTCGTGCCTAAAGTGGGTTAGTGAGGCTTCGCTTTTAAGATTCAGGTTGGGTCCAGTGCAAAGAGCCAGAGAACCTGGATTCTAGTGTCAGCTCTGCCGTTGGCTAGCTAGGTGACCTTGGGTAAGTCACTTAACTTCTCCGACACTCAGCCCCCTCATCTCTAAAATGGGGAACGGTTATCTGCTCACCCTTCCCCTTAGACTGTGAGCTCCGTCTGGAACAGGGACTCAGTCCCATCTGATTATCCTGTATCTACCCCAGAGCTAAGTGCAGCTTTTGGTATGTATTGAGTGTTTAATAAACGCCATAATTATTATCGGTGCCACCGTCAACTGAAGGAGCAAAGAAGTGCATCCTTCCTAGAATGTGTCAACTAAGATATTTTTTCAAAGAGTATAATTATAAGAAGAGTTAGAGAACTATTTTTAATAACTTACTGGTGATAACGTTTTGTAACTTCAAATCCTTGTTGTCCGTGGCTGACTGCTTTATCAGACAATTTGTTGGGTTGTTTGAGCAAATTTCTCGTAATATTGAAATGCTAAGTCTCCTAGATATCACGTGTCTCTTTTGTCGCTCATTAAGTAAGTAGTTCATAGGAAGCACCTTGCTAAACATGACCACATAAACGTGGCTGGCTCAGATCTTTCCCTGCTGCGAAAGGATGATTGCAGATCTGCAGGTAGATAATTAACGGGCTTGGGACTAGGGAACTATTCCCAATAGGAAATAATCATAAAATTAGATATTGCTTTTTCTGGGCACTGCCCACGTTTTCATAAACCAAAAGCGCCCTCCTATCATCGGAAACTTCTGTTGCAGTCTCAATGCTAAAATAAGAGCAGTCTTGAATGTCGCCTAATCACGGAGTCAGAATTTTCTAGGGCATCTTCAGGGATGTTTTTCGGCTCCACCTTCCCAATATCGCTAAAATCTGCCCTTTCCTCTCCATCCAGAGCGCTACCACATTAATCCACTGATTTTATCACCCTCCTCGCTGACCTCCCAGCCTCCTGCCTCTTCCCCACTCCAGTCCAGATTTCACTCTGCTGCCCAGATCAGTTTTCTAGAAAAACGTTGAGACCCATGTTTCCCGCTCCACAAGAAGCTCCAGTGGTTGCCCATCCACCTCCGTATCAAATAAAAACTCCTCTCCCAAGTAAGGGCTCAGTACAGTGTTCTGCACACAGTAAGCTCTCAATAAATGTGACTGACTGAATGAATGAATTGAATGAATACTGATCTTCTCAAGTCAGCTTTCTCATTTTTTTAAATTTTTGTATCATAATTTCTGCTAACTTGGCGCGTTATACTTTGGATCGTAATGAGAATCGATTGTCTATTTCAAAGAGTAGTGCACTTCTCTAATTACTCATAAATAAATATGATTCTTAAATTGTTTCATCAATTCAAATACCATTATAAACACGATCCACCGTGAGCCTATCAAAAGTCGGGGGCTGGGTCACTTCATCTCGTAGAATTTGAGGATCGATCAGCTTCACAGAGGGAAACTCGTCTCTCAGATTCCCAACCAGATCGATCGGCGGTATTTATTAGTAATATTGGTATCTGTTAAGCGCTTACTAAGTGCCAAGCACTGTTCTATCAGGTTGTCCCATGTGAGGCTCACAGTCTTAATCCCCATTTTACAGATGAGGGAACTGAGGCACAGAGAAGTGAAGCGACCTGCCCACAGTCACGCAGCTGAAAAGTGGCAGAGCCGGGATTCGAACCCATGACCTCTGACTCCCAAGCCCGTGCTCTTTCCACTGAGCCAAGTTTGAGCCCTTACTGTGTGCCGAGCACTGTACCAAGTGCTTTCAGGGGTAACAGTAATAATAATTATGGTATTTGAAAAGTGCTTACTATGTTACAACCGCTGTTCTAAGTGCTGGAGTAGATACAAGGTAATCAGGTTCTCCCATGTGGGGCTCACAGTCTTAATCCCATTTTCCAGATGAGGTCACTGAGGCACAGAGAACTTAAATGGCTTGCCCAAGGTCATTCAGCAGACAAGTGAAGGAGCGGGGATTAGAACCCACGTCATCCTCTGACTCCCAAGCCTGTGCTCTTGCCACTCAGCCACTCTAGAAATCAATCAATTAATTAACTGATCAATCAGTTGCATTTCTAGAGTGTTTACTGTTTGCAGAGCATTGTAGTAAGTGCTTGGGAAAGTACACCAGAGATTTTGGACACTTTCCCTGCCCACGATGAGTTTGCAGTCTAGAGATCAATCAATCAGTCAGATTTATTGAGTGCTTACTACGTGTAATAATATTGTTGGTATTTGTTTAGCGCTTACTATGTGCAGAGCACTGTTCTAAGCACTGGTGTAGATACAGGGTCATCAGGTTGTCCCACGTGAGGCTCACAGTTAATCCCCATTTTAGAGATGAGGGAACTGAGGCCCAGAGAAGTGAAGTGACTCGCCCACAGTCACTCAGCTGACAAGTGGCGGAGCCGGGATTCGAACCCATGACCTCTGACTCCCAAGCCCGGGCTCTTTCCACTGAGCCACATACTCTACCAATTACTTGGGAGAATATAACACAGTAGAGTTGGTAGACACGTTCCCTGCTGACAAAGAGCTTATAGTCTAGAGGGGGAGACAGACATTATTATAAATAGATACATTACAAATATGTTCCTTAGTGCTGTGGGGCTGAGGGAGGGGTGAATAAAGGGTGCAAATCCCAGTTCCGGGGTGATGCAGAAGAGAGTGGGTAAAGAGGAAATGAGGACCGAAAAATGAACTATCTTCTGGATTAATCTCTTCTGGAAATCCATGGATTTAGCCTCTTTGCTGTCCACATATTAATCTTTATTAATGTTGTATTATTCTACATTAAATTTAGAATATTAGCTCCTTTGATACTCACCCTAGCCCCACGGCGTTTATACCCATATGGTTATTCTTTACTATGTCCCCTATATGTAATTCATTTTAATGTCTGCCTTCCCCCGTAGACTGTAAGATCCTTTTTTATGATATCTGTTGAACGTTTACTCTGTGTCAAACACTGTTCTAAGCGCTGGGATAGATACGAGTTAATTAGATTGGACACAGTCCCCGTCCCATATGGAGCTCACAGTCTAAAGAAGAGGGAATGCGGGAGAATGGAGGCACAGAGAAGTGAAGCGACCAGCCCAAGGCCTCGCATAGCGTGCAGTTGGCAAAGCTGGGATTAGAACCCAGCTCCTCCGACTCCCAGGCCCCCGTTCTTTCCACTAGGCCTCCCTGTTTCTCGAGGGCAGGGATCGCCTCTACCAACTCCAACGGACTGTACTCTCCCGAGGGCGCAGTGCAGTGCTCTGCACGCAGTGAGTGCTCAGTAAATGCCATATCGATTGATTGGCTTGCATCTTGTACTTTTGGTGTACTTTCCCGAATGCTCAGGACAGCACAGTGCACTTAGACAGTGCTCTGTAAACGCCACTGCTTCCAACCTACTACAATAAAAAGCAAAAATGGGAAGAGAACACCTGCGAAGTCTCCTCCAAAACCTCCAATGGCTGCTTATTCCACCTCAAGCAGGAAGTCCTGACTGCGGGTGTTATGGTCCTCGATCGGCCCCCTCTGTCATATTTCTCCTCTCTCTTTTCCCTGGTCCACAGCCCCCACTGCTTCTTTCTCTCTAGCTAAGCTACTTATCATTCCTCCTTCTCTCCTCTCCCCCTCCTACCTCTTACTCACATCCTTCCTCCTGTCTGGAATTCCCTCCCTCTTCATATCTGACAGATACAATTCTCCCCATCTTCCAAGCCCTACCGAGGTCACATCAGAAGCAGAATGTGTAGTGGGTAGAGCCTGGGCCTGGGAGTCAGAAGGTCATGGGTCTAATCGCGGCTCTGCCACTTGTCTGCTGTGTGGCCTTGGGTAAGTCACTTCAGTTCTCTGGGCCCAAGTGACCTCATCTGGAAAATGGAGATAATGACTGTGAGCCCCATGGGGACAGGGACCGTGTCCAACGCGATTTGCTTTCATTCACCCCAGCGCTTAGTTCAGTGCCTGGCACATAGTAAGCGCTTAACAGCTTTATTTATACTGATACTCTTGATGCCTGTTTACTTGTTTCGATGTCTGTCTCCCCACTTCTAGACCGTTGAGCCCATTGTAGGCAGGGTTTGTCTCTCTCTGTTGCTGAACTGTATTTTTCAAATACTTAGAACAGCGCTCTGCACAGAGTAAGCGCTCCGTAAATACGATTGAGTGAATGAATGAACAAATACCATTATTAATATTATATTACCTCCTCCAGAAGACCTTTGGTGATTAATTTCTAATCAATCCATCGATCAACCAATGATATTTATTGAACACTTAGGTGTGCAGAATGCAGTACTAAGCTCTTGGGAGAGTACAATGCAACAGAGTTGGGAATAATAATGATGATGGTATTTGTTAAGTGCTTATTCTGCATCAGGCACTGTTCTAAGCGCTGGGGTAGATTCAAGTTGTGCTCTCTGACTTCAAGGAGCTTACAGTCTAACTTTCCCAGAAACCAGGTTGTTTTCTTAGCCAAATCCTCCACGATCACCCAAATCAAAAATCTCAAGAGAAGTAGTGTTTACCAGACAAACTTTCCCCACTCTTCAGTAGCAGCAGATTTTTACTGAGCCCTCGCCGCGTGCCATGCACCGTACTGAACACTTGGGAAAGTATGAGGGAGACTCAAGAAACCTTCCCTACCTATAAAGAGATTACACGCTAAAATAATAAGATGTGCGGCATTAAATAGCTTGGGGGTGTGAGTCCTATCATGCAATTTCCCAGTAGGGATGATAATTGTGGTACTCGTTAAGCACTTACTATGTGCCAAGCACTGTACTAAGCACTGAGTAGATGCAAGATGTCGTGGTCAGTCACAGTCCCTCATGAAGTCTGGGAACAGAGGTATTTAATTCCCACTTTACAGATGAGGAGATGAGAGACCACCGGTTGATCGACTGGTTGATTAATAATAATGTTGGTATTTGTTAAGCGCTTTACTATGTGCCGAGCACTGTTCTAAGCGCTGGGGTAGATACAGGGTAATCAGGTTGTCCCATGTGAGGCTCACAGTTAATCCCCATTTTCCATATGAGGGAACTGAGGCACAGAGAAGTGAAGTGACTTGCCCACATTCACCTAGCTGACAAGTGGCGGAGCCGGGATTCAAACCCATGACCTCTGACTCCCAAGCCCAGGCTCTTTCCAATGAGCCACGCTGCTTCTCTACTGGTTTAACTTCTCTACTGGATTAACTGGCTCAAGGTCACCCAGCACTCGAGGGGCAGAGCCAGGATTAGAGCTCAGGTCCTCAAACTCCCAGATCCTTGCTCTTGCCATTGGGCCACACTGCTTCTCCAGTGTGTCTTTCATGTGGCTTTTGATTTTTTCCTCCCTTTTCCTTGGCTTCCTGCCTGTAAAATCCTCCATCTACAATCACAGGTGCCTTCCTTCGCAAGCAAAACTGTAGCCAGTTGCAATTACGTATGTAGAAGTTTCTGAGAAACAAGTAAAAGTCCATCAAAATCCAAATAATTTCGTTCGAGGAGAAGAAAGAGAGGCTAGCGTATGTATGGGAACTGCATTATGATGTGACAGCGGTGGGGGGAAGATGAATAGGATATTACGAGGCTACTGAAAAATGTGTTTAAAAGTTTCTAGAATTTCTCCTTTAGCTGAAGGGCGACAATTATTTGGAAACAGCATCTGACACAAGTTTGGTCCTGATCATTTTTTTTTTTTTCCATTTATTATTTATTCTTGCTGCAGAAGAAACTCCCTGCTTTCACTGTCACAGTGGCTGTTATTTTATTCTTTTCTCTAAGGAGAGGGAATGAGTGGTTGTTAACTAGCAATTACCATTCATGTCTGTCAGGACACAGTTCAAGCAGCCAAAGGGAATTCATGCTAAGCAAGGAAATTCAGGGAGTCTGTCTTGCTTTTCAGAAGAGGGGCAATTTTGGACATTAGTGGAATGAAAGGTCCCCAAAATAAAGTCGTTTAGGCATCATCTACTAGTTCTAACGAATCAGAGGCCTGAAACTTCAGAATAACTGGGCGTTGTCTCTGCCTTTGAGGAGCTTACAGTCTTAATACTGTAAACAGGGTAGCCTAGTGAAGCAGCGTGGCTCAGTGGAAAGAGTCTGGGCTTTGGAGTCAGAGGTCATGGGTTTGAATCCCGGCTCGGCCACTTGTCAGCTGTGTGACTTTGGGCAAGTCACTTAACTTCTCTGTGCCTCAGTTACCTTATCTGTAAAATGGGGATTAAGACTGTGAGCCCCACGTGGGACAACCTGATTCCCCTGTGTCTAACCCAGTGCTTAGAACAGTGCTCGGCACATAGTAAGCGCTTAACAAATACCAACATTATTATTATTATTAGTGGAAAAGAGCTCGGGTTTGGAAGTAAGAGGATGTGGGTTCGAATCCTAGTTCTGCTATTTTGCTGTGTGGAACTCGGCCAAGTAACTTAACCACTCTCGGACTCCGTTTCCTCGATCAATCAGTGGTATTTATTGAGCACTTACTGTGTGCCGAGAACTGTAATAAGCTCTTGGGACAGGACAATAATAAAGGAGTTGGTAGACAACATTCCCCACCCATAGTGGGGAACTCCACTTCAAGTTTATCCTTGCCTGCTTTAACTCTGCCTTCTCCTCTGCCCGGCAAAACTATTTCTCCAGCCCTCTTGACGCCCATGCCCATCACCCTTCCCAGTGGTTCCAGACATTTAATGCCTTCTTGTCTTCCTGTCTCCCCCATCCCTTGCCCCTAGTGACCTGGCCACTTACTTCATCAATAAAATTGACACTATCATCTGTGTTCCCTCCCCAAAATCTCCCTTGCCTCTCCAGTCCCTCCCCTCTCCTCTCCTGCCCCTTGTTTAACTCTCCCATCTTTCCCAGCAGTATCTCCAGAGGCCATCTCCTGCCTTCTCTCAAAATCCACCCTCTCCACCTGCACATCTGGCCCTATTCCCTAGCACCTCATCAAAACACTTGCCCGCCCCTTCCTGTCCTCCCTAACTGCATCCTCAACTGTTCACTCTCTAATGGCTACTTCCCCACTGCTTTTAAACATACCCATACCTCCCCTATCCTAAAGAAAACCCTCCCTTATCTCCACGGTTCCCTCCAGTTATCTTCCCATCTCCCTCCTACCATTCTTCTCCAAACTCCTTGAGCGAGCTGCCTATCCCTAGAGAAGCAGCGTGGCTCAGTGGAAAGAGCCCGGGCTTGGGAGTCAGAGGTCATGAGTTCGAAGCCCGGCTCCACCGCTTGCCAGCTGGGTGACTTTGGGCGAGTCACTTAACTTCTCTGTGCCTCAGTTACCTCATCTGTAAAATGGGGATTAAAACTGTGAGCCCCACGTGGGACTACCTGATCGCCTTGTATCCCCCCAGTGCTTAGAACAGTGCTTTGCAGATAGTAAGCGCTTAACAAATACCACCATTATTATTATTATTATTGTTATGCCCACTGCCTCAAGTTCCTCTCCTCCAGTTCTCTCCTTGACCCCTTCTGATCTGACTTCCATCCTCTTCACTCTACAGAAGCCACACTCTCAAAGGTGACCAATGATTTCCCCTTGCCAAATCCGACAGCCTCTACTTCATCCTAATCCTCCTCGACCTTTCAGCTGCCTCTGTCACTGTGGACCACTCCCTTCTTCCGGAAACGTTATCCAACCTCGGCTTCCCTGACACCTTCCTGCCTTGGGTTCTCCTCCTGTCTTCTGGCTGCTCATTCTCAGTCTCTTTTGTGAGCTCCTCCTCACCACCCATCCCATAACTTTGGGGGTCCCTCAAGGTTCAGTTCTGGGATCCCTTCTATTCTCCATCTCCACCCACTCCCTCAGAAAACTCATTTACTCCCATGGCTTCAACTATCACCTCTATGCTGATGACACCCAAACCTCTATCTCCATCCCTGATCTCTCTTCCTCTCTGCAGTCTCGCATCTCCTCCTGCCTTCACGACATCTTAACTTGGATGTCCTCCCATCACCTCAAACTCAATATGACTAAAACTGAACTTCTCATTCTCTCACCCAAACCCTGTCCTTCTGCTTACTTTCCCATCACTGCTGTCGGCACCACCATCCTTCCTGTCTCACAAGCCCATAACCTTGGCATTATTCTTGACTCCTCTCTCTTTCTTTCCACATATGTATTCAAGCCCTCACTAAATCCTGTCAGTTCTACCTTCACAAATCCACCCCTTCCTCTCCCTCCAAGCTGCTACCAAATTAATGCAAGCGCTTACCCTATCCCGCCTCGATTGTATCAACCTCCTTGCTGAGCTCCCTGCCTCCTTTCTCTCCTCATTCCTGTCCATACTCCATTCCGCTGCCTGATCATTTTCCTTCAAAAACGTTCAGACCGTGGTTCGCCACTCCTCAAATAAGTCCAGTTGTTGCCCATCCACCTCCACGTCAAACAAAAGGTCCTCACCATTGACTTTAAAGCACTTAATCACATTGTCCCCTCCTACCTCACCTTGCTACTCTCCTACTACAACCCATCCCACACAATTCATTTCTCTAGTCCCTACCTTCTCACCGGGCCTCCATCTTGTCTATCTTTCCACCGACCTCTCTCCCACATCCTACCTCTGACCTGGAAAGACCTCCCTCCTCATATCAGAGGGGTAATTCCTCTCCCCAATTCAAAACCTTATTGAAGTCCCATCTCCTCCAAGAAGTCTTCCCTGACTAAGCCTTCCTCTTCTCTTCTCCCACTTCCTTCTGCACTGCTCTTATGTGCTCCTTCATTCATCCTCCCTCTCATCCATACATCATATAAGCGTATATCTGTGTACATCTGTAATTAATTAAATCTATTTATTTATATTAGTGTCTATCTCCCCGCCTCTAGACTGTGAGCTTGTTGTGGGAAGGAATGTGTCTGTCTGTTGTTGTACTGTACTCTCCAAAGTGCTTAGGAGAGTGCTTTGCACACTGGAAGTGCTCAGTAAATATGATTGAATGAATGATAAACAATCTCACAGTCTAGAGGACAAGCTTATAGTCTTAGTTTTTTCTGAATACACTATTTGTAAATATTTCTACATCTGCCCCCTCTTCCATAATAATAATGGTTGCTGTTATTATTATGATATTTATTAAGCATTTACTATGTTCATTCATTCAATAGTATTTATTGAGCGCTTACTATGTGCAGAGCACTGTACTAAGCGCTTGGAATGTACAAATCGATAACAGATAGAGACAGTCCCTGCCCTTTGATGGGCTTCAGTATGTGCCAGGCACTATATTATGCACCGGGGTAGATACTAGCAAATCGGGATGGACTCAATTCCTGTCCCACTTGGGGCTTACAGTTTCAATCTCCATTTCACAGATGAGGTAACTGAGGCATAGAAAAGTGAAACGACTTGCCCGAGGTCATACAGCAGCAAGTAACAGAGCTGGGTTTAGAACCCCTGACCTTCTGACTCCCGGGCCCGGGCTCTCTCCACTAACCATACTGCTTCTCGGCAGAGTCAGCTCCTTGTGGGCAGAGAACATGTCCATCAATCGATCGATCAATCGTATTTATTGAACGCTTACTGTGTAGAGAGCACATTACTAAGCGCTTGGGAGAGTGAGATATTATAGAGTTGGTAGACACGTTCCCTGCCTCACGATGAGTTTACAGTCTTGAGGGGGAGACAGATCTGAGTAGAAATAAATAAATGACAGATATGGATATAAGAGCTGCGGGGCTGAGGGAGGAGGGAATAAAGGGAGCAAATCAAATTCCAAGGCAAAAGGGAGTGGGAGGAGAAAAGATGAGGGCTTAGGTAAGTCCCAGACTTTGCGGCTTAAAACTGTGCATCAACCCCCTCCTCTCCCCGCCCTCCGGGTGCTCAGTAAATGCTCTAACGACCAGAGTGCTGCTGGTTTATGCTTTAAGATTTCTGGTTTACTGGTGCCGAGCCCAGCCACTCCCCATTTCACAATTTCATAGAGGAAGAAATGGGAAAAATCATAGATTTGTGGATTTTTCCGAAAGTGCTTGTTTGCTCAAGCACGTCTCCAGGAAATTGTGTCCAGAACAACTTTACGATGGGGATAAAAATGGTTTTGAGATCATCTGGGTGCACTGGCAGGCTCCTAACAGAGACTCTTGAGGGGTTGAAGACGGAAGGAAAGGAGAAGACAACATTTATCCTTCCCACTACTCAGAAACAACTGTATATTCAGGTCAACAAAAAAGACTCTCATATACCAGTTTTACTTCTAAATCTCTCTCTCCTTTTACACGGCAAGTTTTCTAAAATAGCCATCCTCGGGAAATTAACAAGATTCTACCTTCTCCCTCACATGCATATTCATTTTCTTCTGTTCCCTATGGTTAGGAGCACAGTGATCCTGAAAGAACTTTTCTGCTTTTGATATTTCATCACAGTCATTTAATACTGGATTAAAGTTCACGAAGCCTTCATTTTTCCAAAGGTTACTGCTCTGTTCATTTAAACTTTGAGCAGAACCGTTTTAAAGGAATTTTTTTCTTTTTTGCGATAACTACTCTGATGGGACTATGGAAATGAGTCCATTGTGAAATGGTACACTGACCCATCCTTTGACAACTTCCCTAGGGTGTAAGCTCCTTAATGGAAAGAGCCCGGGCTTGGGAGTCAGAGGACTTGGGTTCTAATCCCGACTCTGCCACTTGCCTGCTGTGTGACCTTGGGTAAGTCACTTTACTTCTCTGGGCCTCAGTTCCCTCATCTGTAAAATGGGGATTAAGACTGTGAGCCCCACGTGGGACAACCTGATTACCTTGCATCTACCCCAGCGCTTAGAACAATGCTTGGCACATACTAAGTGCTTAACAAATACCATTATTATTACTAATATTATTATTGAGGGCGGGAAACATGTTCACTTCTCATTCTGTGCTTTCTAAGGACTGTTCCTTCCACTGCAAAATGAGGATTCGAAACCTGTTCTCCCTCCTATTTAGACTGTGAGCCCCATGTGGGACAGACACTGTGTCCCCCTGAATAACTTTAATCTAACCCAGCGTTGAGCACAGTGCTTCAAACATAATAAGCCCTTAACAAATACCATTTTTTTAAAAAAGCTTACAGCCTAGAGAGGGAGACAGACATTAAGACGAGTGAATAAATGATAATGGTAATTCATATTATTTGTGGTACTTGTTCCTTCAGTAGTATTTATTGAGCACTTACTATGTGCAGATCACTGGGCTCACTATGTGCCGGGTACTGTACTAAGCACCAGGGTAGATATAAAGACATGAGTTCTAATCCTTGCCCCACCACTTGTCTTCTGTGTGGCCTTGGGCAGGTCACTTCACTTCTCTGAGCCTCAGTTCCCTCATCTGTATAATGGGGATGAAGACTTTGAGCCCACGTGGGACAGGGACTGTATCCAACCCGATTTGCTTGTATCCATGTCAGTGCTTAGTACAGTGCCTGGCACATAGTAAGCGCTTAATAAATCATTATTATTATTATACAAGCTAATCAGGTTGGACACAGTCCCTATCCCGCATGAGGCTCACAATCCTAATCCTCATTTTACAGATAAAGTAAGTGAGGTCCAGGGAAGGGAAGTGACTTTCATTTATTCATTCGTATTTATTAAATGTTTACTATGTGCAGAACACTGTACTAAACGTTTGGAAATTACAATATAGCAAATGAAGAGAGACAGTCCCTGCTCACAATAATAATAATAATGATGATGGTATTTGTTAAGCACTTACTATGTGCCAAGCACTATTCTAAGCACTGGGGTAAATACAAGGTAATCAGGTTACCCCACGTGGGGCTCACAGTCTTAATCCCCATTTCACTGATGAGGTAACTGAGGCACAGAGAAGTTAAGTGACTTGCCCAGAGTCACCCAGCTGGCAAGCGGCGGAACTGGGATTAGAACCCATGACTTAGGACTCCCAAACCTGCGCTCTTTCCACTGAGCCACGCTGCTTCTCTTCTCACAACAGGCTCACGATCTAGAGAAGTGGAGAAAGACATCAATACAAATAAACAGAAACCAATATAAGTAGAATTATATGTATATATAAGGGCTGTAGGGTGGGGAGAGGGGAGAAGAGCAAAGGGAGAGAGGCAGGGTGATGTGGAAGGGAGGGGGAGCTGAGGAAAAGGGGCTGAGTCTGGGAAGACCTCCTGGAGGAGGTGCGCCTTCAGTTGGTCTTTGAAGTGGGGGAGAATAATTGGCGGACTTGAGGAGGGAGGGTGCTCCGGGCCAGAGGCAAGACGTGGGCCAGGGGTCGGCGGTGGGACAGATGAGGAGGAGGCCCAGCGAGGAGGTGAGCGGCACCAGAGGAGCGGAGCGTGCGGGCTGCGATGGAGGAGGAGAGAAGGGAGGTGAGGTAGGAGGGCTTTAAAGCCCACGATAAGGAGTTTTTGTTTGATATGGAGGTGGATAGCAACCACTGGAGATTTTTGAGGAGGGGGATGACCTGCCCCGAACGTTTCTGTAGAAAGATAATCCAAGCAGTGGAGTGAAGTACGCACTGAAGTGGGGAGAGGCAGGAGGTTGGGAGATCAGAAAGGAGGCTGATGCAGTCATCCAGGAGGGATAGGATGAGTGATTGTACTAATGTGGTAGCCGTTTAGATGGAGAGGAAAGGATGGATCTTGGTGACTTTGTCCCCTCTTCCAAGCCCTACTGAGAGCTCACCTCCTCCAAGAGGCCTTCCCAGACGGAGCCCCTCTTTCCCTCTGCTCCCCCACCTTCCCCTCCCCCCCCACCGTCTGCTCTTCCCCCTCCCCTCAGCACTGTGCTCATTTGTATATATTATTACCCTATTTATTTTGTTAATGAGGTGTACATCCCCTTGATTCTATTTATCTTGATGATATCTTGTTTTTGTTTTGTTCTGTTTTGCTTTGCTGTCTGTCTCCCCCGTTTAGACCGTGAGCCCGTCACTGGGCAGGGATTGTCTCTAACTGTTGCCGAATGGTACGTTCCAAGTGCTTAGTACAGTGCTCTGCACATAGCGAGTGCTCAATAAATACTATTGAATGAATGAATGAATGAGAGGATTTGGTGATAGATTGGATATGCGGGGTGAATGAGAGAGCAGAGTCAAGAATGACACCAAGTTTGTGGGCCTTTGAGATGGGAAGGATGGTGGTGCCGTTCACAGTGATGGGAAAGTTCAGGAGAGGACAGGGTTTGGGTGGGAAGGTAAGGAGCTTTGCCCAAGATCGCACAACAGACAAGTGACGGAACTGGGATTAGAACCCAGGTCCTTCTGACTTCCAGGCTTGCGCTTGATCCAGACCTTTGCACGCTAGACTGGAAGCTCATTATGGGCAGGAAACATGCCTGCTAATTCTGCTGTATCGTAATAATAATAATAATGTTGGTATTTGTTAAGCGCTTACTATGTGCAGAGCACTGTTCTAAGCGCTGGGGGAGATACAGGGTAATCAGGTTATCCCACGTGAGGCTCACAGTTAATCCCCATTTTACAGATGAGGTAACTGAGGCACAGAGAAGTGAAGTGACTTGCCCACAGTCACACAGCTGCCAAGTGGCAGAGCCGGAATTCGAACCCATGACCTCTGACTCCCAAGCCCGGGCTCCTTCCACTGAGCCACGCTGCTTCTCTACTCTCCCAAGCGTTTAGTACAGAGCTCTGCACATAGTAAGCACTCAATAAATACCATTGATTGATTGACTGATTGACTGCATTGCAGGCAGTGTGCATTCATAAATGCTGTTACTACAACTATTAATCAATCAATCAATAAATCAATGACATTTATTGAGCTCTGGGACACAAAGACCATAATGATACTATAAAAAGGCCCTGCCTGCTTGACTGTCTGCATTTGGGAACATTTCCAGGACAGTGCCCTTCTTCAAGAATTTAATCAGTGATTTCTCAGCTGATGGGAAGAAACATTTTTAATATTTTCCTTGGGTTCCGTTTTTAGCTGCGTCAGTAACTTTCACGATTGCAAGCGTTTGCAAAACCCCAGCGATTTGGAAAAAGCAACCGGCAGCTCCTTATGCCCCCACCTTCCAACCCCTGTGCGACGTGCCTTCCAAAACTGGTTCTAATCCCTATGCATTTGGGCTCTAATCCCAGCTCCACCACTTGTCTGCGGTGAGACCTGGGGCAAGTCACTTCTCTGTATCTCGTCTGACACACAGTAAGCACTTAACAAATTATTATTATTTTTATTACCACTGAGCCTGGGAGCCCCACATGGGACGAGGACTGTGTCCAACTCAATTAGCTTGTATCCACCCCGGCGTTTAGTACGGTGCCTGACACGTAGTAAGCGCTTAACAAATCTCATCATCAAACCGATCGAATATATCGATCCCGGGCTTTGTTTGAGGATCAGTCATTGAGGTGGAATCAGGAGGGCTCTTCAGCAGTACGAATTCCTTGTTATCACCCTCCTCCCCTTTTTGTTCCTTCCCTCAGTCCATCTTCAAAATGATAAAGGTTCCTCTGGTCTCGAGGACTCTTCTTCTTGGATCCAGCAATCATATTTATTGAACGCTTACTGTGTGCAGAGCACTGTTTAAGCGATTGGGAGAGTACAATAGAGCGGCGTGGCTTAGTAGATAGAGCATGGGCCTGGGAGTCAGAAGGACCTGGGTTCTAATCCCAGTTCTGCCACTTATCCACTGTGTGACTTTGGGCAAGTCATTTCACTTCTCTGGGCCTCAGGTACCTCATCTGGAAAGTGGGGATTAAGACTGGGGACCCCATGGGGGACAGGGACTGCATCCAACCTGATTAACTTGTATCTACCCTAGTGCTTAGAATAGTGCTGGGCACATTGTAAGTGCTAAACAAGTACTATTATCTTAATTATTACTATTATTAACAGAGTTGGTAGACATATTCCCGGTTTGTATGTCCTACTATCACCTCAAACTCAACATGTCTAAAACAGAGCTCCTTATCTTCCCACGCCAAGCTTATTGTGCCCTGATTTGCCCATCACAGTAGACAACACTACCAAACTTCCCCGTCTCACAGGTCAGTAACCTTGACGTTATCCTTGACTCATCGTTCTTCCTCAATCACATATTCAACCTCACCAAATCCCGTCGGTTCTACTTTCACGGGGTAGCTAAAGTCCCCCCATCTCCCTCCTTCCAAACGGCTATTAAGCTGCTGTAAGCACTTATCATTAATAATAATAATAATAATGTTGGCATTTGTTAAGCACTTACTATGTGCAGAGCACCGTTCTAAGCGCTGGGGTAGATACAGGGTAATCTGATTGTTCCACATGAGGCTCATAGTTTTAATCCCCATTTTACAGATGAGGTCACTGAGGCACAGAGAAGTTAAGTGACTTGCCCACAGTCACACAGCTGCCAAGCGGCCGAGCCTGGTTTCGAACCCATGACCTCTGACTCCCAAGCCCGGGCTCTTTCCACTGAGCCACGCTGCTTCTCGCCTTGACTATCGTATCTGCCTCCTCATTGATCTCCATGCCTCCTGTCTCTCCCCTCCTCCAGGCTGCGGTCTGGATCGTTATTCTCAAAAAAACCATCCATCCATCCATCCATTCATTCAATAGTATTTATTGAGTGCTTACTATGAGTGCAGAGCACTGTACTAGGCTCTTGGAATGTACAGTTCGGCAACAGATAGAGACAATCCCTGCTCAATAACGGGCTCACATCCGGTTCATATCTTCCCACAGAAGCCTCCAGTGTTTGCCCGTCCACCTCCGTGTCGACTGGAACTCATCATGGGCTTGCAGGTGATCAGTGAGCTCTCTGATTTCCCATTACAGCCCAGCCTGCACACTTCACTCCTCTAACACCAACCTAATTCTCTGAACTTCAGTCTCGTCTATCTCACCACTGACCCCTGGCCCACTTCCTGCCTCCGGCCTGGAACGCCCTCCCTCCTCAAATCCAACAGACGATGACTCTCCCCTCCTTCAAACCCATAATGAAGGCACATCTCTCCCGAGAAGCCTTTCCTGATCCCCGACTTCCTCTCCCTTCTGCATCTTCTATGCACTTTAGCACAGAGTGAGTGCTTAACAAACAACAACGTCATCACTTGGATCTGTTTAATCACTTGATATTCACCCCACCCTAAACCCCACAGCGCTTTGGAGGGTAGGAGGTTCCCCCCTCATCCCGGACCTATCCGACACTCCCCTCGAGCCAGTCGCCTTTTATTTATTTATACTGCAATCTATTCATTTATATAAATGTCTGTCTCCCCCTCTAGACTGTAAGCTCCTTGTGGGCAGGGAATGTGCCTGTTCTTTTCTTCTATTTTACTCTCCCAAGAGCTTAGTCCAGCACTCTGCACCCAGTAAGCGCTCAAGAAGTGAACGATTACTTCACTCTCTCTCTCAGGCCCAGATCTGTTTTGTTTTTTTGTCTGTCTCCCCTGTTTAGACTGTGAGCCCGTCGTCCTATCTGTTGCCAAATTGTACATTTCAAGCGCTTAGTACAGTGCTCTGCACATAGTAAGCACTCAATAAATATGACTGAATGAATGAATCTGGAGCTGAATGGGCTGGAGGCGGAAGCCGCGGAGGAGAAGGCGCACCGTGGCATAGAGAAGCAGCGTGGCTCAGTAGCAGGAACCCGGGCTTGGGAGTCAGAAGTCGTGGGTTATAATCCTGGCTCCGCCACTTGTCTGCTTTGTGACCCTGGGCAAGTCACTTCACTTCTCTGGGCCTCAGTTCCCTCATCTGTAAAATGGGGATTAAAAGCGTGAGCCCCATGTGGGACAATCTCATTACCCTGTATCTACCCCAGTGCTTAGAACGGTGCTTGGCACATAGTAAGCGCTTAACAAATGCCATAGTTAGTATTAGTGTATCCTTATACTCTACCATTTCCCCTAGCCATAAATGATTTTAATGTCTGTATCCTTAATATCCCGGCTAGACTACCGTGTCAGCCTTCTCTCTGACCTCCCTTCCTCCTCTCTCGCCCTGCTCCGGTCTATCCTTCACTCCGCCGCCCGGCTCATCTTCCCGCAGAAACGATCTGGGCCTGTCACTCCACTTCTTAAACAACTCCAGTGGTTGCCCATCGACCTCCGCTCCAAACAAAAATTCCTCACTCTAGGCTTCGAGGCTCTCCGTCCCCTTGCCCCTTCCTACCTCTCCTCCCTTCTCTCTTTCCACCGCCCACCCCGCACGCTCCGCTCCTCCGCCGCCCGCCTCCTCGCCGTCCCTCGGTCTCGCCCGTCCCGCCGTCGACCCCCGGGCCTCGTCCTCCCGCGGTCCCGGAACGCCCTACCTCCTCGCCTCCGCCAGACCGATTCTCTTCCCCTCTTCCAAACCCTACTTAAAACTCACCTCCTCCGAGAGGCCTTCCCAGACCGAGCTCCCCTTCTCCCTCTACTCCCTCTACCGCCCCCCTTCACCTCTCCTCAGCTAAACCCTCTTTTCCCCCTTTCCCTCCGCTCCTCCCCCTCTCCCTTCCCATCCCCTCGGCGCTGTACTCGTCTGCTCAACTGTATATATTTCCAATACCCTGTTTATTTTATTAATGAAACGTACATCGCCTCGATTCTATTCAGTCGCCATCGGTTTTTACGAGACGTTCTTCCCCTCGACTCTATCTATCGCCATCGTTCTCGTCCGTCCGTCTCCCCCGATCGGACCGTGCGCCCGTCAAACGGCAGGGACCGTCTCTATCTGTCGCCGACTTGTTCATTCCAAGATCTTAGTCCAGTGCTCTGCACATAGTAAGCGCTCACTAAATACTATTGAATGAATGAATCTAGATCATCAACTCCTTGTGGACAAGGATTGTGCCAAGCAACTCTATCATACTGTAGTCTCCCAAGCTTAGCCCAGTGCTCTGCCTACAGAAAGCGTTCAGTAGATGAGAAGCAGCGTGGCCTAGTGGATAGAACATGGATCTGGGAGTCAGAAGGCCTTGGGTTCTAATTCCGGCTCCGCCACTTGCCTGCTGTGTGACTTTGGGGAAGCCGCTTTACTTCTCTGTGCCTCAGTTCCCTCATCTGTCGAACGGGGATGAAGACTGTGAGCCTCACGTGGGACAGGGACCGCGTCCAACTCGATTCGCTTGTATCGATTCCAGCGTTGGATACAGTGCGTGGCACATAGTAGCACTGTCATTATCATTATTAATAGAGTTGATAGACATGATCCCTATCCACGAGGAGCTTATAGTTTAGCCGGGGAAGACAGGTGTTAAATTAATTGATTGAGCGGGGAACTAATTACAGATGGGGAAGTAAATAGGAGAAACAGGAGTTAGGTCAGCGTATAAGTTCACCACTAATAGCTTCTCTTCCAGATTTTAGAAGCAGTTTCGGGAAAGGCTTAATTAATTCAATTGGTTTCTAGTGAATTTGGTTAATTGGCTAGACTGTAAACTCCCTTCTAGACTATGAATTTCTTTGTGTGTGCGTGTTTTAATGGTATTTGTTTTCAAGAAATTACTATATGCCAGGCTCTCTACTAAGCACTGGGGTAGGTGCAAGCAAATCAGGTTGGACACAGTCCCTGTCCCACGTGGGACTCACAGTCTTAATCTCCATTTCACAGATGAGGCAACTGAGGCCCAGAGAAGTGAAGTGACTTGCTCAAGGTCACATAGCAGACAGGTGGTGGAGCCAGGGTTCAAACCCAGGTCCTCTGCCTCCTAGCCCATGCTCCAACCACTAGGATCCACTGCCCTCATTGTGGGCAGGGAACAACTCTGTTATATTGTACTTTCCCAAAAACCTAGTATTCCCTTCATTCATTCAGTCATATTTATTGAGTGCTTACTGTGTGCAGAGCAGTGCACGAAGGACTTGGGAGCGTACAATACAACAATTAACAGTCATATTCCTGGCCCACAATGAGTTTACAGTCTATAGTGTAGTACAGTGCTCTGCACATGGTTAGCGCTCAATAATGATCGACTGAGAGCCAATCGAGGAGTTGCAAAACCCTGCTGCTTTCCCAACATGCACTGTATATTGGAGAAGCAGCATGGCCCAGTGGAAAGAGCCCGGGCTTGGGAGTCAGAGGTCATGGGTTCTAATCCCCACTCCACCACTTGTCAGCTGTGTGATTTTGGGCAAGTCACTTCACTTCTCTGGGCCTCAGTTACCTCCTCTGTAAAATGGGGATTGAGACTGTGAGCCCCACGTGGGACAGGGACTGTGTCCAACCCGACCTGCTTGTATCCACCCCAGCGCTTAGTACAGTGCCTGGCACATAGGTAAGCGCTTAACAAATGCCATAATTTTATTTTTATATCTCCATAATCCTTTTCTTCTCAAAAGGCACTCTTTTTGTGTGCTCTGTGCATACAGGATTGGAGGAATTATGTCAACAAACTCTCCTGGACTCTCATTCAATTGTATTTATTGAGCACTTACTGTGTGCTGAGCACTGCACTAAGCGCTTGACTCTCCCAAGGGCTCAGTATGGTGCTCTGCACACAATCATCTGTAAGCTCCCAGAGGGCAGGGAACGTGTCTACCAGCTCGTAGTATATTTTCCCGAGGGAATAGCACAGGGCTCTGCAGAGAGTGAAGTGCTCAGTAAAATACAATTGATGGATAGGGAGAATAAGGTTATTATTTTCATTGAGATGAATTGCAACAAAAACTGGTCTATTAATTAACTAAATAATGAGAAGCAGTGTGGCTCAGTCGAAAGAGCACGGGGCTTGGGAGTCACGGGTCGTGGATTCTAATCCTGGCTCTGCTACTTGTCAGCTGGGTGACTTTGGGCAAGTCACTTCACTTCTTTCTCTGTGCCTCTGTTCCCTCATCTGTAAAATGGGGATTAAGACTGTGAGCCCCACGTGGGACAACCTGATTACGCTGTATCTCCCCCAGAGTTTAACCAGTGCTTGGCACATAGTAAGTGCTTAACAAATACCTTTTTTTAAAAAAAAATTATCTTAATCAAGTTTTGTTACAAAAAGTGATGGTAATAATTCACATCATTAAGATATATCAGTTAATATAAAGGAACTGAGTCAACAATGCAAACAGCTCAAGTTTCCGGATCTTTGGAAGAAAACACTCCAAGTATGGAGAACTGTCACTCTACCTTCAAAGGTCACATCTCCTCCAAGAGGTCTTTCCTGATTAAACCCTCTTTTCCCCAGCTCACTTTCTCTTCTGTGTTGTTTATGCCCTGAGACCTGTCACCTTTGGACATTTGATACTCACCCCACCCCCAAGCCCACAGCACTTATATACATATCTTTAAATTATCTGTTATAAATGACTTATTTCTTCATATTAATGACTGTCTCCGTCTCTAGATGGTAAGCTCGTTATGGGCAGGGAATCTGTGTGTTCATTATAGTTGTCTTGGTATTCTCCCAAATGTTTAGTAGAGTGCTCTACACTTAGTAAGTGCTCAATAAGCACTAGGTATGGTGCTTCGCACACAGTAAGCAGTCAATAAATGTGATTGAATATTGAATAAATACCAGTGATCGATTGATTGATTCCCACCCATGGAACCGCTCACTGAAAAGAGTGAATACCCAGAAAATATCCCCTCGCCCCCAGTTATTTCATCAGCTCTCACAATAATCCTGTATGTGGCTATCCCAGAGCACTTTCACCTCAGTAATTCCCTTCTGTGTCTCCCTGATTTGCTCCCTTCATTCACCCCTCCCTCAGCCCCACATCACTTACGTACAGATCAGTAATTTCTTCATTTATATTAATGTCTGTCTCCCCTTCTGGACCATAAGCTCTTGTAGGGAATCTATCTACCGTCTCTGTTTTATCGTACTCTCCCTAGCGCTAGTGCTCTTCACACAGTAAGCGCTCAATAAATGCGATCAATTGATGAATGATTCACATCAACCCTGTGAGGTAGCGAGAGGCAGCTATCATCTTTCTCGTTTTGCAGGTGAGGATCCAGAAACTACATGGAAGTTGGCTAATCTACAACTCCCTCGACCAAGGAAAGGCTTCTGGGAAACCTCGGTTGTCTGGATTCCTCCAGTTAAACATTAGCTTACCATTTTCTCCTTCCTCCTCCTCCTCCTCTGATTGATTTCCTCAGGTCAGATCTGATTGGTGGGAAAATTTATTGAGTAAGGACTCAATAAATACCTTCAATTGACTGACCGATCGACGCCCATTCTAGTTGTCCACTTTACGTCATGCTGAAAACTGCATTGCTAGATTAGAGCAGTATTACAATCCGGCTTTAACTGGCCTGATGTGTGACCTTGAGTGTGTCATTTTACCCCTGGACCTTGTAAATTGTAGATAAAGGAGTATGGGCTCAATGTGAGACAGGGATCATATCCAATTTGATGCTGTGGTGTTCCTCCCTGGCACCTAACCCCTAATAAACACTTAATTACTACCTATAACCACACCCAAGTTCTTTTAGACTTCTCCATTTTCTTCTCATTTTCTCAAAATGAGAAACAATGTGGCCTCGTGGAGAGAGCACAGAGCTGGAAGTCAGGGTTTTTGGTTTCTCATCCTGGCTCCACCACTTGTCTATTGTGTGACCCTGGGCAAGTCACTTCACTTCTCTGTGCCTCAGTTTCCTCAACTGTAAAATGGGGATTAAGACTGTGAGCCTCATGTGGGATAGGGGCTTTGTCCAACCCAATTAGCTTGTTCAGTGCCTGGCACATAGTAAGTGCTCAACAAATACCATTAAAAAAACTCTGTTTTGAAGAAGGCTCAACTATTCAATAGCTTGATTATTAGAAAGCGTCAGTCTTTAGTATTTTGGAACAGGTAAACAGCATGGTGTAGCATTAAACAGGAGCATGAGGATGAATATAGTATTGGAAACTTCAATTTTCAGCCCTTTGTTATTATTATTATCCTTTTTATGGTATTTGTTAAGCACTTAGTATGTGTGAAGCAGTGTTCTAAGTGCTGGGGTAGATACAACTTAATCAGGCCGGACACAGTCCCTGTCCCACATGGGACTCAGAGTCTAAGTAGGAGGGAGAAGGGGCTTTGAATCCCCATTTTGCAGATGAGGAAACTGAGGCCTAAAGATGTTAACTGACTTGTCCCAGGTCAAACACGACAGGCAACTGTAGAGCCGGGATTAGAACCCAGGTGCCCTCTGTCTCCCGAGCCCGTGCTCCTTTTCCTAAGGCCAAGCTGCTTCTCTAATTGATCATTAGAATTTATTTTAGAAATAATCCATAAATAGTATTGACCGAATCTTTACTGTGAACGGAACATTGTACTAAGCAATGGGAGAGTACGATATGGTGAGCAACACATTCCCTCTTTTCACTAACTCTTAGAACAACAATACGTTAGAGATGCTGTGCAAAAAAAAGTGATTTAAAGGATGGATTGTGGATACTGAATGATAAGTGGTTAGAATCGCTTCATCTATGTTTCTTCCTTATGAGCACTGGATTGTACAGAGAATGAACGAGCACTGTCTCGACAGGAAGGTTTCTGTCCAAATTGCTCCATACATTCTTTAAAGGAACAGAATTGCACCGTTAGAAACTCGTTTCTTCAGGATGATAGAAAATCCTAGCCTAATATGTATCTTGGAGGGATATCATTCACTATGGAAACCAGGGAATTATTGCCGCAAGAAAAAGAAAACATCATTCGTGCAACTTTAAACTTAAATTTATATCGGCAGAGATGAGGCTCAAAATCCTTGCAAATGCCAGAATACTGTATAATCTCGTATGATATGGTATATAATTATAATGTAAATCTGTATTCTCATTTATTATCAGTTTCGTCCTGCCGTATTGATGCTCATACCAGTTGTATCTTGGTTTTTCTTCTTCTCCCACATTCTAAATAATTTCTACCTGCCTGATGTGCTGATAGATTGTAATCGCCCCGAAAGCAAGGACTGTGTCTTTTGACTATGAAAACAATGATGTACCTTGCATTGTTATATGCCATTTCCCATCATTTACCTTATTTTGTCCTCACTACAACCCTGTGAGGTAGGGCTAGTCAGAGTGGTTAAGGAAGTCCCTGAATTGAATAGGACTAAATTCATGAGTAACGTTAGCATGAATGACTCCCTATGAAACCTGATATTTACGTTCTCAATATGGGCCCTGTGAAGCCAAATAATGGTAATAATTTCAATAATATACCGAGGTATTTGTTAAGCGCTTACTATGTTAGACTGTAAGCCCGTCAGTGGGCAGGGACAGTCTCTATCTGTTGCCGATTTGTACATTCCAAGCCCTTAGCATAGTAAGCACTCAATAAATACTATTGAATGAATGAATGTGCTAGGCAATGTACTTAGCAGTGGGGTGGATGCAAGCAAATGGGGTTGGACGCAGTCCTCACAGCCTCAGTCCCCATTTTACAGATGAAATAACTGAGACCCAGAGAAGTGAAGTGACTTGCCCAAGGCGAGGCAGCAGACAAGTGGTAGAGCCAGGATTAGAACCCACGATCTTCTGAGTCCCAGGCCTGGGCTCTAACCACTATGCCAGCCAAAGTGAGTATATATCAAGGTTTCAGATCAACTTGCCCCCCTCCCACTTCACCTGGCTGCTCTCCTACTCCAACCCAGCCCACACACTTCGCTCCTCTAATGCCAACCTTCTCTCTGGGCCTTGATCCTGTCTATCTCATCACCGACCTCTGGCCCACGTCCTGCCTCTGGCCTGGAACTCCCTCCCCCTTCATATCCAACAGACCATCGCTCTCCCCACCTTCAAAGCCTTATTAAAAGCACATCTCTTCCCTGAAGCTTTCCACAATTAAGCCCTGATTTCCCTATTCCCTCTCCCTTCTACATTGCCTATGTACTTGAATCTCTTCCCTTTAAGCATTTGATATACACCCCCCCCCCCCCAGCCTTTTTGTACATCTCCAAATCAGCATGGCCTAGTGAAAAGAGTTCAGGTCTGGGAGTCAGAGGACCTGGGTTCTAATGCCAGAACTACCATTTATCTGCTGTGTGACCACATCAGCAAAATGGGGATTCAAACCTGTCCTCCCTCCTATTTTGTCTGTGAGCCCCTTGTAGGACTGTATTATCTTGTATCCACCCCAGTGCTTAGTACAGTGCTTGGCAGAGAGTAAGCGTTTAACAAATACCACGATTATTATTATTATCAATATTAATAATTCTTTAAACATCCCCTGGGCACCTTGAAATGTGGCGAGCAAGATTTTTTGCTCATCGGTGTCAGAAAGTGATAAATAAATATAAATGTTGATTTATAATAATAACGATGTTGGCATTTGTTAAGCGCTTACTATTTGCCGAGCACTGTTCTAAGCGCTAGGACAGATGCAAGGTAATTAGGTTGTCCCTCGTGAAGCTCACGGTCTTAATCCCCATTTTACAGATTAGGTAACTGAGGCACTGAGAAATTAAGTGACTTGCCCGAAGTCACACAGCTGACAGGAGGCGGAGCAGGGATTAGAACCCATGACCTCTGACTCCTAAGCCCATGTTCTTTCCACTGAGCCACGCTGCTTCTCTATTGTTGCCTGTTTACTTGTCTTGATGTCTGTCTCCTTCTAGCCTGTAAGCCCGGCGTGGGCAGGGAATGTCTCTCTTTATCACTGAATTGTAGTACACACAGTAAAAGCTCAATAAATACGATCGAGTGAATGAAAGTGCGCCCATTAAAACTCAAGGCCAGGTAAAGCCTTCTCTTCATCATGGATGGAACTCTTCTCCCACTGACATATCTGTGGGGGTAGAGAACATCCCACGAGTAACACTCTGAGTTCAAGGTTGACAGCAGTTGTCGGGAGAATTCAAAATACGCTGATAATAAAGTAATGTGTTTGGTAATGGGGCTCTCGGTAAAACATTCGCGCCCTAGAAAATGTTTAAGAACATCTTGAACATCTTCCTCTGCTCTATTTCTTATCAAAGCTTGGCACATGGAAGCTAAATATTAGCATTTATCTGGGGTAAAGGAGAAAGCAGGCTGACCTTCGGGATTATTGCTTCTTCGCTCTGTCTGAAAAGTAGTTCCCAGCATCTGGTAGTTCAGGAGATCTGGGTTGGGACAAAGCTCTACTTCCAGAAGTTGCAGCTATGAAAATGCTGGAGCAATTATTATTATTGTTATTATTATTATTGCATTTATTAAGTCCTTACCATGTTCCAGGCACTGTTCTAAGCGTTGGAGTAGATACAAGATATTCGGGTTGGACGCAGGTCCTGTCCTAAATAAGGCACACGGTCTTATTTGTTTATTTGTCGCCAGATTGTACTTTCTAATTGCTTAGTACAGTGCTCTGCACACAGTAAGTGCTCAATAAATATGATTGAATGAATAAATGAATGAAACCATGACCTTCTGACTCCCAGGACGGTGCTCTATCCACTAGACCATACTGCTCCTAGATCTTATTTTATTTATTTATTTATTTAATTAATTTATTTTGGTATTTTCTAAGTGTTTACTTTTGTGCAAGGCACTGTACTAAATACTGGGGCAGATACAAGCTAATCAAGTTTGGACACAGTCCTGGTCCCAGCTGGGGCTCACAGTCTTAATCCTCACTTTACAGATGAGGGAACTGAGGTCCAGAGAAGTGAAGTGACTTATCCGAGGTCACGCGGCAGACACGTGGTGGAGCCAGGATTAGAACCCAGGTCCTTCTTACTCCCAGGCCTGGGCTCTACCTACTAGGCCATGCCGTTTCTCCCTGTTCATTCCAGGTTAAAATTTGAGGCCCACTTAACTACATTAAGAAAGTCTGGATATGGTGAACACTCTATTTTCTTTCCGCCTCTGTCCATTTTCAGGAAGGGAAATACATGTCTGTATGTAATGTTGGGTTTATTAAGTACTTAGTACAGTACTTGGCACACAGTAAATGCCTAATAAATATGATTGAATGATTGAATTTAGTAAATAGACTACTTTGAACCTGTTTCCTTAACTGACAAAAAGTCAAAATGGAGGACAAAATGAAATTGCCATCTGAATCAATCAATCATATTTATTGAGCCTTTACTGTGTGTAGAACACTGTACTCTCAATCGATCATATTTTATTGAGCACTTACTGTGTGTAGAGCACTGTACTATCAATCTATCATATTTATTGAGCACTTCAGAGCACTGAACTAAATGCTTGGGAGAGTACAGTATTATAGAGTTGGTAGACGCATTCCCCGCCCACGATAAGCTTAGAGTCTAGAAGGGGAGGCAGATGTTAATATAAATTAATGAATTATAGCTATGGACATAAGAGCTGTAGGGCTGAGGGAAAAGTGGATAGAGGGAGAAAATCAAAGCAAAAGAAGGACACAGCAGGGTGTGGGAGAAGAGGAAAGGAGGTTTAATTCGGAGAAGGCCTCTTAGAGGAGATGGACCTTCACAAAGGCTTTGAAGGGGGTGGGGAGAGTCACCGTCTGTCGGTTTGAGGAGGGAGGACATTCCAGGCCAGAGGCAGGACGTGGGTGAGAGGTCAGTGGCGACATAGATGAGTTCTAGGTACATTGAGAAGGTTGGCATTAGAGGAGCGAAGTGTGCGGGCTGAGCTGTAGTAGGAAAGCAGCTAGGTAAGCAGGGAAGGGGCAAGAGGATTGAGAGCTTTAAAGCTGATGGTGAGGAGTTTCTGTTAGATGTAGAGTTAGACAGGCAGAGGTGGATGGGCTATGAGTGGAGTTTCTTGAGGAGAGGGGAAACGTATTCTGAACGTTGTTGTAGAAAACTGATCTGGGCAGCAGAGTGAAATATGGACTGGGATGGGGAGAGACAGGAGGCAGGGAGGTCGGCAAGAAGGCTGATACAGTAATCAAGGCGGGATAGAATAAGTGATTGGATTAACACATCCGCAGTTTGGAAGGATAGGAAAGGGCAGATTTTAGCAATGTCGTGAAGTTGAACTTCCAGGGTTGGTGACGGACCGAATGTGTGGGTTGAATGAGAGAGATTATTCTAGGCTAATAATAATGTCGGTATTTGTTAAGCACTTACTATGTGCCAAGCACTGTTCTAAGCGCTGGGGGAGATACAGAGTAATCAGGTTGTCCCATGCGAGGCTCACAATTAATCCCCATTTTATAGATGAGGGAACTGAGGCACAGAGAAGTTAAGTGACTTGCCCACAGTCACACAGCTGACAAGTGGCAGAGCCGGCAGTCGAACTCATGACCTCTGACTCCGAAGCCCAGGCTCTTTTCCACTAAGCCACGGGTTAATGCCAAGGTTTCAGACATGTAAACAGGAAGGATGGTAGTGTTGTTTGCAGGGGCAGAAAAGTTGGAGAAGGACAGGGTTTGGGTGGGATGATCAAGAATTCTGTTTTGGATGTATTAAGTTTGAGGTGTCATTAGGACATCCAGGTAGAGATGTCCTGAAGGCAGGAGGAAACGTGAGATCCTAGAGAGGCAGAGAGATCAGGACTGGAGATGGAGATCTGGAAACCAACCACATAGAGGTGGTAGTTGAAGCCATGGAATCGAGAGAGATCTCCGAGCTTGTGAGTGTAGATGGAGAATAGAAAGAGGACCCAGAACTGACGCTTGAGGGACCCCCTCAGATAGGTGATGGGAGCCCTCGAAGGAGATTGAGAATGAGCAGCCAGAGAGATAAGAGGACCAGGAGAGGATAGTGTCAGCGAAGCCAAGGTTGGATAAAATTTCCAGAAGGGAGTGTCCACAGTGTCGAAGGCAGCTGAGAGATCAAGGAGGATTAAGATGGAGTAGAGGCCGTTGGATTTGGCAAGAAGGAGATCACTGGTGACCTTTGAATAGGGCGGTTTCCACGGGGTGAAGGGGACGGAAGCCAGATTGGAAGGGGTTAAGGAGAGAATTGGAAGAGAGGAATTTGAGATAGAGGGTGTAGACAACGCCCTTGGAGAGTTTGGAGAGGAATGTTAGGAGGGAGATGGGGTGAAAACTGCCTCAGATCAGATGCAATCTCTGTCCCACACAGGGCTCACAGTCTAAGGAATTGGAAGGGCAGAAATAGTAGTAATAGTTACAATATTTATTAAGTGCTCACTGCGTATAGAGCACTATAATAATAATGATGGTATTTGTTAAGCGCTTACTATGTACCGAGCACTGTTCTAAGCACTGGGGTAGATACAAGGTAATCAGGTTGCCCCACGTGGGGCTCACAGTCTTCATCCTCATTTCACTGATGAGGTAACTGAGGCACGGAGAAGTAAGTGACTTGCCCAAAGTCATTCAGCCGCTAAGTGGCAGTGCCAGGATTAGAATCCTCTCTGGGTGATGTTTGGTTGTTCTTTTCATTGTTTCAGGCATGAGCCATGAGCCCAAATCCCCTTCACTAGGAAAGCTTTCAACAGCAACGCGGACCACCACTACCGTCAGCCCCCGTGACCCCTTCTCCTCTCAATGGCTCCCTTATACCCAGTGGCAGCTCTGCGGCCATCGTCACTCTGTCGGTCCCGGCAGCACCCCCCTCCAGCTTCGCCGCCGTCACTGGGCGGGGATTGTCTCTATCTGCTGCCAAATTGTACATTCCAAGTGCTTAGTACAGTGCTCTGCGCAGAGTAAGCGCTCAATAAATACGATTGAATGAATGAATATTGAATTAGAATCCATGACCTCTGACTCCCAAGCCCGGGCTCTGAGTACTGGAAGAGAATACAAAGGTAGGAATTAGACATGGTTCCTGCCCCTTGGGGAACTTTAATAAATAATAATAATGTTGGTATTTGTTAAGCGCTTACTATGTGCAGAACACTGTTCTAAGCGCTGGGGTAGATACAGGGTAATCGGGTTGTCCCACATGAGGCTCACAATTAATCCCCATTTTACAGATGAGGTCACCGAGGCACAGAGAATTGAAGTGACTCGCCCACAGTCACACAGCTGATAAGTGGCAGAGCCGGGATTCGAACCCATGACCTCTGACTCCCGAGCCCGGGCTCTTTCCACTGAGCCATGCTACTGAGGTCCAGAGAAGTGACTTGCCCTAAGTCACCCAGGTCCCAAGGAGTGGAGGCGGGATTTGAACCCACGACCTCTGCCTCCCCGGCCGGGGCTCTTTCCACTGAGCCACATTAGTGGCATTTATCGAGCGCTTAGGGCTTGGGGAAGAACATCGTATCTGAGTTGGTTGACATGTTCCCTCCCCTTGAGGAGCTAACAACTTAGAGGGAGTTTATGGTCTAGCACCCCCAAGAGAAAACAGTACTTTAAATAGCACTGAAAACAAGGAAGAAGACCCAGGTCAGTCAGTCAGTTGTATTTGTTGAGTGCTTACTGTGTGAGCAACACTGTCAAATAAATAAAATAAATTGTGGTATTTGTTAAGTTCTTACTATGTGCGAAGCACTGTTCTAAGCGCTGGTGGATACGAGGTGGTCAGGTTGTCCCACATGGGGCTCACCGCTTTAATACCCACTTGACAGATGAGGTAACTGAAGCACAGAGAAGTGAAGTGACTTGCCCAAGGTCACACAGCACACCAGCGGCAGAGCTGGTATTAGAACCCATGACCTCTGACTCTCAAGCCCGTACTGAGCTCTTTGCTGAGTATAATCTAATAATCAACAGATACGTTCCCTGCCCACGAAGAGCCCCAGTGTAAATGAATGTATCTTTTCTCATATCTCCATTCCCATTCCTTTGGATATGTGGAAAATATGTGTTTGTGGGGGGAATCCTGACACTTTAGGCCACGGGACACGTTCCGCATTGTTTTGGGAGTGCAGCAGGAGGGGATGAAGGAGATTGTGGGTAGAGGCCGGGCTTCTCCATGGGGGTTGGGCACCGCGTCAGGATCGGCCGGTGGCGGTGAGGTGCAGATGATGACGGGGGAGGGAAGCTCACAGCTCCACGCAGATGGTGCAGGCCAAGGCTGCATGCTGGTTGTCATGCATGTCCAGAAGGAGCAAATCAATTTATGCCATTCTCGAAAACAGTTATGTAAACTCTCGGAGAGGTGATTCAAACTAGCATCAAAATGGAAGTTGCGTTTCTCCGAAAGCATAATCGAAGGAAAACAGATGTCGAAAACCGCCGACGTATTGTGTCATGATGGTGTCAGGGTATGTGAAGTGTGATTACGGAGCCTCTAAATCACCTCCAAAGGCCTGAAAGACGGATTAGCTTCTGTTCAAAGCAGTGGCCAAGTGGAAAGAGCCCTGGCCTAAGAGTCAGAGGACCTGGGTTCTAATCTCCGCTCCTCTACTTACCTGCTGGGTGACTTGGGGCAAGTCACTTAACTTCTCTGGGTCTCGGTTCCCTTATCCTCGAAGTGGGGATTCAACTCCTGTGCTCCCTCCTACTTAGCCTGTGAGCCCCATGTGGGATCGGATTATCCTGCATCTCAATCAATCCATCGTATTTATTGAGCGTTTACTCTGTGCAGAACAGTGTACTAAGTGCTTGGGAGAGGACAATATAACAGAGATGCTAAGCACGTTCCTAGCTTACAGGCTAGAGGGGGAGACGGACATTAATAGAAATAAATGGATTATTTATTTATATTTATATTCACATCAATCTACTCCAATGCTTAGTACAGTGCTTGGCATAAAATAATAAGAAGAATTATGGTATTGTGAAGCACTTACTGTGTGTTTACTTAAGTGCTAACTAGAGTGCTCTGCACACAGTAAGCACTTCATCAGTATGATTGAATGAATGAATCCCAAGCACTGGTCTAAGCACTGGGGTAGATACACGTTAATTAGGTTGGCTATAGAAGGCACTTTAAAAATACCACAATTGTTTTTTATTATTATTATCATTATTATAAGAAAACGAATCAGCTTCACGTATTCCCGACGACCATAAAGGCAGTACTTTAGAATCGTACCTAGATATATTTGGGGATGCAAAGATTATGTTGATTAACAGTCCTAAGTGTGAACATCGAATAAAGGTCATTGTGGAATAAGTGGAAAGCACTTTCATATATGGGATGGCTTAGGGGGAAATTTGTCTCCGTCATCTTTAGCTGTCAAACCACTGAAAGGGACCGTAAAAATGACACTGTGTCAAACGTAAAACATTTTATAACCCACACTGGGTCTGAGACGAGGGACTCTGGTGCAGTTAGACTGTCTTGAAATCCTCGGGTTTTCAGTTCTCTGGAACAATTTTCGATCTAGTTTCACGGTGTCAAATGGGCACTCATATCTCCATTGACACTGTTGCTGTCACTGAATCTAAACTCAGAGTCAGTCAGGGAAGCAGTGTGGCCTCTGTGGAACGAGTCCAAGCCTGGAAGTCAGAAGGACCTGAGTTCTAATCCCCGCTCTTCCACCTGTCTGCTGGGAGACCTTGGGCCAGTCCTTTTCTCCGCCTCCTCTGTCAAATGGGGATGAAGACCGTGAGCCCCATGTGGGACATGGATTGTGTGCAACCTGATTAGCTTCTGTCTACCCCAGCGCTCAGAACAGTGCCTGGCACATAATAAGAAGTTAACAAATGCCAGAGAAAAAGATCACTACGTGCGTATCGAGAAAGTCCTGGTTAGAGTTTTTTTTGTTTAATTCATTCCCATTCAGATGGTTTCTTTTATCAAGAGGATGGTGGGGGCGGGGACTGTGGGGGTGTGTCATTCCTTGAGACGGAAATAGATTAAATACCAACTCGGCACTTAACCAGAAACCTTAGTTTTTATCTTTGGAACATTGCACTAGAAATGTAGCAAGGTCAGTAAATTCTGCTCTCGTTAGAGGTTGACTGAATTTTTTCCACATCTTAAGATGCTTTTACTTTCCAGTTACCGAGCACAGCAGGTGGAGTAAAGATATTTGTTGAGCACGCACCGGGTACCATGCGACGTGCTGAGCGCTGGGAAAATTCATTCAATCGTATTTACTGAGCGCTTACAGTGTGCAGAGCACTGTACTAAGTGCTGGGAAAGTCCAATTCAGCAACAGATAGAGACAGTCCCTGCCCATAACGGGCTTACAGTCCAATAGGGAGGAGACAGACATCAAAACAAGTAAACAGGCAATACAACAGAAACTCAAAAATTGATCCCTGCCCACAGGGAGCTTCTATTTTAACATGTGTCAGAGACTGTGTTCAATCTGATTTCCCTGTAATAATAATAATGTTGGTATTTGTTAAGCGCTTACTATGTGCCGAGCACTGTTCTAAGCGCTGGGGTAGACACAGGGGAATCAGGATGTCCCACGTGGGGCTCACAGTCTTAATCCCCATTTTACAGATGAGGGAACTGAGGCCCAGAGAAGTTAAGTGAGTTGCCCACAGTCACACAGCTGACAAGTGGCAGAGCTGGGATTCGAACTCATGACCTCTGACTCCCAAGCCCATGCTCTTTCCACTGAGCCACGCTGCTTCTCTACCTACCCCAGTCCTTGATACAGTGCTTGGCGCATAGTAATTGCCTAACAAGTACCACAATTATTACTGTTATTTGTTTGCATTGGCTTCACTTTCAGTTGTGAGGGGAATATTTCTTTAGAAATTACAGATTCACTCTGAAATGAGGTTCATAAAGCTCTGTACAGCCTCTGGAGCGTAAGCTCCTTGTGGGCTGAGGACGTCTACCAACTCTGTTATGTTGTACTCTCCCAAGCACTTAGGACAGTGGTCTACACAAATTAAGTGTTCAATAAATATGATAATGATAAAAGTAATAAATGTAATGATGACGGCATTTGTTGAGCACTTACTATGTGTCAAGCGCTGTTCTAAGTGCTGGGGTTGATACAAGATAATAGGCTGGACGCGGTCCCTGAACGACATAATCATGATAATAATAATGTGGCGATTGTTAAGCGCTTACTATCCGCCAAGCACTGTACTAAGTGCTGGGGTGGATGCAAACAAATTGACGTGAGCCCACGTGGGGCCTCACAGTCTTCATCTCCATTTTACAGATGAGTTCACTGAGGGCCAGAGAAGTGAAGTGACTCGCTTTAGGTCACACAGCAGACAAGGGCTAGAGCGGGGATTGGAACCCAGGTCCTTCTGATTCCCAGTCTCATGCCCTATCCACGGTTGATTGATTGATATGTTTACTTTTGGAGAATCTATAGTCTGGGCGCTGGGATGAGAGGGTTGGGAAGGAAAGATGAGTTCACTTTGAGACACATTGAGGTTTTGATATTGGCAGGACATTGAGGTAGAGATGTCCTGAAGGCAGGAGGAAATGGGAGACTGCAGAGAAGGAGAGAGATCTGGGCCGGAGAGGGAGATTTGGGAATCAACTGCAAAGAGATGGTAGTTGAAGCCACAGAAGCGAATGAGTTCTTCAAGGGAGTGAGTGTAGATGGAGAATAGAAGGAGACCCAGTTAGGCGGGTGGGGAACAGAGGAGGAGCCCGCAAAAGAGACGGAAAACGAACGGCCAAGAGCTAGGAGGAGAACCAGGAGGGGACGGTGCCAGGGAAGCCGAGGTTGGATAATGTTTCCAGGAGAAGGGGGTGGTTGAAAATGTCAAAGGCTGCTGAAAGGTCAAGGAAGATTAGGACAACGTAGCAGAGACTGTTGGATTTGTCACGGAGGAGGTCACTGGTGACTTTAACAATGGATAGTTTCTTGGGAAGGAGGGGAGCAGAAGCCAGATTTGCAGAGGGGTGAATAGAGAGTTAGAGGAGAAAAAGTGGAGATGGCGGGTGCAAGCGACTGGCTAGAAGAGTCTGGAGAAGAATGGTAGGATAAGGTCACGGTTGGAGGGTACAACTGAAGGAGTTCTTTCGAATGTATTGTGGGCAGGGAACGTGACTGTTTATTGCGGTATTGTCCTCTCCCAAGCACTTAGTACAGAGCTCTGCACAGAGTAAGGACTCAATAAATATGCTTGAATGAAGGAATGAAAAGAGTAGGAGACAGGTGAGTAGGTTTAGAAGCAGTGGGGAAGGATCCGTTGGAGAATGAATAAAGATGGCAGTCAGGGAGGGGAGAAGGGAGGAAGCAAGCTGTGAAGGGATAGTATTGGAGGCACAGGTGGATGAGGAGGTAGATTTTGGAAGGAGACGGGGGCTTTCCTCTTGAGAGATGGCTGGGAAGGATGAGACTGTGGATGGAGTGGGCGAAAGGAGACAGCTACTGGATAGGGGAGAGGAAAGACTGGAGAGAGTTCAGAGTTAGAGTTAGTCAGATGAGGAAACTGGCGCACAGAGAAGTAAAGCGACTTGTTCAAGATCACACAGCGGGCAAGTGGCAGAACCCGGATTAGAACCCACGACCTCCTACTCCCAGGCCTGTGCTCTTTCCACTAGACCAATGCACTGAAAAGTGGGGGCTCAATAAATGCTGTTGCTGGTTTTTTGTCTTCATGGCCATAAATTAAGTAGTAATAGATCTAGTTCGTGAGCTTGTTGTGGACAGGGATTGTCACTATTGTTCTATTGTACTTCCCCAAGCGCGTGGCACAGTGCTCTGCACACAGCAAACACTTAGTAAATATGATCAAATGAATGAATAATAGAATACGGAGCTGGGAGAACCTGGGTTCTAATCCCGGCTCCCCCACGTGTCTGCTGTGTGACCATGGGCAAGTCACCACTTCTCTGTGCTTCGAGGACCTCATCTGTAAAATGGGGATGAGTGTGACCCCCCCTCCCCATCCCCCGATGTGGGACAGAGACTGTGTCCAACCTAATTACCTTATATCTACCCCAGTGCATAGAATAGTGCTTGGCACATAGTAAGCGCTTATCAGGAACCATAATTATGGTATTTATTCTGTGCCGATTGGGTGCATCATACTATACTAAACACCTGGGAGTGTCCACCAAATGCACAAAACGTGTTTCTTGCTCAAAAAGAGTTTCCATCCTAATGAAGGAGACCAACAAAAACATTATTTACAAACTGAAGAAGCCGCGTGGCATAGCGTGCACAGCGGATAGAGCACGGGAGCCTGGGAGTCAGAGGATATGGGTTCTAATCCCGGCTCTGTCACTCATCTGCTGGGTGACCTTGGGCAAGTCACAACTTCTCCGGTCCTCAGTTTCCTCATCCCTAAAATGGGGATTGAAACCGTGAGCCCCAGGTGGGACGGGGACTGTGTTCAACCCACCCCGGCGCTCAGTACAGTGGCTTACTGCACTTAACAAATACCATAATTATTTATTAGAAGATTCAGAATAGGTAGTTGACTGTACAATAGATCATTCATAGAGACATAAGTCCCGAGGGCAGACAATTCTCCTAGATCTTCCAGCATCGGAGCGAGGCAAAGCCATGAAATATCTCTGCTCTTTCTTCCTGATCGTGGTTCTTGGAGGGGCATTTTGGCTCTTCCGTTGGAATGCTTGTGATCTTCCTAGCTCCCCGTTGCATTAAGAGCGCATAATTAAAATAGTGTTTTTAGAGCCCTCAGGCTCTAACTGGGGCTTCTGCATTATGGAGCACTCTTAGTTGATAGAACTAATTAAATTTAATTAAGGAGTTTCAGGAATAACTACTTGAAAAACACTTAGGGCTGGAGGGAAAATGGTTAGGAGATTCCCATAAGGAATTTGTTCATTCTCTTTCATGGAATCTAACAGATAGATTATTAATGCTTTTTATTACTTTTGTAGTAAAACCATGTACTTTTTGCTGTACCATCTCAAACACTGAACGGAAAACTTAGATCATGTGTTATGGCTGGCATTGAAATAATTCTTTGTCCATAAAATGCTTGAGGTAATATACTTGAGGTAATGCTATTGGTAATGTGATTTTAAATGCACCCAGGTGGCAGTGGAGATTGGCTAAGATGACTGGGTGTGAAAAATTATTATGATGATCACAAATATCAATAATAACAATTATAAACAGTATTATAAGTAATAATGAGAAAACCATAATAATTGTGGTATTTGTTAAGCACTTACTGTATACACCAGGCCCTGTACTAAGCACTGGGGTGGATCCAAGCAAATCGGGTTGTCACAGCCCCTGTTGCAAGTGGGGCTCACAGTCGCGTTCCCCATTTTGCAGATGAGGTAAGTGAGGCCCAGAGAAGTGAAGCGACTTGCCCAAGGTCACACAGCAGACAAGTGGCAGAGCCGGGATTAGAACCCATGACCTTCAGACTCTCAGGCCCCGGGTTCGATCCATTATGTCACATTTCTCATGCTTGCTCAATTTATTCATTTTGGCCCCTTGAATTCTACTTGTTTTTATGTTTGTCATTCACATTAGAGTGTGTGCTCCTCGTGGACAGGGAATGCTTTATTTCATTATTCTGTAGTCCCCAAGCTCCTAGTACACTGGCCTACTTCAATGATACTCTGTATTAAATAGGATTGAATGAATTGAATGAAATGGGTAATTAATCCACCCATCCATCCATCTATCCATCCACCCATCCGCCTGCCTGCACGCCCGCCCATCCATCCATCCGTCCGTCCGTCTGTCCATCCATCCGTCAGTCCGTCCGTACATCCATCCATCCATCCACCCACTCACCTGCCCATCCATCCATCCCTCCATCCCTCCATCCATCCATCCATCCATCCATCCATCCATCCATCCACCACACATCCATCTGTCCATCCATCCATTCATCCACCCTCCCATTCACCCATCCATCCATCCATTCATCCATCCATCCATCCATCTGCCCATTCGTCCGTCCATCCGTCTGTCCATCTGTCCATCCATCCACCCACCCACCTGCCTATCCATCCATCCTTCCATCCATCTGTCTGTCCATCCATCCACCCACCTGTCCGTCCGTCCGTCCGTCCGTCCGTCCGTCCATCCATCCATCCATCCACCCATCCACTCATTCTTCCATCCATCATCCATCCATCCATCCAATCATCCACCCATCCACCCATTCATCCATCCACCCATCCATCCATCGTAGTTAGAGAGGGCCTACTCTTTGTAGAGTACTGTACTTAGTGTTCAGGAGAGCACAATATGGTAAGTGGAATTATCTCTACCACTGCTATTACTATTACTACTATTATTACTGCTACTATTCTTACTATTATGTTATTTGTTAAGTGCTTACTATGTGTCAGTCACTATACTAAGCACTGGGGTGGAAACTAGCAAATCGGGCTGGACACAGTCCATCTCATCTGGGGCTCGCAGGCTCAATCCCCATTTTACTGATGAAATAAATGAAGAAATGAAGTGACTTCCTTAAGGACATATGACAGACATGTGGTGGAGGTGGGATTAGAATCCTTGACCTTTTGACTCCCAGGCCTGTGCTCGATCCATTACGCCATAGTGCTTCCCTATTATCATTATTCATTCAGTTGTATTTATTGAGCACTTACTATGTGCAGAGCACTGTACTAAGCACTGGTATTATTACTGCTACTGCTGCTTCTATTACTGCTTCTGCTCTGGAGAAGCAGCATAGCTCAGTGGCAAGAGCCCGGGCTTGGGAGTCAGAGGTTGTGGGTTCTAATCCCACCTCTGCCCCTTGTCAGCTGAGTGACTTGGGGCAAGTCGCTTCTCTGGGCCTCAGTTACCTCATCTGTCAAATGGGGATTCAGACTGTGAGCCCCATGTGGATCATCTGATGACCTTGTATCTCGCCCACCCCCAGCGCTTAGAACAGTGCTTGGCACATAGTAAGCACTTAACAAATGCCATTATTATTATTACTACTGTTACTACAAGTTAGGAAATAGAGTGGTTTCCATTTCTCCCTTTTACAGAGGAGGAACCCGCAGCGCAGAGAGGTTAAGTAACCTGCCCAAGGTCACACAGCAGGCCAGTGGCATTGCAGGAACAACGAATGGTGAATCCTATTTCTCAATGCTTTACTCTTTCCAGGAGCCCACTCCACCTCATTCATTCATTCATTCTATTGCATTTATGGAGCGCTAACTGTGCGCAAAGCACTGAATTAAGCACTGTACTAAGCAACCTTCTGCAGCGTTGCCCGAATGTTGGTTCTACATTTACTGTTAGTACAGATCAACTTGTTAAAAATCATTTCCAGTTTTATAAGCCTCGCCCACTAGATTGTAAGGTCGTTGTCGTCGGAGGCCAAGTGGACTAACACCATTGTGTTGTACTCGCTTAAGCGCTTACTACGGTGCTCGGCACCCAATAAATGGTCACAACAAATGCCATTCATTCATTGATCGATAATCCCGCTTGGACATTTCAACATGGAGTGTACTCTGGGTGCCTGATAATGATAGAGAAGCAGTGTGGCTCAGTGGAAAGAGCCCGGGCTTGGGAGTCAGAGGTTGGGGGTTCTAATCCTGGCTCCACCACTGATCAGCTGTGTGACTTTGGGCAAGTCAAAATCTCTGTGGCTCAGTTACCTCATCTGTAAAAGGGGGATTAAGACCGTGACAGGTTGATTACCTTGTATCTCCCCAGTGCTTAGAACAGTGCTTGGCACGTATTAAGTGTTTAACAAATACCATTATTATTATTATTATTATTGAGTGCTTAGCTGCCTACATGAATCAGACCTAGAGAGACGTTGTCACCTATTTTGTCATTTCAGAGCTAATTGGTTTGGTAAGCGTAAGGCGCAAAACTCTCCCCCCTTCATCGAATGTGTAACTTTTGGCCTTTTGTCATGCACAAACACGCTATCCCCTGGAGGAAAATATCAAGTGTGGAGCAATATTATGAAATCGTAAACCATCCGTTATTCTCGGAACGTTGATCTGAGACCATTTTGCCCCTGAGGTAGAGAAGCTGTTGATGGAAAGCAAACAAACACACGGACGTATTTCTGCGAGAAAGGATTCCCTCACCCTTCTGATCGTTTGCGAAGTGATTTATTCGGGGAACTGGAAGCTGGTCTAATCACAAAAGTTAGTAAAGGAAAAGTTCAGACACAAAGTCGCATCAATAAAGGAGACTCCGGTTATTTATCTGTGGAGAAAAGAAGGGGGAATGCCAACGTAATATTCTTTACCGATATAGCTATAGAATATACAACAGATAGTATTTATTAACCGCTTTGTAAGCGCAGTTGTAAGGTCAGGGTAAATACAAGGTAATCAGGTCGTTCCACGCAGGGCTGGTGCTCTAAGAGGGGAGGGAAGATGCCTATTTTATCTGTATTATGCATATATTTTGCGTAATTTCACAGATGAGGAACGGAAACAACTACGCACCTCCCCCCTTTTCTCCTCGAAGTACACTTGAGAGAAGCAGGATGGCCTAATGGATAGAACATGGGCCTGGGAGTCAGAAGGTCATGGGTTCTAATTCAGGCTCCGTCACTTGTCTGCTGTGTGAAAGTCGCTTAGCTTCTCCGGGCCTCAGTTACCTCATCTGTAAAATAGGGATTGAGACTGCGAACCCCACTTGGGACAGGGACTGTGTCCAGCTTGATTTGTTTGTATCCTCCCCAGTGCTTACTACAGTCCCTGGCACTTAGTGAGTGCTTACCAAAAGCCACAGTTATCAATTGTCATTAGTGGTTCCCGGTGGACAGGGGTCATTTTTCTACCAGAGAAGCAGCATAGCTCAGTCGAAAGAGCGCGGGCTTGGGAGTCGGAGGTCATGGGTTCGAATCCCGACTCTTCCACTTGTCAGCTGTGTGACTGTGGGCAGGTTACTTAACTTCTCTGGGCCTCAGTTACCTCATCTGTACAATGGGGATGAAGACTGTGAGCCTCATGTGGGACAACCTGATGACCCTGTATCTACCCCAGTGCTTAGAACAGCGTTCTGCACATAGTAAGCGCTTAACAAATACCAACATTATTACTACCAACTGTACTGAGCTCTCCCAAGTGCTTGGTGCTGTGTTCTGAACCCAGTAAGCACTCAGTAAATACCACTGATTGATCAATCAATCAATCAATCAGTGGCACCTATTGAGCTCTCACTGTGGGAGTCCAAGACAACAGAGTTGGTCGGGATGATCGATAGATTGCTACGCTTAATTTTTTCAGCTTCTCATACAGTTTTCTCATTTTCTTCTTTGCCTCTAGTTCTCTAAAGAAGCAACAAGGTGTAGTGGATAGGGACTGGCAGTCAGAGGGTCATGGGTTCTAATTCCGGTTCCACCACTTGTTTACCGTGTGACTTTGGGCAATTGACTTCACTTCTCTGTGCCTCAGTGACCTCATCTGTAAAATGGGGGTTAAGACTGTGAGCCCCACATGGGCTCACAAGGACTGTGTGCAGTCCAATTTGCTTGTACCCACCCCAGCGCTCAGTACAGTGCCTGGCACATAGTAAGCACTTAACAAATACCACGATCATTATCATGAAGCTTTTACTTGAAAAGTGCCAGCTCTTTTTCTCAATAGCAATATGACGTGCCGGTCGGTCCTCAGCGATTGACTCCCAGTAGGAAAATTAAGCGAGTTGCCCAAAGTCAACTCGAGGCAAGGTCAAAGGGCAGGTCAAGGGGCAGTTTTGGGGGTTCGAACTTTGGTTTTCCCCCTCTACTTTACTTCACAGATCTCCTACTTCAGCCCAGCCCGCGCACTTCATTCCTCTCGCACCGGTTCCCTCACTGTGCTTCAGTCTCGTCTATCTCGCCTTCAACCCCTTACCTTTTCATTCATTCATTCAATCGTATTTATTGAGCGCTTATTGTGTACAGAGCACTGTATATAAGCGCTTGCCTACATCTTCCCTCTGGCGTGGAACTCCCTGTCCTTCCCTATATGCCAGACCACCCCTCTCCCCACCTTCGTAGTCTCTTTAAGCGCTCATTACAGGGCCCTGCACACAGTAAGCACTCAATAAATACCACTGAATTGAATGAATTAAGATTACATCTCCTCCAAGAGGCTTTCTTCCCGACTAAGCCCTCTTCCCCCAAATCCCTCTCCCTTCTGCCTCTCAGTGCTCCTGCTCACTTGAATCTGTGCCCTTTGAGCGTTTGTTATTCCCCCCACCCTCAGCCCCACACTGCGTATTATATCCATACCTGTAATTCATTTGTTTATATTAATATCTGTTTCCCCCTCTAGTCTATAAGCTCGTTTGGGGCAGGGAATGTGTCTGTTCTAGTGTTCTATTGTAATAAGAATTATGGCATTTGTTAAGCGCTGCTCTGTTGTGCTCTCCCAAATGCTTAGTACCGTGCTCCGAACACAGTAAGTGCTCAGTAAATACAGTGGATTCATTCATTCAATAGTATTTATTGAGTGCTTACTATGTGCAGAGCACTGTACTAAGCGCTTGGGATGAACAAGTCGGCAACAGATAGAGACAGTCCCTGCCGTTTGACGGGCTTACGGTCTAATCGGGGGAGACGGACAGACAAGAACAATGGCACTAAACAGCGTCAAGGGGAAGGACATCTCATAAAAACAATGGCAACTAAATAGAATCAAGGCGCTGTACTGACATATCCATACTTAATTCATATTAATGTCTATCTCCCCCTCTAGATCATAAGCTCCTTGAGGGCAGGGAACGTATCAACGAACTCTGTTGTATTGGACTCTCCCGAGAGGTTTAGTACAGTGCTCTGCATACTGTAAATGCTCAATCAATACTACGGATTGATTGATTTGATTTGGTTTCCTCATTCCCAGGCTCATGGTATTTCAGTTACCCCATATTGCCTCCAAAGTGTGTGTTTGTGTGTGTATATACATATATTTATTCATGTGTTTATATATATATATATATATGTATCTACACATAAAATCAAACATATATATATAAGTTACTTGGTTGCTTCCCCTACTTGTAATTCATTTTGGCATCAATCTCCCCAGCTAGATTATAAACTGCTTGAAGCCAGGGAGAATGTCTACTAACTTTATCGTACCTTCCCCGGTGCTTAATGCTATGTACAGGTAAGCACTCAATAAATATTATCAATTGACTGATGTACTGATATATTTATAATAAAATTAGATTAGACTGTAAACCCGTCAAAGGGCAGGGACTATCTCTATCTGGTACCGATTTGTACATTCCAAGTGCTTAGTACAGTGCTCTGCACATAGTAAGCACTCAATAAATACTATTGAATGAATGAAAATTATTATTCATTCTCTAAGTGTTGGGGGGGAAAAGATACTTTTTTTCACGCTGAAAGAATTAAGCAAATGACTTTATAGGAATCCTTTAATGTGCCAGGCAATGTAATGTTCTGGCAGCAAATGAACCAGTGTTGATAAATCAAAAGGCTTAAATAAACCGGACTTTAAAATGGCAACAAAAAATTATGGTGTCTTATCTTCTCCATGCATATTGAGCAATTTGTACACAAATGCAGTAGAGCGAACAATAAAAATAAACATATTCTTTTACTCAATTGCAGGACGTTTTGTTCTCAGATGATTTCCTGCTGATGAATCTGTTGATGTCGTTAGCTAAGTCCACTAACCATCCAACAGCTGGGCTGTAGTTTGGAGGTGCCTAAATGTGGAATGAGAGTCACGGAGGAAAAATAAAGTGCAGTTCCACTGTATGACTGGAACTCAAAGATTGCATGTTTATGTATCATTCATTTTTTGATTATATGTATTGAGCGCTTACTGTATGCAAAGCACTGTATCTTAATGGGCTAAATACTATTGCTTTTCGTCAAACCCTATGATAATGCCAGAGCCCCCAAACCAATCCAATCAATAGGAGTTAATGCCATCCTGAAAATTGGGAGCAGAATACGCTGCTTTTCCACCGAGAAACTCACCAGCCTGCGGGCATCACTGAGAGATTTTGAAAAACCCATCCAACTGTATGCTGATCAATGGGTCGATCAATCAGGGCTATTTATTGGAGAAGCAGTGTGGCTTAGTGGATAGAGCCCGGGCCTGGAAGTCAGAAGGACCTGGGTTCTAATCCCAGCTTTACAACATGGCTGTTGTGTGACCTTGGGCAAGTCGCTTGTCTTCTCTGTTCCTCAGTTACCTCATCTGTAAAATCGGGATAAGGGTGTGAGCCCCACGTGGGACAGGGACAAAGTCCAACCCGATTAACTTGTAATAATGATGGCAGCATTTGTTAAGCGCTTACTATGTGCAAAGCACTGTTCTAAGCACTGGGAGGATACAAGGTGATCAGGTTGTCCCACGTTGGGCTCACAGTCTTAACCCCCATTTTACTGATGAGGTAACTGAGGCACAGAGAGGTTAAGTAACTTGCCCAAAGTCACACAGCTGACAAGTGGCAGAGTCAGGATTAGAACCCATGACCTCTCACTCCCAAGCCCGGTCTCTTTCCACTGAGCCACGCCGCTTAATGCTTGGCACATTGCAAGTGCTTAACAAGTACCATTATTATTATCTATTGAGTGCTGACTATGTGAAGACCACCGTAGTAAGCGCTCAGGAGAGAACAATACAACAGAGTTGGTAGATGTGATCCCTGCCCACAAGTAGTTTACAGATTAGAGGGGGAGGCAGACATAAAAGAAGATTAGGGATAGGGGAGATCACAAAGGATCGGAATATTTAAGTATTAGAGATGAGCATAGAGAAAAACACAAAGTCTTGCAGAGCCAACACAGAATTCAGAATGGAAATTCAACCAGAGCTGTGTACCAGCCCATTTCATTCATTCAATAGTATTTATTGAGCGCTTACTATGTGCAGAGCACTGTACTGAGAGCTTGGAATGGACAAATCGGTAACAGATAGAGACAGTCCCTGCTCTTTGACGGGCTTCTTCACACATCCCAAGATTTCCACCCTTAACAGAATTTAATGTCTTTAGAGAATAATGCTACCTAGGCAGTACACTAGCCAATCAATCAATCATATTTGCTCAGTGTTTTCTGTGTGCAGACCACTATACTGAGTACATGGGTGAGTACAATATAATAGAGTTCATTCATTCATGCATTCATTCATTCAGTCAGTCAGTCAGTCATATTTACTTAGCAATTACTGTATGTAGAGCACTGTATTAAATGCTTGGGAGAGTACAATATCACAATAAATGGACACATTCCCTGCCCACAGTGAGCTGACAATCTTGAGAGGGGGAGACAGATATTAATATAAATAAATAAACTACAGATATGGAGATAAGTGGTGTTGGGCTGGAAGGGGGGATGAGTAAAGGGAGCAGATCAGGGTGACGCAGAAGGGAGTGGGAGATGAGGAAAAGTGGGGTTTAGTCTGAGAAGGCCTCTTGACGGAGATGGGCCTTCAATAAAGCTTTGAATGTGGGGACACTAATTGTCAGATTGAGAAGCAGCATGACTTAGTGGATAGAGCCCAGGCCTGGGAGTCAGAAGGTCATGGGTTCTAATCTCGGCTCCTCCACATGTCTGCTGTGTGACCTTGGGCAAGTCACCTCACTACTCTGTGCCTTAGTTATCTCAACTGTAAAATGGGAATTAAGAGTGTGAGCCCAATGTGGGACAGGGACAGTGTCCACCCTGAATAGGTTGTCTCTGTTCCAGAGCTTAGACTATTGCTTGGCACAGAGTGAGTGCTTAACAAGCGCCATAGTTGCTCTTATTATCATAGAGAAGCAGGGTGGCTTAGTGGAAAGAGCACGGGCTTGGGAGTCAGAAGCTGTGGGTTCCAATCCCGACTCCACCATTAATCAGCTGTGTGACTTTGGGCAAGTCACTTCAGTTGAATATGTCTCAGTTACCTCATCTGTAAAATGGGGATTTAGACTGTGAGCCCCATGTGGTACAACCTGATGCCCTTGTATTTACCCCAGCACTTAGAACAGTGCCTGGCATAGAGTAAGCGCTTAACAAATACCATCATTATTATTATCATTATTATTATTTGAGAAGGGAGGGTGTTCCTGGGCAAGTGGATGGTGGTAAGATAGATGAGATGGAGGTACAGTGAGAAGGTTAGCAGCACCAGAGGAGCGAGGTGTGTGGGCCGGGTTGGAGTAGGAGAGTAGCGGTCATGGGTTCGAATCCCAGTTCTGCCGCTTGTCAGCTGTGTGACTGTGGGCAAGTCACTTGACTTCTCTGTGCCTCAGTTACCTCATCTGTAAAATGGGGATTAACTGTGAGCCCCTCGTGGGACAGGGACTGTGTCCAACTTGACTTCCTTGTATCTACCCCAGTGCTTAGAACAGTGCTTGGCACATAGTATGTGTTCAACAAGTACCGTTATTATCCAGCGCTTAGAACAGTCCTTGGAATACCTTCATTATTTCTATCACTATGCACTTGAGAGAGTACAATATAATAATCATGATATTTGTTAAGCTTACCATGTGTCAGGCACTGTTCTAAGCATTGGGGTAGATACAAGCTCGTCCCATGTGGGACTCACAGTCTTAATCCCTATTTTACAGATGAGGTAACTGAGGCACGGAGTAGTTAAGTGACTTGTCCAAAGTCACACAGCTGACAAGTGGTGGAGCTGGGATTAGAACCCATGACCTCTGACTCCCAAGCCTGGACTCTTTCCACTGAGCCACGCTGCTTCTCCATACACTATAATGATACAACAGACACATTCCCTGCCCACAGCGAGCGTACAGTTTAGAGGACAGGGGCTGTGTCTAACTTGATTAGCTTGTATCTACCCCAGCGCTTAGTACAGTGCCTGGCACATAAACGCTTAACAAATACCACAACTGTCGTTATTATTGTTATTATTATTTTTGCATGCCGGGTCCATTGCAGGCCAGAAGTGATTGCAACAGGGCAGCGATTCATTCATTCATTCATTCAATCAGATTTATTGAGCGCTTACTGTGTGCCAGGCACTGTACTAAACGCTTGGAAAGTAAAATTCGGCAACAGATAGAGACAATCCCTAGCCAACAACGGGCTCACCGTCTGGGCTGGAACACCGAGACCGAGCGTGTATTTGCCATGGCGACCATCACACTCTTCCCCTTTCTCGGTCGGGCAGTGGTACCTTTTGAGCACTTCCTGTGTGCGGATCACTGTACTAAACGCTTGGGAGACTACGATGTAACAATAAACAGTCACACTCCCTGCCCAAGAAAACCTCTCAGTCTCTTCAGCTAATTATTTTTCAGGTTTTCCGCCGGGCCCATCCATCTCCCAGACTGTTCTGGTTGGAAAAGGGGGGTTCCAGTCTGCTAGAGGGACCCCGGCAGACGGAGCAGGGATTCGAATCCAGCTCTCCCGATCCCCAGAGCTCTCTACCCTGGGACCTCTAGCAGAGCTTTAAAACAAGCGAAACACCTGTGACAGTTGATTTATTACGGAATCAATCTTGACAGTAATGATGAATAAGAGAGTCATCCAAGTAGGCAAGAAATCCAGTAATCTGATTACGCTGATGACAAAGAAGTAAGAAGAAGAGCAAAGAAGAAGAGACCGTAAATAGCTCCAGGGTGTCCAAGTCAGCACTGGGTTGATACCGGCAGTCGAATGCGATGTGATTGCCGTTAGCTCGATTTACGCCGGCGTGTTTAATTGTAGGTGATCGAGGATGGCGAAGAAGTGCTTTCACTGAAAACTCTGCAGAGCCGAACGCGTTTCCCAATTAGGAGAGACGAATCGTCGAGGTGATCAAAACAGCAAACCTATTTTGTTGCAAATGGCGACGCTCGCGTTGGGAGAGTAAACAAGTGAATCCTATAATTGTGAATTGGAATAGTTATCGTCGAGATGAATAGACGACGATTTAATTAAAGATTTCAGATCGGCTAATATTAACTGCCAACCAAACCTGGCCCGGGTTTCTGCTGGTTTATAATTGGAGGCTGCAGGAAATGACGAGGCAGTGACTTGAGAAAGTGTGGCTTGGTGGAAGGAGTGTGGAAGTCAGGAGACCTGGGTTCTAGTCCCACCTCCGTCACTCGTCTGCTGTGTGACCTCGAGCAGGTCATTTAACCTCTCTGAGCCACGTTATCCTCATCCCTGAAGTAGTGGTAAAATACTGACTGTTCCTACTGCTTAGACTGGAAACCCCATAATGAGAATAATAGTAATTGTGGTATTTGTTAAGCACCTCTCATGTGCCAAGACACTATTCTAAGCGCTGGGGTGAAGCAGCATGGCATAATATAAAGAGCCCGGGCTTGGGAGTCAGAGGACGTGGGTTCTAATCCCCCCTCTGCCACTTGGATGCTGAGTGACCTTGGGCAAGTCATTTAACTTCTCTGTGCCTCAGTTACCTCATCTATGAAATGAGGATCAAACGTGTGAGCCCCACATGGGACAACCTCATTACCCTGTATCTACCCCAGCGCTTAGAACAGTACTTGGCATATAGTAAACACTTAAATACCATAATTATTTTACTAGGCCATCGGGTTGGACACAGTCCCCGCCCTACAGGGCTCACATATGTAACCCCCATTTTACCGATGAGGGAACTGAGGTACCGAGAAGGGAAGTGACTTGCTCAAGATCATACAACTGACAAGTAGCGGAGCTAGATTAGAATGATATTAATAATAACTGTGATATTTGTTAAGCGCTTACTATCTGCCAAACTCTGTACCAAATGCTGGGCAAATCAGGTTGGACACAGTCCCTGTCCCGTGTGAGGCTCACAGTCTTAATCCTCATTTTACAGATGAGGAAACTGAGGCCTAGAGAAGTGAAGTCACTCACCCAAGGTCACACAGTAGACAAGTGGCAGCGTGGAATTAGAACCCATGACCTGCAGAAGGGTGCACTAAGGGCTTGGGAGACTTCAGTATAACAGAGTTGGTAGACACGGTCCCCGCCTACAGTGAGTTTACGGTCGTTAGGAGCCTAATAAATAGGATTGATTGATGGATAGACGCAATAATATCAGTAGAGACAATGAGTAGTGGTGGTAATAATAATAGTAATAGCGGTAAGAGTAATTGTAGTAGGGATAAGTAGCAAGGCTTAGTGGTAAGAGGACCTGGGTTCTAATCCCCGCTTGCTGTATGACCTTGGATGAGTCACATAATAATAATAATAATAGCATTTGTTAAGCGCTTACTATGTGCCCAGCACTGTTCTAAGCGCCGGGGTAGTTATAAGGTAATCGGATTGTCCCACGTGAGGCTCACAGTCTTCATCCCCATTTTCCAGATGACGGAACTGAGGCTCAGAGAAGTGAAGTGACTTGCCCAAGGTCACAGAGCAGATAAGTGGCGGAGCGGGGATTAGAACCATCTCCTCTGACTCCCGAGCCCGTGCCGTCTCCACTAAGCCATGCTGCTTCTCCACCAAGCCACTTAACTTCTCTGTGCCTCAGTTTCCTCACCTATCAAATGACGATTCAATACCTGTTCCCCCTCCTACCTAGACTGTGACCCCTATGTGGGACGAGGACTGCGTCCCACCCAATTAACTTGTATCTATCCCTGTGCTTAGAACAGTGCTTAGCGCATAATGAGGGCTTAAGAAATACTATAAGAGTAAGCATAATAGTAGTAGTAACCCAATGCGGTTCTTGTTGACAAGGAGGGATTATAAAATCAATCAGTGTGGATCCATTTGTTTGTCTATATTCTCCAGCATAAAAATGCCTTAACTAGCTTAATGAAGCTTTTCTTTTTCATTTTTTATGAAGCCATTTAGATTCTGGCCCAAATGTGGCAATTACTTGCAAGTTAATATTGGCTTAAAAAAAAAAACCGGTTATCTCCCTCTTTCCTCCTCTCCTGCCCCTCTCCCCACTGCACTACCGTGGCTCACTGGAAAGAGCCTGGGCTTGGGAGGCAGAGGTCATGGGTTCGAACCCTGGCTCTGCCACTTGTCAGCTGTGTGACTTTGGGCGAGTCACTTAATTTCTCGGTGCCTCAGTTCCCTCATCTGTAAAATGGGGATTAAGACTGTGAGCCCCACGTGGGACAACCTGATTCCCCTGTGTCTACCCCAGCGCTTAGAACAGTGCTCGGCACATAGTAAGCGCTTAACAAATACCAACATTATTATTATTATCACTAGTTTGGTGGGGACATTCTTTCTGCTATTTTTTAACAACCGGTGGATGACCGAAGTCCCAGAGATTGGAAAAAGGGGAAAAGGGAGTCCTGATTACCAGCAGATTTGAACATTTTCCCAGTCAGATCCGTATGACTTTCCCCATCACTTTAGAAGAGATTCTTCCCCCCTTCCCCTTCCCTTAGCTATGCCCTCTTTCCCTCTGCTCCTCCCCCCTCCCTTCCCCTCCCCTCAGCACTGTGCTCATTTGTTTCTATTTTTATTACCCTATTTATTTTGTTAATAATAACGTTGGTATTTGTTAAACGCTTACTATGTGCAGAGCACTGTTCTAAGCGTTGGGGTAGATACAGGGTAATCAGGTTGTCCCACATGAGGCTCACAGTTAATCCCCATTTTACAGATGAGGTAACTGAGGCACCGAGAAGTTAAGTGACTTGCCCACAGTCACACAGCCGACAAATGGCAGAGCCGGGATTCGAACCCATGACCTCTGACTCCAAACCCGGGCTCTTTCCACTAAGCCACCCTGTTAATGAGGTGTCCATCCCCTTGATTCTATTTATCGTGATTATGTTGTCTTGTTTTTGTCCGTCTGTCTCCCCCGATTAGACTGTGAGCCTGTCACTGGGCAGGGATTGTCTCTATCTGTTGCCGAATTGTCCATTCCAAGTGCTTAGTACAGTGCTCTGCACATAGTAAGCGCTCAATAAATACTATTGAATGAATTAAAGAAGGAATGATTTGGTTCTGGATCTTCCGTACAGCCTAGCTGGAGGTATAAGGCCTGGGAGTCACGAGACCTGGGTTCTAATCCCCGCTCTGCCATTGGACTGCTGTGCGACCCCGGGCAAGTCACTTCACTTCTCTGGAGCTCCATGTAGGATGGGAACTCTGTCAGACCTGATTACCTTGTCGCCCTTGAACTTTTTTCATCCCTCCCTCAGCCCCACAGCACTCATTCATTCATTCATGCAATCATATTTATTGAGCGCTTACTGTATCCAGAACACTGTACTAAGCACCTGCAAAGTTTTACATCTCCATTATTAATTCATTTATATTACTATCTTTCTCCCCCAGACTATAATCTCGTTGTGGGCATGAACTGCATCTGCCAACTCTTGTATTTTAGCCTCCCAACTTAGTACACTGTTCGGCACACAGCAAGTGCATAATCAGTGTAATTAATTGATCGATCGATTGATCTACCTCGATGCTTGATACAGTGCTTGGCACTTTGTAAGAGCTTAACAAATACTACAATTACTAGTCTTGTCTTGTCTTATGCCTTCGAATCATTTCTGACCCATAGAGACACCACGGACACGTCTCCTAGAAGGCCCCGCGCACCATCTGCCATCGTTCTGGGAGCGGATCCACAGAGTTTCCTGGGAAAAATCCTGCTTCGGTTGACCATCGCCTCTTTCCGTAAACTTGAGTCTCCGCCCTCGACTCTCTCCCGTGCCACCGCTGCCCAGCACGGGTGAGTTTTGACTTGTAGCAGATGACCTGCGGCTCGCTAGCGACTGGCCAAGCTAGGAATGGAACGGACAGGCCTCTCCTTCACTCTCCCTCCCATTGCCGAAACTGGTAGAGGACTGGAAACTCTCCGGGTGCCACCCTGAGAGGGGCAGTTATTAGTATCATACTCTAAATTCATTTTTGGCTTTCCCACTCTTTCACTTTCTGCAAAGTGACACCTTCATTACGGAATCCCTTTGGGTCCGATTGAAAGTCAGCGTCTCTCTCCGAAGCAATGAACAGATTGGTAACAGAAGGGCATTAAATAGAAAAATCATTTCCTCCTTTTCTGTTGTTCCTCTGGATCAAAACAGAAAAGAGTTCCTCTGGGCAAGTATTGATTTATTGATTGAGCGAGTGAGTGATGGAAAAAAAATGGACACCTTAACGTTCCATCCTCAAGTGCTTAGGACAGGGTTCCACACCGTAGGAGCTGAATAAATTCTGTGGATTGATTGAGTCCCATTTTTCCCCGCTGGGAAAAAAGCTGGCCCAGCCTCCTTGTCAACTAGCCACCGGCGTGAGTGTGTGTGTGTGTGATGATGATTATGGTACTTGTTGAGCGCTTACTATGTGCCAAGCACTATTCTAAGTGCTGGGGTAGATACAAGGTAGTCAGGTGGGACACAGTCCCTGTCCAATCTAGGGCTCACAGTCTTAATCTCCATTTTACAGATGAGGTAACTGAGGTCCAGAGAAGAATAATAACAATAATGGTATTTGTTAAGTGCTTACTATGTGCCAAGCACTGTTCTCAGCGCAGGAGTAGGTACAAGGTAATTAGGTTGTCCCACGTGGGGCTCGTAGCTCTCCATTTTACAGATGAGGGCACTGAGGCCCAGAGAAGCGAAGTGACTTGCCCAAAGTCACACAGCTGATAAGTGGCAGAGCTGGGATTAGAACCCTTGACCTCTGACTCCCAAGTCCGGGCTCTTTCCACTAAGCCACACTGCTTGTCTAAAAGATGGTATTTGTTAATCACTTCTATGTGCCAAGCACTCTTCTAAGCGCTGGGACAGATACAAGATAATCAGGTTGTCCCACATGGGGCTCACAGTCTTAACGCCCATTTTATAGATGAGATAACTGAGGCACAGAGAAGTGAATTGACTTGCCCCAGGTCACACCGCAGACATGTGGCAGAGCCTGGATCAGAACCCATCACCTTCTGACCCCCAGGCCCAGACTCTAGCCAATAAGCCACGCTGCTCTGCGCACAGTAAGCACTCGAGAAATACGATTGACTGACTGACCGTCACATGGGGCTCATAGTCTTAATCTCCATTTTCCAGATGAGGAAATTGAGGCCTAGAAAAGTGAAGTGACTCGCCCGAGGTCACACAGTGGAAGAGCGGCCGAGCCGGGATGAGAACCCAGATCCTTTGACTCCCAGGGCAGGGCTCTTTCAGATGGGCAGCTTTTACATCCATAAGCCTAATTTATATATTATATATGCATAAAACGGACACATTCCCTGCCCACGCAGAGTTTATAGTTTAGAGGGGAAGACAGATGTTAATATAAATAAATAAATGTCAGAGAGGCACATAAGTGGTGTGGGGCTGGGAGGGGGGATGAATAAAGGGAGCAAGTCAGGGGGATGCAGAAGGGAGCCGAAGAAGCGGAAAGGGGGGCTTAGAGAAAGTCTCTTGGAGAAGTTGTGCCTTCGATAAGGCTTTGAAGGTGAAGAGAGTAATTGTCTGTCAGATATGAGAAGCAGTTTTGCTCAGTGGAAAGAGCCCGGGCTTTGGAGTCAGATGTCATGGGTTTGAATCCCGGCTCTGCCACTTGTCAGCTGACTGTGGGCAAGTCACTTCACTTCTCTGTGCCTCAGTGACCTCATCTGTAAAATGGGGATTAAGACTGTGAGCCCCCACGTGTGACAACCCGATTCCCCTGTGTCTACCCCAGTGCTTAGAACAGTGCTCGGCACATAGTAAGCGCTTAACAAATACCAACATTATTATTATTATTATATGAGGGAGGCAGGATGTGGGCAAGAGGCCGGCGGCAAGTCAGATGAGATGGAGTCCCGGTGAGAAGTTGGCATTAGAGGAGCAAAGTATGCGGGCTGGGTTGGAGAAGGAGAGGAGTGAGGTGAGTTGGAGGGGGCGAGGGGCTGGACGGCTTTAAAGCTAATGGTGAGGAGGTTTTGCTTGTTGTGGAGGTGGACGGGCAATCCCTGGAGGTTCTTGAGGAGTGGGGGAAACATGGCCTGAAACATTTTTGTAGAAAAATGATCCCGACAGCAGAGTGAAAGTATGGACTGGAGTGGGGAGAGACAGGAAGCTGGGAGGTCAGTAACAAAGCCGGTATAGTAATCAAGGTGGGAGAGGATGAGCGATTGGATTTACGTGCTAGCAGTTTTGATGGAGAGGAAAGGGCGGATTTTAGCAACGCACAATAAATACCGTGGATTAGATTATGATATTATTACCCTATTTATTTTGTTAATGAGGTGTCCATCCCCTTGATTCTATTTATTGCAATTAAGTTGTCTTGTTTTTGTCTGTCTCCCCCGATTAGACTGTAAGTCAGTCACTGGGCAGGGACTGTCTCTATCTGTTGCCCAATTGTACTCGCCAAGTGCTTAGTAAAGTGCTCTGCACATCGTAAGCGCTCAGTAAATTCTATTGAATGAATGAATGATAAATGCACTTTTCACGACCATCTTTTGAGAGTCTTAGATGCCTCATGATTGATACCACAGTATTGGTGAATATGAGACGGGTCTTCTTTTTTTTTTAATGGTATTTGCTAAATGCTTACTATGTGCTAGGCACTGTACTAAGCACTGAGGTAGATACAAGATAATCGGGTTGGACCCAGTCCATGTCCCACATGGGGCTCACAGTCTTAATCCCCATTTTATTCATTCATTCATTCATTCATTCATTCATTCATATTTATTGAGTGCTTCCTGTGTGCAGAACACTGTACTAAGCACTTGGAAAGTACAATTTGGCAACACAGAGAGACAATCTCTGCCCAACAACAGGCTCACAATCTAAAAGGGGGAAACAGACAGCAAAACAAACCAAGTAGACAGGCATCAATACCATTCATTCATTCATTCAATAGTATTTAATGAGCGCTTACTATGTGCAGAGCACTGTACTAAGCGCTTGGAATGTATAATTCGGCAACAGATAGAGACAACTCCTGTCCAGTGAAGGTTTCACAGTCCAAACGGGGGAGACTGATAGCAAAGCAAAACCGAATAAAACAAAAACAAGACAACGTCATCAAGATAAATAGAATCAAGGAGATGTACACCTCATTATCAAAATAAATAGGGCAATAAATAATATATGCAAATGAGCACAGGGCTGAGGGGAGGGGAAGGGGGAAGAGCAGAGGGTGAGGGGAGGAAAAGGGGAGGGGGGGGAATCAAAATCATCAAAATACATAAATAGAATCATAGATACATACACATCATGAATAAAAGAAATAGAATAATAGATAGTAGATATGCTGTGGGGCAGGGAGGGGGGTTTGTTGGGGGGATTTGATAATAATAACAATAATGATCGTAATAATAATTATGGTATCTGTTAAGAGCTTACTACATGCCAGGCACTGTGCTGTGCAAGGGTGAATCAGGTTGGACACAGTTCCTGTCCCATGTGGGGCTCACAGTCTCAATCCCCATTTTCCAGCTGAGGGAACTGAGGCCCAGAGAAGTGAAGTGACCTACCCGAGGTCACCCCGCCGACAAGTGGCGGCTGAGATTAGAACCCAGGTCCTTCTGACTCCCACGCCCGGGCTCTACCCATTAGGCCTCGCTGCTTCTTCTTTTAATATTCACTGCAAGTGTTTGGTTTCCCCAAGGTAGGAAATGTGCAACTTTGATTAATGCCTCTTTAGCTAACTAATTTATTATTCATAATCATTTATTCCTTTAAATTAATGTCCATCTCCCCGTTTAGACCTTAAGCTCGCCGTGCACAGGGAATGTACCTGTTATATTGTTCTCTTGTACTCTCCCAAGCGCTTAGTACAGCGCTCTGCACACAGTAAGCGCTCAAGAAATTCGACCGCCTGGACTAACTTCATCGCTCAGTGGATCATGTGTGGTTATTCGGAGGGCTCGCTACCTTGGTCTGAGCGCTGTTGTCCTGACAGAGAATGAGTTATCGCTCGTCGGGTAATCTCCGACCTTCTTGTTCGCAAACGTAATTGAAGTTCGAAGGCTCCTGAGGCTTCCTTCTCCACTGCCTGTGAAAGGCCTTTTGGGAAATTGAAAAATGGCTCGTAGGCCAAGCTCAACCCTGCGTCTTCTGTCTCCGATCTTATGAATTCATTCAACTTTTGCTCCAAGTCTGTTTAATAGCATCCAATTCCCGGCCCAACATCTTTCGAAGGACCTGGCAAATCGTCTTTATATTAGTTTTCCCGGACCCAAATGGCGCTCTTCCCCTCTCGCATACTTTCTTTCTGGGCTTTTGTAATTTAATTTAGTTTCCCACATGGCAACAGGCATTCCCTCTGATACACAGCTCAGACACAGTTATGCTCCAGCCTAGAATTGTTTAGTTTAACTTGCTTCTGCGTTCGCTCTGTCATTTTCAGCATCCGCCGTTACCAAGTGCTACTTTAATTTCATTTTTCCTCAGCTTTCAAGTGTTCTCAATACGGGTCTTCGTAATAGCCCGAGTTCAATATGTCATTTTCTTGAAATGATTCTTAGCTCTGAAGTGTCCTTTCATTCCTTTTATAGCTGACTAAATTCCTGTTTGTTCAGAAATGGTTTCTCATTTCTCTGGCTTCATCAGGGTCAATATTTAGCACAGTTTTTCCACCTTCCCCGTCTTCATTCACAGCATCGATCCCGGATTCTCCCCCCGTTTTGCTTTACTGAGCCCTAGTCTTTTATCCGTTTCTCTTGTGCCCTCCTCAGTGCTTACTTAGTCTGGTGCTCAGTAGAGAGGAGGCATTCAGTAAATACCACTGATGGATGGATAGATTGTCAAAAGTAGGAGGGTGCGGCGATGCGGGTTTTTCTCTTGTGCCCTCCTCCGTGCTTACTTAGTCCGGTGCTCAGTAGAGAGGAGACATTCAGTAAATACCATTGATGGTTGGATGGATTGTCAAAAGTGGGAGGGTGCGGTGATGCGAGCTGCAGCTGAGGCCTTGGGGTTGTCTTGCTTAGGACCCTCTCACTGCACAACGTGTATCACTGGGCTGGGGGTGGGGAGAGGGGCACAGGGAGAGGGAGAGAATGTGAATGGCTAAGTGCAAACCATTACCACTGTGGCAAAAACAACTCAAGCATCTCTCCTGCTAGCGATGAAAAGCTTCCAGAACACGGGGTGCATTTTTCGCTCAGACATATTAGTCAGGGGAAACCCTTCAAGATGCTATATTAAGTGACATTCTTAAACCACAGCGGTACAGTCTGTCTCATCGTTGGCCTCACTATATTCATAATGATAATTGTGGTATTTGTTAATAATAATAATTGTGGTATTTGTCAAGCGCTTATTATGTGACAGGCACTGTATTAAATGCTGGGGTGAATAATAATAATTATGGCACTCGTTAAGCGCTTATTCCATGCCAAGCACTTGTTCTAAGCACTGGGATAAATAAATACAAGTTGAACAAATTGGACACAGTCCCTGTCCCACATTGGGCTCACTCTCTTAATCCCCCTTTTTGGCAGATGAGGTAACTGAAGCCCAGAGAAGTGAAGTGACTTGCCCAAGGTCACACAGCAGACAAGGGGCGGAGTCGGGATTCAAACCCATGATCTTCTGATTCCCAGGCCTGTGCTGCGGAATGCAAGCAAATCAGGACGGACACAGTCCCTGTCCCACATGGGGCTCACAGTCTTCACCCCCATTTTACAGATGAGGGTACTGAGGCCCAGAGAAGTAAAGTGACTTCCCCAGGGTCACACAGCAGACAAGTCAGGATTAGAATCCAGATCCTCCTGACTATGCCCACTATGTGCCAAACACTGTACTAAGAGCTGGGATAATCAGATAATCAGATCCCACCTGGGGCTCACATTCTAATTAAGAAGGAGCACAGGTATTCATTCATTCATTCATTCATTCATTCATTCATTCATATTTATTGAGTGCTTACTGTGTGCAGAGCACTGTATTAAGTGCTTGGAAAGTACAATTCAGCAACAGATAGAGACAATTCCTATCCAACAACGGGCTCACAGTCTAGAAGTGGGGAGACAGACCTCAAAACAAAATACGTAGACAGTCATCAATCGCATCAGTATAAATAAATAGAATTATATATACACATCATTAATAAAATAAATAGAATAATAAATATGTCCATATATACGCAAGTGCTGTGGGGCAGGGAGGGGGGTAGGGTAGAGGGAGGGAGTCAGGGCGATGGGGAGGGGAGGAGGAGCAGATTGCTGCCTGTCTGTTTGTTTTGTTTTGTTGTCTGTCTCCCCCTTCTAGCCTGTGAGCCTGTTGTTGGGCAGGTATTGCCTCTATCTGTTGCCCAATTGTACTTTCCAAGCGCTTAATACAGTGCTCTGCACACAGTAAGCACTCAATAAACACGAATGAATGAATGAATGAATGAAAGGGGGGGCTCAGTCTGGGAAGGCCTCCTAGAGGAGGTGAGGTATTGAATCCCCATTTTGCAGACAAGGGAACTGGGGCACTGAGAAGTGAAGCAACTTGCCCAAGGTCACACAGCAGATAAGTGACAGAGCCGGGTTGAGAACCGGGATCTTCTGACTCCCAGGCCCGGTCTCCTTCCATTAGGCTAGCCTGCTTGGAAACTTAAATCCCCTGGCGCCAGTGAGCTCGGCTTCTGTGGGTCGTGGGCTTCGCCTCCGTGTCCTCTCCATCCCCCCGCTGTGACTCCGTCCAGCCAAGAGCCAGGGTGGCGCGGACCCCTCCCGGCAGGAACAAATCAGAAAGGGCACCTCAGGTGGACAGGGACCAATCGAGGATGCGGTCATAACGAACCCGTAAACTGACCCATTTAACTAAGGAAAGATCGAGCCTGGGCTTGGGAGTTAGAAGGTCGTGGGCTCTAATCCCGGCTCTGCCACTCGTCCGCCGTGTGACCTTCGGCAAGTCACTTCACTTCTCTGGCCTCCGTTCCCTCGTCTGGAAAATAGGGATTGAGACCGGGAGCCCCACTTGGGACAGGGACTGTGTCCAAACTGATTTGTTTGTATTCACCCCAGTGCTTAGAACAGTGCTTACGCAATAGTAAGTGCTTAACAAATACGATCATTATTATTATTATAATCAGATCTCTGCCACTTGTCTGCTGTGAGACGTTGGGCAAGTCACTTGACTTTTTTGGGCCTCAGTTCCCTCCTTTGTAAAATGGGGATGAAGACTGTGAGCCCTATGTGGGACAGGGATTGCATCCAACCCCATTTGCTTGTACCTGTGGTGAGCTCACAACAAGCTGCTTTTTTAGTGACTGTTTGTGATCCCTCCAACAACAACAATTAATGATTTAATTAATGATGACATTTGTTAAGCGCTTACTATGTGCCAAACACTGTTCTATGCTTTCAGGGGGGGAACACAAAGTAATCAGGTTGTCCCACATGGGGCTCACAGTCTTCACCCCCATTTTACAGATGAGGTAATTGAGGTACAGAGAAGTTAATTGATTTGCCCAAAGTCACCCAGCTGACAAGTGGCGGAGCTGGGATTAGAACCCGTGACAAGGAAGAGACTGGCGAAGGCAGTGACGGGCTCTACCTGAGACAGGTGACTGTGGGCCTACGGAGGGAGGAGCACGGAGGGAAGCAGGGTCTTCTCTCCTTGATCTACCCAGTAAGAGGCCTGGACCAGTCAATGATTGCCACGGACAGCCACAGCTGCGATGCCTAAGGCGGATAAGAGACTGTGGTTTGGGGTGCAAGAGGAAGCACCTGGAGCAGAAGCCAGTGTTTGGGGAGAAAAGCGTGCAGAGGAGAAGAAAGAAGGAAGCTTGGGGACAGCAGCATTAGAAGGCAGCAGAACCTGGAAGCAGAAAGAAGAAGCCCCCGACAGAATGGGCTCCCTTGACCAGCTGACTGGTCCTGGACCCTTGGTGAAGTGAGTGTATGCGTCACTCCCTTGCTCGTGGCAAAAATAAGTGAGACCCTTTTCATGGTAACTTTGGTGGTCGTTTGGTGGAAGGGTTTGACTACTATTTGTCACTGAGGCTTGGGTCCAGGAAGGTCGCCACCCCAGTGCTTAGTACAGTGACTTGCACTTAAATACTGTAATTATTATTACCCTATTATTAATGGTATTTATTAAGCACTTACTATATGCCAGGCACTGTACTGGGGAGGATCCAAGCAACTCAGGTAGGAAACAGTCCCTGTCCCACTTAGGGCTCACAGGTCTCAATCCCCTTTTTACAGATGAGGGAACTGAGGCCCAGAGAAGTGAAGTAATTTGCCCAACGTCACACAGCGGACAAGCGTCAAAGCTTCTGACTCCCAGGCCTGTGTTCTTGGTCACGCTGCTTCTCTGTTCATTCAATCGTATTTATTATATTGTGCTTCTTATTGTATTCTTGTGTTGCATTATATTCATTCAATAGTATTTATTGAGCGCTTACTATGTGCTGAGCACTGTACTAAGCACTTGGAATGTACAAATCGGCAACAGATTCAGTCCCTGCCCATTGATGGGCTTATCTCTCCCAAAAGCTTAGTAGAATGCCCTGCACACAGTAAGCGTTCAATAAATACAAGTAACTGACTAGTGAGATGCGCCCTGGAAACCAAGTAATAATAATAATAATAATAATGTTGGTATTTGTTAAGCGCTTACTATGTGCAGAACACTGTTCTAAGCGCTGGGGTAGATACAGGGTAATCAGGTTGTCCCACATGAGGCTCACAGTCTTTATCCCCATTTTACAGATGAGGTAACTGAGGCACAGAGAAGTTAAGTGACTTGCCCACACAGCTGATAAGTGGAAGAGTGGGGATTCAAACTCATGACCTCTGACTCCCAAGCCCGTGCTCTTTCCACTGAGCCACGCTGCACCTCTGCTGGAGAAATCCATAGCAACGTTCTTCTAAACCACCTATGGTAGCTCATCTGTCCTCTCTGAGGAGAGGTGACGTTTTTGTGGGGAGGTGAAATCTGAAGCTGAGAGAGTTTAAGGGATTTATCCAAGGTCACTCAGTGAACCAGTTAAAGAAGGAAGGCTTCCTTAACCATTGGATAAATTGGACCCTTGCCCAGGACCTGCCATTAGGGGTGGAGTGTGGCGTTCCTTACCCCTACCAACATCTTCAACCTGTGTCTATCTCGCCGCTGACTCCTTGCCCACATCCTAGAGCAGTGGATTGCACATAGTAAGTGCTTAACAAATGCCATTATTATTATTATTACCCCGCCTCTAGCCTGGAATGCCCTCCCTCTTCATATCTGGCAGACCAGCACTCACCCCCTGCTTCGAAGCTTTACCGAAGGCCCATCTCCTCCAAGAGACTTTCCCTAAATTAAACCCTCCTTACCTCTTCTCCCACTCGCTTCCATGGCCCCCTGACTTGCTCCCTTTATTCCTCCCCACTCCCAGCCCCGCTGCACTTATGTTCATTTATTCATTCAATCTTATTTATTGAGAGCTTACTGTGTGCAGAGCACTATACTAAGCACTTGGAAAGAACAATTCACCAATAGAGAAAATGCCTGCCCACACCGGGCTTACGGTCTAGAAGGGGGTAGACAGACATCAAAACAAGTGAACAGGAATCAATATAAAATAGAATTATAGATACATATACACACCAAAGCAAGTAAACAGGCATCTATATATATATATATATTTTATAGATATTTATAAAATTATAGATAAATATATGCATAAGTGCTGTGGGGAGGGGAGGGAAGAGCAAAAGGAGCAAGTCGAAAGGGGGAGCAGAGGAAAAGGAGGCCTTAATCTGGGAAGGCCTCTTGGAGGAGGTGAGCCTTCAGGAAGGCTTTAGAGGGGGTAGGAGTGATTTGAAGAGGGAGGGCTTTCCAGGCCAGAGGTAGAATGTGGGCCAGTGGAACAGGTGAGATGGAGGCCCAGGGAGAAGGTGAGCGGCACCAGAGGAGCGGAGTGTGCGGGCTGGGATGGAGAAGGAGAGAAGGGAGGTGAGGTAAGAAGCAGCAAGGGGATGGACAGCTTTAAAGCCAATAGTGAGGAGTTTTTGTTTGATATGGCGGTTGATAGGCAACCACTGGAGATTTTTGAGGAGGGGGCAGTGACATGCCCTGAAGGTTTCTGTAGAAAGATAATCCAGGCAGCAGAGTGAAGTATGGACTGAAGTGGGGAAAGGCAGGAGGTTGGAGGTCAGGGAGGATGCTGATGCAGTCATCCAGGTGGGACGGGATGAGTGACTACTAATGTGGTAGCAATTTGGAAGGAGAGGAAAGGGCGGATCTTGGTGCCTCTGTAGATACTGCTGGGAAGGATGGGAGAGTTGAAGGGGGCTGGGGAGGGAAGGACTGAGGAAGGGCAGAGGGGACTTTAGGGACATCTCGTCGGATGGTGTCAATTGTCTTAATAAAGTAGGTGGGCAGCTCTTTGGGGGCAAGGGACTGGGGAGGTAGGGGGCCAGGGGTCCTGAGGAGGGAGTTAAATGTCTGGAACAATTGGCAAGGGCGTTTGGCATAGGAATCAATAAGGGAGGAGAAATAATTTTGCCAGGCAGAGGAGAGGGCGGAGTTAAATCAGCAAGGATAAACTTGAAGTGGACCAAGTCGGCCTGATGTTCAGATTTCCCTTAGCGGCGCTCTGCTGCTCGAACACAGACACGAAGAGGGCGGACTGTGGAGGCGATCCAGGGCTGTGGGTTAGTGGTATGAGATCGACAGAGGGATAGGGGAGAGAGCGAGCTGAGTTCAGTAGGGAAGGTGGTGTTGAGAGGGTCAATTTGGTCATCAAGGGAAGGTAGTTGGGGTATGGAGGCTAAGTGGGGCGTGATGAGTTGAGAAAATCGGATCGGGGTCAAAAAGTCGAAGCCCTTTTGAGGGAACAGGACAGACTTACGGGGAGGAGGTGTGTGGGAGAGGAGACAAGTGAGGAGGCTGTGGTTGGATAGAGGGATTTCTAAATTGGTAAGGGGAGAGATTGTACAGTGTCTAGAGTCGATGAGATCGAGTGTGTGTCCGAGTGGGCGAGCCGGCGTGGAGCAGGAAGTCAGCCGGGTTGAGGAGTGTTCGAAGGTGGTCAGCGGAAGGGTCATCGGGAACATCTGTGGGGATATTGAAGTTCACCAGGATCACTGTAGGCCTAGAGAAAGAGAGAAGGAACGTGAAGTTACTGTAGACTGTAAACTCCCTATTGGCTGGGAATGTGTCTAGTTGTATTATCTTGTACTCTATAAAAAACAATAATAATTATTATTACTCTCTCAAACCCCTTGCTACAGTGCTCTGCACTTAAGCGCTCAACCAATACCATCGATTAAATGAAAGAACATGGCCCTGTGAGTCAGAGGACCTGGGCTCTAATCCTGTCTCTGCCACTCGTCTGCTGGGTGACCTTGGGCGAGTCACTTAACCTGTCTGTGCCTCAGTTTTCTCAAGATGAGACAACTGACAAAATTACTGGGTTTCAAAGAAAAGCACATTCATTTTAACTACTCATGTTGATGTGTGTTGGGAATGCTTAGAGAAGCAGCGTGGCTCAGTGGAAAGAGCACGGGCTTTGGAGTCAGAGGTCATGAGTTCGAATCCCGGCTCGGCCACTTGTCAGCTGTGTGACTGTGGGCAAGTCACTTAACTTCTCTGGGCCTCAGTTACCTCATCTGTAAAATGGGGATTAAGACTGTGAGCCCCATGTGGGACAACCTGATTCCCCTGTGTCTACCCCAGTGCTTAGAACAGTGCTTGGCACATAGTAAGCGCTTAACAAATACCAACATTATTATGTTTTTATTTTTACATTTGCTAGGAGATTACCTAGTCAACCTGACTTAAAGCTGACCGATTGACTTTTTAATAAAATAAGGGGAATGTCAAGCCCACCGAATACTGTATAAAAGCTGAGGTCAGGAGTCACATATTGCTTAACTTATTAAAGGCTTAAAATCAGGTCGAGTAGTCAATGCAAAAAATTTTTAAATTTGTTTTCTCTTCTCCACTCTATATCCTTAATATTTACGATTAAAGAGAGCCTTATCCGAGACGTCTTTTTTTTTTCTGTTAAAATGAAAGCGTTCTAATGATTTTTTTCCTCCTACTTTATCACAATGTAGGAACAACTCTATTCGTAGAAACCAAAGTTGGCTTAAAATAGTAATCAAGTTCAGTCGTGAGTGGATGTGCAAAATAATGAACAGATCTGATAAAAATGGATGACTTTAATTCACATTGATTAAATGGGAGAATACAATTTTCACGCATCCTATTCAGCTCCCAGGACCCAACTCAGCACATAGTGGTAATGTAATAAAAATCTAATGATTCACTGCTTCGAAGAGATATGAAAGATATGATGAAAAGGACGGCAGCTTCCCTTATAATTAAGGCAGACTGTCTATAAATCCATTAGAATTAAATAGGAAGAAGATGATTAAACACCAATTATGGAGACTCTGAATGGAATATTTTCTATTCATTCTAAGATGTGTGAAGTTTGGACACTTCACTTTTGGCGGGGAGAGTGGAAGCAGGGCGGCTCAGTGGAAAGAGCATGGGCTTGGGAGTCTGAGGTCATGGGTTATAATCTCGGCTCCATCACTTAGTGACTTTGGGCAAGTCACTTAACTTCTCTGTTCTTCAGTTACCGCTCTATAAAATGGGGATTAAGACTGTGAGCTTCACGTGGGACAATTTGATTACCTTGTATCTCCCCCAGCATTTAGACTGTGAACCTCTTATTGGGCAGGGATTGTCTCTATTTGTTGCCGAATTGTACATTCCAAGTGCTTAGTACAGTGCTCTGCACATAGTAAACGCTTATTAAATACTATTGAATGAATGAATGGTATTGATGCCCGTCTACTTGTTTTGTTTTGCTGTCAGTCTCCCCCTTTTAGACTGTGAGCCCTTTGTTGGGCAGGGATTGTCTCTCTCTGTTGCGGAACTGTACTTTCCAAGCACTTAGTACAGTGCTCTGCACACAGTAAGCGCTCAATAGATACTAATGAATGAATGCTTAGAACAGTGCTTGGCACATAGTAAGTGCTTAACAAATGCCATTATTATTATTATCCACAAAGAGATGTTTTGGGATCGACATGTTTCTTCGACCTCCCTCCCTCCCCCACAAACCTCTAATTTTCCAATCCCTAAAGAGTAAATTAATATACTAGCAGAGGAGGAATCATTCATAGACATTATTTTTTGAAAACTGGAGAACCCAACTTAAGTGTACTTTAAATACTTTTCCTTGCCTTTCCTCCACCCAACCCACCTTCGATTTTCTTTCCAAGTGATGTGAGATGACTTTCAAAGCCACCTCTTCTAAGTAAGCGGCCAACAGGCTCATATATTTGTCATTTGACAAATTTTACTGCTTGCTCCAGGTTTGATTCTCCCTGTTTCTGTCTGTGCGTTTATTCTTTTAGATAATTACAGCAATACAATACCAGATCACTTCAGTGAATGAAACTGAATCCTCCAGTCATAGCTTGAAGCATTAAAAAAAGGGAAGAGTCGTTTCAAAGACAATAGGCTATCATCTTCCCTAGACTTTTAGATCTTCCTAGCCACCAGCCCTAAGCGTCCTTCCAGGAGCTCCCAATTTATGGTATTTAAGTGCTTACTATAATAATTATAATATTTGTTAAGCTTTTATTATGTCAAACACTGTTCTAAGATCTGGGGTGGATTCAAGTTAATTAGGTTGGGCAGAGTCCCTGTCCCTCATGGGGCTCACAGTTTAAGATAATAATGATAATAACAATAGCAATAACTGTGGTATTTGTTAAGCGTTTACTGTGTACCAGGCACTTTACTAAGCACTGGGTTAGATACAAGATAATGGGGTTGGACACAGTTCCCTTCCCACATGGGGCTCACAGTCTTAGTGCCCTTATCTGTAAAATGGGGATTGAGGGACAGAAGTGAAGTGACTTGCCCAAGGTCCCCCAGCAGACAAGTGGCGGAGCTGGGATTAGAACCCAGGTCCTGGAGCAGTTATGTCTAATAAGGTCAGATTGCATCACATGATTGGCAGATGTTTCCAACAAATGAGATCCCTCTGCAGGATCCCATCAAAAAACTGGATAATACTAATAATAATGTTGGTATTTGTTAAGCGCTTACTATGTGCAGAACACTGTTCTAAGTGCTGGGGTAGATATAGGGTAATCAGGTGAGGCTCACAGTTAATCCCCATTTGACAGATGAGGTAACTGAGGGGCAGAGAAGTGAAGTGACCTGCCCACAGTCACTCAGCTGACAGGTGGCAGAGTCAGGATTCGAACCCATGACCACTGACTCCCAAGCCCGGTCTCTTTCCACTGAGCCACGCTGCTTCTCTTTCAGGAGGTGGAGGGGTGATCAGATGGAGCCTCCAGGCCGCCCCATCGTCCAATCTAACTCACTTTAGGCAATGAACACCTGCCACTTGTTGGGGAAGCAGTGTGGCTCAGTGGAAAGAGCCTGGGCTTCGGAGTCAGAGGTCATGTGTTTGACTTCTGGCTCTGCCACCTGTCAGCTGTGTGACTGTGGGCGAGTCATTTTACTTCTCTGGGCCTCAGTTACCTCATCTGTCAAATGGGGATTAACTGTGAGCCTCACGTGGGACGACCTGATGACCCTGTATCTCCCCCAGCGCTTAGAACAGTGCTCTGCACATAAGTAAGCGCTTAACGAATACCAACATTATTATTACCTCTCGATATCAATTCCGTGGGACAGTAGGAACAACGGGCTGCCCATCCACCTCCGCATCAAACAGAAACTCCTCACGTCTGCTTTAAAGTCGTCCACCACCTTGTCTCCTCCTACCTCACCTCGCTGCTCTCCTATTCCCACCCAGTACGCACACTTCCCTCCTCAAATGCCAACCTTCTCCCTGGGCCTCGTGGCTCAGTGGAAAGAACCCGGGCTTGGGAGTCGTCATGGGTTCGAATGCCGGCTCTGCCGCTTGTCAGCTGTGTGACTGTGGGCAAGTCACTTGGCTTCTCTGTGCCTCAGTTAACTCATCTGTAAAATGGGGATGAAGACTGCGAGCCTCACGTAGGACAACCTGATTACCTGTATCTGCCCCAGTGCTTAGAACAGTGCTCTGCACATAGTAAGCGCTTAACAAATGCCTCCATCTCTTCTACTTTGCCATTGACCTCTCGCCCAAGTCCCGCCTCTGGCCTGGAACTCCCTCCCTCCTCCTATCCGACAGGCAATGACCCTCCCTGCCTCCAAAGCCTTATCGGGGACACGTCTCTTCCAAGAAGCTTTCCCTGCCCTTCTCCAGATTTCTTCTGCATCGCCCTGACTTGCTCCCTTTATTCATCCCCCTCCCGACCCCCCCAGCACTTCTAATAATAATGTTGGTATTTGTTAAGCGCTTACTACTTGCAGAGCACTGTTCTAAGCGCTGGGGTAGGTACAGGGTCATCAGGTTGTCCCACGTGAGGCTTACAGTTAATCCCCATTTTACAGATGAGGGAACTGAGGCACAGAGAAGTAAAGTGACTTGCCCACAGTCACACAGCTGACAGGTGGCAGAGCCGGGAGTCGAACCCATGACCTGTGGCTCCCAAGCCTGTGCTTTTCCACTGAGCCACGCTGCTTCACTTATGTCCAATATCTATCATTTATTCATATCAAAATCTGTCTTCCCCTCTAGATCATAAACTTGTTGTGGGCAGGGAATGTGCCCATTATATTGTTCTTTTGTTCTCTCCCAAGTGCTAATACAGTGTTCTGCACATGTTAAGTGCTCAATAAATGTGACTGACTGACTAAAGTTGTCTAACCCTGTGGGCGTATAGGTTGGTAGAACCCACTGAGAAACTTTGGTGTTCAGAGCACTGTACTGAGCACTAGAGAGAGTACAGTAGAGTAAGTAGACACAGTCCTTGCCCTCCAGGAGCTTAATAATAATGATTATGATGTTTGTTAAGTGCTTACTGTGTGCCAAGCACTGTTCTATGCGCTGGGGTAGCTGCAAGGTAATCACTTTGTCCCATGAGGAGATCGCAGTCTTAATCCCCATTTTATAGATTTGGTAACTGAGGCCCAGAGAAGTGAAGTGACTTGCCCAAGGTCACCCAGCAGTCAAGTGGCAGAGCCGGGATTAGAACCCACATCATCTGCCTCCCAAGCCCGTGTTCTTTCCGCTAAACCACGCTGCTTCAAGCTTAGAACGTAGCAGGGGAGTACACTAAAGTGATTTGGAAATGGAGGAAGAAGCCAAAGGGCACAGTGTAGCGTAGAAATCTTCCAAACAGCAGCTTGTTCCAGTCCAAGTATGAGAAGCAGTGTGGCCCAGGGGAAAGAGCGGGAGCTGGGGACTTAGAGGACCTGGGTTCTAATTCCGGCTCTGCCAATTGGTGCTGTGGGACTGTGGGCAAATGATTTCTCTGTGCCTCAGTTTCCTCGACTGTAAAAAGGGGATTCAATCCTACTCCTCCCTACTTAGACTGAGAGACCCATCTGATTGACTTATATCCACCTCAGCGCTTAGAACAGTGCAGGTGTAGTGGCTAGAGCCTGGGCGTCAGAAGGTCGTGGTTCTAATTCTGGCTCTGCCACTCGTCTGCTGTGTGACCCTGGGCAAGTCACTTCACTTCTCTGTGTGATTCCGTCTGTGTTGGCGGTCACCCTTGCCGGGGCAGTGAAGATTGGGCTGGGGCTGCCTCACGCACCGAGTAGGCCTCATGAAGATGGTCAGCTCGTTGTGGGCAGGGAATGCCTCTCTTTATCGTTCTGTGGTACTCTCCCAAGCGCTTAGTACAGTGCTCTGCACACAGTAAAGTCTCAATAAATACGATCGAATAAAGGAATGAAAGCCAAGTGAAGGCCCTGGCCGGATTGGCCGGGGTATGTGAGGGGAAAAGCCGCCTGGCCTAGTAGTTAAAGACCGAGCCTGGGTCTCAGAAGGACCTGGGTTCTAGTCCTGGCTCTGCCACTCGACTGCTGTGTGACCTTGGGCGAATCCCATCACTTCTCTGTGCCTCAGTTCCCTCATCCGTAAAACAGGGATTAAGACGGTGAGCCCCATGTGGGACAGGGGTTGTGTTCGACCGGATTGCCTGCTGTGTGACCTTGAGCAGCATGACCCAGTGGCGAGAGCCTGGGCTTGGGAGTCAGAGGTTGTGGGTTCTAATCCCAGCTCTGCCACTCATCTGCTGTGTGACCATGGTCAAATATTACTTAACTTCTCTGGGCCTCAGTTACCTCATCTGTAAAAATAGGGATTGAGAGGGTGAGCCCCATGTGGGACAACCTGATTTCCTCATATTTACCACAGTGCTAAGAACAGTGCTTGGCACATAGTAAGTGCTTAACAAATACCGTAATTATTATTATTACCTCAGCAATTAGAACAGTGCATAGCACCTGCATTCATTCAATCGTATTTGAGTGCTCACTGTGTGCAGAGCACTGTACTAAGCCCTTGGAATGTACAATTTGGCAACAGATAGAGACAATCCCTGCCCAAAAACGGGCTCACCGTCTGAAAGGGGGAGACAGGCAGTAAAAGCAAGTAGACGGGCATCAATACCATCAAAATAGATAAACAGAATCATAGATATATCCACATCATTAATAAAATAGAGTAATGAATAACATATATGAATATACACGTGGCTTAGTGGAAAGAGCACAGGCTTGGGGGTCAGAAGTCATGGGTTCAAATCCCACCTTCTTCCAGTTGTCATCGGTGTGACTTTGGGCAAGCTACTTAACTTCCCTGGGCCTCAGTTACCTCATCTGTAAAATGGGGACTAAGACTGTGAGCCTCATGTGGGACAACCTGATTACTTTGTATCTATCCAAGCGCTTGGAACAGTGTTCGGTACAGAGTAAGCGCTTAAATACCATCCTTCTTCTTCTTCTTATTATTTAAGGAGGGAGGACATTCCTGAGCAAGTCCATAATTATGGAATAATAGTTCCATAATAATGAATATCTATTGTGTAGTTTAGTGGAAAGAACCCTGGCTTGGGAGTCATAGGTCATGGGTTCTAATCCCAGTTCCCTCACATGTCAGCTGTGTGACTTTGGGCAAGTCACGTCACTTCTTTGTGCCTCAGTTCCCTCATCTGTAAAATGGGGATGGAAATTGTGAACCCCACGTGGGACAACCTGATTACCTTGTATCAATCCCACCACTTAGAACCTTGGTACATAGTAAGTGCTTAACAAATACCATCAATATTATTATTTCCCTCTGCTCCCTCTCTGCCCCCCCTTCACCTCCTCTCAGCTAGCCCCCTTTCCCCCCCGCTTCCCTCTGCTCCTCCCCCTCTCCCTTCCCTTCCCCTCAGCACTGTGCTCGTCTGCTCATTTGTATATATCTTTATTACCCTATTTATTTTGTTAATGAGATGTACATCCCCTTGATTCTATTTATTGTTATTGTTTTAATGAGATGTACATCTCCTTGATTCCATTTATTGCAGTTGTTCTTGTCTGTCCGTCTCCCCCGATTAGACTGTAAGTCCATCCAAGGGCAGGAACTGTCTCTATCTGTTACTGATTTGTACATTCCAAATGCTTAGTACAGTGCTCTGCACATAGTAAATGCTCAATAAATACTATTGAATGAATGAAGTGTTGTGGAAGCACATAGTATTTGTTAAGTGCTTACTATAATTATGATCTCCCCCAGCGCTTAGAACAGTGCTTGTAAGCGCTTAACAAATACCATCATTATTATTATTATTATTTTTGGAGAAGCAGCATGGCTCAGTGGTAAGAGCCCGGGCTTGGGAGTCAGAGGTCATCTGCCACTTGTCAGCTGTGTGACTGTGGGCAAGTCACTTAACTTGTCTGGGCCTCAGTTAACTCATCTGTGAAATGGGGATTAAAACTGTGAGCCCAACGTGGGACAATCTGATCACCCTGTACTTACTCCAGTGCTTAAAACAGTGCTCTGCACATAGTAAGTGCTTAACAAATACCAACATTATTATTATTATTATTATTATATACACAAGTGCTGTGGAAGCACATAGTATTTGTTAAGTGCTTACTGTAATTATGATCTACTCCAGGGCTTAGAAGAGTGCCGGTCACATAGTAAGCGCTTAACAAATACCATCGTTATTATTAGTATAGACACAAGTGTTGTGGAAGTACATAGTATTTGAACGCTTACTATAATTATGATCTACCCCAGTGCTTAGAACAGTGCTTGGCACATAGTAAATGCTTAACAAATTCCATCGTCATTGTGATTATTATAGACACAAGTGTTGTGGAAGCACATGGTATTTAAGCGCTTACTATAATTATGATTGACCCGAGCGCTTAGAACAGTGTCTGGCATATAGTAAGCGCTTAACAAATACCATCGTCATTGTGATTATTATAGACACAAGTGTTGTGGAAGCACAGAGTATTTAAGCGTTTACTATAATTATGATCGACCCCAGCGCTTAGAACAGTGTCTGGCATATAGTAAGCGCTTAACAAATACCATCATTAATATTATTATAGACACAAGTGTTGTGGAAGCACATGGTATTTAAGCGCTTACTATAATTATGATCTCCCCCAGCGCTTAGAACAGGGTCTGGCACATAGTAAGTGCTTAAGAAATACTAATTAAAGGGGGAAAAACCCCCAAAAAGTGACCCCTGGGGCTCGCCCCATCCCCATGGGCTGACTGAGGTTGAGGGGGTGAGCTGTTGCTGGGCCAGGCTGCTCCTGCCTCGCTCCCTGATTGGTTGTTTCTCTGCTCGCTCCGCCCCCCCTCCCCTCTCGAGCTCATTGATTGGCTGTTGGTGCGCTCACTCCACCGTTCCCTCTTGGGTCCGACAGCTCCTCCCTCCCTCCCCGATTGGCTGTTTCTCTGCTCGCTCCGCCCCCTCCCTCTCCTCTCGGACTCGTTGATTGGCTGTTTCTCTGCTCGCTCCGCCCCCCCGGCCCAGCTCCTCTCCAACTCGCTGATTGGTTGTTCGTGCGCTGGCTCCGCCCCCTCCTCGCTCTCTGATTGGTGGCCGCTGGGCGGCTGGCCCCGCCCCTTCGCGCCTTTCAGAGGCCGCGTGCCCTGTACGAGTCACGTGAGGCGGTTCAACCGACCCCCCCCCGTTGACCGTTTAACAGAAGCGCCTGGGTGGGCGGGGGTGGGTTGGGTTAGAAGGAGACGCAGCTCCGAGGGTTCAGTTCCAAGAGGGGTCTGTCACGGTCAGGGAAGAAGGCCGGGGGCCCCGAAGGGGGTCCGCCTGGCACAGCCCCCGCCGAAGGGGCCCCATCTTGCCCGGCGAAGCGGCCCTCCCGCAGTCCTGGCCCCAACGGGGCTTCAGAGGGTCTCAAATCTGGACCCTCTCTACCGGCCCTGCGGCCCTTCTCCGGGCTGGGCCCACTCCCGCTCGGGCCCGCTCCTCCTCCTGCTGCCGCTTCCCTCGGGGACTGCCTCTCCCCTCAGGGGCAATGTCCCCTCGGGGGCCGACTGTCTCCTCAAGGGCCATCTGTCTCCACATGGGCCCACTGTCTTCACATGGGTCGACTGTCCCCTCAGGGTCCAACTGTCTCCTCAGTCCGACTCTCAAATCAGGCCGACTCTCCCCTCAGGCCAATGTCCCCTTGGGCGCTGCCTCTCCTCTCAGGGGCCGACTGTCCCCTCAGGGGCCGACTGTCTCCTCAGGCCGACTCTCAACTCAGGCCAACTCTGCCCTCAGGCCATTGTCCCCTTGGGGGCTGCCTCTCCCCTCAGGGGCCGACTGTCTCCTCAGGCCGACTCTCAACTCAGGCCGACTCTCCCCTCAGGCCAATGTCCCCTTGGGGGCTGCCTCTCCCCTCAGGGGCCGACTGTCCCCTCAGGGGCCAACTGTCTCCTCAGGCCGACTTTCAACTCAGGCCTACTCTCAACTCAGGCTGCCTCTCCTCTCAGGCAAATGTCCCCTCAGGGGCCGACTGTCCCCTCAGGGGCCAACTGTCCCCACAGGGGCCGACTGTCCCCTCAGGGTCCGACTGTCTCCTCAGGCCGACTCTCAACTCAGGCCGACTCTCAACTCAGGCTGCCTCTCCTCTCAGGCCAATGTCCCCTCAGGGGCTGACTGTCCCCACAGGGGCCGACTGTCCCCTCAGGGTCCGACTGTTTCCTCAGGCCGACTCTCAACTCAGGCCGCCTCTCCCCTCAGGCCAATGTCCCCTCAGGGGCCGACTGTCTCCTCAGGGGCCAACTGTCTCCTCAAGCCGCCTCTCCCCTCAGACCAACTCTCAACTCAGGCCATCTCTCCCACTCAGGCTGATTCTCCCCTCATCAGCTTCCCAAGTGGCCTCTCCCCTCAGGCTCAGTTTCCCCTCAGGCTCACTCTCTCCTTCGGGCTGAATCTCCCCTGACCGTTGAGGGCAGGTGAGAGCGGGGGAAGCGCTTAGAGCAGTTGCTCTGCCCACAGTAAACGCTCAGTAAATACCATCGACTGAATGATTCTCCCCTCGGATCACTGTCAGCTGAGGGCTTGTGAGAGTTGGGGAAGTGCTTAGATCAGTGGTCTGCACACAGTGAGGGCTCAATAAATAGCATTGATTGACTCTCCCCTCAGAGAGTTGTCAGCTGAGGGCGTGTGGAAAGTGGGGAAGAGCTTAGCCCAGTGCTCCGCACACAGTAAGCCCTCAGTACATAGCATTGATTGACTCTCCCCTCAGAGCCCAGTGGGCTGAGGGCGCTTGGGAGTTGAAGTGTTTAGACCAGTGCTCCGCACTCACTAAACCCTCAGTAAATACTACTGAATCAATGACTAACTCTCATAGACCGCTGTCAGCTGAGGCAGTGTGGGAGCTGGGGAAGTGCTTAAACCAGTGCTCTGCACACAGTAAGCGCTCAATAAATACCACTGATTGACTCTATCATCAGACCACTGTCAGCTGAGGGTGTGTGCCAGCTGTGGAAGCGCACAGACCAGTGCTCTGCACACAGTAAAAGTTCAGGAAATACTTGACTAAATTATTGACTCTCCCCTTAGATCATTATCAACTGAGAGCTAATGGGAGTTGGGAAAGTGTTTAGATGAGTGCTCTGCCCACAGTAAACGCTCAATAGATAGCATTGATTGACTCTCCCCTCAGAGAGTTGTCAGCTGAGGGCGTGTGGAAACTGGGGAAGAGCTTAGCCCAGTGCTCCGCACACAGTAAGCCCGGTGGGCTGAGGGAACTTGGGAGTTGAAGTGCTTAGACCAGTGCTCCGCACACAAAAACCCTCAGTAAATACTACTGAATCAATGACTTAACTCTCATCTCAGACTGCTGTCAGCTGAGGGTGTGTGAGAGGTGGAGAAGTGCTTAAACCAGTGCTCTGCACACACTAAGCGCTCAATAGATACCATTGACTGACTCTGACATCAGACCCCTGTCAGTTGAGGGTGTGTGGGAGCTGGAGAAGCGCTTAAACCAGTGCTCTGCACACCGTAAGGGCTCAGTAGATATCATTGACTGACTCTATCATCAGACCACTGTCAGCTGAGGGTGTGTGGGAGCTGGGCAAGCTCACAGACCAGTGCTCTGCACACAGTAAAAGCTCAGTAAATTCTTGACTGAATGATTGACTCTCCCCTCAGATCATTATCAGCTGAGGGCTAATATGGGAGTTGGGAAAGTATTTCGATCAGCCCACAGTAAGCGCTCAATAAATAGCATCGATTGACTCTCCCCTCAGAGAGTTGTCAGCTAAGGGCCTGTGGAAAGTGGGGAAGCGCTTAGCCCAGTGCTCCGCATACAGTAAGCCCTCAGTACATAGCATTGATTGACTCTCCCCTCAGAGCCCGGTGGGCTGAGGGCACTTGGGAGTTGAAGAAGTGCTTAGACCAGTGCTCCGCACACACTAAACCCTCAGTAAATATTACTGAATCAATGACTCTCATCTCAGACCACTGTCAGCTGAGGGTATTTGGGAGCTGGGGAAGTGCTTAAACCAGTGCTCTGCACACAGTAAACGCTCAATAAATACCACCGATTGACTCTATCATCAGACCAGTCAGCTGAGGGTGTGTGCCAGCTGGGGAAGAGCACAGACCAGTGCTCTGAACACAGTAAAAGCTCAGTAAATACTTGACTGACTGACTCTCCCCTCAGATCATCATTCAGCTGAGGGCTAATGGGAGTTGGGAAAATGTTTAGATGAGTGCTCTGCCCACAGTAAGCGCTCAAAAAATAGCATTGATTGACTCTCCCCTCAGAGAGTTGTCAGCTGAGGGCGTGTGGAAAGTGGGGAAGAGCTTAGCCCAGTGCTCCGCACACAGTAAGCCCGGTGGGCTGAGGGAACTTGGGAGATGAGGAAATGCTTAGACCAGCGCTCCGCACACACAAAAACCCTCAGTAAATACTACTGAATCAATGACTAACTCTCATCTCAGACCGCTGTCAGCTGAGGGTGTGTGCGAGCTGGAGAAGTGCTTAAACCAGTGCTCTGCACACAGTAAGTGCTCAGTAAATACCGTTGACTATCATCAGACCACTGTCAGCTGAGGGTGTGTGGGAGCTGGGGAAGCGCACAGACCAGTGCTCTGCACACTATAAAAGCTCAGTAAATACTTGACTGAATGATTGACTCTCCCCTCAGATCATTATCAGCTGAGAACTAATATGGGAGTTGGGAAAGTGTTTAGACCAGTGCTCTGCCCACAATAAGCGTTCAATAAATAGCATTGATTGACTCTCCCCTCAGAGAGTTTTCAGTTGAGGGCCTGTGGAAAGTGGGGAAGAGCTTAGCCCAATGCACCGCACACAGTAAGCCCTCAGTACATAGCATTGATTGACTCTCCCCTCAGAGCCCGGTGGGCTGAGGGCACTTGGGAGTTGAAGAAGTGCTTAGACCAGTGCTTCGCACGCACTAAACCCTCAGTAAATACTATTGAATCAATGACTAACTCTCATCTCAGACTGCTGTCAGTTGAGGGTGTGTGCGAGCTGGAGAAGTGCTTAAACCAGTGCTCTGCACACAGTGAGCGCTCAATAAATGCCATTGACTGACTCTATCGTCAGACCACTGTCAGCTGAGGGTGTGTGGGAGCTGAGGAAGCGCACAGACCAGTGCTCTGCCCGCAGTAAAAGCTCAGTAAACACTTGACTGAATGATTGATTTCCCCCATCAGACCACTATCGGCTGAGGGCTAATGGGATTTGGAAAAGTGCTTAGATAAGTGCTGTGCCCACAGTAAGTGCTCAGTAAATAGCATTGATTGACTCTCCCCTCAGAGAGCTGTCAGCTGAGGGCGTGTGGAAAGTGGGGAAGAGCTTAGCCCAGTGCTGGGCACACAGTAAGCCCTCAGTACATAGCATTGATTGAGTCTCCTCTCAGAGCCTGGTGGGCTGAGGGAACTTGGGAGTGCTTAGAAGAGACCAGTGCTCTGCACACAGTAAGCGCTCAATAAGTACCATTGACTGACTCATCAGTGGGAGCTGACCAATGTCAGCTGAGAGCATGTGGGAGCTGGGAAAGTGCTTAGACCAGTGCTCTGCACACAGAAAACCCTCAATAAATAGCACTGATTGAGTCTCCCCTCAGACCGCTGTCAGCCGAAGGTGTATGGGAGTTGGGGAAGCGCTTAGAACTGGTCCTCCATACAAAGTAAGCGCTCAGTAAATACAACTGGATGAGGGATGGACTCTCCCCTCAAACCCCTGTGGGCTGAGGGCGCGTGGGAGCTGGGGAAGTGCTTAGACCACTGCTCTGCACCCATTTAAACCCTCGGTAAATACTACTGAATCAATGACTTTTACCTCAGATCGCTGTCAGCTGAGGGTATGTGGGACCTGGGGAAGTGGTTAGACCAGTGCTTTACACACAGTAAGGGCTCAAAAAATACCGTTGATTGACTCTACCTTCAGACCAATGTCAGCTGAGGGTGTGTGAGAGCTGAAGAAGCGCTTAGAACAGATGCTCTACTCACAGTAAGCGCTCAGTAAATACCACTGATTGAGTGCTTGTCTCTCCCTCAGACCAGTGTCGGCTGAGGACATGTGGGAGCTGGGGAAGCGCTTAAACCAGTGCTCTGCACATAGAAAAATCTCAGTAAATACCACTGACTGAATGATTGACTCTCCCCTCAGTTCACTATCAGCTGAGGGAGTTGAGAAAGTGCTTAGATCAGTGCTCTGCACACGGTAAAGCGCTCAATAAATAGCATCGATTGACTCTCCCCTCAGACCGCTGTCAGCTGAGGGCGTATGGGAGCTGGGGAAGCACTTAGAACTGGTCCTCTGTACAAATTAAGCACTCAGTAAATACCACTGGATGAATGATGGACTCTCCCCTCAGACCCCTGTGGGCTGAGGGTGAGTGGGAGCTGGGGAAGTGCTTAGACCAGTGTTCTGCGCACATTTAAGCGCTCAATAAATACTGTTCACTGACTCTACCCTCAGACCACTGTCAGCTGAGGGCACGTGGGAGCCGGGGAAATGCTTAGTACGGCGCTCTGCAAATAGTAAGCGCTCAATAAATACCTTTGATGGATGGGTTGAAGTGGAGGAAAGGCAGACGGGGGACCCGTCCCTCACTTCCTGTCTAATGCAGAATCGCTGATGGCTCGCGGGGGCCGCCGTGACCTCATCTGCCCTGGAGGATCAGGGAAGAAAACGGTCTGGCGGGAAAACCCGCCGTCGGTGAGGATAGGCAGTGACCCCTCGGGCTCCTCCACTTTATTCTCTTCCCCACCGCCACCATCGGTCCCCGACGGGCCCGACTGGGCCGTGTTATTTCGTCGCTCCCGATGGGTCTCCTCCCATCCCCTGCCCTCCACTGACGCTCTTGGACAGGGAAGACCCCGAGGGGCAGGGACTGGGTTGGTTTCCGGCTGGGTGTGCTCTCCCTGCGCTCAGGACAGTGCTCTGCTTCACAGGAAGCCCTCGATCCGTGGCCCCATCCCCAAACCCACAGAAGTGCCCTACCTAGGGCTACGGTGGGTCACAAACTGACCGCGAGCTCACCGTGGGCTCGTATCCGCTCATTCTGCTGTTTTGTGCTCTCCCAAGCTCTTGGTACAGCGCTCTGCACATAGTAAGCGCTCCATAAATACCACCGACTGATCGACAAACGTTTAGATGTTGCTTCGGGCTGGTTCGGCTGAGCGAATGGTCCTGCCTGGAGCTTTAGATGCACAGTTTCTCGATCGGCTCTCTGGGAAGGACTGGGCCCAGTCTAGAGAGGAAATGGGAGCGGGAGGGGGGCTCGGTGTCCTCAGAGTCCGCTTTGGAGGGAGGATTTTGGTGAAGTGGGGGTGATGTGTGCGGGGGAGACGTTCCAAAGGGGATGGGGCTTTTCACGAGTGGAAGAACTATCCGTCCGGCCTGAGACCCGGACAGGTGGCCGGAGGGGTCCGGACACGGCGGCTTCCGGCTGGCGCGGCCTGGGATGGGGAGCACCCGGAGTCTGCGTGGGGACCGTCGGGTGGTCACCCCGCCTCGTCTCTTCCACCCCGCTAAACCGAGAGCCCCGTGCAAGACGGGGACTTGTGACCCATCTGATCTCATCGTCTCCGCCCCAGCTCTCAGTCCCGCCTGAGACGCAAATGCTCTGCCGCTGCCCGCTGGGTGACCTTGGACCGGTCACTCTGCATCTCTTTGCTTCGGTTCCCTCAATTCTAAAATGGGGATTTAATTCCCACTCTCCCTCCTAATAAGAGAACCCCCCTGTGGGACAGGGATGGCGTCTGATCAGAATATTTAGTACCTACCCCTGGGCACTTGGTAAGCCCATAACAAATACCACAATGAGAGAAAGCTCTGAAGAAATATCACATTTTACTATGTGTGAAAAACATGTATGGTTTTAAAATGGAACTAGTTACACGACGACACATCAAGGGGCGCTTCCGTTGGGCAATGAGGACCTGAACCAAGGTCTCCAGCCAAATTGCAGAGTTGCAAAATGGCCGTCACCGTCGAGGCGTGGCCAACTCAGATCATCCCCGGGCCCGGCGTCCCGGGTCGGCCTCGATCGGGGCCGGCGATCCTACGGGTCGAGGCGGGACCGTGGGCGGGGTGACCGGGGGTCGGGGCGTATCGGGAACGGGGAGGAGGACTCTGGTGGGAGGGGATGGGCGGGGACAGGGAGGCGGGGGGCCAGGTCCGGTGTCGGCACCAGGGCCCCACGAGCGGCTTAGCCCCATCCCTCCCATCTGCCCTGCGGCGCCAGGCCGAGGAAGGGAAGTGCCTTTCGGGCAGCCGGGCCTGGGCCAGACTTCCTGTGGCGGTGGAGGACGCGGGCAGATGCGGGGGCGGGTGGAGGGCCGGGCATCGGTGGAGATGCCCGGTCCTGCTGGCAGAAGCCGGCTTTGGGTTGGTGTCCCGCGGGTGCCCAAAGCCCATCCTCAGGTAATTTCTCACCCAACTCTGGGCACCGGCAGCCCAGTCTAGCACCTCTCTGTTCTGCCTCTGAGGGCCGCCCTCCCTCCCCCGTTTCTGGCCATATTTTTCTGGACCTTAGGCACAGGGGTCTACTGGGGCAGCACAGCCGTGTGGGCACTGGGCTTTGAAGCGGGGACCTGCTGGATCTCTTGATCTTGTCCTCATCCTCAGATTCCCCTTCCTCCCCCTTCCCTTCCTCCTCCCCTCTTTCCTTATCTTGCTCCTTTCCCTCCTTTTCCGCATCCTTTCTCTTCTCCGTATCCTTGTCATCGTCTTCCTCCTCCTCCTCTTCCTCCTCCACATTCTCATTATCTTCCTCCTCCTTTTTCCTTCTCCACCTTCTCTCTTCTTCCTCCTTTTCTTTCTCCTCCTCCTCCGCATCCACCTCCTTTATTCTCCATTCTTTTTCATACTTCTCCTCCATCTTTCCTCCTCCTCTTTCCCCTCCACCTCTCTTCCTCCTCCTCCATCCCTCCCCCTTCTTCTCCATTCCTCCTCATCGTTTCCCTTCTCCCCGGCTCTTCTCCACTCCACCTTCCTCTTCCCCGATTTGGAGAATGTGTTGGAAGTCCTGGGTCATAGTTATGTATGCCAGATGGTCGAAACTGGATTCCCAAAGGAAGGAGAATTAGGGTCCCGGCGGTCTCCCTCCGCGCTCCTCCTGCCCCGGGTTGGGGTTCTGCTTCCTCTCGCCGCCCCGTCCGGCCCCGAGGTCGCTCCGACCGCCAGGCCGCCCTGCCGGCTGCCCGGTTGCGTAGCCCGGGTGCCCCCGGGGAAGTCTCTCCGCCTCCGGACGTTTCGCCTCAGGCCCTCGGACCCCACGTCCTTGCCATGGAAAGGGCCACGTGCCCATGAGGTGCTGGGCAGGGTGGCCCTGACCGGAGACGGCGGCATGTTCCGCTGACGCCGCCTTCCTTCCGCCCCAGACCGGAGGTGGTATCTGGCAGGACGGGGGAAGGGTCTGGAAATGGCGGGATCTGGAGGGGCCGGGCCTGGAGGTGGCAGGGCTTGGAAGGGATGGGAAAGGGTGGGTCACAGAGGTGTGGGAAGGGGTGAGGCACGGAAGGGGTGGGAAGGGCCGGTGCCTGGAGAGGAGTATGGAAGGATGTGGCATGGGAGGCGCAGGGCGTGAAGGGGTGGGGCATGGAGGACCCCCCCACCAAGAGTTAGGGTCTCCACAGGGCATCCCCCCAGTGCGGGAGGGTCCAGTTCCCTCCGGACCGAAGGAGGCAGGAGCGAGTCGGGCCGAATCTGCTTCTCCCACAGAGGGGCTCAGCTCCAGACATCCTGGAGATTCTCCTGGCTGGGCCGGCCACCCGTTCTGGCCACCCACCCAGCCATTCCCTCCCCCGGCCGTCCCCGGCCCCCCTTCCGGCCGGCTCTCCCCTCGGGAGAACCCTCCCGTTTGACCCCGGCAAACTGAGGGCTTCTGGGAGACAGCCCATTGCTGAAAACAGTAGTAGGCTCACAGTCAGTACTCAATAAATAACCTTGATCAAAAGATTGTAGGGAAGGAAAGGCAGGCAGGCCGGGTGCTCTGATTCCTGAGTGGCCCGACCTAGGCCTTAGCTGTCCTTCTTCTGGCTCTCTCCCTAGGCGTGGGCGAAATCGCCAATGGATCGGGGCCCGCACTGCCACGGTGGCTCTGAAGAGAAAATAGACAGGCGGGAAAATCTCTCATCAGTGGGGACAGACAGCGACCCCTCGGGCTTCTCCACTTCTCTCCCTTCCCCGCCCCGACGGTCGGTTGTGTTTTATCATTTCGTCGCTCCCGATGGGTCCGCTCCAGTCCCCCGCCCCCGCTGGAGCTCTTAGATTCAGTGTGCTCTCCCGGTGCTCGGTACAGTGCTTCGCTTACAGGAAGGGCTCAATCGATGGCCTCACCTCTCCGGGCGCTCCCGCGGAGGGAACGCTGGCCTGGGGAAACCGTGTCCCAGAGAGGCCCGGAGCGAGACCATCCCCCTCCCCGCAGGTCCCGAGCAAATCCGGCCCTCCGGGAACGCGCCCGGACCTGGTGGCTTTGTTTTCGAGCCTTCGCACGTCCCCCCTCCCCGAGAATCACGGAAATGGCGGTCCCGGGACCGCGGCGAGGCACGGTCAAAACTTCTGAGGAGTCGTCTCCCACCGGTTTGTCTGAGCCCAACAGTCGGCTCAGGAACTGAGCTGCCATACGCGGTTTCCCGTCTGGCGCTCTAAGACGGACAGGGAACAGCGGGGGTCGGGAAGGGGTTGGGAAGAGGGGTCTCAGTCGCCATGGAGACCACTGCCGAGGGAGGAGCTGGGTGAGGCGCGGGCCGAGTGTGGGAGGAGACGTTCTCGAGGGGACGGGGCTAGTGACGAGCGGGAGGTGTATCCCCCCGGCCCGAGACCCGGACGGGTGGCCGAAGTGGCCCGGACGTGGCGGCCTTGGGCCAGCGCGGTCCCGGGGGGAGGCCACCCTTGAGTCTGGGTGGGATCGGTGGGTCGGTGACCCCGCCCGGACCCTTCCTCCGCACCCTCTGCTGGAGAAAACCGAGTGGACCCAGGGCCCGAGCTCTCGTCACCGTATCGATCGCAGTGATATCGGTGCGATTGATCGACTCTCCCCTCAGATCGCTGTCAGCTGAGGGTACTGGGAGCCTGAGCAGTGCAGAGAACAGGAGCTCTGGGCAGAGTAAGAGCTCGGTAATTACCACTGATTGAACGATCGACTCTCCCCACGGGGGAAGTGCGTAGGCCAAATGCTCCGCACTCCGTACTACAACTCAACCCACATACTTTGCTCCTCTAGGGTTAACCTTCTCACTGGGCCTCCATCTCATCTATCTCATCGCCAACCCCTGGCTCACATCCCGCCTCTGGCCCGGAAAGCCCTCCCTCCTCATATATGACAGACAGTGACTCTCCCGGCCTTCCAAAGGCTTATCCAAGGCCCATCTCCTCCAAGAGGCCTTCCCTGACTAAGCCCCCCTTTCCTCTTCTCCCCCTCGCTTCTGCGTCGCCCCGACCCGCTCCCTTTCCTCACGCTCCCTCCCAGCCCCACAGCACTGATGTCCACAGCGGTCATTTATTTCTGTCTATTCACGTCTGCCTCCCCCTCTAGTCTGTAAGCTCATCGCGGGCAGAAAATACATCTATTTCTGGTCGTATCATCCTCTCCCAGGCAATTCTCCTGGAGAAGCAGCGTGGCTCGGTGGAAAGAGCCCGGGCTTGGGAGTCAGAGGCCGTGGGTTCGAATCCCGGCTCTATCATTTGTCAGCTGGGTGACTGTGGGCAAGTCACTCAACTTCTCTGGGCCTGAGTTACCTCATCTGTAAAATGGGGATGAAGACTGTGAGCCTCACGTGGGACAACCTGACTACCCTGTATCTCCCCCAGCGCTTAGAACAGTGCTCTCTGCACATAGTAAGCGCTTAACAAAGACCAACCTTAATTATTAATGTACTCCACACGCAGTAAGTGCTGAATAAATACTACTGAACGAATACTACTGTATAGAGTGGCTCAGTGGAAAGAGCCAGGGCTTTGGAGTCAGGGGTCATGAGTTCAAATCCCAGCTCTGCCACTTGTCAGCTGTGAGACTGTGGGCAAGTCACTTCACTTCTCTGGGCCTCAGTTCCCTCATCTGTAAAATGGGGATGAAGACTGTGAGCCCCACGTGGGACAGCCTGATTCCCCTGTGTCTACCCCAGCGCTTAGAACAGTGCTCTGCACATAGTAAGCGCTTAACAAATAGCAACATTATTCCACTACTACTAGAGCTGGGTGAGGGTGAAGCCCAATTCTCTCCGAGCTGGGACTGAGCACTGGGGAGTGGAAGGGGAAGGAGGCTCCGGCCGGGTTCAGAGTCCACGGGATCACTGGCTTTAAAGCCGTCCACCGCCTCGCCCCCTCCTACCTCACTTTGGTGCTCCCTTATGACAATCCAGCCCGCACGCTCCGTTCCTCTAATGCCAACCTTATCTCTGGGCCTCCGTCTCCCGCCTCGCCACGGACCCCTGGCCCACGTCCTGCCTCTGGCCTGGAACGCCCTCCATCCTCAAATCCCACAGACAATGACTCTCCCCCCGCTTCAAAGTGGAACTGAAGGCCCATCTCCTCCCAGAGGCCTTTCCTGGCTAAGCCTTCCTGTCGTCTTCTCCCAATCCTCTCTGCGTCACCCTGACTCGCTCCCATTACTCATCCCCCGTCCCAGCCCCTCAGCGCTTATGTCCATATCTGTCATTGGTTTCTATCAGTGAAGCGGCACGGCTTAGCGCATCGACCACGGGCCGGGGAGTCAGAAAGTCAGAAGGTGATGGGTTCCGGTCCCGTCTCCGCCACTTGGCTGCTGCGTGGCCTTGGGTAAATCACTTCACTTCTCTGGGCCTCAGTTCCCTTATCTGGAAAACGAGGATTAGGACTGGGAGCCCCAGGTGGGGCAGGGACTGTGTCCAACCCGATTTCCTTGTACCCACCCCAGCGCTTAGTATAGTGCCTGGCGCACGGTAAGCGCTTAACAAACGAGGAGGGAGGAGAGGAGAAGAGAGGAGCCAGGAAGGTCAGCTCCGCCCTTCCTCATACTCCTTCAGTGTTCACGCCCTCCCTCGCTCCCGCCTGCCGCCTGGGCCCAACCTCGGTCCTCACGCCTCTTCCGCATCCCGGACCTTGCCAGAAGCGAGTCGCTCTGTGCCCTCCCACTGCCACCAAGCACGATGGCTTGGATCTACCCAGGCGCTTAGAAAAGTGCTTGATACATAGTAAGCACTTAGCAAACACAATCAGTATTATTATTATTAAAAGCACTGGATGGAACAAGCTGCCGTTCCGGTGGTTTTCCCACTGTATCTCTCTGTGGCCTGGAAGCCACGATGGTGGTTGTCAGGAGATTCCTATGCGGGACAGGGACTGTGTCCCACCCCACTCTCTTGTATCTACCTCAGCGTTTAGTACAGCGCTTGGCGCATTCTACGCACTTAACACCATCATTCAGGGCTGTGCAGATCACCATACTGGAGCCTTGAGATTTTGATGAGCTGGTGTTATGGTCTTGTGTCTCTTCTCCTGAGCCTTGGCCTGGACATTTGGACAATCCCGGACCTCTGACCTCCGGGCCGGAAAACTTCCCTCTCTCATTCCGACTCTGCAGATGGGGCAGGGGGCATCAGGGGCCAGACTGACCATGGTCCGAGACCACCGGTCAGATCCACTGTCCCGAGAACTCCAGGCATGGCCTAGTGGATCGAGCCCGGGCCTGCGAGTCAGAGGACCTGGGTTCTAATCCTGTCTCCGCCCCTTGTCAGCTATGTGACCTAGGGCAAGGCGCTTCACTTGTCGGGGCCTCAGTTACCTCATCTGTAAAATCGGGATTAAAACTGTGAGCCCCAGGTGGGACAGGGACCGTGTCCAACCTGATTAAACTAGTATCTACCCCGTCCTTAAAACAGTACTGGGCACATAGTAAGCACTGAACAAGTGCCATTATTATTACCCAGTGCCCCGAGAGCTCCAGCTAAGCTGACGGTGAGCCGGGAATGGGCCTGTTTATTGTTGTATTGTCCTCTCCCAAGTGGTTAGTACAGTGCTTTGCCCACGAGAAGCACTCAATAAATATGAATGAATGAAAATCCCTGGGAGGGGAAATCAGTCAGAACCGTCCTCTAGTCTGGCCTGGGAGGTCCCTGACTCTTGAAGGCAGCCTCCCCTGATGAGAGCCTGATTTCTCCTTGTTCCAGAGTGGAGAGGATGATGGCGGTGGGTTTTCCCGTCCCCTAACCCTCAGGGATTCCATCCGGGTCAGCACAGGATTGTCGTCCTGGTCGGCACAGGATTGTTGGCACAGGAGATGGCGTCGCCAATGGAGAAATTCACCCGTGGGGGTAGAGGACAATCGAAGATGCACCATCTCTTCTGCACTTCCCACACATTACACGCTTGAGACTGTGAGCTCCCACGAGGGACAGGGACTGTGTCTGTGCTGATTAACTGGTACCTACCCCGATGCTTAGAACAGTGTTGGACACACAGTGAGCGCTTCATAAGTACTATTAAACCCCCACCCCACCCCTCATCCACACACACAGAGGTGTGTTTTCCGCATGACATGTTTGCTGCAAGGGTGGGAGCACGGCATCGTGGATACGTGGGCCTGGGAGTCAATCCTGGCTCTGCCCCTCGTCGACTGTGTGAACTTGGCTGAGTCACTTCTCTGGGCCTCAGTTCCCTCATCTATAAAATGGGGATTGAGACTGTGAGCCCCACTTGGGGCCGGGGCTGGGTCCAACCCGATTGGCTTGTGTCCACCCCAGTGCTTGGTACTGTGCCTGGCACATAGTAAGCACTTAACAAATACCATAATAATAATTATTATTACTGTTTCTCACTATTGGTCTGTCGTCCTTTCTTCAGTTTTGAGGGACCGGGTCTATGTTCCATTCCCATCTTTCCCCCTGCTTAGCACAGTGCTCTGCACACAGTAAGCGAACTTCTACTCCATTTGAAGTACTATTTGAGAAGCAGTGCTGTCTAATAAATAGAGCACAGGCCTGACATTCAGACGGTTCTGGGTTCTAATCTCCATTCCGCCTCTTGTCGTATGGTATTTCATATCTATGTGTTGATGAAGCTGTTGTTTTTTGAGAACGTGAAAGGAAGCCTCAATTTTCCACTGGATTGTAAATAACAGATATTCACTGAGCCTTTCAGGGCATAAAAGGTCCAGGTATCTAAATACAGTGACAGGAAACTTGATGGAACATTTTAGTGACTTCAAAGCCACCCAACTTGGCACACGTGGACCGGGAGGGGGTGGAAAGAGATCCAGGTTGGCAGAAGTTCGAGCCGGTCGGTAATGACATTTCCAAGGTCTGCCGTCTCGGAAAACACGCCGAAGCAACGTTAATGTGGAGTGACGGACCAGGGTGACAAGAGATTCCAAGGGTTCACACTCTTGGGACAGTCACAGACGGTCATTCGTGTTTATTGAGGACTTACTGTGTGTAGAGCACAGTATAAAACTATAACAGACGTGTTATCTACTTTACAGTTTAGAGGAGGGAGCACCAAAGTCATAACAATCAATGATATTTATTGAGTGCACACCTCCTGCAGAGCATTGCTTAGGAGAATAATGTTGGGAGCAGATATGATCCCTGCCTTCAAAGAGTTTCCAATCTAACTGGGGATTCCCCTTCGTTGTGGGCGGGGAATGTGCCTACCAACTCTATCATCTTATTTCAGTTGTATTTATTGAGCCCTGACCTTACGCAGGGCACTGGACTAAGAGTGTGGAAGAGTCCCATACAGTATAGCAGAGTTGATTGTAGTCCCTCAAGCGTACAATGTTCTGCCCACAGCAAGCGCTCAATAAATACCTCTGAATTATTGGGTAGACAGACATGTAAAGAAATTAAACGTCGTGGGTTCCAATCCTGACTCGGCCACTTGTCGGCTGTGTGACCTTGGGCCAGTCACTTAATTTCTCTGGGCCTCAGTTCCCTCATCTGGAAAATGAGGATGAAAACTGTGAGCCCCACGTGGGACTACCTTGCATCTACCCCAGCTCTTAGAACAGTGCTTGGCACAAAGAAAACCCTTAACAAATACCGTTATTATTATTATTATTATTATTATGTGATTTTAGGTGGGCTATGAAGGTGGGGAGAGTGATGATCTGTGTCTTATCATCTGAGAAGCAGCATGGAACAGTGGAAAGCTCATGGGCCTGGGAGTCATAAGGTCATGGGTTCTTATCCTGGCTCTGCCACTTGTCTGCTGTGTGACCTTGGGCAAGTCACTTTGCTTCTCTGAGCCTCAGTTTCCTCATCTGTAAAATGGAGACTGAAGCTGTGAGCTCCATGTGGAATGGGGTCTATGTTCAAGCCGATTTTCTTATATCCACTCCAGCACTAAATACAGTGCCTGGCACATAGCACTTAAGGAATGCCATTATTATTATTATCATTTTTATTATTATATATTGAAGGGGGAAAGAGTCAGAGGCACTTCCAGGCGTTCCAGGTGTGAGCAAAGGACTGATGGTAGGATGGATCGATGGTAAGCGAGGTGCAGTCGAGTGACAGCGAGTAGGTTGGCATTAGAAGAGTGAAGCGGGCAGGCTGCGCTGTAGTTGGAGAGGAGTGAAGATAAGTAGGGGGAAGAGCTGACTGTGTCCCTTGAAGCCAATCAATCAAGCAAACAATCAATCGTTATTTATTGAATGCTTACTCTATGAAGAGAACACTGTACTGAGAGCTTGGGAGAGTACAATACAACAATAAATAGACACATTGCCCGCCCGCAGTGAGCTTACAGTCTAGAGGGCGTGGCAGGTGTTAATATAAATACACAAATGATGGATATGGACAGATAAGGATATGGATATAGACAGAAGTGCTGAGGGAGGGGTGAATAAAGGGTGAAAATCCAAGTGGAAAGGAAAACTGTCAAGATTTGGCTTGCTTGATGTAGAAGGCTTTGGGCCCACAAACAGTACAAGTGTGGGGATTAGAGGTCCTGGGTTCTAATCTTTGATCTGCCACTCGCTTGCCGTGTGACTTTGGGTAAGTCGCTGTGCTTCAGTATCCACATCTGTAAAATGGGGATTCAGTACTTGCTCTTCCCGTGTCCGAGAGAACAAAGGGATTTTGTCTGATCTGATGATCCCATATCTTGCCCAGTACTTAGTACACTGCTCAGCCCATAGTAAGCGGATAACGCTACCAGTCCCGGTAAGGTCTCGTGTAGATAGAGGACCCAGAGCTGGCTCCAAGTTAGGCTCCTTGAATCCCACTCCCTCTCCGGAGGGCTCAGCAGCACACGACCGCCGTTCCAGGCCGTTTTAACACGTCCTTTCATTAGCCTGATCCCGCCCCCCGGCTGTCGCGGTCAGCTCCGGTTGGAGACACTCCCGCGGGAGCGAACCACCATCCGGCCCCGCGCCGTCCGTCGGGGTCCGCGGCCCCTCACCGCCAGTGGGCATCCCTCCTCCAATGGTTCCCGTTAATCGCCCTTAGTCCTGCCTCCAACGGGCCGTTCATCTCTGCCTCGTGCCTCTGCCTGCCATCTGGGAACCATGTGGCCTGGGTGGGGAAGAGGGCGATGCCCCAAATCCCAAGGTGTTGGGGAAACACTAGGGTCCATCCCAAGCTGTGCCGTTGGTGTTGGGGTAGGGGTGGGGGTGTTCGGTGGCTGCCACAGGTGAGAGGGGACGGCAGAGGAGAGGGGAGGAAAGGAGAGGGGTCATTCATTCATTCGTTCAGTCGTATCTATTGAGCGCTTACGTATGCAGAGCGCTATACTGAGTGCTTGGGAAAGTACAATACAGCAATGAAGAGTGACAATCCCCGCTCGCAGTGAACTCACAGTCTAGAGTGGGGGAGGCAGACATCAACACAGATGAACAGACATCAATATAAATAAATAAAATGACACATATGCTCATGAGTGCTGTGGGGCGGGGAGGGGGGTACAGAGCAAAAGGAGTGAGTCAGGTCGATGTAGAAGGGAGAGGGAGATGAGGAAAAGCAGGGCTTGATCTGGGAAGGCCTCTTGGAGGAGATGCAGTACTAATTACCAACTTAGACACAAGCTCGATCTCATCATCTCTAGTCACTGCAAAATTTCTCCCCTCAACAACTCTGAAATCCCTCTATCGCCAACTCTGAAATCCCCCTCTCTGACCACAGCCTCCTTTCCTGCCTCTCTTCCACACCCCCGTACCCCGCAAATCTCTCCTGTTCCCCCCACAGAGTCCTCCCATCTTTGAACGCCATCCAATTTTCTCAAGTCACCAGGCCCCGTTAAGTCTCCATATTTAAGCTACCTTCCCTTGATAACTGAACTGTGGCCCTCCCCCACTCTCTTTACTGAACTCGACCGACTGACTCCCCTACCTCTTTGCCGATCCGGTATCTCTAACCTAAAACCCTGGATCACCTCCACAGTCTGCCTCCTTCGGTCCGGGGCATGAGCCTCGGAGAGCTGCTGGCGGAAATCCAGATATCAGGCCGATCTTGTCTACCTGAAATTCATCCTTGCCTGCTATAGCTCTGCCCTCTCCTCTGTCCGGCAACTTCATTTCTCCATCCTTAATGATGCCCACGTGCACTGCCCACACCACTTATTTCAGATGTTTAACTCCTTCCTCAAACCTTCTGTCCCCCTGCCTCCCCCATCTCTTGTCCCTAATGACCTGGCCACATACTTTATTGAGAAAATTGAAAGCCTCAGCCATCATGTCCCTAAAATGTCTCCTGCTCCTCTTCCTGCCCTTTTTGGATACGTACAAAAGTGCTGTTGGGCTGAGGGAGAGGTGAATAAAGGGTGCAACTCGAGTGCAAAAGTAAAGCAGAGGGGAGTGGGAGAAGAGGAAATGAGGAATTAGTCAGGGAAAACCTCTGGGAGGAGATGTGCCTTAAATAAGGATTAGAAGGTGGGGAGAGGAATTGTCTGTCAGATATGAAGAGGGAGGGGGTTCCAGGATGTGGGACGGGGTCAGAGGTGAGATAGACAAAATTGGGGTACGGCGAGTAGGTTGGCATTAAAGGAGATGAAGGCAATAGCATTTTACAGATGAGGAAACAAGCCCAGAGCTGTGAAGTGTACATAGGTGACACGGAAGAGAGAGGGAGTAGGGGAAAAGGGCTTCATGGGGGAAGGTCTCTCGGAGGAGATGAGACCTCAATATGGCTTCAAAGGTGGAGAGAGTGGTGGTCTGGCATATCCGGAGGGGGAGGGCGTTCCACTCCAGAAGGAGGACGTGGAAGGAGAAGCAGCATGGCCTAGTGGCTGAAGCACGGGCCTGGCACTCAGAGGACTGCTCTGCTAATTGCTTGCTGTGGGACCTTGGGCAAGTCACTTACCTTCTCTGGGCCTCAGTCTCCTCAACCGTGAACTGGGGATTCAATCCTCCTCTCTCCTACTTAGACTGTGAACCCCACTTGGGAAGGGGACTGTGTCTACCCCAGCCCCGAGAATAGTGCTCGCTCGACACGTAGTAAGTGCTTAAAAAAACGCCATCAGCGTCAACGAGTGACGAGGGATTGCAGAGGGACGGGGTGTGGAGGCACCCAGTCAGAGATGAGATGCGGAGGAAGAGCCGGGAAATGAAACGGAGGAGAAGCCCGCAGAGCTGGAGGAGAACCGTTTTGGTCTTTTCTCGGTCAGATTAGGGGATGTGCTTAGGGTGGCCAAAGGTGGCGGAGAAATCGAGGGGCCTTGGAATGGAGGACTCTCGGCCGGCCTTGGCTCTGAGGAGGTCATGGGTAACCTTGGACTTCTCTCTAGACCGTGAGCTCGTGGTGGGCAAGGAACGTGTTGAATTGTACATTCCAAGCGCTTAGTACAGTGCTCTGCACATAGCGCTCAATAAATACTATTGAATGAATGAATGTGTCCGTTACATTTTCTTAGCCTACTCTCCCAAGTGCTTAGTTCTGTGCTCCGCACATGGCAAGCGCTCAGTAAATACAACCGACTGACTTGGAGACTGCAGTGTCAGCCAAGTGAAGGCATTCAATCCATCGACGGGTTGTCTGAGCGCTTACCGTGCACACAACACTTTGATTGCAATGGGTCAGCGAGAAGATTGGTGGAAGAGGGCTGGTTGCCTGTCTACTTGTTTTGTTTTGTTGTCTGTCTCCCCGCTTCTAGACCGTGAGTCCGTTTGTTGGGTAGGGGTGGTCTCCGTTGCCGAATTGTACTTTCCAAGTGCTTAGTACAGTGCTGAGCCCCCAGTGAGCGCTCAGTAAATAGGAATGAATGAATGAAAGAAGTCTTTCTCGACTAAACCTTCATTTCTACTACTCCTTCTCCCTTCTGGGGTCACCACTGCACTCGGATCTGTAACCTTTAAACACTTGATAGTCACCCGACTCTCAGACCCGCCTAGACTGTAAGTTCCTGGTCTTCAGGGAATGTGTCTTCCAACCCTGTAAACTCACCATGGAGGCTGTAATGGCGTCCTGTAGACTCTAAGCTCAGTAGGTAGCTCGTCTGCTCATTTGTATCGTCCGCTCATTTGTATATATTTTAATTACCCTATTTATTTTGTTAATGAGATGTGCATCTCCTTGATTCTATTTATTGCTATTGTTTTAATGAGTTGTCCATCCTCTTGATTCTATTTATCGCTATTGTTTTTGTCTGTCTCCCCCGATTAGGCTGTAAGCCCGTCAATGGGCAGGGACTGTCTCTGTTGCCAATTTGTACATTCCAAGCGCTTAGTACAGTGCTCTGCACATAGTGAGCGCTCAATAAATACTATTGAATGAATGGGTAGCTCGTCCGCTCATTTGTATCGTCTGCTCATTTGTATATATTTTTATTACCCTATTTATTTTGTTAATGAGATGTCCATCCCCTTGATTCCGTAAGCCCGTCATTGGGCAGGGACTGTCTCTACATTCCAAGCGCTTGTACATTCCAAGCGCTCAGTACAGTGCTCTGCACATAGCAAGCCCTCAATAAATACTATTGAATGAATGAATAGGTAGGAAGTGTGTCTACCAACTCTGTAAGCTCGTACTCCAGTCTGTAATCTCGCCTTCTAGACTGTGGGCAGGGAACGTGTCCATCAACTCTTTTGTATTGTACTTTCCCAAACATTTAGTCCAACACAAAGTGAGCACTCAGTAAATATCACGGATGGAAATGCCATCGATCGGTGAATGCGACTCCTTCACGGAGTTCGGACAGGAAAGGGAGTTGGAATGCCAGCCTCTTCGCCGACCTCCCTGCCTCCTGTCTCTCCACACTCCAGTCCGTACTTCACTCTGCTGCCCGGATCATTCTTTTCACGAAAACGTTCAGTCCTTGTCCCCCCACTCCTCAAGACCCTCCAGTGGTTGTCCATCCACCTCCGCATCGAACAGAAACTCCCTGCCGTCGGCTTTAAAGTATTCAGTCGCCTTGCCCCCTCTTACCTCGCTACTCTCCTACTACAGTCCAGCCCGCACACTCGGCTCCTCTAATGCCAACCCACTGGCTCTACCTGAATCTCATCTACCTCACCGCTGATCTCTCGCCTTGGTCCCTCCTCCGGCCTAGAACGTTTCTCTCTTCATCTCCGCCTGACGATGACGCTCCCCTCCTTCAAAGCCCTACGGAAGACACATCTCCTCCAAGAAGCCTTCCCTGACTAAACCCTAATTTCCTCTTCTCCCACTCCCTTCCGGATCACCCTTGCATTTGGATTTGCTCCCTTTCTTCACCCCTCCCTCAGCCCCACAGCTCTTCTGTCCTTACCTTTATTTATATTTACATCTGTCTCCCCCTCTAGACCGTAAGCTCGCTGTGGGCAGGGAATGAGTCTACCAACTCTATTATATTCTACTCTACCAAGTGCTTAGGGAGAAGCAGCGTGGCTAAATGGATAAAGCCCGGGCCAGGAAGTCAGTAGGTCATGTGTTCTAATTCCAGCTCCTCCCCATGTCTGCTGTGTGACCTTGGACAAGTCGCTTCACTTCTCTGAGCCTCAGTTTCCTCATCTGTAAAATGGGGGTTAAGAGTGTGAGTCCTATGTGGGACAGAGACCGTGTCCAACCTGGCTAACTTGTATTTAGTGCTTTGATCAGTGCTCGGCACATAGTAAGCGCTTAGCAAGCCTTGTCTCACGCCGTCGAGTCGTTTCCGACCCCTAGTGACACCGTGGACGCATCTTTCTCAGAACGCCCCGCCTCCATCTGCAAATGTGCCCATATAATTTTCTTGGTAAAACTCTGGCAGTGGTTTACCGTTGTCTCTTTCCTCCCAGTAAATCTGACTCTCCACCCTGGACTCTCTCCCGTGCCGCCGCTGCCCGGCACGGGGGAGTTTTGCCTCGGAGCCGACGGCCCGCCGCTCGCTAGCCACCGGCCAAGCTAGGAACGGAACGGACGGGCCTCGGCTTCCCTCTCCCTCTCGTAGCCGAGACTGGTAGAGGACCGGAAACCCTCCAGCCCTGACCCCGAGAGGGGATCTCAATAAGTACCGTAATTATTATTACCATTATTACAGTGCTTATCGCACTGTAAGTACTCAACAAATGTGATCAATGGATTGATGGATTGACATGAGGTTCTAGGTGGAGGGGCAGTAGGATTCAGAGAGAGCTTTGAGCTCAGAGGACAGATACATTTTAGTAGTGACTAATTTGACTTGGATTTCAGATCCCAGACCAGAGCTTGGTAGCAGTGAATCACGCAGCCCAGGATTCCAGAGTTGGATCAGAGACATGTGAGCAGTGACTGAGGCAGAACAGGATCCCAGATACGGATCGGAGATATAGCAGCGCGGCTCAGAGAAGCAGCGCGGCTCAGTGGAAAGAGCCCGGGCTTGGGAGTCAGAGGTCATGGGTTTGAATCCCCGCTCTGCCGCTTGTCAGCTCTGTGACTGTGGGCGAGTCACTTCGCTTCTCTGTGCCTCAGTTCCCTCATCTGTAAAATGGGGATTAACTGTGAGCCTCACGTGGGACAACCTGATGACCCTGTATCTACCCCAGCGCTTAGAATAGTGCTCTGCACATAGTAAGCGCTTAACAAATACCAACATTATTATAGCAACGACCTTCTACTTACACAGACAATTCCCCTCGTTGTGGGCGGGCAATGTGACTGTTTATTGCTGTATTGGACTTTCCCAAGCGTTTAGTACAGTGGTCTTGCACACAGCAAGTGCTCAATAAATAGATGGATGAAAGAGTAGACAATTCTCTCTTCACATTCAGTGACTTGGTATAAACACAACATTAGGATTCTATTTTGACAACTTCATTTGGGAGCGACTTTGATGAAACTTTAATCGGGGTGCTTCTTTGTTAGAGCGGAGCAGGTAATTAAAAAGATAGAACCTCCTTAAAATTCCAGCCATATTTTCTTTTTAGCTTTTCCATGGTAATTATTTCATTTTTAATGAGCCCCGGCTTTAGTTAATTATTTATGGTGGATGCCCCGTATTTTGAAGGTGAAGAAATTAATTTTTACATGTTGGTGTCAAATCTCATTACGCCTACGTGATCCAGCCTGGCTGCGGGAAGAATTTAAACTTGCCGATGAATTGGAAGCTGAAGGATAAGTTTTCTTTCTCCGCTTTTGAGACTCAGAGTCACTTTTCAAATAACTGTGACTTCCAGACCAAGTGTATTCCATTATGTAATTTTTAAATTAAGTTAATTCGAAGCGCTTGAAAATAGATGGAACTGACTGCTTTCATCTTTGAAGAATGGATCTGGGAAGTGAAGCAGAATCTCTTCTTAACGAAAACCCTGATGGATGCTCAGAAAACAATTCGGTTATTCTTTCCCTTTATATAAGATATGAAGGACGTATATAAGGAAGTATTGACGGGAGAGTGTGACATCCTTTTGGATGCATCGCTGCCTCTCTCTGGATCAGCGGGCGATAGTGGGAGAATGCAAGTGGAGCAGGGAAAAACTGACTAGCTGCAGGGAAGCAGAAGGATACTCCACGCCAGGACAGATGGGGGAACTGAGGCACGGAGAAGTGAAGTGACTTGCAGGATGTGGGTGAGGGATTGGTGGCGAGTTAGATGAGATGGAGGCCCAGGGAGAAGGTTGGCATTAGAGGAGCGAAATGTGCGGGCTGGGTTGGAGTAGGAGAGGAGCGAGGTGAGGTAGGAAGGGACGAGACCCCCTGTAGACTGTAAACTCGTTATGGGCTGGGGACGTCTCTCCTAATTCTGTTGTGCTCTCCCAAGTGGTTAGTACAGTTCTCTGCATATAGTAAAGTGCTCAATAAATACCATCGATCGATCGATTGAACTCTTTGAAGATAGGTGAGTTTTCCTCAGGGTTGCATCCTTGGGTTTGGCTCCTGATTGGATCCGAGTATCCGACTGACAGCTCAATCAACGGTAATTTTTTCATGGTATTTGTAAAATGCTTACTATGAGACAATGTTCTAAGCACTGGGGCAGGTACCCGTTAATCAGGTCAGACACAGTCCCTGTCCCGCATGGGGCTCAGTCTAAGTAGGAGGGAGAACGGGTATTGAATCCCCATCTTACGGTTGAGGAAAAAGAGAAGTGACTTGCTCAAGGTCATACAGCCAGCATTGGCAGAGGCAGAGGGATTAGAGACTGTAAGCCCACTGTGGGCAGGGATCGTCTCTGTTTATTGCTGCAATGTACTTTCCAAGTGCTTAAAACAGTGCTCTGAGCACGGTAAGCGCTCAATAAATACGATTGAATGAATGAACTTTGGGAGTACAATATAGCAGAGTCGGTAGACGTGTTTCCGACCCACCATGAGCTCATGGGAGAGCGTCAGATTCATGGTGCTCTACGCACAGTGAACTTTACCCGTTCCGAAAAATGCCATTTTAAAAGAAGGAAAAAAGCCGAATGTCTTGCAACAAGTCAAATTCTCAAACCAACCAATTCGCTGTACTTTGTTCTCATCTCTCTTTCCGCTGACTTTTTGCTCCCACCTTCTCTTCTCCTCTCCCACCTCACATCTGGCAGAAAACTGCTTTTTCCATTAAGAAAAGTCTCTGCAATCCCATCTCTCTTAGAAAACCTTCCCCCATCTGCTCGCTCAAGTAGCATTTGGGGGTCACCAAAGCACTTTGGTGCTTAGAAGTCCATAAATACCATCACATACTGCTTTTAAACCACTGCTTTTATGGAAGTTTTTTTAAACTCTGTTGCTTTCCCCGGACCTTTCACTTATTGTCTGCCACGCGTGGCTCAGTGGAAAGACCCCGGGCTTGGGAGTCAGAGGACTTGGGTTCGAAACGCGGCTCCACCGCTTGCCAGCTGTGTGACGTTGGGCAAGTCACTTCACTTCTCTGAGCCACAGTTCCCTCATCTGTAAAATGGGGATGAAGACTGCGAGGCCCACGTGGGACAACCTGATCACCTTGTATCCCCCCAGCGCTTAGAACAGTGCTTTACACATAGTAAGCGCTTAACAAATACCACCATTATTATTATTATCAGTAAACTCCTTGAGGGCAGGGTTCCGGTCTACTAACTCTATTAGACTCTCCCAAGTGTTCAGTACGGTGCTCTGCACAGAGTTAACTCCCACTGATTAACGAGAAGCTCGTCTCCAACAAATGAACCAATCTAAAACTGGTTAGGATTGAAGACTAAAGATGCTGGGAAATCACCACCATGTTTATCTATATCTCCTATCCTCATTTCACTGGAAATTTCCACCTTACTAACAAAGTTGATACTGTTTCTAATTCCCTCAGCTCTAGACCGTGAGCTCGAAATGGCCCTGTGTTGTACTGTCCCCTCCCAAGCGCTTAGTACAGTGTTCTGTACTCAAGAAGCGCTCTATTAATATAATTGAATGATCGATTGACAATTTCAACCCACAAAAGACCGTTTAGGGTGTAAGCTCGTCTCTAGACCGCAAGCTCAAGCGTCTGCTAATTCTGTTGTATTATACTCTCCCAAGTGCTCAGGTCGGTGCTCTACACATAGTAATCACTCAATAAATACCACTGATCTACTGATAAAAGTGTTAACTTTTAAAAAAATATTTTGGCTGAATGGGTGAAAAAGCGAAGTGTTTTGCTCTTTTGTTCTTCAAAAGTAGAAGCCTGCAGGTGGTAATGAGAAAACTTTCACCTCCGCTTCAATTTCCTCTATCACCCGCAAAGTTGCACTGAACCCTCATGAGGCAAAAATTGCTAGTTTCACACCCAGTATTTGTGGGTTTCAGCTTTCGGGGATGTGTGGGATTTTGTAAGATCCAGCTCATCCATGTTTTGAACTGTTTGGTAAACAGAAGTGAAACGATATCGACTGTAATGAGAAGCAGTGCGGGCTAGGGGCTAGACCCTGGGCCTGGGAGTCAGATGGTCCTGGGTTCTAATTGAGACTGTGAGCCCCACTTGGAACAGGGAATGTGACCTACCCGATTCGGTTGTATCCATCCCAGCTCTCAGTACAGTGCCTGGCACATTGTAAGGGCCTAACGGATGTCATAATTATTATTATTATTAATCCCATCTCCATCACTTGTCTGCTGTCTGACCTTCGCTTCCCTTCTCTGGGCCTCAGTTTGCTCATCTGTAAAATGGGGATGAATATCGGAAGCCAGACTTGGGATATGGACAGTGTCCAACCTGATTAGATTGTAACTATCCCAGTGTTTATCTTATATCTACCCCATTGCCTGGCACAAAATAAGTGCTTGAAAAATGCCACAAAGCCAAACAAAGCAAACCAAAATTATTATATTTTACTCTAATTGTATTTTATTGTATTTGACTCAATCTAGCTCACTGTTAAGTGAGAAAGAAGAGGGGCCAGTGAATTTATATATTGGCTCTGGACTCTAGCTGTCATGGCCTAGTGGATAGAGCACAGGTCTGGGAGTCAGAAGGTTCTGAGTTCTAATCCTCTCCTCTTACTCCCTTCTGCATCACCCTAACTTGCTCCCTTTATTTATCCTCCCTCCCAACCCCACAACATAAGTAGATATGTATAATCCATCTATCTATATCTATATAAATGAGAAGCAGGATGGCTTAGTGGAAAGAGCCCGGGCTTGGGAGTCAGAGGACGGGGGTTCTAATCCCACCTCCGTCATTTGTCTGCTGTGTGACCTTGGGCAAGCCACTTCACTTCTCTGTGCCTCAGTTACTTCATCTGTAAAATTGGGATTAAAACTATGAGCCTCAGGTGGGACAACCTGCTTACCTTGTTTCTACCCCAGCTCTTAGAACAGTGCTTGGTATGTAGTAAGTGCTTAACTAATACCATAATAATTATATCTGTAATTTATTTATATATTCACTTATGTATTTTAAAGCCTGCCTCCCCCTGCAGACTGGGAGCTCATTTTGCACAGGGAATGTGTCTGTTGTTGTATGGTACTCTCCCAAGTGCTTAGTACAGTGCTTTGCACACAGAAGGCAGCGTGGCTCAGTGGAAGGACCCCAGGCTTGAGAGTCAAGAGGTCATGGGTTTGAATCCCGGCCCTGCCACTTGTCAGCTGTGGGCAAGCCACTTAACTTCTCTGGGCCTCAGTTCCCTCATCTGTAAAATGGGGATGAAGACTGTGAGCCTCATGTGGGACAACCTGATTACCCTGTTTCTCCCCCAGCACTTGGAAGAGTGCTCTGCACATAGTAAGCGCTTAACAAATACCAACATTATCAAAGCACTCACTATTGAAATGAATGAATGAATCCTGGCTCCACCCCTTGACTGCTGTGTGACCTTGGATAAGTCACTTCTCTGTGCCTCAGTTCTTTCATCCAGAAAATGGGAAGTGAGACTGTGAATCCCGTAATGTTGTCTTGTTTTTGTTTTGTTCTGTTTTGCTCTACCGTCTGTCTCCCCCCATTAGACTGTGAGCCTGTCATCGGGCAGGGATTGTCTCTATCTGTTGCCGAGTTGTACATTTCAAGCATTTAGTACAGTGCTCTGCACATAGTAAGCGCTCAGTAAATACATTGAATGAATGAATGAATGACAGGGACTGTGTCCAACCTGATTTGCTTAAATTCACCTCAACATTTAGCACAGTGCCTGGCACACTTAGGCGCTGAGCAAATACCCCAGTTATTAAGAGTAACTTCTATGTACCTTGGCTGTCTATGGAGGAAGAAATCCAACTATCAATGTCCCTCTCCATGACCCCCTCCACCAACCCCCAAATACCAAGCTTAGTGGCATTTCTAGTATCGATTCCTTTTCGCCTAGGGTTAGAGCGAATAAATCTACTCCAGTGAGTTTTCGCTGATGGTTTGGTCATTCCATAAAGGTAAATGGCTTATTGGATTTAAAATGATTTCTCCGTTGGAAAATATCTGATGGAGCAACTGTATATCAAAACAGTAATCGAGGAAGCCACTCCCTCAGAAACCACTGTGGACTGGCCCTAGAGAGAGGATTCTGTCTTAACTATTTCCCAGCTCCCGGTGCCCTACAAGGAAGAGTTGATAGCGACTGGAGAGTCGAACGTATTTTGTACAACCATACAACCTGCCAATCGTGGCCTCTTTCGAGTTACTCCTCCGGGGCCGGTAACGGACAAATCTCTTAATTTGGAGAGAAGAAAAAGCCCAGGGACCCTATTCGGGATGTTTGCTAAGTCAAAGGAGCTCAACTTGAATCTCTAAGGGCCATTTAGGGATGGGAGGATGAGTTATTAAGAAGTATATGCCCACTGTATTTAAGAGTTTGGATTGGACCCCAAGTGGGAGATTGAGAGTTTAGGTCTCGTTCCCCCCTTCTAGATTGCGAGCCCGCCCGGGGATTGTCTCTGTTGCAGAATTGTAATAATAATAATAATAATAATTATGGTATTTGTTAAGCACTTACTCTGTGCCAGGCACTGTTCTAAGCGCTGGGGTAGATACAAGGTCATCAGTTTGTCCCACATGGGGCTCACAGTCTTAATTCCCATTTTGCAGATGAAGTAACTGAGGCACAGAGAAGTTAAGTGACTTGCTCAGAGTCAAACAGCAGACAAGTGGCGGAGACAGGATTGGAACCCAGACCTTCTGACTCCCAGGCCTGTCCTCTTGCCGCTAGGCTGCACTGGAAATTGTACTTTCCAAGTGCTTAGTACAGTGCTCTGCACACAGTAAGCTCTCAATAAATAGGATTGAATGAATGAATAAATGATGGTATTTATTAAGCACCCAGACTGCATGCTTGTTGGGTAAGGAATGCGTCTACCAGCTCTATCATGCCGTGCTCTCCCAAGAACTTAGTACAGTGGTCGGCGCACAATAAGTGCTCAATAAATGAGATTGGTTGGTATTCCCTGCCTATAGGGAATTTATACTCCTACAGTGGAGACGGACATAGAAATATTCACCAGCCATGAAATTGGAGGAAATCCAAGAGAAAATTCAATTCACTGAACATTTATACATGAATGAGAAGCAGAATGGCTTAATGGACAGAGCCCAGGCCTGTGACTTGGAGGACCTGGGTTCTAATCCTGCCTGCGCCACTTGTCTGCTGATCGACCTTGAGCAAGTTACTTCACTTCTCTGGGCCTCAGTTCCCTCATCTGTAAAATGGGGATTAAGACTGTGAGCTCCAGGTGGGAAAAGGTCTGGTTCTAATCTGAAGGGCTTGTATCTACCTCGGTGCTTAATAATGTTGGTATTTTGTTAAGCGCTTACTATGTGCAGAGCACTGTTCTAAGCGCTGGGGTAGATACAGGGTGATCAGGTTGCCGCACGTGAGGCTCACAATCTTAATCCCCATTCTACAGATGGGGAACTGAGGCCCAGAGAAGTGAAGTGACTTGCCCACAGTCACATAGCTGACAAGTGGCAGAGCTGGGATTCAAACCCATGACCTCTGACTTCCGAGCCCGGGCTCTTTCCACTGAGCCACGCTGCTTAGTACAGTGCCTGGCACATATAGTGTGTACTTAACAAATACCACCATTATTATTATTAGGCAAGACTGATTAATTACTCTCCCCCCACCTCAAAGCCTTACTGAAGGCCCACCTCCTCCAAGAGGCCTTCCCCGACTAAGCCCTCCTTTCCTCTTCTCCCACTTCCTTCTGCGTCTCCCTGACTTGTTCCCTTTATTCATCCCCCCTCCCGGCCCCACGCCATTTATATCTGCATGTCCACATATGTTATCATGTCTTATGCCATTTCTTTATTTCTATTCATGTCTGTCTCCTCTCTAGACTGTAAACTTGTTGTGGGTAGGGAAAATGTCTGTTTATTGTTATATACTACTCTCCCAAGTGCTTAGTACAGGGTTCTGCACACAGTAAGTGCTCAATAAATATGATTTACTACTTCTAAGGCTTCCATGAAAAGAACCACCGTCCTCTAGATTTCCATGGGTTTTGTGGTTTTGCAAGTGGTTTACTGAGTTGAGATAGATTAACTTTTCATGTTGAATGACATTTATGCCTCAGTTTTAATCTTCCTACTATTGGGATAGTTTTCTGTCCTCTCCTTTCATTCTGGCCAAGAGGGTCAGTTCTTGGCCCTCTTCTGTTCTCCATCTACACTCACTCTCTCGGTGAACTCATTCGCTCTCACGGCTTCAACTATCATCTCTATGCAGATGACACACAGATCTCCATCTCCGCCCCTGTCCTCTCCCCGTCCCTTCAGGCTCGTATCTCCTCCCGCCTCCGGGACGTCTCCACCTGGATGTCTCCCCGCCACCTAAAACTCAACATGAGCAAAACTGAGCTCCTCATCTTCCCTCCCAAGCCCGGTCCTCTCCCAGACTTCCCTATCACCGTGGACGGCACGACCATCCTTCCCGTCTCTCGGGCCCGCGACCTCGGTGTCCTCTTTGACTCGGCTCTCTCGTTCACCCCACGCATCCGATCCGTTACCAAGACCTGCTGGTCTCACCTTTATAATATCATCAAGATCCACCCTTTCCTCTTCACCCAAACGGCTATCTTACTGTTTCGGGCTCTCATAATATCCCGGCTGGATTACTGTGTCAGCCTGCTCTCTGATTTCCCTTCCTCCTCTCTCCCCGCTCCGGTCTATTCTTCACTCTGCTGCCCGGCTCATCTTCCTGCAGAAAGGCTCTGGGCCTGTCACTCCCCCTTCTTAAAAACCTCCAGTGGTTGCCCATCGACCTCCACACGAAACAAAAACTTTTCACTCTGGGCTTCAAGACTCTCCATCCCCTTGCCCCCTCCTACCTCTCCTCCCTTCTTGCTTTCTACCGCCCACCCCGCAAGCTCCGCTCCTCCGCCGCCCACCTCCTCACCGTCCCCCGTTCTCGCCTGTCCCACCGTCGACCCCTGGCCTACGTCCTCCCACGGTCCTGGAACGCCCTCTCTCCTCATCTCCACCAAACTAATTCTCTTCCCCTCTTCAAAACGCTACGTAGAGCTCACCTCCTCCAAGAGGCCTTCTCACACTGAGCTTCCCCTTTTCCCTCTGCTCCCTCTGCTTCCCCTCTATCCCCCGCTTCACCTCTCCTCAGCTAGGCCCTCTTCTCCCCACTTTCCCTCTGCTCCTCCCCCTCTCCCTTCCCCTCCCCTCAGCACTGCTCTAGACCGCTCAATTGTATATATTTTCCTTACCCCATTTATTTTGTTAATGAGATGTACATCACCTTGATTCTCCTTATTGCTATTGTTTTAATGAGATGTCCATCCCCTCGATTCTATTTATTGCCATTGTTCTTGTCTGTCCGTCTCCCCCTATTAGACTGTAAGCCTGTCAGAGGGCAGGGACTGTCTCTATCTGTTGCCGATTTGTACATTCCAAGCGCTTAGTACAGTGCTCTGTACATAGTAAGCGCTCGATAAATACTATTGAATGAATGAATGAATGAATTCCGTTCATTTTTTCTAAATGGATCAGAGAAGCATGGTGTAGTGGCTAGAGACCTGGTCTAGGAGTCAAAAGGACCTGGGTTCTAATTCTAGCTCCACCACTTGTCTGCTGAGTGACGGTGGGCAAGTCACTTCACTTCTCTGGGCTTTAGTTCCCTCACCTGGAAAATGGGGATTAAAACTGTGAACCCCTTGTGGGATGGGGACTGTGTCCAACCCAATTTGCTTGAATCCACCCCAGGCCTTAATACAGTGCTTAGCACATAGCAAGCACTTAACAAAGACCACGACTATGATGATTATTATCTCTTTCCTCCCCCTCCCTCTGTGCTATAACATACACGTTTCTTATGAAATACTAATGATGATGGTGTTTGTTAAGGGCTTACTATGTATCAAGCACGTACTGAGCACTGAGGAAGACACAGAATAACCAGGTCAGACACAGTCCCTGTCCCACAAGGGGCTCACACTCTAAGTAATAGGATCAATGCCATTTATCAATCAATCAAAGGTATCTTAGTACGGAGCACTTTGGAGTAAAGGGCTGTCCTGAATGAAATCCTGGTCCAGAATTTGTAATTTCTTGGTGGAATGATAAATTATGTGGTGGACAGAGAACATTTTGGGGGTGATTTCTGCAGAAATTCTCTCAGTGTTAGAAGATTCAGTCCTTCGGTGCAAAGAAGTATTCTCACTTCCCCTGCGTATTCTGAAGGAATCTTCAAGGAAGCTGCTTTCTAGCCTCTCGCTTGAGATTTTGCTTTTGTGTGTGTGTACGTGTTTTATGTATTTGTTTAGCACTTACTATGTGCCAGGCACTGTACTGGGAGGGAAATGTCACTGTTTATTGTTGCATTGTGCTATCCCAACCGCTTAGTACAGTGCTCTGCACACAGTAAGCACTCAGTAAATATAACTGAATGGATGAATGAGCACTAAGCACTGGGGTAGATAGAAGCCAAACAGATTGAAACCAGATCTTGTTACAGATGAGAGAACTGAGGCTCAGTGAAGTGAAGTGACTTGCCCAAGGTCACCCAGCAGACAAGTGGAAGAGTCGGGATTGGAACCCAGGTCCTTCTGACTCCCAGGCCCAGGCTCTATCCACTAGACCATGCTGCTTCTCCACCTATTTCACAACCAATTTATTTATCCTGTATTTATCACCTCAAATTCTCAGACTGGTTTATAAAAACTGCCCGTTATTATAATTTCCACATCGTCCTCCATGTATTTTAATAATAATAATAATAATAATAATAATGATATTTGTTGAGAAGCTGTGTGGCTTAGTGACAAGAGTGTGGGCTTGGGAGTCAGAGGTCATGGGTTCTAATTCCAGCTCTGCCACTTGTCAGCTATGTGACCTTTGGGCAAGTCACTTCACTTCTCTGTGCCTCAGTGACCTCATCTGTAAAATGGGGATGAAGACTGTGAGCCCCATGTGGGACAACCTGATGACCTGGTAGCTCCTCCATGGTACATAGTAAGCGCTTAACAAATACCATCATTATTATTATTATTATTATTATTATTAAGCACTCTTTATATGCCAGACGTACTGAACGCTGGGGTGGATACAAGCAAGTCCATATGGAGTTCACAGCCTCAATCCCCATTTTACAGACGAGGTCACTGAGGTCCAGAGAAGAGATGCGACTTGCCCAAGGTCCCACAGCAGACAAGTGATGGAGCTGGGATTAGAACCCATGACCTTCTGCCTCCCAGGCCCAGGGTCTAGTCACTATAATAGTAATGTTGGTATTTGTTAAGCGCTTACAATGTGCAGAGCACTGTTCTAAGCACTGGGGTAGACACAGGGGAATCAGATTGTTCCACGTGGGGCTCACAGTCTTAATCCCCATTTTACAGATGAGGTCACTGAGGCACAGAGAAGTTAAGCGACTTGCCCACAGTCACACACCTGACAAGTAGCCGAGCTGGGATTCGAACTCACGACCTCTGACTCCAAAGCCCGTGCTCTTTCCACTGAGCCACACTGCTTAGCAGGTGTGAGATTGGAGGGGAGAATCAGATGACTAAGGTGGGCTTGGCCAGCAAACCAGAGAGCCTTTGGTATCTCAAGGACATTCAGTGAAGATATTGATTTACCTATTTTCTGAACCCATCCTACAAGAAATCATTTCCCATAGTGCATGTTTAAGTTCCTCTGAAAAGGGAGGAAGACCAATTTCTCACCTGAGAGAAAAAAACGCAACTTATCGACTTTCTAGAAAGTACAAAAGGGCAAATATATCATTGCCTCTAATCTTATTACTGGCATCAGAATTTTCCGTCTGCGAAATCACACTGGAAGCTCTCGGCTCTTTGAAGAAGCTGTATATTAAAGGGGCTGTTTAAAATCTGGTATTTTATGGGTTGTAGATTCAGTTTGGAAATGGAGTTCAATAAACGGAGGCTGCTTGGAAGAGCTTCCGTGACAAGTCAGAAGGGGCAAAGAATTCAGGGGGCACGTGTGCTCACGCCTTTAAAATCAAATGCAGATATCCTAAATCTTAGGAAATCCCAGCAGAACTGGCCTAGTGGAAAGAGAATGGGATTAAGGGGTTTAACAAATACCACAATTATTATTATCTGCTAAATACCCACTGTGTGACCTTGGGCAAGTTATTTAACCTCTCTGGGCCTTTGTTCCCACCTTCCTCAGTTCTCCCTGCTCACCCCTCCTCTTATATTAGGAACCCATGTTTGGCAAGGATGGAGTCTGTTGTGATTATTTCGTGTCTAATCCAGTGGCATTTAGCAGTGAATATCGGTGTTGTTAATAAATACCTACTTAATATTAACGGTAGTTGTAACTTGGCATCTTATCCTATCGGTATCCTGCCATTCCCCCTCTAGACTGTAAGTTTCTTTGGGACAGAGAACCTGTCTACCAACTCTGTTATACTGTAATCGTGATGATAATAATAATAATAAGGTATTCGTTGAGCGCTTATTATGTTCCAAGCTCTTTTCTACGCCCTGGGGTAGGTACCAGGTAATCAGGTTGGACACAGGATTTGTCTCGCATGGGGCTCACAGTCTAAATCTCCCTTTTCCAGATGAGGTAACTGAGGTCCAGAGAAGTGAAGCGACTCACCCAAGGTCACGCAGGAGACAAGAGGCAGAGCCGGGATTAGAGTCCAGGTCCTTCTGACTCCCAGGCCCGGGCTCGATCCACGAGGTCACAATGCTTCTCCCAAGAGGTCTGAACACAGGGAGGGTTCAGTGATTGATTGATGAGTCAACACATTGGAAGATAATTCAAAATAATTAGAGGACTAGATGCATTTAATTATTTTTATCCCCAGTGCTGGTACTGCTTTATTATAACTGTGAAAAACACTTCAGGGTTTGCCCTACTTTAAAGTGTTTTCTTCAGAACAACAAACTGTGATCCTTGAAGAAATGCTTAGCCAAGTACTTTCTCTCAAAAGAAAAAAAACACTGAAAAGTCCATTTAATGTGCATTTTTCTTTCATTCGTTCGTCCATTCATCCATTTGATCGTATTTATTGAGCGCTTATTGTGTGCAAAGCAATATACTGAGCACTTGGGAGAGCACAATATAATAAACCATTCATTCATTCATTCATTCAATCAATCATTTATTGAGCACTTATTGTGTGCAGAGCGCTGAATTAAGTGCTTGGGAGAGTACAATACAAAAATAGATACATTCCCTGTCCATAATGAGCTTAGAGTCTAGAGAAGCTAAGGTTTAAAGCCCAATTTCCATTAGCTAACAACTAAATACCATCATTATTAATAGTAGTGGTGAGTATCCCCGCCTGTCACACGGGAGACCGGGGTTCGATTCCCCACTGGGGAGAAAAGTTTATTTCAAGTGCTCAGAACAGCGCTCTGCGCACAGTAAGCGCTCAATAAATATGATTGAAAGAATGAAAGATGATCATGGAATAAGGTTAATCATATCAATCAATCAGGGGTATTTGTTGGGCACCTACTGTGTGCAGATCACTGTACTAAGCACATGGGAAACTGCAATAGAGTTGGTAGACACCTTTCCCTGCCTAGGAGGAGCTAAAGACCATCTCTGTGGCTCTGTTTTCGGCATTAAAAGGAAAGATATTTGGGAAGAGAGTATGACAATCATTTATAATAATTATGGTATTTGGTAAGCGCTTACTATGTGCCAAGCACTGTTCTAAGTTCCTTCCCTATCAATCAGTCCATCAGTGGAGTTTACTGAGAGAAGCAGGGAGGTTGAATTCATTCATTTATTTATTCATTCAATAGTATTTATTGAGCGCTCACTGTGTGCAGAGCATGTATTGAGCACTTGGAAAGTACAATTCAGCAATAAAGAGAGACAATCCCTGCCCACACCGGGCTCACAGTCTAGAAGTGGGGAGACAGGCATCAAAACAAGTAAACGGGCATCAAGAGCATTAATATAAATAAATAGTATAGATATACACACATCAAAACAAGTAAACAGGCATTAATATAAATAAATAGAATTATACCCATTCGTAATGAATCTATTCCTAATCAGTAGATCCTGGGTCTGGGAGACAGAAAGACCTGGGTTCTAATCCAGGCTCTGCCCCGCGTCTGCTGTGTGACCTTGGGTAGGTCACTTCACTTCCTCTGTGCTTCATTTCCCTCATCTATAAAATGGGTTTTAAGACTGTGAGCTCCACGTGGGACGGGGATTGTGTCCAACCTGATTCCTTGCATCTACTCCAGGGCTTAGAACAGTGTCTGACACATATTAAATGCTCAACAAATACCATTAAAAAAAAAAAGACAGGAGCAGTTAACCATACTTTTACCTGACCACGAGGTCTTCTTTTTAAAAATCGTGTCATGACTGGATTTTCATACCTTCCGGTCCAACGGCTGATCTGCTTCTTTAGGGGAATGGTGCTAAGGAAAGGAGCAGAGTGTTTATCACACCTTGTTCTTAAAGACACCTCCTCCCAGAGGGTGGGGATTCATTTTTTATTTTAATGGTATTTGTTAAGCACTTACCCTGTGCCAGGCACTGTTCTAAGAGCTGGGGTAGATAGAGAGTAATCTGGTTGGACATAGTCCCTGTCCCACATGGGGTTCATGGTCTTATGACCCATTTTACAGATGAGGTAACTGAGGCCCAGAGAAGTGAAATGACTTTCCCAACATCACACAGCAGACAAGTGAAACTGGATGAAACCGGGATTAGAACCCAGGCTTGCGCTCTAACGTGGAACACAGACAGAAAGACAAATATCAGTTATTAATAGTGGGAGCAGAAGAAAAGCAAAATTCAGACAGGAAGCTGTTCTTTACCCCTCTCTAGAAAATGCTTCCATCTAGAAGCAGTGTGGCCTAATGGGAAGGGCACAGGCCTAAAAATCAGAGGACCTGGTTGCTAAGTAACCTTGGCCAAGTCACTTAACTTCTTTATGCCTCAGTTTCCTCATCTGTAAAAGGGGGATAAGATACCTGAGAAGAAGCACGACCTAATGGATGGAGCACGGGGGTGGAAGTAAGAAGGACCTGGGTTCTAATACTGGGTCCACCACATGTCTGCTGGGTGACCTTGGGCAAGCCACTTCACTTCTCCGGGCCTCAGTTCCCTCATCTGTAAAATGGGGATGGAGACCGTGAGCCCCACGTGCGACAGAGATTGGGTCCAAAATGATTGGTTCGTATCCATCGGCCACACGGTATCATCATCTTCAAATTCCATCCAGTTGTTTTGGTCCATAGAGACTCTACACATTTGTTTTCTCCAGAACGGCTTATCTTCTGCCACTTCTGTAGTTGTGCTGGAAAGTCTATCCATAGAGATTTCTCGGTACAAAATGCAGAAATAGTTTACCACTGCCTTCTTCTGCGCAGGAAAAACTCAAGTCTCTGCCCTTGTCTTTGATCAAAAATTTGCTCGCTGGATCATCCGTCCACCTCTGACTCTTTCCCATGCTGCTGCTGCCCGGCAGAGGTGAATCAACTTTGTCTGACGCTTCGCCTAAGACATTTCCATGATGGATAACACTGACGAGAGAATATCTCCCAGTGGCATAACGCTAAGCTTCATTAGCGTACGAAACCATCCTGCTACGATAAGGTGTTGATTCATAGTAAGCGTTTAACAAATCCCACAATTATTATTATTACTGTTCTCGCTCCCTCTTAGCCCAGTGTGGAACAGGGATTTATCCGACACGATTATCTTTCATCTGCTCCCAGGCTCGGTACAGAATAAGCGTTTCATGAATTCCCTCATCCTTATTAACTACGATATAACCCTGACGGCCCCCATTCTTAGGACGGAGCTCTGCCGCTCGGGAGAGTCCAATGAAGCTAATTTTCGGTTGGCTCTTTCGTCTCTTCATATTTCATCTGTCAGAACGGTAATATGCCGTCAGCCCACCCCTCGAAGTGCACAGCGGTGCCTAGAGTAAGATTCGAAGATGCTCTCGGATTTGTCAGTTGTGAGGAAATTATGAGGAGGCAATTTCTTGATGAACAACCTCCGAGGCTGGAAAGGAGAAGCGAGAGGATCGCTAAGTCTACCGCTGACAGCTACCCAGAGCAAATTGCTGTAATAACATGGATAATTAGGATAATTGATTTAATTATAGTTTACGTTCCTGGCTCTCCCTCGTATTTATTGTCATAGTGTCCCTGTGGCCTAGTGGAGAGAAGCGGCGTGGCTCAATGGAAAGAGCCCGGGCTTGGGAGTCAGAGGTCGTGGGTTCTAATCGCGACTCCGCCACTTGTCAGCTGTGTGACTTTGGGCAAGTCACTTCACTTCTCTGTGCCTCAGTTCCCTCCTCTATAAAATGGGGATTAAGACTGTGAGCCCCACTTGGGACAACCTGATCACCTTGTATCTCCCCTAGCGTTTAGAACAGTGCTTTGCACATAGTAAGCGCTTAACAAATAGCATCATTATTATTATTATTAATGGGAAGAAGCCAGGACTGAGAAATAGGAGATATCTGTTCTAATCCTGCCTCTGCCACTCGAGTGGCCTTGGGCAAGTAACTTGATTTCTTGTGCCTCAGTTTTCCTCATCAGTAAAATAGGGATTGAATACCTGTTTTCTCTCCTCATTCATTCGATCATTTATTCAATCGCATTTATTGAGCATGTACTGGGGGCAGAGAGCTGTACTGTAAGCTTGGAAAGTACAATTCGGCAACAGATAGAGACAATCCCTATCCAACAACGGGCTCACAGTCTAGAAGGGGGGAGACAGACAGCATTAAACCAAAACAAGTAGAGAAGCATCAGTAGCACCAAAACAGATAAATAGAACTATAGATATATACACATCTTTAATAAAATAAATAAGAAATATGAACTGTGAGCCCCATGGGGATGGGGATTGAGATCAATCTGAATATAATTTATCTGCACTAAAGTTTAGCGTGATGCTTGGCACAGAGTAAGTGCTTAAAAACACTTTGCTATCTCTGTGCATGTCTCCACATTCCTTAAAACCGCCCAAAGTTGTCCATCTCTCTCCTCATAAAGCAGAAACTTCTCAACATTGGCCTTCAAAGCTCTCAATCATTTCTCTCCCTCCTAATTATCCTTGCTCTTTTCCCTTGACAACCCAACTAAGTCACTTCACTTCACAATAATAACATACCCCAGCGCTTAGAACAGTGCTCGGCACATAGTAAGCGCTTAACAAATACCAACATATAAATCCCTGTTCTCTCTCCTATTCAGACTGTAGGACCTATATGAGATGAGGTCTGTGTCCGATCTGATCCTAAACTATCTTCTCCCACACTTCGTACAGTGCTTGGTAAACAGTAAGTGCCTGATAAGTGTCACGGTTATGGTTGTCACACTCACCTGAATCTAATGAATAAACTGAGTTTGAATCTTGAGATTTGGGGGAGACAGCCTGCTCTCATTCTCAGTTCTCATAATAAAAATAATAATTGTGGTATTTGTTAATCACTTACTATGTGCCAGGAACTGTACTAAGCACTGGGGTGGATACTTGCAAATCGGGTTGAACACTAGTCCCTGTTCCACATGGGGCTCACAGTCTCAATCCCCGTTTTACAGATGAGGTAACTGAGGTCCAGAGAAGTAAAGTAATGATGTTGGTATTTGTTAAGCGCTTACTAGGTGCAGAGCACTGTTCTAAGCGCTGGGGGAGACACAGGGGAATCAGGTTGTCCCACGTGGGGCTCACAGTCTTCATCCCCATTTTACAGATGAGGTCACTGAGGCACAGAGAAGTGAAGTGACTCGCCCACAGTCACACAGCTGACAAGTGGCCGAGCAGGGAGTCGAACCCATGACCTCTGACTCCGAAGCCCAGGCTCTTTCCACTGAGCCACGCTGCTTCTCTAAAGTGACTAGCTCAAGGCCACACAGCAGACAGGTGGAGGAGCTGGGATTAGAACCCAGTTACTTCTGACTCCCAGGCCCGTGCTCTTTCCATTCAGTAGTATTTATTGAGCGTTTACTGTGTGCAGAGCACTGTACCAAGCGCTTGGAAGGTACAAATCGGCAACAGATAGAGACGGGCCCTGCCCACTGATGGGCTTACAGTCTAATCGGGGGAGACAGACAGACAAAAACGATAGCAATAAATAGAATCAAGAGCAATAAATAGAATCAAGAGCAATAAATTTAATCAAGAATTCTATTTTAAATAGAATCAAGAATCAAGAATTAAATAGAATCAGGAATTCTAAAATCAAGAATCATTCCACTAGGCCAGGGATCCCCCGTCCAAGCATGAAAGAGTGAAGGAACGACTGGATTACTACATGCCTTCCTTCCTGAATCTTTTCCTGACAGCAGAAGGAAAAAAAACAAGTGAGCAAATGGTTTTCATGTTAATTCATTGTTTGAATCCCTAGGCTTCTCAAGCTCTGTTCTTGTAAGTAAGCACGGCCGAGCAATAGATTTTCATTCCCAGTGAATTACAAATCCATGAATAATATATGAGATAAATAGCGCTCTTAAGAAGTAATCTCCATGTTACCTTTTACTCTAGGTTCAAGTGCGACTGAAAAATGTATTTTGAAGAACTGTGTACCAATATTCTGATCTGGGGAGCCAAAACCCAGACTCATCTCTCCTCTCCTCCAGCTGAATTTGACTAGAGCGATTTTGCGGGTTTCAGCATCGCACACTTCATCGTGTCCCAAGGGAGTCTATTTTCTGCCGACCGCATGGTTTTGTTCAGTGGCGGGACGCCCAGGGAAAGCGAAATTAAATTCTGGGATATTTCCGAACACATTTTCTTTGTTTCCGGAAGGAGCCCGATCCTCGGACATCGTGCAAGGAGCACCGGGTTGGGGCGGCGTTTGGGGAAGCAGCGGCCGAAAACCACCCGCTGTTGACAGCATACCGGGTCCTTCCACCCCCTCACGGTCAATCCGAGGAGGAGCGGAGAGTCAGGGTCCTGCAAGCGATGCCTCCGACCGAACGGAAAGGGCCCCCTCCACTTCCATATCAAACAGAACCCCCTCACCATTGGCTTTAAAGTCCTCAATCCCCTTTCCCCCTCCTACCTCACCTCGCTTTTCTCCTTCTACAGCCCAGCCCACACACTTTGCCTCAAACTGATTATCTTCTACCTACCCCGGCACTTAGTACGGTGCCTGGCACTTGGTAAGCGCTTAGCAAATACCACCGTCACTAATGCCAACTTTCTCACTGTACCTCAGTCTCATCTATCTTGCCGCCGACCCCACGGCCACATCCTGCCTCTGGCTTGGAACGCCCTCCCTCCTCAAATCCGACAGACCATCACTCTCCCCGCCTTCCAAGGTTTATGGAAGGCCCATCTCCTCCAAGAGGCCTTCCCTAAGCCCCCATTTCCTCTTCTCCCACTCCCCTCATCGTCTCCCTGACTTGCTCCCTTTATTCATCCCCTCTCCCAGCCCCATGGCACCTATGTCCATATTGATAATTTATTTATTTATATTAAAGTCAGTCTCCCCCCACTAGATTGTAAGCTTCTTGTGAGCGGGGAATGTGCCTGTTATATTATTTATTGTCCTCTCCCAATAATAATAACAATTATGGTATTTTTTAAGCACTCGCTATGTGCGAGGCACTGTTCTAAGTGCTGGGGTGGATACAGGATGGTCGGTTTGGAGACAGTTCCAGGACACACAGTCTTAATTCCCATTTTGCAGATGAGGTAACTGAGGCCCAGAGTGCTGAAGTGACTTGACCAAGGTCACTCAGCACACAAGTGGCAGAGTCAGGATTAGAGCGCGTGACCTCCTGATGCCCAGGCCCATGCTCTATCCACTAGGCCATGCTGCTTCTGTGCATAGAGCTTATCACAGCATAAACACTTGACAAATACAACGATTATGAATTCTTTTTATTCCTGCGGTCACAGTTCCAACACCCATATGGTCTTGGATCCATATTTAGTAAGCTCCCTCAAGACAGAGGAGAAAAAAGACCATTGCAATGAGATTATGCCATGAAAAGGGAATTCAATAGGCTGCACATTCTTGCCTTTGTCTGGGGTTGTGGTTCTCCCTCCTCCATTTGATTGTAAATTTCCTTTAGAGCAGGAGTTGTGTCTGTTACACAGTGGGTGTATACACAGCCCTATCTGAGGCTTGAAGGCGGAGATCAGGTATAATAATAATAATGATTATAATAATAATATGGTATCTGTTAAGTACTTAGTATGTGCCAGGCCCTGTGCTAAACTCTGGAGTAGATACAAGATAATCGGGTCGGACACAGCCCCCGTCCCACATGGGGCTCACATTCTTAATCCCCATTTTACAGATGAGGTAACAGAGGCAGAGAGAAGTTAAGCGATTTACCCAGGGACCACACAGCAGACTAGTGGAGGAGCTGGAATTAGAACCCAGGTCTTCTGATTCCCAAGCTGTTGTTTCCATTGAGCTATGCTGCTTCTCCGTATCGTACTCTTCCAAACATTTAGTACTGTGTTCTCCAAAGAGTAGAATGTAAACTCCTTGTGGGCAGGAAATACGTCTCTAAACTCTCTCAACCACTAAGTACAGTGGTCTGCACCCAATAAGGACTCAATAAATACTACTACTACTACTACTACTAATAAGGGTTTTCTATGTGCAAAGCATTGTTCTAAGTGCTAGGGAGGATACAAGGTGATCGGGTTGTCCCACGTGGGGTCACTGTCGATTAGACTGTAAGCCCCATTAGACCGTAAGCCCGTCAAAGGGCAGGGACTGTCTCTATCTGGTGCCGATTTGTACATTCCAAGCACTTAGTACAGTGCTCTGTACATAGTAAGCGCTCGATAAATACTACTGAATGAATGAATAATCCCCATTTTAAAGATGGGGGAACTGAGGCCCAGAGAAGTTAAGTGACTTGCCCAAAGTCACACAGCTGACAAGTGGCTGAGCGGGATTTGAACCCATGACCTCTGACTCCCAAGCCCGGGCTCTTTCCACTGAGCCACGCGGCTTCCCTAATGGTGGTACTTACTATGTGCCGAGCACTGTAGTATACACCAGATAATCAGGTGAGGCCCAGATCCTGTCTGACACGGGATTTAATCTGCAGCGATGGGAAAGTCGGGGAGAGGACAGGGTTTAGGTGAGAAGATACAGAGCTCTGTTTTAGACGTGTTAAGTCTGAGATGACAGTCTAAGTGGTTCCAACCTAAGTGGGAGGGGGAAGGGGGATTGAATCCCCACTTTACGGATGAGGAAACTGAGGCACAGTGAACTTAAGTGACTTCTTCAAGGTCACACAGAAGACAAGGGTTGGAAACTGGATTAGAAACCGGGGTCCTCCGACTCCCAAGCCCGTGCTTTCTCCATTAGTCCGTGCTGATTCTCTGTTGTTGAATGATTGATTTTTCTTTTGTGCTTGCTCAGGCCCAGTGCTATTCCAGGACTCGGCTCCCAGCAGGCGCTGGCCAAATCATCTTGAATGATTTCTTTCCCAGTCCAGAGTTTTCCCGGGGAAAGGGCAGGCTGGTCCTTTGCCTCTCGAAATGACTCGCTGTACCTCGATCTCGTCTATCTCGCCGCCTACCTCTCGCTCGTGTCCTGCCCCTGGCCCGGAACGCCCTCCCTCCTCAAATCCCCCAGACAACGACTCTCCTCTTCTTCAAAGCCTTTATTGAAAACCCATCTCCTCCTCCAAGAGGCCTTCCCTGACTGCGCCCTCCTTTCCTCTTCTCCCACTCCCTTCTGCGTCCCCCTGATTTGCTCCTTTTATTCAACGCCCCTCCCAGCCCCACAACACATATGTCCATAATTGTAATTAATTTCTTTGCTAATGTATTCCTATTCATGTCTATCTCCCTTTCTAGACTGTAAGCCCGACAAGAGCAGGGTATGTGTCTGTTTATTGTTCATTCATTCATTCAATAGTATTTATTGAGCGCTTACTATGTGCAGAGCACTGTACTAAGCACTTGGGATGAACAAGTCGGCAACAGATAGAGACGGTCCCTGCCGTTTGACGGGCTTACGGTCTAATCGGGACTAATTGTTGTATTGTGCTCTCCCACAGTGCTTAGGTCAGTGCTCTGCACACAGTAAGTGCTTAATAAATATGATTGAATGAACGACTCTCCGCTGCAAGGTGGAAGGCGACAGTTTTTCTTCTTTAGATGTTAATTTAAAATAGAGGATTGGCCTAGTGGATAGATCGGGGCCTGGGAGTCAGAAGGTCATGGGTTCTAATGCCAGTTCTGCCACTTGTCTTCTGTGTGGCCTTGGGCAAGTCACTTCTCTGTGCCGCAGTTACCTCATCCGTAAAGTGGAGATTAAGACAGGTCGCTCCACGGGGGGACAGGGACTGTATCCAACCTGATTTTGTTTTTAAACCTCCCCTTTCCCCTACCCCCGCAACACGATGCTTAGTATAATGCCTAGCACGTAGTAAGTGCCCAACAAATGCCACAGTTATTATACCTAGGCTGAGAGTACAGGGCTTCTACGATGAACTGTAAGATTCTAGAGGACAGGTACCCGTATCTTGCTCTGTTGTCGGGAAGTCGCGTGGCCTAGTGGAAAGAGGGCTCCTGCTAGGATCAATGCTATTTTGAGCTATGACCTGTTTATCAATCAATCGTATTTCCTGAGCGCTTACTGTGTGCAGAGCACTGTACTAAGCAGTCGGGAGAGTGCGATAGAAACAATAAACAGACACGTTCCCTGCCCACAGCGAGCTTACAGATGGGAGGTGAGGGGAATCTTGGCAATTTCCCCACGAGCGTCACAACCCTCAGATAACTCTCACCACACAGCATCCTGGCTACTGGAGTCGGGGGGGATTCCTCCTTGCCCTCACACACCACTCTGAGCCTCACAGTGCTGAAGCCTGGCTATTCTATTTATTGCTATTGTTTTCGTCTGTCTCCCCCGATTAGACCGTAAGCCCGTCAATGGGCAGGGATCGTCACTATCTGTTGCCGAATTGTCCATTCCAAGCGCTTGGTACAGTGCTCTGCACGTAGTAAGCGCTCAATAAACACTACTGAATGAATGAATGAATCCTTGGGGGAATGTCATCATCATCATCATAATAATAATAATAACAGTAATGGTATTTGTTAAGCACTTACTAGGGGCCAGGCACTGTATTAAGCGCCGGGGTGGATACTAGCAAATCGGTTTAGACACAGTCCCTGTCCCACATAAGGCTCACAGTCTTAGTCCCCATTTGACAGATGAGGGAACTGAGGCCCAGAGAAGTGAAATGATTTGCCCAAGGTCACACAGCAGAGAAGTTGCCGAGTCAGGATTAGAACCCATGACCTTCTGACTCCCAGTCTCATGCTCTATCGACTATGCCAGAGATAAGGCCCAGAGGGGCCTAAGAAGCAGTATGGCCTAGTGGATAGAGCATGGGCCTGGAAACAAGAAGGACCTGGGTTCTAATGCCGTCTCCACCATTTCTCTGCTGTGTGTGACCTTGGGCGAGTTACTTCACTTCCCTGGGCCTCGGTTACCTCATGTGGAAAATGAGGATTGAGATTGCGATCCCCATGGGGGACAGGGATTGTGTCCAACCCGATTTGCTTGTAACCACCCCGGCGCTTAGAACAGGGCCCGCTGCTTCAATCTCGTCCATCTCATCTCCGAATGAATGAATAGCCCACCTGATTACCTGGTAATTCCCTCGGGGCTTAGTAGAGTGCTTTGCACAGAGCGAGTGCTTAACGAATACCATTATTTTTAGACCGTAAGCTCGTTGTGGGCAGTGAATTTATCTACCCACTCTGTCGTATTATAACCGCCCAAGCGCTTAGTGCCATGCTCAGCAAACAGTAAGCGTGCGTAAACGAGAAGCAGCACGGCTTAGTGGAAAGAGCCCGGTCTTGGGAGTCGGGGGACGTGGGTTCTAATCCCGGCTCCGCCACTCGTCTGCTGCGTGACCTTGAGCAGGTCGCTTCACTTCTCCGTGCCTCAGTTACCTCACCTGTAAAATGGGGATTAAGACTTTGAGTCCCAAGTGGGACAACCTGATCAATTTGTATCTATCCCGCTCTTAGAACAGTGCTTGGCACATAGTAGGTGGTTAACAAATACCATAATTATCATTATCATTGTTATTAATAAATTTGTTTTATTTTTACTATCATTCCCTAGCGCTTAGGAAGGCATGCAGCTGAATGGAAAGAGCACAGGTCTGGGAATCCGAGGACCTGGGTTCTAATTCCGGTCTGCAACGTGCCTCCTCTGTGTCCTTTGGCAATTTTCCTCATTGCAGAATGGGAATAAATCCAATTCCTGCCTATACAGACATTGAGCCCCATGTTATTCATTCATTCATTCAATAGTATTTATTGAGCGCTTACTATGTGCAGAGCACTGTACTAAGCACTTGGAAAGGACAAACGGGTAACAGACACAGTCCCTGCCCTTTGACGGGCTTACAGTTGTTACATAGGGAATGTGTTCATCCTGATTTTTTTTTTTATCTTCCCCAATGTTTAGTGGGAAACAGCATGGCCTAGTGGATAGACCACTGGCTATGGGTTCTAATTCCGGCTCTGCCGCTTGCCTGCTGTGTGACCTTGGACCAGTCATTTCACTTCTCTGGGCCTCAGTTACCTCATCCGTTGAATGAGGAGTGAGACTGTGAGCCCCACGTGGGACAGGGACTGTGTCCAACCCAATTTACTTGTATCCACCTTGAGGCTTAGTACAGGGCCTGGCACATAGTAACAACAAATACCATGGTTATTATTATTATTACTAGCACAGTGCTTGACACATAGTACTTGACTCATTGTACATAGTGTGCTTGACACATAGAGAAGCAGCGTGGCTCAGTGGAAAGAGCCCGGGCTTGGGAGTCAGAGGTCATGGGTTCCAATCCCGGCTCTGCCCCTTGTCAGCTGTGTGACTGTGGGCAAGTCGCTTCACTTCTCTGGGCCTCAGTTACCTCATCTGTAAAATGGGGATGAATAATAATAATTTTGGTATTTGTTAAGTGCTTACTATGTGCCAAGCACTGTTCTAAGCGCTGGGGGAGATACAAGGTAATCAGGTGGTCCCACGTAGGGCTCACAGTCTTCATCCCCATTTTTCAGATGAGGTAACTGAGGCGCAGAGAAATGAAGTGACTTGCCCACAGTCACACAGCCGACAAGTGGCAGAGCCGGGATTGGAACCCAATGACCTCTGACTCCCAAGCCCGGGCTCTTTCCATTGAGCCACGCTCTGTGAGCCTCACGTGGGACAACCTGATGACCCTGTATCTACCCCAGTGCTTAGAACAGTGCTCTGCACATAGTAAGCGCTTAACAAATACCAACATTATTATAGTAAATGCTTATCAAGTACCGTAAAAATAAAGATCCCTGTCTCAAGGTCCTCACAGAATTTACTGCAGATCTGTGTCAAAGAGCCAAAAGGAAATTTTACACGATGTGACTTATAGTAAGACAAATGAATTCAACTCAAAGATCTTGTATTAAGGGGTCAAACCGTCAATAAATTTAAGCAGTTGGTATTTTTAAATCAGGCTTTGCGGCTTAGAGAACCAGGGGCTACTGATGACTTTCTAGCAAAAAAAAAAGGACATTTTATGGTTTCTATGTGGGTCAGATGGAATTCCATGACAGCCTAGAAAGGGGAGCAGCGTGGCTCAGTGGAAAGAGCACGGGCCTGGGAGTCAGAGGTCATGGGTTCAAATCCCGGCTCTGCCACTTGTCGGCTGTGTGATTGTGGGCGAGTCACTTCACTTCTCTGTGCCTCAGTTACCTCATCTGTAAAATGGGGATTAAGCCTGTGAGCCTCACGTGGGACATCCTGATTACCCTGTATCTACCCCAGCGCTTAGAACAGTGCTCTGCACATAGTAAGCGCTGAACAAATACCAGTATTATTATTATTATTATTAAGGGGAGAAGGATGTGAATGCGAGACTTTGATTTGCCCTCATGGTGGGTGATATAAATTGTCAAATAATGTCAGTTCTTCCATAACGTGTGCTTATACACCTGCGGTGGTAGAAATGTGTGCTTTCATGTCGATGCTGGTTGAACACAGTTGGGGAATTATGGACTTCATTTAATTCATTCAACTGTATTTATTGAGCTCTTACTGTGCAGAACACTGTACTAAGCACTTGGGAGAGTCCATTATAGCAGTAAACAGACACATTTCCTGCCCACAACGAGCTTACAGTCTAGAGGGGGAGACAGACATTGATATAAAAATTCTTTTCTATCTGGGTTGAATTGGATGAGGAGTGAGAAGAAACAGTTATGTGCATATAATATGGTATTTGTGGAGGACTTATTACGTGTCCAATCAGGAGGGCTGATTCTCTGGAGAAGACGCTAATATTAGGAAGAGGCCGGGGGAAATGTGGAGGAGGTAGCCCGGCAGCAAGATGGGTAGAGACCGTAACGACGATAACGGAAGAACCGTTAGAAAGGTTGCAGATTACGGCAGAGGACGGGACATTCTGGAGAAAGTAGATCCACGGAGTCGCTATGGATCGAAAACGACTTGACGGCCCTTAATAATGATAATAATAATGATGATAATATGTGTCAGACACCGTTCTGAGCGCTGGGCTAGATTCAAGTTAATCGTGTTGGACACAGTCCCTGTCCCACATGGGGCTCACAGTCCAAACAGGAGGGAGAACAAGGGAAGGCAGCATAGCCTTGTGGCTAGAGCAAGCACCTGGAAGTCCGAAGGACCTGGGTTCTGATCCCGGCTCCGTCACTCGTCTGTTGTGTGACCTTGGGCAAGTCACAACCCTTCTCTGGGCCTCAGCTACCTCACTGCAAAATGGAGTTTAAAACTGTGAGTCCCATGAGGGACTTGGACTGAGTCCCACCTGATTAACTTGTATCTATCACAGGGCGTAGGGCAGTGCCTGGCATGTAGTAAGCGCTTAACAAGTACCATTCTTCTTCTTATATAATAAACACAATCTCGACCCTCCAGGAGCTTCTAGTCTAGTGTATTTTTAGTACTGTATCGTGGCTCAGTGGAACGAGCAAGGGCTTGGGAGTCATAGGTCCTGAGTTCGAATCCCAGCTCGGCACCTTGTCAGCTGGGTGACTGTGGGCAAGTTACTTAACCTCTCTGTGCCTCAGTTACCTCACCTGTAAAATGGGGATCAAGACTGTGAGCCCCACGTGGGACAACCTGATTCCCCTGTGTCTACCCCAGCACTCAGAACAGTGCTCGGCACAGAGTAAGCGCTTAACAAATACCAACGTTATTATCATTATTACGATGCATCATGTTCATTCGATGTTCCCTGAGCATCCCAGTCTAGAACCTGGGTGTCAAGGGAGGGTTTTCAGCAGCCTCCCTAATAATCAGCAGAGATAATAATAATAGAGAAGCAGCGTGGCTCAGTGGAAAGAGCACGGGCTTGGGAGTCAGAGGTCATGGGTTCGAATCCCGGCTCTGCCACTTGTCAGCTGGGTGACTGTGGGTGAGTCACTTCACTTCTCTGTGCCTCAGTGACCTCCTCTGTAAAATGGGGATGAAGACTATGAGCCCCACGTGGGACAACCTGATTCCCCTGTGTCTACCCCGGCGCTTAGAACAGTGCTCTGCACATAGTAAGCGCTTAACAAATACCAACGTTATTATTATTATCATTATAATCATTCATTCAACTGTATTTATTGAGCACTTACTGTGTGCGGAACACCGTACTAAGCCCTTGGAAAGCACAAATTGGCAACGGATAGAGACAATCCCTACCCAGCAGTGGGCTCACAGTCTAGAAGAACAATGTTGGTATTTGTTAAGCACTTACATGTGCCAAACACTGTTCTAAGATGTGGGGCAAATGCAAGGTTGTCCCGCGCAGGGCTCACAATCTTCATCCCCGTTTTACAGATGAAGTAACTGAGGCACAGAGAAATTAAATGACTTGCCCAAGGTCACAGCGTAGAGACGTGGCAGAGCCGGGATTAGAACCCACACCCTCTAACTCCCAAGCCTGGGCTCTTTCCACTAAGCCACACTGGTCAGTTACTGTGTGCAGAGCACTGTACTAAACGCTTGGGAGAGGACGACAGAACAATAGAACAGACACATTCCCCGCCCACAGGGAGTTTACGGTCTAGAGGGGGAGATAGACGTTAAAATCAATAAATAAATGACAGATCTGGACATAAATGCTGGGAGTCGGGAGGGTCAACTTTCCCCCTCACCCCCCAGCTCCCTACGTCTCGGCCCACAGCTCCCTGCCCGCCGCCAATCCTCACTGTCGAATCGAAGTGCGGATCAGGCTTGCCCTAGTTATGAGGCATAAAATCTTTCCAGTGTATCAAATTTAAGGGTATTCTCACCATGTAATACACATTCAGGGCTTAGTATGACTTCATTTCTAAATCTCTGAGGAAATAGGAGAAAACAATCACCTCGCATATGTGAAAGGAATAGTTTGACTATTAGGGGCTGTTTAATATTTATAAATACTTCATCTTCGGTGAATGTAACTTTGGTGAAGTAATACAAGAATCTCGTTCACTGGAGACTTAATGGTTCTCTTCATAAAGCAAAGTTAATATAACCTAACGTAATAGCATTTTCGAAAGCCATCGACGTGATGGTTGGTAAACAACTTGTCATGCTTAATTCGTTATTTTTCCATCTCCAGATCTGTAGGAGAAAGAGAGAATCGTTCATCACTGCCCAGTGGAAAGAGCCCGGGCTTCGGGGTCAGAACACCTGAGTTCCAATCCTGCTTCTGCCATTTGTCTGCTGTCTGGGACAACTTCTGTGTGCCTCAGTTTCTTAACCTGTACAATGGGGATTACGTCTTAGTCCATTTTTTTAATGGGATTTATTAAGCCCTTCTGATGTGCCAAGCACTGTCCTAAGTGCCGGGGTAGATGCGAGCTAATAATAATGATAATAATTATGGTATCTGTTAAGTGCTTACTGTGTGCTAGACACTGTCCTACGACCTGGGGTGGATACAGATAACTCGGGTTGGACACAGTCCCTGTCCCACGTGGGGCTCGCAGCCTCAATCCCCACTTTACAGATGAGGTAACCGAGGCCCAGAGAAGTGAAGTGACTTACCCTAGGTCACACAGCAGACAAGTGGCTGAGCCGGGATTAGAACCCAGGGCCTTCTGACTCCCAGGCCTGGGCTCTATTCACTAGACTATGTTACTCCCTACTCCTTAGACTGTGAGCCCTGTGGGGGAGAGGGGTTGTGACCAATATAATGATTCTGTGTTTACCCCATTCATACAATCACTCAATCGTGTTTATCGAGCGCTTACTCTGTGCAGAGCACTGTACGCAACACTTGGGAAAGTACAAAAACAACAATAAACAGACACATTCCCTGCCCACCGCTCAGTACTGTACTTGGCAACAGTAAGCACTTAACACGTAGGAGAAGCAGCACGGCTTAGCGGAAAGAACACGGCCTGGGGAGTCAGAGGTCGTGGGTTCTAATGCCGGCTCCGCCACTTGTCTGCTGTGTGACCTTGGGCAATTCATTTAACTTCTCTGGGCCTCAGCTGCCTCATCTGTAAAAATGGGGATTGAAAAATGGGAGCCCCACGTGGGACAATCTGATTACCCTGTATCTACCCCAGTGCTTAGAACAGAGCTGTGCACAGAGTAAGTGCTTAACAAATACCATGATTAATTAATTAATAATTATTATCATTTCAATATCAAAATAAAGAAGGCAGCCACACACTTCAGGCCTGTCATCGTTTCTGATATTGAAATCCACAGCATCCCACAAACTCCACCCCGTGCTGTCTGCCTGTGGGCTGAGAATGACTCTCCCCCATCTGTTTTACCTCAGTCGATCGATCATATCTTTTGAGCACTTACGGTGAGCAGCGTGGCTCGGGAAGCAGGGTGGCTCAGTGGAAAAGAGCCTGGGCTTCGGAGTCAGAGGTCATGAGTTCGACTCCCGGCTCTGCCACTTGTCAGCTGTGTGACTGTGGGGAGTCACTTCACCTCTCTGTGCTTCAGTTCCCTCATCTGTCAAATGGGGATTAACGGAGAGCCTCACGTGGGACAACCTGATGACCCTGTATTTACCCCAGCGCTTAGAACAGTGCTCTGCACATAGTAAGCGCTTAACAAATACCAACATTATTATTACTGAGCGTTTGGGAAAGAACAAAATAGCAGAACTGGAAGGCAGGGGGAGGGAGAATAGGTATTTAATCTCCAGTTCACAGATGAGGGAACTGAGGCGAGGAGAACTGAAGTGACTTGACCAAGGTTACCCGGCAGACAAGTGGTGGAGCCGGGATTAGAAGCAGCGCGGCTTAGTGGAAAGAGTCCGGGCTTGGGAGTCAGAGGTCGTGGGTTCTAATGCTGGCTTTGCCACTTATCAGCTGTGTGACTTTGGGCAAGCCACTTCACTTCTCTGTACCTCAGTGGCCTCATCTGTAAAATGGGGATTAAGATGTGAGCCCCACGTGGGACAACCTGATTACCTTGTATCTATGTGCTCGGTACATAGTAAGCGTTTCACAAACACCATAATTATGTGGCAGCATGGCTTAGTGGAAAGAGCCCGGGCTTGGGAGTCAGAGGTCAAAGATTCTAATCCTAGCTCTGGCACTTGTCAGCTGGGTGACTTTAGAGAAGCAGTGTGGCTCAGTGGAAAGAGCCTGGGCTTGGGAATCAGAGGAAATGGGTTCGAATCCCGGTCTGCCACTTGTCAGCTGGGTGACTGTGGGCAAGTCCCTTAACTTCTCTGTGCCTCAGTTACCTCATCTGTAAAATGGGGATTAAGACTGTGAGCCTCACATGGGACAACTTGACTATCTTGTATCTCCCCCAGCGCTTAGAACAGTGCTTGGCACACAGAAAGCGCTTAACAAATACCACGCTTATTATTAGCTGGGCATAAATGTGGGTAGGAGAGTTTAAATAAAACATCCTATTCCAGGTATAATTAAAATTTTCCATGGCTGTCCCAAAGTACAACTCTGTGATGTCCACAAGGGATGGATTGCTTTAAAATGGTGATTTTTGATGCTACCGATGCCTGTAATAATAATAATAATGATGTTGGTATTTGTTAAGCGCTTACTTTGTGCCGAGCACTGTTCTAAGCACTGGGGTAGATACAGGGTAATCTGGTTGTCCCACGTGAGGGTCACAGTCTTAAGCCCCATTATACAGATGAGGTAACTGAGGCACCGAGAAGTTAAGTGATTTGCCCAAAGTCACACAGCTGACATGTGGCGCAGCCGGGATTAGAACCCATGACCTCTGACTCCTGAGCCCGTTCTCTTTCCACTGAGCCACACTGCTTAATGGGTGCAGAGCACTATACTGAGCACTTGGAAAATACAATTGGGCAACAGATAGAGACAATCCCTGCCCAACAATGGCTCACAATCTAGACAGCAAAATAAAACAAGTAGACAGGCATCCATAGCATCAAAATGGATAAATAGAACCATAGATAAGTGAACATCATTAATAAAATAAATAGAGCAATAAATATGCACAGATATGCACAAGTGCTGCGGGGAAGGGAAAGGGATAGAGCAGAGGGAGGGAGTCGGGGAGACGGGGAGGGGAGGAAGGGCAGAGGGAAAAGGAGGGCTCAGTCTGGGAAGGCCTCCTGGAGGAGGGGCTACCCATTTCTCTCTGCGTCAGTCAGTCAATCGTATTTATTGAGCGCTTACCGTGTGCGGAGCACTGTACTAAGCGCTTGGGAGTGTCCGATAGAACAACAAACTGACACGTTCACACTCTGTGCCCACAAGATGTTTACAGTCCCCACTGAAGGGCCCAAGGATCTCCAGTGCTTCTTCCTCCAAACAATCCTTCAGTCCATGGTTATTTAGTGAGCGCTTACTTGGGAGAGTCCAGTCAGAAGAGTTGGGAGACGTGTTCCCTGCCGACAGGGAGCTTGTGGGGTGAACCCCCAACAGGCTGCCTTTTTAGTGACTGTCTGTGATCCCACGAACAACAAGAAGGAAGAGACCGGCGAAGGCAGTGACGGATTCTACCTGAGGGCAGGTGATCGCGGGCCTGTGGGGGCCGGAGCATGGAGGGAGATTCATTCATTCATTCATTCATTCATTCATTCATTCATTCATTCATTCATTCGTATTTATGGAGATCTTACTAAAGTAACTAAAGCACTGAGAAAGTCAAGTGACTTTCCCAAGATCACACAGCAGACAGATGGCGGAGTTAGGATTAGAACCCAGGTCCTTCTGACTCCCATGTCCGTCTGCTAGCCACAAGACCATGCTGCTTCTCATAGTTTGGCTTGCACCACATATCAGACTGTTTTCTATTCTACCTCCTTGCTTTTCATTCCTTACAAGGTTTTCGTTAGGAGAGTGAGCGGTAGAGCACACTGGTCTATTCTCAGGTACTGTCTCCTAGCTGCCCACTGGGATCCTGTGACACAGGGTAATGGGAAGCTCCAAAACAAGCTATCTCTCAGTGGTATTTCTGGCATGCAATCTGACAGCTAGGTATTAAGCAATTGGTTGGATAGAAGAATAAGAAAATATGCATTCCCTACCGTCAAGGAGCTTGCGTTTTTATGGGAGAGCTGGGCCAAAACGATTCCCGGATTTTAGCGAATCTCTCCTATTTGAACTATGAGCCCCAAGTGAGGCCCAGATTGCGTGTGTCCTTGATTAACTTGTATCTATAATAATTAACTGCCAAATGACTAAAGGAGTAGGTAACCTATTGACATTCGGCACTTTAAAGGTTAGTGATGAAATGTGGAATTGTTCCTGGCTGATTCATTCTAGCGTTTTGGACACCATTTCTTTCCCCCTTTTGTGGGTTTTGTTCAGCGCTTACTATGTGCTGGGATCTCGTTTTGTCTTATGTTGTCGAGTCATCTCCGACCCATCGCGACTCCATGGACACAGTTCTCCCACAATGTCCTGCTCTCCATCTGCGATCGTTTCGGTCGTGGATCCATAGAGTTTTCTTGGGAAAAATCCGGCAGTGGTTTACCATCGCCTCCTTCCGCGCAGTCAACTTGAGTCTCCGCCCTCGTCTCTGTCCCCTGGCACCGCTGCCCAGCTCGGGCGAGTTTTGCCTTGTAGCAGATGGCCTGGCACTCGCTAGCCACCGGCCAAGCTAGGAACGGAATGGACGGGCCTCTGCTCGACTCTCCCTCCTGTAGCCGAGGACTGGAAACTCTCCAGGTGCCATCCTGTGAGGGTAGTTCTGGGGTAGATCCAGGCTAATCAGGTTGTACATGGGGCTCACACTCTTCATCCCCATTTTCCAGATAAATAAAAATAAATGGTGGTATTTGTTAAGCGCTTACTATGTGCAAAGCACCGTTCTAAGCGCTGGGGGATACAGGGTGATCAGGTTGTCCCACGTGGGGCTCACAGTTTTAATCCCCATTTTACAGATGAGGTAACTGAGGCACAGAGAAGCTAAGTGACTTGCCCAAAGTCACACAGCTGGCAAGCGGCAGAGCCGGGATTCGAACCCATGAACTCTGACTCCCAAGCCCGGGCTCTTTCCACTGTACCACGCTGCCAGATGAGATATCTGAGTCCAGAGGAGTGAAGTGACTCACCCAAGGTCCCACAGCAGACAAGTGGCACATTCGGGTTTAAAACCCGGGTCCTTCCGACTCCCAGGCCTGGGGTTTTACCACTAGGCCACGCGGTTTCCACTCACCTGACCTAACCCTTTCCTATTCACTGCAGTGAGATCCCGATATTTCCCGTCAAATGCTCTTCTCCTAATGACTATTAGAACAGAAGCGAGGAAAAAGTTCCGACGCAGACTGCCAGCTAATTTATGGATCAGCTGTTGTCCCATCTCAATCATTAGGAAGCAGATTCTTTTAGCAGTAAAACAGCAGGGGTCTGAAAAGCCGGGTAATTATCCTGTTTACCGTGACAAATTCATAATCTCCGCATACTGTACTCTCACGGACGATATTAGGATCACCACCTGCATCCCCCAGTAAGAGAGAACAGTCTGGGATCCGGGGTGCTAACGAGCTTCAATCTGTCCTAGTGACAAGTAGCGAAACCGTTAGAACTTGTAACATTTGCAAATGTATTTTTATCCAACGAGATGAATCAGGGAACAGGAGAGAGAGAGGGAGGCAGGAGGAAAACGTCTCGTACAGATTTGATTGGAAAATAACTTTTTGAGTAACGATTACCTCAATAATCCATCAAGCCATAGCACTTCACGCCTCCTCTGCAGAGAGCGCCGGATGAGACGTCTCCGGGGTTGATGGTATATTTTCGCAGTCGGGGAACTGCTGAGATCACACCGCCATCTCTCCCCCGGAGAAGCAGCGTGGCCTACAGGAAAGAACACGAGGCAGAAGGCCCTGGGTTCTAATCCCGGCTCGGGCCCTGTCTGCCGTGTGGCCCTGGGCAAGTCATTTCACTTCTCTGGGCCTCAGTTGCCTCATCTATAAAATAGGGATGAAGACTGTGAGCCCCATGTGGGACATGGACTGTGCCTAACCTGATTAGTGTGTATCTACCCCAGCGCTTAGTAGAGTGCCTGGCCTGGTGTGGGCAGGGATTGTCTCTCTTTAGTGCTGAATTGTTCTTTCATTCATTCAATAGTATTTATTGAGCGCTTACTATGTGCAGAGCACTGTACTAAGCACTTGGAATGTTCATTCATTCATTCAATCGTATTTATTGAGCGCTTACTATGTGCAGAGCACTGTACTAAGCGCTTGGGATGAACAAGTCGGCAACAGAGACAGTCCCTGCCGTTTGACGGGCTTACGGTCTAATCGGGGGAGATGGACAGACGAGAACGATGGCGATAAATAGAGTCGAGGGGAAGAACATCTCGTAAGAACCGATGGCGACTGAATAGAATCGAGGCGATGTACAATTCATTAACAAAATAAATAGGGTAATGAAAATATATACAGTTGAGCGGACGAGTACGGTGCCGTGGGGATGGGAAGGGAGAGGTGGAGGAGCAGAGGGAAAGGGGGAAAAAGAGGGTTTAGCTGCGGAGAGGTAAAGGGGGGGTGGCAGAGGGAGTAGAGGGAGAAGAGGAGCTCAGTCTGGGAAGGCCTCTCGGAGGAGGTGAGTTTTACAAATCGGTAACAGATAGAGACACTCCCTGCCCTTTGACGGGCTTACGGTCTAATCGGGGGAGACGGACAGACAAGAACAATAGCAATAAGTAGAAGAAGCAATAAATGAATTTCCAAGTGCATAGTACAGTGCTCTGCACACAGTAAGTGCTCAATAAATACGATTGAATGAATGAATGATTGATCAAGTACCACTGAAGAGAAAAGAGAATTCTGGTGATTCTGAGTGGTCCCCGAAGTGAATGCTGTCTAGTTGTGTCTGGTCAACTTCAGCATAGACACTTTAGACTCAAATCCATGGGACCACGATGATGAATGTATGAATGAGTGAATCAATCAGTGGTACTGTTTGAACCTTTACTATGTGATGAGCACTTTACTAAGCCCTTGGGAGGAGAACACAACATAAAATAATTAGCGGGCACGTTCCCTCCCCATAATGAGCTTCTAGATGAGGAGACAGACATTAAGATGAATGAAGTAATTCATAATATGCAATTATCTATGAATTAATGTCCCAATCGAGGCTCAGTGGGAGGAAGGGGAAAAAGTGGGCAAGGGACATGAAGACAGAACAGGGGTGATTTTTTGTTGTTGCAGTTGTTGTCCTTTGTGGAATTTTTTAACTTAATTTTTGCTTTTGCTTTTTTTTGACATGGTACTTGTTAAGCGCTTACGTTGTGCCAACCACTCTACCAAGCCAAGATTAATCTGAGACAATCAAGTTGGACAGTCCCTGTCCTTCATGAGACTTACAGTTTAAGTGGGAGTGAGTGGGATTTAATCCCCATTTTACAGGTAGAGCAACTGAGGCACAGAGATGCTGAGTGACTGGCCTAAGGTCACAGAGCAGATAAGCGGCGGAGCCGGGTTTAGAACCCAAATCCTCTTATTTCCAGGCCTGTGTTTTTTTAGCTAGGCCATGCTTCTTCTCATCTAGGAGTATTAATAGTATTTATTAGTAGTAATAGTATTTATTAAGTGATTATCTTTTGCACAGCACTGTACTAAGCCTTGGGAGATGATACATGATCTTTGCCCACAGGAAAATGATACCGGCAGCAAATAATAATAATGGTATTTGTTAAGCGCTTACTATGTGCCAGGCACTGTTCTAAGCGCTAGGGTAGGTACAAGATAATTGGATTAGATGCAGTCCCTGTCCCACTCGGGGCGCACGGTCTTAATTCCCATTTTACAGATGAGGCAACTAAGGCACAGAGAAGTGAAGTGACTTGTCCAAGGTCACACGGCAGACAAGTAAAGATTGGAGAGGGGAGGAGCTGGAGATGGGGAGGTGTGAGAGGATGTGGCTGCATTAGTCAAGTGAAGTAGTCAAGAAAAGCAGCCGGTCTAATGGTTAGATCCCAGGCCTGCGAGTCGGAAGGACCTGGGTTCTAATCCCGGCTCTGCCCCCTGTCTGTTGTGTGACCTTGAGCAAGTCACTTCACTTCTCTGGACCTCAGTTGCCTCATCTGTAAAATGGGGATTAAGACTGTGATCCCTCTGTGGGACAAGGACTGTGTCCAATGATGGTATTTGTTAGGCACTAACTATGTGTCAAGCACTGTTCTAAGCACCGGGGGAGACACAAGCTAATCAACTTGGACACAGTCACTGTCCAATCTGATTAACTTGTATCTACCCCAGCACTTAATACAGTGGTTGACACATAGTAAGTGCTTAGCAAATGCCATTAAAAAAACCCCAAACCCTTGGAGGATGGCAAGTTTCTAAACACAGAAGATTACTTTTAGGGGGCCCTGTTGTGTCTGAGACTCTGGATTCTGCTTAGTCTTTTCAGCCTCACACACATTCAGAGGTGAACTTTGCCTTAGTGATGTCTTCTGAGAATGAGAAGGACAACTTGCAACTTGCCCCTTACCCAAATCGTCCCTAAAACACTGACCTGGGAGTCAGAAGGACCTGGGTTCTAATCTCAGCTTGCCACCTGTCTGCTGTGTGACCTTGGGCAAGTTGCTTCCCTTCTCTGGGCCTCGGTTACCTCATCTATAAAGTGGGGATTAGGACTATGAGCCCTATGAGAGACAGGGACACAGTCAACCCAATTACCTTTTATCTACCCCGGTGCTTAGCATAGTGCCTGGCACATAGTAGGTGCTTAACAGATACTATTGCTATTGTTCTTGTCTGTCCGTCTCCCCCGATTCAACGGTAAACCCGTCAAAGGTCAGGGACTGGCTCTATCTGTTACCGATTTGTACATTCCAAGCGCTTAGTACAGTGCTCTGCACATAGTAAGCGCTCAATAAATACTATTGAATGAATGAAGGAAATACCATAAAAACTGAAAGAGTTGAGGCAGACTGTGACTATGTTTTAACTGAATCTAGCAGGAAGGGAGTAAAGGAGGTATCTGAGAGTGTTTTCCTCAGAAGAGACAATTATCTCTCACAGTTTTTCTTTCTATAAAGAGATTAAAATACCATGACAGCGTACTATGCTTTTAAAATTTAACCGTGTGGTAAAAATCCAAAATGCTCTAATATCGGATAATTATGCCTTTTGGCTGCTGTAATAATTCTGTACGGGTTCAGGAATTTATCATCATTAAAATACTCATGAACACTTGGTTAGAAGAGTGAGTTAAGGCCCCCAAAGAATCGGGTAGGCCAAAGTTTAAAGTTATCACCTGTCTCTTTGTGTCTTGTGACTGGCTTCTTTTTATTTTTCATTTCTTCGGTCATATTTATCGAGGGCTTACTGTGTGCAGAGATCTGTACTAAGCTCTTGGGAGAGTACAATGGAACAATAAGCAGATACATTCCCTGTCCACGAGGAGCTTACAGTCTAGAAGAAACAATGTGCGAAATCACTGATTTCATGCCTGACTACTTGTTTTGTTTTGTTGTCTGTCTCCCCCTTTTAGACGGTGAGCCTGTTGTTGGGCAGGGATAGGTCTCTATCTGTTGCTGAATTGTACATTCCAAGTGCTTGGTATGGTGCTCTGCACACAGTAAGCACTCAATAAATATGATTGAATGAATGAATCTCCTTCAGAGGCTGGGAATTAGACTAATCACGAGACTTCAACAGGACGAATCAATCAATCAGTGTTATGTTTTGAGCATTTGCTATGTGCAGGGGACTGTCCTAAGAGCTTGGGAGAGTACAGTTCAATGGAGTTGGTAGACATGATCCCTGTCCAAAATATTTGTTCAGCACTGCGGTATCTGTGGAATGTGGTAAGCGCTTACTCTGCACCAAGAACTGTACTAAGCGATGGGGTAGAGCTGATTGATTGCTTGAAAGCTGATGGTAAGGAGTTTGGTCCGATGAGGAGGTGGGTGGGCAACCAATGGAGGATCTTGAGGAGTGGGGAGACGTGGACCAAACTTCTGGTAGAAAAATGACCCGGGCACCCAAGTGAAGTAAAGACGGGAATGGGGAGAGACAGGAGGCTGGGAGGTCAGCGAGGAGGCTGATGCAGTCATCCAGGCGGGAGAGGATGAGCGATTGGATTAAAACGGTAACAGTTTAGATGGAGAGGGAAGGGGAGATTTTAGTGATTTCTGTGAAGGCTGAACCCATAGGATTTAATGACATGTTGAATATGTGGGTTAAGTGAGAGAGATAGGTTGAGGATTATGTCAAGGTTATGGGCCGGTGAGACAGGAGAAAAGTGGTGTTGTCTACAACTGTGGGAAAGAAGGGGAAGACAGGGTTCAGGTGGGAAGTTGAGGCAAGTGTCAGTCTCACTCATCTCCTCATCTCTCACTCCCTTCTGGGTCACCTTGACTTGCTCCTTTTACTCTTCCTCTCTCCCAGCCCCACAGCTCTTAAGTATATATCTGTAACTTTATTCATTTGTATTGATGTATGTCTAGACTGGAAGCTCGTGTTTGGCAGGAAATGTCACTGTTTATTGTTATATTTTCCCAAGTGCTTGGTACTGTGCTCTGCACACGGTAAGTGCTCAATAAATACCATCGAATGAATGTGTATTGGAATGAAGGTGATTGAGTGCTTTAAAGCCAAAGGCGAGAAGTTTTCGTTTGATGTGGAGGTGGATGGGCAACCACTGGAGTTTCTTGAGAAGCGGGGAAACGTGGTTTGAGCACTTTTGTAGAAAAATGATCTAGGCAGCCAGTGAAGTATGAACTGGAGTTGGGAGAGACAGGAAGCTGGGAGGTCAGTGAGGAGGCTGATGCAGTAATCTGGGCGGGAGAGGATGAGGGATTCTATTAACGTGGTAATGAGCGAATGAAGCAGCACGGCCCAGTAGCAAGAGCATGGGCTTGGGAGTAAGAAGTCATGGGTTCTAGTCCTGGCTCCACCACTTGTCTGCTGTGTGACCTTGGGCAAGTCACTTGATTCTCCATGTCTCAATTACCTATTCTGTAAAATGGGGATTGAGACTTTGACCCCACATGGGACAACCTGATTACCTTGTACCTTGTAGCACAGAGTAAGCGCTTAACAAATACCATAATGATAATAATAATCAAGATAAGTAACAGTTTGGATGGAGAGGTAAGGGAGGATTTTAACGACATCGTGAAAGTGGGACCGACAGGATTTAGTGATGGATTGAATAAGTGGGTTGAATGACAAAGAGGAGCCAAGGATAACACCAAGGTTACGGGCTTGTGAGACAGGAAGGTTGGTGGTGCCATCTATAATAAAGGGAAAGTCACGGGAAGGGCAGGGTTTGGGTGGGAAGATAAGGAGTGCTGTTTTGGATATGTTAAATTTGAGGTGATGGGAGGGCATTCAAGTAGAGACATCTAGAAGGTAGGAGGAGGTGTGAAACTGCAGAGAAGAAGAGAGATCAGGACAGGAGCTGTAGATTTGGGAATCATCTGCAGAGGGATGGAAGTTGAAGCCATGGGAGTGAATGAGTTCTCCAAGGGAGTGGGTATAGATGAAGAACAGAAGGGGAACCAGAACTGAGCCTTGAAAGACCCCCACAGTTAGGTGGTGGGAGGCAGAGGAGGAGCCCGCGAAAGAGACTGAGAAGGAGCGGCCAGAGAGATAGGAGGAGAACCGGGAGAGGACAAAGTCAGCGAAGCCAAGGTTGAATAATATTATCCAGGAGGAGGGGGTGGTCCACAGTGTCGCAGGTGGCTGAGGGGTCAAGAAGAATTAGCCATTGGATTTGGCAAGAAGGAAAATCACTGGTGACTCTCCCGAACGTGTGAATCTCAGGTTCGGAGCCTAAGCCTTGCTCTGGAGATTCAAATACCAGACGTGATCAATTAATGATAGTTATTGGATGCTTACTATGCTCACTGAGGCTCAGAGAAGTGAAGTGACTTGCCCAAGGTCACACAGCAGGATGGGATGGGATGGTAGACAAGTGGGAGAGACAGAATTAGACCATGTCCTTCTGATTCCCAGGCCTGTGCTCTATCCACTAAACCACACTGCTTCTCCAATGGATATTTAAAAATATTTTAAGAAAGATGTTCTGCTTTCAGTGAATTAATACCATTCAAAGTATAATAAATCTCACAAGAAGTTGTTTTTCAGAAGCAGGGAGGTTAGTCCAGGGGAACGATAAACATGAATCAGATGGGGATTTGATTCATATTCCATCCGATATGATGCTTAGTCAAACTAAGTTGAGCCCCAAGGTCAAACCACAGCTTAATCAAATCTGATCAACTGTTGTCATTTCGATTCTGAAATGGACTTCTAGCACGTTCTGTCAAGGTCCGGAATACACCTTCGCCGATGCTCCAACGCGATTCATCCGAGTCGTTCGAAACGCCTATGAGACGTAAATATGCGCTGTGGATGAGATAGGTGGGTTGGGCTTGGCTTGGGTTGCGCGTTTCCTCAACAGATGGAAGCTACCAGCCTAAGAGACAAAATTGCCAAACAGAAATTCACTCCAAGAGAAGGTTTGAGAGTCCAACCCACCCCTCTCCCTCTCACAGTGCCTTTTCCTCTCTATGGTTAAGGCACCAGATTGACGATTCACTTACAAAACACATGACCTTGACTAAATGTCTGTGAGTATCAGACACAAAGAGGGCCTTCCAAATGGGTAACGGTTTAGTGTTGACAGCTGTGTCAAAACAGAAACATTTTACAGATGAGGCAGCCAAGACCCAGAGAGGTTCAGCGATGGGCCTGTAGTCACACAGCAGTAGCAGCTCTGGGACTACAATTAGAGCTCAAGCTTGCTGACTTCCAGATATCTGTTCTTTCGCCCAGACTTCGCTGATTCACACAGTGATGATGATGCCATATATATATATACACAGATGTATATGGCATATGGCATATACATATATGGCATATATATATATATATATATACACAGATGTATATGTTTAGTATGACATTACCGGAATTCTCAGCCCTAAATCTCAGTGGAAAGAAGAAGCATCATGACCTAATGTTAATTCCACAGCCCTGGGAGCCCGAAGAACCTGGGTCCTAATCCGGCATTCATTCATGCGTTCATTCAATTGTATTTATTGAGCGCTTACTGCATGCAGAGCGCTATGCAACAAGTCCCACACAGGGCTCCCAGTCTTAATCCCCATTTTATAGATGAGATCACTGAGGCACAGGGAAGTGAAGTGACTTGCCCAGGGTCACACAGCAGACAGGTGAGAGAGCCAGGATCAAAACTCAGATCCTCTGACTCCCAGGCCATGCTGCTCCTCACTGTCGGCATTGGTTCATCGCTTTATCGGATGAGTTTCTGGGAGATGAGATGATCCTCTTTGCCACTGTATGCACCTTCCTTCTCTCCTGTGCTGGGATTGATAGAAGTTCCAGAACTGATTGACTTAGAGGAAACAGCCCGGGCTTGGAAGTTAGAGGTCGTGGGTTCTAATCTCGGCTCCGCCATTTGTCAGCTTTGTGCCTTTGGGTAAGTCGCTTAACTTCTCTGTGTCTCAGTTACCTCATCTATAAAATGGGGATTAAGACTGTGAGTCTCACGTGGGACAACCTGATTACCCTTTATCTACCCCAGTGCTTAGAACAGTGCTCTGCACATAGTACCGCTTAACAAATACCGTAAGGGAAGCAACGAGGCTCAGTGGAAAGAGCACGGGCTTGGGAGTAAGAGGTCATGGGTTCAAATCCCGGCTCTGCCACTTGTCAGCTGTGTGACTGTGGACAAAGTCACTTAACTTCTCTGTGTCTCAGTTACCTCATTTATAAAATGGGGATTAAGATTGTGAGTCCATGTGGGACAACCTGATTACCTTGTATCTACCCCGGTGCTTAGAACAGTGCTTGGCACATAGCAAGTGCTTAACAAATACTAGCATTATTATTGTTATTACTGATGTTTGTCTAAACCTCCCCCTCTAGACTGTAAGGTCATTACAGGCAGGGAATGTGTCCTTTATAGTGTCATATTGTACTTTCCCAAGCATTTTAGTATAGTGGAAGCCTGAAGATGTTTCTATTTCTAATCAGTCATTCAATTAATGGTCTCTATGGAGCACTTACTATGTGCAGAGCACTCTATGAAGTACCTGGGAGAGTACAGTACAACAAAATTAGCTGGCTCGTTCCCTGTCCAAAACGAGCGATCTCTTCTCTTTCCCCTCCCCACCCGCTTCCTTCTCTGCCTCCATAAATATTTGGTCAAGCGGAAAACCTTATATCTTGCCTTAATTGGGTCTTTGAAGTACAAATCTATACTTTGGTTTGATGCATTGATCTATCAAAAGGCTAAATTAGAAGCTGAGTCTGAGGCTGAAAGAACTGGGACAGTTTGAGATGAACACAATGCTGTTGAAAATTGGTGGCAGACTCTTTGCGTCTCTGTCGGAGAAACTATGAATGAGGACCGCAAGAAAGATTGCAATGAGAGTCCTCAGAGTCAGGGCTAATTTTGGGAATGGCTTCGTTGTAGGAGCTAACCATTAATCGGGAAGAACCCCCCTCCAGCCCCGCTTCTCGCTGCACCCTCATTTTCCTGATCCTTTGCCAAAGAAGCAGTGTAAGTGGCCTAGGACCTGGGTTCTAATTCTGCTTCTGCCACTTGTCTGCTGAGTGACCTTGGGCAAATCTCCTCCATTCTCTGGGCCTCAGTCACTTCATCTGGAAAATGGGGATTAAGACTGTGAGCCCCAGCAGGGACAGGGACTGTGTCCAATCTGACAACCTTGTATCTACCCCAGCACTTAGTACAGGGCCTGAGACATAGTAAGCATTTAACAAACACCATTAAAAAGTGGCAAATTCATTCATTCAATCTGTATTTATTGAGTGCTTACTTCTCCTTGTGTTTTTGGGGAGCGGAAAGTGGACGAGGGATTTGTGGAATTCCAAAAGTTTAGTGGAATACATGGAGAGAGCTGGCTCTTCACTGGTTGGTACATTCCCCATCAATCAATCTCGATACTAAACCCTAACTCCTTCCCTTCTGCATCAGTTATGCATTTGGCCACATTCCCCTTAATCTTTTTAGAGAAACAGCGTGACCTAGTGGGTAGAGCCCGGGCCTGGGAGTCATATGACCTGTCTTCTAATCCCGGCTCTGCCACGTGTTTACTGAGTGACCTTGGATAAATCACTTCACTTCTCTGTGCCTTATCTGTAAAATGGGGAGTAAGAGTGTGAACACAGTGTGGCCCAGTAGAAAGAGCCCGGGCTTGGGAGTCAGAGGTCGTGGGTTCTAATCCCGACTCCGCCGCTTGCCAGCTGTGTGATTTTGGGCAAGTCATTTAACTTCTCTGGGCCTCAGTTATCTCATCTGTAAAATGGGGTTTAACTTTGAGCCCCACGTGGGACAACCTGATTACCCTCTCCTCCCAGCGCTTAGAACCGTGCTTGGCACATAGTAAATGCTTAACAAATGCCATCATTATTATTATTTGGGACAGGGGCTGTGTCCAACCTGGTAAACTTGCATCTACCCCTGTGCTTAGAACAGTGCTTGGCAAATAGTAAGCAAATACCACAATAATTATTATATATTGAGAAGCAGCATGGCTCAGTGGAAAGAGCCTGGGCTTCGGAGTCAGAGGTCATGGGTTCGAATCCTGGCTCTGCCACTTGTCAGCTGTTTGACTGTGGGCAAGTCACTTAGCTTCTCTGTGCCTCAGTTACCTCATCTGTAAAATGGGGATTAACTGTGAGCCTCATGTGGGACAACCTGATTACCCTGTTTCTCCCCCAGCGCTTAGAACACTGCTCTGCAGATAGTAAGCGCTTAACAAATACCAACATTATTATTATAATTATTATCATGAATCCCTTTGACTTTGCCCCAGTCCCACAGTACTTGTGTCCTAGCCGTAAACACTACTATTTTCCCATATCCCTAATCTGTTGTACTTTCCCAAGCACTTAAGTTCAGTGCTCTACACCACTGACTGATTGATAACCACTTCAGAGAATTCAAAATATTACAGTTCTGTCAGGGAACTCACACTCCCAAGAGATCTTCTTTTAGGAGGCATCAGTGGAGACAAAACTGAGTTTATTCACCTTTCCAAGATGTTGGGGTATCCAAACTACTACTATGCTGATCCAAGCACTAATTATAGCCCACTGTGACTACAGCATCAGCTTCCTCACTGACCTTCCAGCTTCCTGACTGTCTCCACTCCAGTCCGTACTTCACTCCGCTGCCTGAATCATTTTTCTACCAAAAATATTCAGTCCATTTCCCCCTGACTCCTCAAAAACCTCCAGTATTTTCCCATCCATCTCCACATCAAACGGAAACCTTTTACCATCTATTTTCACACTCAATCAGCTCACCCCCTCCAATTTTACCTCCCTGATTCCTACTGTAACCCAGCCTGCACACCTCACTCTTCTAACTCCAACCTGCTCCTTGTACCTTGATCTTTTCTCTCTAGTAACCAAACTCTTGCCCACATTATTGTTCTCTCGTACTCTCCCAAGTGCTCAGTGCAGAGCTTTGCATAGAGTAAGTGCTCAATAAAGATGATAGAATGAATAAATCCTCCCTGGAGCCAGGAAATCCCTCCCCCTTCGTGCACGATAAACCACCACTTTTCCCAGCTTCAGAGCCTTACTACGATCAAATATCTGCCAAAACGCTTTCTCGACTAAATCCCATTTCTTCTCATCCAAGTCACTTTTGCATCTGGATTTAAGCCCTTCAAGTGCTTGACACTCACCCCAACCTCAGCCCCACAGCATTTATGTACATATCCATTATTTTTTTCTTTGTATCTGTGTCTCCCCTCTAGACTTTAAGCTTCTGGTAGGCAGGTAATGTGTCTACCAACTACTTTTTCTTTTTTACTGGACTCTCCCAAGCATTTAGTACAGTGTTCTGCACACAGTAAGTGCTCAATAAATACAAACTGATTGATTGGTTGATTGGGATCTGATAGTGTCTCCCATAAAGAATCTTGGTCACTCAATCATATTTAATGAACACTTACAGTGTGCAGAGCATTAGCCTAAAAGCTTGGAAGAGTCCAATAGAACAGACTCATTCCCCATCCGCATGAGCTGTAAAGTCTAGAGGGGGAGATACACATTAATGTAAATGAATAAATTATGGCTTTGGGCACTGTGGTTTAGTGGAAAGAGCCTGGGCTTGGGAGTCAGAGGACGTGAGTTCTAATCCCAGCTATGCCACTTGGCTGCTGTGTGACCTTGGACAAGTCACTTCACTTGTCTGGGTCTCATTTCCCTCATTTGTAAAATGAGGATGAAGACTGTGAGCCCCACGTGGGACGTAGGGTGAATAAAAGGAGTAAATAGAAGTGACATAGGAATGAGTGGGAGAAGTGGAAAGGAGAGGTTAGGGAGCTCAAGAAAGCCTCGTGGAAGAGACTTTAAATAGACTTTGAAGGTCTTCCTAGATTAAGCTCTCCTTTTCCAGGCTCCCTCTCCCTCCTGCATCGTCTCTGCACTTCAATCAGTGACCGTTCGACAGGTGATATTCTCCCCACCCCCCAACCCTAGTTTACCTAACTTTAAATTCTGTTATAAATAACTTACTCATACACATTAATGTCCGTCTCCCCCTCTAGACTACAAGCTTCTTATGGACAGGGAATGTGCCAGCTATCTCGACTGTGAGCCCATTGTTGAGTAGGGATTGCCTCTGTTGCTGAATTGTACTTTCCAAGCGCTTAGTAATGTGCTCTGCACACAGTACGTGCTCGATAAATACGATTGAATGAATAACCGAATACTGTCTTATTGGAATCTCCCAAGTGTTTAGTACAGTGCCCTCCACATAGTAAGCACTCAAGAAATAAGATTGATGGATTGATTGATTAAAGGTTTTGACATTTTGTAATCAAGAACTGTGGGGAGGAATCGATTCTAGAATCAGCGATTTCATACACCATTCATTCAGTCTTTTTTACTGAGCGCTTACTGGGTGCGCTTGTGTGTACTAAGCGCTTGGGAGTGGACAATACAACAATAAATAGACACATCCCCAGACCACAGCGATCTTACAGTCTAGAGGGGGAGACAGACATGAATATTAATCTCTCTGATCTCTGCCCATCACGTTGCCACTGGGGCTTGGAGCATAACATAGGCAGTTCACTGTCTAGTCAGTCTGTCACATTTGATGAGCGCTTACTGTGTGCACAGCACTGTACTCAACGCTTGGTAGAGGACAATATAATAATAAACAGACACATTCCCTACCCACAACGATCTCACAGTCAAGAAGGGGAGACAGGCACGAATAGAAAGAAATAAATGACAGATCTGGACATAAGTGCAGTGGGGCTGGGAGGGGGCCTGAATAAAGGGAGTAAATCAGGGTGATGTAGAAGGGAGTAGTAGAAGAGGAAAGGAGGGCTTAGTCAGGGAAGGCTTGGAGGGGATGATGATGATGATGATGGTATTTGTTAAGCACTTACTATGTGCCAGGCACTGTTCTAAGCACTGGCGGAGATACAAGGTCATCAGGTTGTCCTACGGTCTTAATCTCCATTTTACAGTTGAGGGAACTGAGGCCCAAGGTCACACAGCGATAAGTGGCAGAGCTGGGATTAGAACCCATGTCCTCTGACTCCCAAGCCCGGGCTCTATCCAATAAGCCATGCTGCTTCTCTGAGGTTTGAAGGGTGGGGAGAGTCTTGTGCTCACAGAGGTTCTTTACCTACAGGACCCATTTATGGCCAAAGTGACCAGGGAGACAACTGCCTTGGTAATTGCTGAGGGAAATGGTTTGGAAGGTTTGTGGGTGAGGACACTCTTCTCGTCAGAGAGACTTTGGATCTTCTTTTCACAGATTATATGGATTTCCCTTCAATTTCCAGAGATCAGTATCGATAGACTTCCCCTACTTTTACCCAGCCTCGCACATGGCGTCAATAAGAATGTTGAAGCCCCAATTAGATCAGAAGAAATAACCGGGCATGATGCATATTGATATTAAGATTTCATGAAACCGAAGAGAACAGCTGTTAGACAGCGATTAGCCAAATATCCCAAAATGAATTTGAACAGTTGGTGAGCGGTCAGATTTTCCATATCATCAGCAAGGCAGAAACTCCAGGTGCCTGGTCGAATTCGTCACAGCTATTTGCTCAAGTTCAGAAAGTCTTTGGCGGAGATATTTTCAAAATATTTATTTCACTCAATGCTTACACAGCATGAGAAAAATGGGATTTAGAATGTTTATAGTAAATAACCAAATAATGGCAGAATGTTTCACTTCTGGATTTCAGAGTACTATAAATCAAAACATAAAAAAAGGAATAATTGTGCATACGTAAATGTTTGCAAGTAGGCTATAAATCTAATGCATCTGGTTTCCAGGCTTTTCACTTCTCACTCCTACGCAGCTTGGCTCAGTGGAAAGAGTCCGGGCTTGGGAGTCAGAGGTCATGGGTTCTAATCCCGACTCCACCGCTTGTCAGCTGTGTGACTTTGGGCAAGTCACTTCACTTCTCTAAGCCTCATTTACCTCATCTGTAAAGTGGGGATGAAGACTGTGAGCCCCACATGGGACAAGCTGATCATCTTGTATCCCCCCAGTGCTTAGAACAGTGCTTGGCATATAGTAAGCGCTTAACAAATGCCATCATCATCATCATCACCTCCAGCCATTCCCCTCTCTGGTCGACATTTCATTCTGCTTAAGGGATAATTTTTCTAGAATGTTGCTCCACACGTATCCCTCCACTTCTCAAAAACCTCCAAAGTGGGACCATTCCTCTCGTTAACCAAGCAGAAGCTCCTGACTATTGATCTTAAGGCATTCAGTCAGCTCTCGCCCTCCTGTTCATCTTTTCTCCTGCTCTACCCCAGCCGAAACGCATAGTCGGAGGAGGAGGAGGAGATGGAGAAGGAGGAGTAGTAGTAGAAGTAAATTTAGACTGTGAGCCCATCATTGGGCAGGGATTGTCTCTATCTGTGGCCCAGCTGTACATTCCAAGCGCTTAGTACAGTGCTCTGCACATCGTAAGTGCTCAATTAATACTACTGAATAAATGAACAGTAGAAGTAGTAGTAGTTAGAGTAATAATAACAATAATTAATAATAATAATTTTGGGATTTGTTAAGTGCTGGGTAGATACAAAGTAATCAGGTTGTCTCACATGGGGCTCACAGTCTTAATCCTCATTTTAGAGGTGAGGTAACTGAGGCACAGAGAAGTGAAGCGTCTTGCCCAAGGTCACCCAGCTGACAGGTGGAGGAGCCAGGATTAGAATCCATGACCTCTGACTCCCAAGTCCGGGCTCTTTCCACTGAGCCATGCTGCTTCTCTACCAGTAACAGAGTAGGAGTAGTAGGACGAGAAGGAATAGAATTCATGAGATTAGTAGTAGGAGAAGCAGCATGGCTTAGGGGAGAGAGCACGGGCTTAGGAGTCAGAGGTTGTGAGTTCTAATCCTGGCTTCCCCACTTGGCTGCTGTGTGACCTTGGGCAAGTCACTTCACTGGGCCTCTGTTCCCTCATCTGTAAAATGGGGATTAAAACATTGAGCCCCACGTGGGACAACCTGATGACCTGTATCTACCCCAGCGCATAGAACAAGGCTTGGTACATAGTAAGTGTTCAACAAATACCATTATTATTATTATAATTAGTAGTAATAATAAGAGTAGGGACAGAATGGGGGTAGTAGCAGTAATATTAGAAATAGTAAGAGTGGGAGTAGTAAAAGTACTTGTGGTAAGAGCAGTAGTACTAGTAGGAAGAGTAGGAATGGAAGTAGCAGGAGGAGTAAGAGTAGAAGTAGAAGAGAAGGAGTATTAAGCGGAGTAGGAGCAGTAGTAGGAAGAGGAGGAAGAGGAAGAGGAGGAGTGGTAAGAAGAGGAGGAGGAGCAAGCATAGTAGGAGAAGTAGCAGTTGGAGGAGGCGGAAGAAGAGTAGGAGGAGTAAGAAGAAGAGGAGGAGGAGGAGGAGTAAGTGTAGTAGGAGCAGTAGCAGTAAGAGGAGGAAGAGGAAGAAGAGGAGGAGGAGGAAGAAGAGGAGGAGGAGGAAGAAGAAGAGGAGGAGGAGTAAGTGTAGTAGGAGCAGTAGCAGTAAGAGGAGGAGGAGGAAGAAGAGGAGGAGGAGTATTAAGCATAGGAGGAGCAGTAGTAGTAAGAGGAGGAAGAGGAAGAGGAGGAGTGGTAAGAAGAGGAGGAGGAGCAAGCATAGTAGGAGTAGTAGCAGTAAGAGGAGGAGGAGGAAGAGGAGGAGGAATAAGAAGAGGAGGAGGAGGAAGCAGAGGAGGTGCAGTAGCAGTAAGAGGAGGAGGAGGAGTAAGCGTAGTAGCAGTAGCAGCAGTGTCCTGGACGATTTACCATCCTGTCTCTGTTCTGTCTCCTTCCCATAATGTACTAGACAAATGACCATCCTGTCTCCTTTCTACTTCCAATATTGTACTAGACATCCTGTCTCCATTTAATCTCCTTCCTGTGGTAGATCAATCAGTTAAGTTTGGGTAGCGATGTGTCAATTACATTACCTTATAGGGACCACTCCTAAGAACCGGTTTCGACTGGAGGGTGGAGGACGGGCAACGCAAGGGGATCGGGTAGGATTCCGCCGAAAGAGTTGCGGTCGAGTGGAACGCGGAAATGTTTGCAAATAAAGATACTGGGTTCGGGAGGGCTCGGGGCTGTTCGTCTCTCATACCCCCCTGTGGTGAATGGGTGGGCAGCCACTTTCCGCTCTTTCCTGATCTCTGGCCTTGCTCCCTTGAGTCTGTTCATTTCTACACCAAGGTCACGAAACCCTCTCGTGCGATTGCGAGATCAGAGTCGTTTCGCTGATAAAATTCCGAAACAGCGGTAAGCGGAGGAGGAGGAGGAGAAGGAAGAGGAGGAGGAGGAGTAAGAAGAGGAGGAGGAGTAAACATAGTAGGAGCCAGAGCAGTAAGAGTAGTAGTAAGAGGAGGAAGAGTAAGAGGAGGAGGAGGAAGAAGAGAAGGAAGAGTATTAAGTGTAGTAGGAGCAGTAGCAGTAAGAGGAGGAGGACGAGGAGGAAGAGGAGGAGCATTAATAATGCTGGTATTTGTTAAGCGCTTACTATGTGCCAAGCACTGTTCTAAGCACTGGGGTAGACACAAGGAATTAGATGGTCCCACGTGGGGCTCACAATCTGCATCCCCATTTTACAGATGAGGTAACTGAGGCACAGAGAAGTTAAGTGACTTGCCCACAGTCACGGAGCTGACAAGTGGCAGATCCGGGATTCGAACCCATGATCTCTGACTCCCAAGCCCGGGCTCTTTCCACTGAGCCGTGCTGCTTCTCAAGTCTAATAAGTGTAATAGGAGCAGCAACAGTAAGAGTAATAGTAGGAGGAGGAGTAAGTGGAGGAGAAGTAGGAGTAGCAGGACAGTGTAGCTCAGTGGCAAGAGCCTGGGCTTGGGAGTCAGAGGTTGTGGGTTCTGATCCCGGCTCCGCCACTTGTCAGCGGTGTGACTTTGGGCAAGTCACTTCACTTCTATGGGCCTCAGTGACCTCGTCTGGAAAATGGGCATGAAGACTGTGAGCCCCACGAGGGACAACCTGATCACCTTGTATCTCCCCCAGTGCTTAGAACAGTGCTTGGCACATAGTAAGCGCTTAACAAATACCATCATCATTATTATTATTAATAATAATAATAGTAGGAGTAGTAGTGAGAGTAGTAGGAGTAGTAAGAGTAGAAGAAGGAGGAGGAGGAGGAATAGAAGTAATAATAGTGCTAGTAGCTGTGGAGTATAGTAATAATAAAGATGGTATTTGTTATGCACTTACTATGTGCCAAGCACTGTTCTAAGCACTGGGGTAAATATGAGTTAGGTTGTCCCACGTGAAGCTCACAGTCTCCATCTCCATTTTCCAGATGAGGTCACTGAGGCCCAGAGAAGTGAAGTAACTTGTCCCAAGTCACACAGCTGACAAGTGACGGAGCTGGGATCAGAACCCACCACCTCCAACTCCCAAGTCCGGGCTCTTTCCACTGAGCCACTCTATTTGTCTAATAGCCATAGCAGTGGTAGCCACAGGATTTATTGAGCTCCCTCTTGGCGGGTATTGAACGAGGTGCTAGGGAAGTAGAGAATGAAAGTAGAATGTCCCCTGTCCACAGGGAACTTCCACTCTAGTCAGGGAGACAAACCTAAACATAGTTACAACTTGAGTGGCTAAACCAAGTGATTGAGGACACCCAGATCCATGAGTGTGGGGGATAAATAGGTTTTTAAATCCCAGAGTTTCATGACAGAAGATACGATTCCTGCCGCTGGGAATCAATCCGATGGTCGGAGGATTTGACGGTGGGGAGAGTTGTGGTCGGTCTGACGTGGCCAGAGGGGAGGTTTCGACATCTGGAAGATGTGATTTGGAAAAGAATAGTCCGTGTTTGTCAGGAGACCCAATGTGAGAGGTGAACAATATTAAAGAGGTGCACAGGACACCGAGGTTGTGGGTTTCTGGAAGTGTACATTCCCGAAAAGCAAGGATCGTGTCCACCAACTCTGTCGTACTGGACTCTCCCAAGTGCTCAATACAGGGCTCTGCACATAGTAAGCGCTCAGTAAGTGCCACTGGCTGATGGGGAGGATGGTGGTGTTCTCGGCTGAGGTGGAAACGTAAGTGGAGGAGTGGGTTTAGGGGGAAAACTGAGGAGGCCTGCTTTAACCAGCAGAGCCCGGGCTTGGTAGTGAGAGGTCATGGGTTCTAAGCCCGGCTCTGCCACTTGTCAGCTGTGTGACCTTGGGCAAGTCACTTAAATTCTCTGTGCCTCAGTGACCTCATCTGTCAAATGAGGATGAAGACTGTGAGCTCCACCTGGGTCAACCTGATTACCTTCTATCTACCCTAGTGCTTAGACCAGTGCTCGGCATATAGTAAGCACTTAACAAATACCAACGTTGTTATTATTTTTATTATTATTATAATGTGCTGAATCTCCATTTCTCTCCTGCCTGCCATTTATATCCACTGTAAGGATACAAGACAGAGAGGACTGGAGCTATTTTACAGTCCTGATGGCCCGGCGACTTTGATTGGTTGTTTGAAACCGTCGGTGTAAAGGGAATATATTTTCAACTTTATTACACCGCAACTTTTATTAAGGATTTCAATTTATCATTCAGGTGTTATTATCCATTTCCCAGAGAAATGGCAGTTTCAAGATAATAACAAACTTGACTGCATCAAGAGCTTGGAGTCTAAGATAAAAAAAAACAAACCTGGCATTTACCACTATCATGAGGTTTGCTAGAATGCTTGATGGATTAATCCACGGTATTTATTGAACGCTTACTGTGAGTCAGTCAGTCAATCATATTTACTGAGTGTTTACTGTCTGCAGAGCACTGTATTAAGCACTTGGGAGAATACAATACAGCATTAAGCAGACACATTCCCTGGCCACAACAGTTTAGAGGAGGAGAGAGACAATACTATAAATAAATAAATAAATGACAGTTATGTACAGAAGTGTTGTGGGCCTGGGAAGGGAGATGAAAAAAAATGGAGCAAGTCAGGATGATGCAGAAGGGAGTTGAAGAAAAGACAGGAGGGCTTAGTCAGGGAAGGCCTCTTGGAGGAGATGGGCCTTCAGTAAGGCTTTGAAGGTGTGGGGGAGAGTAATTGTCTGTCAGATGTGAAGAAGGAGGGCGTTCCTGGCCAGAGGCAGGTTGCGGGAAAGAGACTGACATGCAGAATCTTGTACTAAGCGCTTGGGAGAGAACAATACGACAGAATGATCAGACCTGTTCCCATCCTGTAGTGAATTTATAGTCTAGAGGGGGAGACAGATATTCTCGTGAATAAATTATAATATGTAATTTAAAGGTAAGTGCTGTGGGATTGGGGCTGGGGTGGATATCAAATGCCCAAAGGTCACAGATTGAAGTGCATAGGCGAAGCAGAAGGGAGAGTGAGCTGGGAAAAAGAGGGCTTAATCGGGGAAGGCCTCTTGGAGGAGATGTGACCTTAGTTATGGTTTGAAAGCGGAGAGAGTGGTGGTCTGGCATCTGTGGAGGGAGAGGGGATTCCAGTCCAGGGAGAGGATGTGGGAAAGGAGTCGGCGGCGAGATAGACAAGATCAGGGCACAGCGAGTAAACTGGCACTAGAAGAGCCAACTGTGCAGGCTGGGTTGTAGTAGGAAAGCAGTGAGGTAAAGTACGAGGGGGCAAAGTGATTGAGTGCTTTAAAGCCAATGATAAGAAGTTTCTGTTTGATGCGGAGGCGGATGGGCAAACACTGGAGCTTCTTGAGGAGTGAGGTGACATGAAATGATCGTTTTTGTTGACAAATGATAAAGGCAGCAGAGTGAAGTATGGACCAGAGTGGGGAGAGACAAGAGTCTGGGAGGTCAGAGAGGAGGCAGATGCAGCAGTGAAGATGGGAGAGGAGAAATGCATGGATCGGCAGAATAATAGTTTCAGTGGAGAGGAAAGGGATGGTTTTAACAATGCTGTGAAGATAGAACCGACAGGATTTGATGATAGATTGAATATGTGGGTGGAAGCCTGGCTACCTGTTTTGTTTTGTTGTCTGCCTTCCCCTTCTGTTAGACTGTGAGCCCGTTGTTGGATAGGGATTGTCTCTATCTGCTGCCGAATTGTACTTTCCAAGCACTTAATACAGTGCTCTTCACACAGTAAACACTCAATAAATATGACTGAATGAATGAGAGAGATGAGTGGAGGAAATGTTACGGGTTTGTGAGATAGGGAGGACAGTGGTGTTTTCTGTGGAAAGATGGGGAGGACAGGGCTTGGGTGGAGAGATGACAGTTTTGTTTTGGACATGCTTAATTTAGGGTGTCGGCGGGGCGTCCGAGTAGAGATGTCTGGAAGGCAACGGGAGATGTGGGACTGGAGAGAGGGAGAGAGATCAGGGCTGGATATAGATTGGGAATTTCCTGCATAGGGGTGGTAATTGAAGCCATAGGAGTGAATGAATTCTCTAAGGGAGTGGGTGAAGATGGAAACTAGAAGGGGACCCAGAATCGAACCCTGAAGAACCCCCACAGTTGGGAGATGGGAGGCAGAGGAGGAGTTCACAGAGAAGACTGGAAATGAATGGCTAGAGAGATGAGAGGAGAACCAGAAGAGGGTGGAGTCATTGAAGCCAAGGTTGGATAACGTACTCAGGAGAAGGGAGTGGTCCACAGTGTTGATCGTGGCTGAGAGGTCTAGGAGGATTAGGATGGATTAGACCCTGCTGGATTTGGCAAGAAGGGGAGCATTAGTGATCTTTGAGAGGGTGGTTTCAGTGGAGTGAAGAGGCCAGAAGCCAGATTGGAGGGGGTCGAGGTGAGAACTGGGGGAGAGAAAGTGGAGACAGCAGGTGTAAACAACTCTTTCAAGAAGTTTGGAGAACAGTGGTAGGAGTCCCTCCTCACCTCAGACAATCTAATTCTCTTCCCCTCTTCAAATCCCTACTTAAAACTCACCTCCTCCAAGAGGCCTTCCCAGACTGAGCTCCCCCCTTTTTCCCTCTGCTCCCTCTCCCTTCACCTCTCCGCAGCTAAACCCTCTTCTCCCCCCTTCCCTCTCCTCCTCCCCCCTCCCATCCCACTCTCTCAGCACTGTACTCGTCCGCTCGACTGTATATATCTTTACCACCCTATTTATTTTGTTTAATGAGATGTACATCACCCTGATTCTATTTAGTTGCCATTGTTTTTATGAAATGTTCTTCCCCGCGACTTTATTTATTGCCATTGTTCTTGTCTGCCTGTCTCCCCCGATTAGACTGTAAGCCCGTCAGAGGGCAGAGACTGTCCCTATCTGTTGCCGACTTGTTCATTTCAAGTGCTTAGTACAGTGCTCTGCACATGGTAAGTGCTCAATAAATACTATTGAATGAATGAGTGAGATGGGGTGATAACTGGAAGGGAGGGAGTGGGGTCAAGGGAGCATTTTTTTTTTTTTAAGGATAGGGGAGACATGAACATGTTTGAAAGCAGTAAGGAGAAGCCATCAGAAAAGAAACTTTGAAAATGGCAGTATAGGAGGGAAGAAGGGAGGGGGTGGGTTTTAAAAAAGTCTGAAGGGATGGTGTCAGAAGCACATATGGAGTGGGCAGATTTATAGAGGGCACGACAGATTTCTTCTTGAGTTACTGCAGGGAACATAGGGAGAGTTGAAGATGGTGGAGGAGGAGGGGGGGATTTTAGGGAGATCACGCCTCTTGGTCGCATTTCTGTGGATGAAGTAGGTGGGCAGGTCACTGGGGAAAGAGATGGTGGGAGGTAAGGGACAGGAGGTTTGAGAAGGGAGTTAAATGTCTGGAACAGCTGGTGGGGGCAGTGGGTATGGGAGTGAATTAGGAAGAAGTCTTGTTTTCAGGCAGTGGAGAGGGCCAAATTAAAGCTGATGAGGACAAATTTAAGGGGAGCAAGGTCAGAAAGGTGACTAGATTTCTTTTAACCCTGAGGCAAGTCAGGCAACGGACCGAAGGAAATATGGATCCACTAATGTAAATAAATAAATTATGGCTCACTCCCTCGGTGAACTCATTCGCTCTCACGACTTTGACTACCATCTCTACACAGATGACACGCAGATCTACATCTCTTCCCCGTCCTCCCCCCCTCCCTTCAGGCTCCCATCTCCTCCCGCCTCCAGAAAGTCTCCACCTGGACGCTCCGCTCCTCTGCCACCCACCTCCTCACCGTGCCCCGTTCTCGCCTATCCCGCCGTCGACCCCCGGGCCACGTCCTCCGGCTGCCCTGGAACGCCCTCCCTCCTCACCTCCGCCAAACTAACTCTCATCCCCTCTTCAAAGCCCTACTGAGAGCTCACCTCCTCCAGGAGGCCTTCCCACACTGAGCCCCCCTTTCCCTCTGCTCCTCCCCCCCACATTGCCGCTACTCCCTCTCTCTGCTCTTCCCCCTTCGCCTCCCCTCAGCACTGTGCATATTTGTATATATTATTTATTATCCATTATTTATAATTTCAATTTTAATTTTAATATTTATAAGATTATTTATTATTCATCAATACTAATGAATATTATTATATTCATTATTTATTTTGTTAATGACGTGTATATCTCTATGATTCTATTTATCTTGATGATGTTGTCTTGCTTTTGTTTTGTTCTGTTTTGCTTTGCTGTCTGTCTACCCCGTTTATACTGTGAGCCCGTCTCTGTACAGGGATAGTCTCTATCTGTTGCCGGAATTGTACATTACAGGGGCTTAGTACAGTGCTTTGCACATAGTAAGCGCTCAATAAATACTATTGAATGAATGAATGCTTAACAAATGCCACTGTTATTATCCTGTTCTTTGAAATGCACATTTCTTTTCGCTTAATGGAATTTGCATGTGAAAACACAAATACATTTTGCACACGTTCACCTGATGATTCTTCTTGAAGAAACCACCGTGGGGTATTTCATTCCGCAGCAACTACTGATTTGTGGATTGGTGTTTTCACAAGACCCTTCGGGCAGCGGCTACAGTGTGGGAGGAATAAATAAACAGAATAGATTGGTTCCATTCTCTCCATTTGCTTTGAATTTATAGGCTTCTGGAAAACAGAAATGAAATTGTTTTTTTATCCCCAAAGCTAGCCAGTTTGACCCCACCACAACCAGTTTGTCACCTACCAAGGAACAGAATCACCTGCCAGTTTCCCGTGACTGATTAATGAGGGGGTGTTAGGAGGTTACTGATTATAATAATGAAAATAATAATAATAGCAACTGTGGTATTTAAGTGTTTACTGTGGTTGAAGCCCTGTGCGGAACGTTCGGACAGACGCAAAATGATCAAACTGGACACAGTCACTGGCCCACACTGAACTGACATTCAAAGCAGGAGGGAGAAGAGGGATTGAATCCCCATTTTACAGATGAGGAAAGTGAGGCACAGAGAAGTTAAGTGACTTGACATAAGGTTCCCCAGCAGGCCAATGGCAAAGCAAGGATTAGAACCCAGGTTCTCTGACTCCCAGGGTTCTGCTTTTTCCTTTAGGCCTGGTTTTCACTGCTCTGCACTCTGAGTACTAGACTCTCCTCAGTGCCAAGAACAGTGCTCAGAACAGTGCCAGTAATAACAATGATTATGGTACTTGTTAAGCATTTTCGATGTGCCAGATACTTTTCTAAGCACTGGGGTAAATACAAGTTAATTAGGTTAGACACAGTCCCTGTTCCACGTGGGACTCATGCTCTTATCCGCATTTTACAGATGAGGTAATTGAGGCACAGAGAAGTGAAGTGACTTACCCAAAGTCACACGGCAGACATGTGGCAGAGATGGGATTAGAAACCATGTCCTTCTGACTCCCAGGTTTAATAATAATAATAATAATGTTGGTATTTGTTAAGTGCTTACTATGTGTGGAGCACTGTTCTAAGCGCTGGGGTAGACACAGGAGGAATCAGGTTGTCCCACGTGGGGCTCACAGTCTTAATCCCCATTTTACAGATGAGGTAACTGAGGCACCGAGAAGTTAAGTGACTTGCCCAAAGTCACACAGCTGACAAATGGCCGAGCCAGGATTTGAACCCATGACCTCTGACTCCGAAGCCCGTGGTCTTTCCACTGAGCCACAAAGCATGCTGTTTCTAGGCAATCAGCTCCCATCCCAATTCATCACATGAAAATCTACAGGAAAATGTATATGATACAACAATTCACAGCACAACCACCATAATGCAGTTGTATTTTGAGGTTTCCTCCTTATTTTTCTGATGGTCATGATTTGCAGCAAAGTAAAGCTGTATTTTCCTAGAGACTGATCTAAGCAAAGTCTCTCTCCCTTTCTAGACTGTGAGGTCATCGTGGGCTGGGAACGTGACTACCAAATCCATTATATGGTACTCTTCCAAACTATTTGAAATGGTTATTATTATTAATAATAACAATAATGTAACCTCTTATGAGCTTACTCTGTGTCAAGGACTGTCCTAAACGCTGGGGTAGATATAAGTTAATCAGGTTGGACAGAGTCCCTGTCCCACATGGGGCTCACATTCTTATCCCCATTTTACGGATGAGGGAACTGAGTGAGGCCCAGTGAAATGAAGAGACATGTGGCAGAGCTGGGTTTAGAACCCAGTCCTCCTGACACTCAGGCCCGGGCTCTATCCATTAAGCCTTGCAAGTTCTCTGCACATAGTAAGTACTCAATAAATACAATTGATTAATTGGTCGATTGGTTTCCCATTTGATTTTTTGAGGAAGATCTGGGCCCTGTTGAAATTCCTTTCATCAGATAAAAATAATTCCACCCAGAGCTGAAGATCAGTGACTCAAGCTCTCTATATTGGATTTGGGCTGACTGTGAGAATGGACTCCTTTTATCACTCAGCAACCAATTAAGTATCTTTCCTATTGTCCCCTCCCAAGTGCTTGGTACAGTGCTTTGCCATCCTCATCATAATAATAATGTTGGTATTGGTTAAGCGGTTACTGTGTGCCGAGCACTGTTCTAAGCACTGGGGTAGATACAGGGTCATCAGGTTGTCCCACGTGAGGCTCACAGTCTTCATTCCCCTTTTACAGATGAGGTAACTGAGGCCCAGAGAAGTGAAGTGACTTGCCCACAGTCACACAGCTGACAAGTGGCAGAGCCGGAGTTCGAATTCATGACCTCTGACTACTAAGCCGGTGCTCTTTCCACTGAGCCACGTTGCTTCTGCTGCTTCTCATAAGGCTCAATAAATAAGGTTGATTCATTGATAGCTCTTTCTTCCATGTATACATTGGTTAACTGGACTGTCAGTTGAGTTCTCAAAGCCAAGTTCAATGTAGCAGGATGCTCTGCACACAGTAAGTGCTCAATAAATACAATTGAATGAATGAATGAATGCCCAATGCACCATTTTCCCTCTTGGCTCTGGTTGTGCTCACTGGGTTATAAGTTAAAAATGTTGTCTTTATTCATTAATGACCCAATAGAACTTGTCCTTCTGAGGGCTGTTGGACTTCATCTGCGAGATGATCGTCCCTGGTGGAAAGGAATAATAATAGTAATGATTATTATTGTGGTATTTAGTAAGCATTTACTATGTGCCAGACACTGTATTAAATGCCGGGGTGGATACAAGCAAATTGGATTGGACACAGTTCCTGGCCCTCATGGGGCTTACAGTCTTAATCCCTATTTTACAGATGAGGTAACTGAGTCATAAAAAAGTGAAGTGACTTGGCCAAGTTCACATAGCAAAGTGGTGGAGCAGGAGCTTCATGTAATCTGGTTATTCCACACCGGAGTTCATAGGGTTTAGGTGAATTACCTTCTCCTTTTGATTTAATTTTCCAAGGGCTTATATGGTGAAGTCATTACAAAGCTTCGGCAAGTAGCGTGACCTAGTGGAAAAGCAAAAGTCTGGGAGTCAGCGGGCCCTGGGTTCTCAACCCAGCTGCACCACGTCCTTGCTGTGTGACCTTGAACAAGTCATTTCACTTCCCGGTGACTCAGTCACCTTACCGGAAATTTTTTTTATGGTATTTCTAAAGCGCTCACTCTGTGGCAGACACTGTATTAAGCACTGGGGTAGATATGAGCTAATCAGGTTGGACACAGTCCCTGTCCCACATAGGGTTTACAGTCATAATCCCCATTTTACAAATGAGGTAACTGAGGCACAGAGAATTTCAGTGACTTTCCCAAGGTCACACAGCAGACAAGTGGCAGTGTCCTTCTGGCTCTCAGGTCTGTGCCCTATCCACTAGCCCACACTGCTTCTTTAAGGGGATGAAATATCTTTTCTCCCTCCCTCTTAGACTGTGAGCCCCATGGGGGATAAGAACTGTGTGTGACCATACTAGACTTGACAGATAATTGAACAATCAGTCATATTTTTTGAGTACTTACAGTGAAAGAGCATGTAATAAGAGCTTGGGAGAGTACAATATAACAGAGTTGGTAGACATGTTCCCCTCCCACGATGAATTTATATTCTAGAGAGGGAGAGAGACATTACTATAAATGAATAAATTAAGGGATGAGCATAAGTGCTGAAGAGCTGCCTCAACAAGCTTACAGTCTTACAACCTCTTCAAGCTTCCCACATATTCTCTCTCCAAGGGTTTCCTCCACATGCCAACTTCTCATCATCTGAAGGAAAATAAGAAACTCAACTCTGCTTTCATTCCCAAAGGAACAGCTCCCTCAAACTCACCGGAATGCTTATCGCCAAGCTTCCATGCAGTAGCACCGGTAGTAAGACTATTTATTAAGCTCCTAATGTGTGCATTGCATTGTATAAGTATTGAGGGTGGAATGAATATCAAGTGCCTAAAGCGTTCAAATGCAAGTAGAATGGCCATTATTATTATTATGGTATTTTTTAAGTGCTTATTATGTGCCAAGCACTGTTCTAAGTGCTGGGGTAGATAGAAGTCAATCAGGTTGGATCCAGTGCCTGTCCCACCTGAGGCTCGTACTCTTAATCCCCATTTTACAGGTGAGGATTACAGATGATCATGCAGAATGGGGAGGGTGCAGGTGAAATGAGGGTTTAGTCAGAGGAGTCCTCTTGGTGGAGATGTGATTTGACTAAGGCTTTGAAGGTGGAGAGAGCGATGGTTTGTTGAATATGGAAGAGAAAGGAGTTCCAGCCCAGAGGCAGGACTTGGACAAGGGGTCGACGGTGAGATAGGTGAGATTGAAGAACTGTAAGAAGGAGGGTATTAGAGGAGAAAATTGCGTGGGCTGGGTTGGAGTAGGAAATCAGAGAGGTAAGATAGGAAGGGACAAGACGATGGAGAACATTAAAACCGATGGTTTGGCGGGTCTGTGATATGGAGGTGGATGGGCAACCACGAGAGGGTCTTCAGGAGTGGGGAGATATGGTCTGAATGTTTTTGAAAAAGAATAATCCAGCCAGTGTGAAGTCTGGACTGGAGTGGGGAGAGACAGGAGGAAGAGAAGTCAGTGAGGAGGCTGATGCAGTAGTCAAGGCAGAACAAGTGCAAGGTAGATAAGTGCTTGGATCAGCTTAGTAGTGGTTTGGATGAATGGAAAAGGGCAGATTTTAGGGAAGTATGAAAGTAGAATTGACAGTAGTTAGTGACAGATCAAATAGTTGGTTGAATGAGAAATAATTGCTTAACGTGCCATTAATATTATTATTATCATTAAATCAAGAATATTATATAGTCATCAGGTAAGATCAGCTTATTATTGTTTTCAAAAAATCAATTTCTAATTAATGTCACTGGAGGTAGCATGCCGTAATCTAAAGAAAATTGGTCTGCGTCCCAGGATTATGGGTTCTAAATCAGTATTCATTCATTTAATCGTATTTATTGAGCACTTATTGCAGGCAGAGCACTGTACTAAGCGCTTGGGAAGGACAATTTGGCAACAGATAGAGACAATCCCTACCCAACAATGGGCTCACAGTCTTGGCAAGACACTGTACTTTTCTGGGCCCCAATTTCCCCCTCTCTAAAATCTGTATAAAACACCCATAGATCATAAACTCATTTTGGGCAGGGTTCTTGCCTACCAACTCTCTCGTATTGTGCTTTCCCAAAGCTCAGCGCAGTGCTCTGTACACAGTGAATGCTCAGGTAAGTACTGTTGAGTGATTAACAGTCCTCCCCTTCTCTTATCTTGTATTCATCCCAACAGTTAGCACAACAGTAATCTCCATTTCACAGATGAGGAAACTGCCACACTGAGCAGTGAAGTGACATGCCCAAGGGTTTAGTACAGTATTTTGTACTTGGTAAGTGATCATTAATACCATTAATCTAACGACTGCTTTCTGTTGAGGACACTTGCGTAGGCATACAGTCCGGGATGCCCAAGAGATCAGAATGGAAAACCAAAGCGTGGCTCAGTGGCAAGAGCCTGGGCTTGGGAGTCAGATGTTATGGGTTCGAATCCTGGTTCTGCCACTTGTCAGCTGTGTGACTGTGGGCAAGTCACTTAACTTCTCTGTACCTCAGTTCCCTCATCTGTAAAATGGGGATTAACTGTGAGCCTCACGTGGGACAATCTGATGACCCTTAACCTACCCCAGGGCTTAGAACAGTGCTCTGCACATAGTAAGCGCTTAACAAATACCAACATTATTATTATCTAACATTAGAGATTGCAGTCCTGAGTCAGATTGTTTAAACTTCAGGGAAATTCAGTTGAATGTCAGAAGTGGGCTACCTATTTCAGAGGGGAGAAATTTTGGATTAACAACAAAGAATATTTTTTATGGTATTTATATAATGCTTAAAATGAACCACCATTTTGTTCATCAACCAAGTTACTTTGTTCACCTCTAACAATAATAATAATTGTGGTATTCATAAGCGCTTACTATATAATGGCCACTGTTCTAAGTGCTGGGGTAGAAAAAAGATAATTGGGTTGGACACAGTCCCTGTCCCACGTAGGGCTCACAGTCTTAATCCCCATTTTACCGATAAGGGAACTGAGAAGTGAACTGACTTTCCCAGGATCACACAGCAGGCAAGTGGCGGAGCCGGGATCAATAATAATAATTGAAGAATTTGATAAATGCTTGTGTGCCAGGTGCTGTATTAAGCGCTGGGATGGGTACAAGCAAATTGGGTTGGACACAGTCCCTGTCCCACATGGGGCTCACAATCGTAATCCCCATTTTACAGTAACTGAGGCACCGAGAAATGAAGTGATTCGCTCAAGGTCCCAAAGCAGAGAAGTGGCAGAGCCGGGTTTAGGATCCAGGAACTTCCGACTCCCAGGCCCGTGCTCCATCCACTATCAGTCGATGGTAGTTACTGAGCGTTTACACTGTGCGGAGCGCTGTACTAAGCACTTGGGGGAGTTCAGTGCTGTGAGTCTGTAGACGTGTTCCTCGACCAGAAGGAGCATTCAGTCTTAGGACAATCATTTCCTGTCAAATAGCCGGTCTGGTCCAGAGGAAAGGGAGTAGAGAGTTTCGGCAGCCCCACGGCTTTTGAACTTTATTTATTGTGCTGGGAGGGTATCAGCTGAAGTATCTTCAAATCGTGTGTCGGTCTGCAGGTGTGAGCCTTTATTGTAGTCTCTGAGCCCACAAGTCAGAGTTGACTAATCAAACATTTAGCCCTTGTAGGGAGGAATCACTTCTGACCGAATATTACACCAGGCTTCACTCTGGGAGGCAGACTTAATTGAACAGCTAAACACAGCGGGAGGGTCATTGATTTTATGTAATCCGAAAACACCGGGTTGTGCTCGTAGAAACAGAACGATCTGGGCCAAGAAATACATTACTCCATCTCTGCTAATATGAAAGGAAAAAAGCAATACCGTTTTCCGGCCGGAGGATGTTTCAATTCAGAGGGAGTTTGCTTAGTTGTTTTTTGTCCCACATGGAGCTCATTTAGACTGAGCATCTTTATTCTAAAAAAAAAAAAGGTCCCTCGATCCCACGACTCCCTCCATAATCGCCCCGTCTCCCTCCTACCATTCCTCTTCAAACTCCTTCAGCCAGTCGTCTACACCCCCTTATCTCAAATCCCTCTCCTCCGATTCTCTCCTCGATTCCGCTCCAATCTGGCTTCCGTCCCCTTCACTCCACGGAAACCGCCCTCTCAGAGGTCACCAATGAGAAGCAGTGTGGCTCAGTGGAAAGAGCCCGGGCTTGGGAGTCAGAGGTCGTGGGTTTGAATGCCCGCTCGGCCACTTGGCAGCTGTGTGACTGTGGGCAAGTCACTTAACATCTCAGTGCCTCACTTCCCTCATCTGTAAAATGGGGATTAACTGTGAGCCTCACATGGGACAACCTGATTACCCAGTATCTCCCCCAGCGCTCAGAACAGTGCTCTGCACATAGTAAGCGCTTAAATACCAGCATTATTATTATTATCTCCTTCTTGTCAAAGTCAACGACCTCTACTCCATCCTAATCCTCCTCGACCCCTCAGCTGCCATCTATACTGTGGACCACCCCCTTCTCCTGGGAACATCATCTAACCTCGGCTTGGCTGACACTGTCCTCTCTCGGTTCTTCTCTAATCTCTCTGGATGCTCATTGTCAGTTTATTTCTCCAGCTCCTCCTCTGCCTCCCACCCCTTTACTGTGGGGGTCCCTCAAGGTTCACTTCACTTCTCTGTGCCTCAGTTATCTGTAAAATGGGGATTACGATTGTGAGCCCCACGTGGGACAGGGACTGTGTCCAACCCAATTCTATTCTCCATCTGCACCCACACCTCGGAGAACTCATTCGCTCCCATGGTTTCAAACTACCACCTTTATGCAGCTGACACTCAAATGTACCTCTCCAGCCCTGATCTCTCTCCCTCTGTGCAGGCTCGCGTTTCCTCCTGCCTTCAAGACATCAGTCCCTGGATGTCCTCACGTCACCTCAGACTTAATATGACCAAAATAGAGCTCCTTATCTTCCCACACAAACCCTGTCCTCCACCTAACTTTCCCATCACTGTATACGGCAGTGTCATCCTTTGTCTCACAAGTTCTTACCCTTGACTCCTCCCTGTCATTCAACCCGATATGGGCAGGGATTGTCTCTCGCTATTGCTGAATTGTACTTTCCAAGCGGTTAGTACAGTGCTCTGCACACAGTAAGCACTCCATAAATACAATTGAATGAATTCAACACACACATTCGTCCCGTCGGTCCCACCTTCGCAACATCACTAAAATCCGCCCTTTCCCTTCCATCCAAACTGCTACTGTGTTAATTCATGCACTCATCCTATCCCACCAGGATTACTGCATCAGCCTCCTTGCTGACCTCCCAGCCTCATGTTTTTACTCATCCACAGTGCATACTTCACTCTGCTGCCATTTTTCTCTAAAAATGTTCAGGACATTGTAACCCCGCTCCTTGAAAAACTCCAGTGTTTGCCCATCCACCTTTGAATCAATCAAAGACCCCTCACCAGTGGCCTTAAAGCCCTCCATCCTTCTACCTCACTTCCCTTCTCTCCTTCTCCATCCCAACCCACACACTCCACTCCTCTGGTGCCCTTAACTTCCTCACTGGGCCTCCATCTCTCCTGCCTAGCAGCCAACCCCTCACCCACGTCCTGCCTCTGGCCTGGAAACACCCTCCCTCCTCACATCCCACAGACGATAACTCTCCTCCCTTCAAAGCCTTATTGAAGGCTCATCTCCTCCAAGAAGCCTTCCCTAAGTCCCACTTTTCCTCATCTCCTACTCCTTTTTGCGTTGCCCTGACTTGCTCCCTTTTCTCTTCCCCGCTTCCAGCCCCACAGTGCTTGTGTCCATCTCTGTCACTTTATTTGAATCGATGTCTCTCTTCCCCCTCATCTAGACTGTATGCTCATTGTGGGCAGGGAATGTCACCATTTGTAGTTGTGTTTTCCCACGCTCTTAGTACAGTGCTCTGCACACAGTAAACTCTCAATAAATACAATTGAATGAATAAACGAGCCCCTTGAGGGACAGGTACAATTATCTTCTCTCTACCCCAGTGCTTAGAACGGTGCTTGGTCCATAAATAAGCATCTCACAAAATAGCATAATTATTATTAAATACAGTATAAAGAATCACCTTGCCTATAGTTTGATCATGAAACGATGTGGCCTAGTGGAAAGAGCCCAGGCCTGGGAATCAGAGGGCCTGAGGTCTAATCCCAGATCTGCCGTTTATCTGCTGCATGACCTTGGGCAATTCACTTCACTTCTCTGGGCCTCAGTTCCCTCATCCGTAAAGTGGGGATTAAAAATGTGAGCCCCATGTGGGACAGGGACTGTTTCCACCCTGATTATCTTGTTTCTACACCAGCACATAATAATAACGGTATTTTTTAAGTGCTTATTATGTGCCAAGCACGGTTCTAAGCACTGGGGTAGATACAAGGTCATCAGGTGGTCCCACGTGGGGCTCACGGTTTTAATTCCCATTTTACAGATGAGGTAACGGAGGCACAGACAAGTGAAGTGACTTGCCCAAAGTCACACAGCTAAGTGGGAGAGCCAGGATTAGAACCCATGACCTCTGACTCGCAAGCCTGGGCTCTTTCCACTAAGCCATGATGCTTCACGTAAGCCAAGCTGCTTCACATGTCTCTCTCCCCCTCTAGATTGTAAGATCCTCGTGGCCAAGAAGCATGTCTACCCACTCAGTCATATTGAGTACACTGGTCTGCACACAGTATGCACTCAATAAATACGATCGATTGATTATACGACGAGCACGATACAATATAACCAGATTAAACACAGTGCTTATTCCCTCATGGGGCTCTTGGTCTAAGAGGAAGAGAGAACAGATATTTCTTCCCTGTAGGGAAGAGACATGACCTGAGCATGAGAATAGGGGATAGGGCATGAGTCTGGGATCCAGAAGGACCTGAGTTCTAACCCCAGCCTTGCCACTTGTCTGCCGTGTGACCTTGGACAGATCACTTCACTCCATTGGATCTCGGTTATCCCTCCCGCTTAGACTGTGGGCTCCATGAGGGACAGGGACTGTGTTTGACCTAATTAACTTGTATTTACCCCAGTGCTTAGAACAGTGTTTGACACACTGTAAGTGCTTAATAAATAACATATGTGTATATGTATATGTGTATGTGTATATATATATTCAGGATGAATGTAATTTGCATTACTAGGACTTGGAAACATTTGGTCACTCAAATCCCCTCAACAAGTAAGAGCAGCATAGGTTGGTTAGATTGTAAGCTCCTTATGGATTCATTTGATTATATTTACTGAGTGCTTACTGTGTGCAGAGCACTGCACTAAATGCTTGGGAGAGTATAATACAAGAATAAACAGACACATTCCCTTTCCACAATGAGTTTACAGTCTAGAGGTGGGGTGAGAGAGAGGCACAGTGTTGGGAAAGCTCGTTCTTCATTGGAGGATTTATGATGCGATGAGAAGTTGCCAAGTCTTGGGCTAATTTGAGGATAATCAGGTCAGATGCAGTTCTTGTCTCACACGGGGAAATCACAATCTAATAAAGAAGGAGAGTAGGAATCTTATGCCCATTTTACAGAGGAGGAAAAGGAGTTCCAAACAGGTTAAGTGACATAATAATAGTAATAACTGTAGTATTTGTTAAGCATTTATTATGTGCCACAAACCTTCCAACTGTGACTCAATCTCACCTATCTCGCTGCTGACCCCTGGCCCACCTCCTCCCTCTGGCCTGGAATGCTCTTCCTCCTCAAATCTGACAGAGAGTTACTTTCCCCCACCTTTAAAGCCTTATTGAAGGCCCACCTCCTCCGGGAGGCCTTCCCTCACTAAGCATCCCCCTTTCCGCTTCTCCCGCTCCCTTCTGCTTCACCCTGACTTGCTCCCTCTGTTCTTCCTCCCTGTCCCAGCCCCACAGCACTTATGTACATAACTATAACTTTAATTTTTTATATCAATGTTTGTCTCTTCCCGGCTGGAATGTAAGCTTGTAGTGGCCAGGAATATTTCTGTTATTGTTGTACTGTACTCTTCCAAGAGCTTAGTCCTGGACTCCACACACAAAAAGTGCTCAACAAATACGACCGAATGAATACGAATGCCAGGTACCGTACTAAATGCTGGGAAGGATTCAAGCAAATTGAGTCGGACATCATCCTTGTCCCACACGGGGCTCACGGTCCCAATGCCAGTTTTATAAATGGGGTAACCGAGGCCCAGAAAGTGAAGTGACTTGACCAGGGTCGCTCAGCAGACAGGTCCAAGGCCACATAGCTGGTCACTGTCAGAACTGGGATTAGAGCCCAGGTGTCCTGACTCCCTGGCCTCTGCTCTTTCCACCAGGCCTTGTTATGTCTATTTTTTAGCAACAATCTTTCTTAAAGGCACATTGAAGCATATCCAGGGATCAGGGGATTTAAGTGTCTTTCTCACGGTTACCCAGCAGGCCCATGACAGAGGTGAAACTCAAATTCAAACGCAAATTTGGTGGGGATGTGGGGGATTGGGAGTGGATACTGTGTCAGCCTTCTCTCTGATCTCCCTTCCTCCTCTCTCGCCCCGCTCCAGTCTATCCTTCACTCCGCTGCCCGGCTCATCTTCCTGCAGAAAGGATCTGGGCCTGTCACTCCCCCTTCTTAAGCAACTCCAGTGGTTGCCTATCGACCTCCGCTCCAAACAAAAACTCCTCACTCTAGGCTTCGAGGCTCTCCGTCACCTCGCCCCTTCCTACCTCTCCTCCCTTCTCTCTTTCTACCGCCCACCCCGCACGCTCCGCTCCTCCGCCGCCCGCCTCCTCGCCGTCCCTCGGTCTCGCCCGTCCCGCCGTCGACCCCGGGGCCTCGTCCTCCCGCGGTCCCGGAACGCCCTCCCTCCTCACCTCCGCCAGACCGATTCTCTTCCCCTCTTCAAAACCCTACTTAAAACTCACCTCCTCCGAGAGGCCTTCCCAGACCGAGCTCCTCTTTTCCCTCTACTCCCTCTACCACCCCCCCTTCACCTCTCCGCGGCTTAGCCCTCTTTTTCCCCCCATCTCCCTCCGCTCCTCCCCCTCTCCCTTCCCCTCCCCTCGGCACCGTACTCGTCCGCTCGACCGTATATATTTCCATCACCCTATTTATTTTGTTAACGAGATGTACATCGCCTCGATTCTATTCAGTCGCCATCGGTTTTTACGAGACGTTCTTCCCCTCGACTCTATCTCTCGCCATCGTTCTCGTCCGTCCGTCTCCCCCGATCGGACCGTGAGCCCGTCAAACGTCAGGGACCGTCTCTATCTGTTGCCGACTTGTTCATTCCAAGCGCTAAGTACAGTGCTCTGCACATAGTAAGCGCTCAATAAATACTATTGAATGAATGAATGAATAATGTTCATTTTGCTAGAGTTAGGAGATAGCATAAGGCAGACCCGCCTGGTTTACGACTGTGACAAAAATAGGGGTGACTTTCTTAAATAATAATAATGATGGTATTTCTTAAGCACTTACTATGTGCCAAGCACTTATCCAAGCTCTGGGGTAGGTAGAAGATAATCAGGTTGTCCCACGTGGGGCTCACAGTCTTTATCCTCATGATCCAGATGAGGTAACTGAGGCGTGGAGAAATGAAATGACTTGCCCAAGGTCACACAGCGGGCAAATGCGGAGCCGGAATTAGAACCCAAGTCCTCTGACTCCCAAGCCTGTGCTCTTGCCACTAGGCCACGCCGCTTCCCCACAACAGAGACTTAATGTTGGTTTTTGCTAAGCGCTTACTGTGTGCCGAGCATTGTTCTAAGCGCTGGACAGAGACTAGAAGATATCACTCCCTTCTGCATCGTCCTTGCACTTGGATCTGCTCCCTTTATTCACCCTTCCCTCAGCCCCACGGCACTTGGGTACATATCCATAATTTAGACTGTAAACTCATTACGGACAGGAAACTTGTCTGCTCGTTCTGTTGGACTGTAGTCTCCCGAGTGCTTAGAACAGTGCTCCGCACAAGGTCACTTCTCAATAAGGATGATTTATTGGTTTACATTAATGTCTAGTTCCCCCTTCGGACTGTAAGCTCATTGTGGGCAGAGATCATGTCGACCAACTCTGTTGTATTGTTACACTGTACTCTCCTAAGTGCTTAGTACAGTGTGGTGCACTAAGTGCTCAATAAATACAATTGATCGATTGATGACACAGAGTAACGAGCTTGAAGCTGTCGGAGCGGGGAGAGCGGTGTTTGAGTTTCAGCTCTGTCATGGGCCTGCTGGATGACCGTGAGAAAGTCACTTAAACCCTCCCGAGCCTCAGTTTCCTCTTCTGCAAAACAGACATAATCATCCCTAGTTTTCTTACTGACTCCTCTAGACGGCAAGCTCATTGTGGGCAGGGGATGTGACTGTTATGTTGTACTCTCCCAAGCACTTATTATTATGTGTTATAAGTGCTCAATAAATACGATCGATTGACTGGCTGACTACTTCACAGTGTGGTTTTGTGGCTAAAAATGAGTTTTGTAACGTACGGTTGTCGAAATTGTAAACTCGTGGTGGGGCAGGGAATGTGTCTGTTACACTGTCATTTTGTACTCTCCCTAGCACTCAGTAAAGTGCTCTGCACACAGTAAGTGCTCAACAAATATGACTGAATGGTTGATGAATATGTCAGTGTGCCCTGAGAATAAAAACACCCTCCAAACTAACTCCAAACATCATGACAAATTGAGGGAGCCATAACAGGATTCAGAGCAACAAAAGTCACAAAATCGTCAACTTGTCCTCTAGACTGTAAACTCATCGTGGATAGGGAAAGTGTCAGTGATATTGTTACATTGGACTTTCCCAAGCGCTTAGTAAACTGCTGTTCTCACAGTAAGTGCTCAATAAATAGCACTGGTTGATGAACGTAATGGCAATCACACCTCATATGCGGCTCAAATGCAAGTTGTCATCTCCGTGTCCAAAGATATCAGCCCCACTCGCACCTTCCTCTTAAAGCAGCATGGCTCAGTGGAAAGAGCCCGGGCTTGGGAGTCAGAGGTCATGGGTTCGAATCCCCCATCTGCCACTTGTCAGCTGTGTGACTGTGGGCAAGTCACTTAACTTCTCTGTGCCTCAGTTCCCTCATCTGTAAAAATGGGGATGAAGACTGTGAGCCTCACGTGGGACAACCTGATTACCCTGTATCTCCCCCAGCGCTTAGAACAGTGCTCTGCACATAGTGAGCACTTAACAAACACCAACATTATTATTAAAAACACAATTCTCCGTAGAAGAGAAGAGAAACTACGTGCAAAGAGTTTTGAAAAATTTCAAAGGAACAAATCATCAGAAGAAGCAGCAATAGGGGGTATGGCATCTAAAGCATATTCTGATTGATTTAAGCTATCTCTAGCCTTATTTAAATTTTAATAAGTTAATTTCTACCATCTTCCCTCTGCGATATTAACGCTGCTCTTCCCGACAAAATCATAATCTTGTCCATTAAAGAATACTTTTGAATTTTTCGACTATTAGGAAGTCGGTCATTCAATCATATTTATCAAGCACTTAATATGTGCAAAGCACTGTAGTAAGCACTTGGGAGAGTACAGTATAACAACAAATAGACACATTCCTGCCCAGGTCATGCAAATTTGCTCTAGGGAATGGGTGAGCGGGTGGAGATTTGGGGAAAACACTCGAAAAATCCCACTATTGGAAACAGACTAGAAAAAAAGTTTGAAAAAATAAATCACTAAATTACAAATCCATTTGTTTTTTTTTTTTTTTTCAAAATAGTGAAAAAAATACAGCTGAAAGGGATCTTTTCAAGAATGTAAGGGTAAGGTCAGAATTTAATAGCATTGAAACTTTTCAAATTAAGGGAAAAAAGCTCAAACTGAATAGAATTAATTAATGTTTGTGTGAAACTTTTCCTGGACCCCCCTTATTACACACTGAGGATAGTTTTCCTAGAATATATGATGCCCTTCGGTCTCTAAATATAAAATCCCCAGTGGTGCTAGAGCAGATAATATGCATGTGAGATTGGGAACATGTGATTTTTGTCTGTCAGAAAGATAGACGGCAGATGGAATTTAACCAGGATTTAATGTTGTAAGGGTCCGCTGTGTGGCATTAAATTGGGTAAAATCCTAGTAGATTGGGTAAGATTGAGCTGTTCACCCAATATTTCGGAAAACACATATGGCAGGTACAGAACAAGCTTCCTTGACTAAATGATTCAAAATGAAAAATGAAATAATCATTCTTCTGCCCTGACTGCTTCTGCTTTTGTCTTCCCTCTCAGAAGTCTTTCCTTTGTTCCAAAGCAACTTTGTCTTTTTAAAGTAAATCATTCATTTCCGAGACTATTTTCAGAATCTGCGTCCTAAAGTTTTTGACCGCCGTCAAAGTTATGAAACATTCATACACATTGATTCATTCGATCGAATTTATCAAGTGCTTACCCTGTGCAGAGCATCTTACTGTTTGGGAAAGTACGATACAGCAATAAAGAGTGGCAATCCCTGGCCACAAGGAATTCACAGTCTAGAGGTGGGGAGACAGACAGTAATACAGATAAACAAAATGACAGATATGTACATAAGAGCTGTGGGGCTGGGAGGGGGGAAGAGCAAAGGGAGCGAGTCAGGGTGACGCGGAAGGGAGTGGGAGATGAGGAAAAGTGGGGCTTAGTCAGGGAAGGCCTCTTGGAGGAGATGGACTTTCAGTAAGGCTTTGAGGCAGGGGAGAGTCACTGTCCGGTGGACTTGAGGAGGGAGGACATTCCAGGCCGGAGGTAGGACACGGGCCAGGGGTCGGTGGCGAAACAGGTGAGATGGCGGCCCAGTGAGGAGGTGAGGGCTGACAGAGGAGCGGAGTGTACGGGCTGCGATGGAGAAGGAGAGGAGGGAGGTGAGGTAGGAGGGGGTGAGGGGATGGGCGGCTTGGAAGCCAGTGGTGAGGAGCTTTGGTTTGAGGAGCTTTGGTTTGATACATACATATATATGAGCAATTTCTTGTACATTTGCAATGTGGTCTCTGTGGGTAGGGAATGTGTCTACTAACTCGGTTGTACTGTACTCTCCCAAGCACTTAGTACAGTGCTCTGCACTCAGTAAACTCTCAGTGAATACAATTGATATATTCCATTTCTAATCTTAGATTGGACTGGCTGCCTAAGAATGGCTGCCTTCACCTCCCCTCAGCTAAGCCCTCTTTTCCCCCCTCTCCCTCTGCTCCTCCCCCTCTCCCTTCCCCTCCCCTCAGCACTATACTCATCCGTTCAACTGTATATATTTTCATTACCCTATTTATTTTGTTAATGAGATGTACATCACCTTGGTTCTATTTATTTGCTATTGTTTTAATGAGACGTTCATCCCCTCCATTCTATTTATCGCCATCGTTCTCGTCTGTCCGTGTCCCCCGGTTAGACCGTAAGCCCGTCAGAGGGCAGGGACTGTCTCTATCTGTTACCGATTTGTACATTTCAAGGGCTTAGTACAGTGCTCTGCACATAGTAAGCGCTCAATAAATCCTACTGAATGAATGAATGAATGGTCTCATTCTCCACCAAGTGTCTACTCACTTTCCTCTACGGGCTTTAAAGCAGGCAGGTCTCCCCGCCCCCCCTCCTCACCTCACCGCTGTCCCCCTCCAGTCCAGCCCACGCACTCTGCTCCTCGATTGCCAGCTTCCTCACTGGGCCCTGATCTCGTCTATCTGGCCGCTGGCTCCTTTCCCACATCCTCCCCCCGGCCTGGAACTCCCTCCCTCTCCGTGTACTCCAGACCACCGCACTCAGCGTGACTTAGTGGAAAGAGCCCAGGCTTGGGAGTCAGAGGACGTGGGTCCTGATCCCGGTTCGGCCACATGTCGGCTGTGTCACCTTGGACAAGTCAGTTAACTTCTCTGTGCCTCAGTTCCCTCATCTGTAAAATGGAGATTAAGATTGGGAGCCCCACGTGGGACAACCTGATTACCTTATATCTGCCCCAGTGCTTGGCACATAGTAAGGGCTTAAATACCAAAATGATAATATTATTATTTCAAAACATTACTAAGCTCACATCTCCTCCAAGAAGCCTTCCCCATTTAAGCCCTCTTTTCCCCAGCTCACTCTCCCTTCTGGGTCATCAGCGTACTTCAATCCGTGACCTCCGGCCACTTGCTATTCACCCCAACCCCCAATTCCAAAGCACTTAGGTACATATCTCTAAGTTATATTATTAATTACTAATTTATTTATATTAATGTCTGACTCCCCCTCTAGTCTGTAAGCTCATCATGGGCGGGGAATGTCTTCGCTAATTCCGTTACACTGTACTCTCCCAAACACTTAGTACGGTGCTCTGCACCTAATAAGTGCTCAGCGGATACCACTGACCGATCGATTGGTGATTATTCACGGAGCAGGATTCCAGAACATTAGAGAATAAACTCCTTGAGGACAGGGAATTTAGGGAAGCAGTGTGGCTTAGCGGAAAGAGCCCGGCCTTCAGAGTCAGAGGTCGTGAGTTCTAATCCCGGCTCCGCCGCTCGTCAGCTGTGTGTCCTTGGACAAGCTACGTAACTTCTCTGTGCCTCAGTTCCCTCATCTGTAAAACGGGGATGAAGACTGTAAGCCCCACATGGGACAACCTGATTATCTTGTATCTACCCCAGCGCTTAGAACAGTGTTTGGCACATAGCGCTTAACATTTATCTTCATTATTATGATTATTATTATTAGCATCTTGTTCTGTGCTTTCCAAGTGCCTAGGACAGTGTTTTGTACTCAGTGGCAGTTCAATTAAAGGCTCTTACCATGACTCTTTCTACTGCTGGCAAAATGACAAATGGCAATGGCTTTCAGAACTGAAAGCTTTTACTCCCCATAAGGCAAACACATCAGAATCTTTATCTACAGAGAGAAAGAGAGGCAATCTTTATTGTAAGACATCTGTAACCCTGAGGACAAACTTTTTTTGTTGTATGGTATTAAGCACTTATTATGTGCCAGACACTGTACTAAGTACCGGGGTAGATTCAAAATTGTGAGGTTGGACACAATCCCTGTCACGAATGAGTCTCACAGAGAAGCAGCCTGGCCTAGTGGAAAGATCCCGGGCCTGGGAGTCACAGGACGTGGGTTCTAATCCCAGCTCTGCCACTGGACTGCTGTGTGACCTTGGGCCAGTCGCTTTACTTTGTTGGGCCCCAGCTCCATCACCTGTAAAATGGGGATTAAGACTGTGAGCCCCATGTGGGACAGGGACTGTGTCCAACCTGAGTACCTTGTATCTAACCCCAGCGCTTAGAACACACTTGGCAGACAGTAAGTTTTCAAGAAATTCCGCAATTATTATTATTATTCTATTTATTATTATTACCAAGTGCCGTCGAGTCATTTCCTAGTAATAGTCACTCTATGGATAGATTTTTCTCTCTCCCCCAATTAGACTGTAAGTCCATCACTGGGCAGGGATTGTCTCTATCTGTTGCAGAATTGTACATTCCAAGCGCTTAGTACAGTGATCTGCACATAGTAAGCACTCAATAAATACTATTGAATGAATTTTCTCCAGAACGTCCTATCTTCCATAATCCATAATCTTACCAATGGTTCTTCCATCTTGGTTGTTATGGCTTCTAACCATCTAGCGGCTGGTCTGCCTCTTCCATGTTTTCCCTGGACTTTTCCTAACATTAGTGTCTTCTCCAGAGAATCAGTCCTCCTGATGATGTGGCCAAAATATGTTAATCTAAGTTGTCACTTGTTCTTCCAAAGACCACTTTGACTTAATTTGTTCCTAAACCCATTTATTTGCTTTTTGGGCCGTCCGTGGTATCCTCCAAAGTCTTCTCCAACACCACATTTCCAAAGAATCGATGCTCTTTCTACCCTGTTTTTTTCACCATCCAACTTTTGGATCCATACCTTGTCACTGGAAAAACCAGAGAGTTGGCAATTTGCTTTCTTGTGGCAATTGTTACTTCAGCGCGTTTCATGATAGTTTCCAGGCTATCATAACAAATCTTCCTAACATTTATCTTTGATGTATTTACTGACTACTAATTACTTCATTATTGTTTACACTGTGAGCCGTCATTGGGCAGGGATTATCTCTATCTGCTGCCTAATTGTGCTTTCCAAGTGCTTAGTACGGTGCTCTGCACATAATAAGCGCTCAATAAGTACTACTGAATGAATGATTATCGATCCCAGGAGAGAAAAATCATTATCCATTTCAATCTTCTCTTCATCCGCTATGAATGTGTTAAAACTTTCAGTTGTCGTGATCTTTGTTTTCTTGACATTCAAATACAGGTCCATCTTTTTGCTCTGCTCCTTAATTTTGAATTATAAACCCTGCAAATCTTCTTTACTTTTTGATTTCCCTGACTTCTCTGACCCTCTCCTTTCCTCTTCTCCCACTCCCTTCTGCGTCACCCTGACTTGGTCCTATTATTCATCCCTCCTCCCAGGCCCACAGCACTTATGTCCATCTCTGTCATTTATTCATTTCTATTCATGTCCGTCTCCCCGCCTCTAGATTGTTAGCTTGTTGTGGGCAGAGAATATGTTTAGTACATTGCCGTATTGTACTCTCTCAAGAGTTTAGTACAGTGCTCTGTTCACAGTAAGCGCTCAATAAAGACAATTCACTGTCTGACTGAAACGGTGCCGTGGAACTCAGTGTCTGGAGCCGATGAGAAGCAGCGTGGCCAGTGGGGAGACCCCGGGCCTGGGGGTCAGAAGGACCTGGATTCTCATCCCGGCTCCACTGTTTGCTGGGTGACCTTAGGAAAGTCACTTCCCTTCTCCGTTCCATCACCTGCAAAATGGGGATTAATAATAATGTTGGTATTTGTTAAGTGCTTACTATGTGCGGAGCACTGTTCTAAGCGCTGGGGTAGACACAGGGGGAATCAGGTTGTCCCACGTGGGGCTCACAGTCTTAATCCCCATTTTACAGATGAGGTAACTGAGGCACAGAGAAGTGAAGTGACTTGCCCACAGTCACACGGCTGACAAGTGGCAGAGCGGGATTAAGACGGTGAGCGCCATGTGGGACATAGACCGTGTCCAACCTGATTAACTTGTATCTGCCCCAGTATTTAATACGGGGCCTGGTACATAGTAAGTGCTTAACAAATATCCCAATAAGAAAAACCAGAAACAAAAAGAAAAGGGAGGCTGGGACACTGAAAACAAAAAGAAAACGGTCGTGAAGTCGTCCGGTGATGTAATTGTCCCAGACTGGGAAGAGGACCATCTGGAAAGCAGACGTCTGCTTTAAATCTGAACAAATAGCTGCCCTTAGAGCAAATGAAACTACCGAATAGCTTCCTTCCTCACCGACTATGTAAATTGAGTTAAATGTTCTTGCAGACCACAAAAGGCCAAGCTGGTTTCCAATGAACAATTATGATTCTGCAATAATGTACACCAGACTATTCGCCCCTGCAGATAATCACAAGGAGAAACCTTATGCTCATAAAAAAGGTCTTCATATAACCTCTATAAAAACCCAGCTATAACCCATCCGCCTTGGGGACTTAATGAAACTGAACGGTACAGGTTAGGCTTCTTAATCAGCCTAGGAAAAACAATATAAGGAATAAATGAGGATTATGAAAAAAATTTAAGTACGAAACACCGAAATTAACGTCTCCTTGTGGGAACGTGCTGCGAATTTAACTTTTATTCTTTTTTCTGTTTCTTCCCCAAATATTTAAGGGCCCATAAATATTCACTCGACTGCATCGGGTGTACGGTTTTGTTTTTGCAGGGCGGAGAGGTGTCGTAAAAAAAAAAAAAAGAGTACGAATTAAAAGACCGAATCGGAGAAAAAAATCCATTCGGCCTTCAGGATTTCTGTCTGCTCTCTCTGTGCACTTTTCAAATGAAGTGCACCGGTTTGCAGCCACGTGCAATCCATTATTAGCTCAAGGGTCTGGCAAAATCTCCCCGCCTGTCCAAAGACATCATTAACGGGATTTTCCTTCTCCCAGCTGCCAGCTTCTGAACGGCTCCAGCTACGTGGACTCCATTTAATGGACACTTCACCCTTATGTCTCCGCTGGATTCGCGTAGTATCTTAATGACCGTGTTTGGAGGGAAAAAAAAAATGCTCTCCACTCTTCTTCCAGTCAGGAAGATAATGGGCTCATTACACGATTTCATACCAACAAAGTAATGGCAGCAATTTGCTACATCGCTTGCTTGCTTAGCTTCCTTCGTCCTTTAGTCTTAGCTGTGACAGTTCAGGGGGATTTACACCTGGAGAAGATATCTTGGGATAATGACTGAGCGGAGTTTTATTTTTATAGAACCAACGAGGAAGGCGGTGCTCAATTCAAAAGGCAGTTAGTCCTGTGTGCGATGATGATGTTTAAAAATTGAATTCCAGTCCAAGTCTCTAGCTTCTGTGTATAAAATTCCTTTCCAGCAGTATTTCAAGTCTTCAGCTACATTTCCTTAACTGATAAGTTGACCCTTTTACGAAGGAACAATGTAGGGGGATCTGTATTTGCAACTCTTCAGGATATGGCCATTTTCCATAATGCCCTGTGAGTCGACATTTTGACAACTTAACGCTTTCATATTGACTGTCACTGAAAAAGAGCCCGCTGACTGATGCAGTAGCTCAAATAAGGTAAAGAAACTAAGGGCTTTCGATCAATAACAATCATCACGATAGTAATGATTCTGGTACTTGTTAAGCGCTTACTATGTGCCAGGCACTGTTCTAAGCGATGGGGTAGATAGAAGTTAATCAGGTTGGACACAGTCCCTGTCCTACATGGGGCTCCCGGTCTCAATCCCCCTTTTACAGATGAGGGAACTGAGGCCCAGAGAAGTAAAGTGACTTTACTTCTCTGTGACTTAGTTTTCTCACCTGTAAAATGGGGATTGAGCCTGTGAGCCCTAAATCCCTATCCCTGTGGGACAGGGACTGTGTCCAACCCGATTATCTGGTATCTACCCCCAGCTCTTGGTACAGTGTTTGGCAAATGGTAAGTACGGGACAAATTCCACAATTATTATTATTAGTAGCAGCAGTAAAGGAGTAGTCAGAGTAGGAGTAATAATAGTAATAGTACAGATAGTAGCAATAATAATAAAAGTAATAATATAATAATAGTAATAGTGACAAGGGTATTCATTCATTCAGTCATATTTATTGACTGCTGACTTGTACTAAGCGCTTGGAAAGTACAATTCAGCAACAGATAGAGACAATCCGTTCCCAACACTGGGCTCGCAGTCTAGAAATGGGGAGACAGACAACGAAACAAAACACGTAGACGGATATCAATACCACCACTATAAATAAATAGAACGATAGATACATGCACATCATTAATAAAATAAATAGAATAATAAATATGGACATAGATACACAAGCGCTGCGGGGCCGGGGGAGGGGGGTTTAAAGCAGAGGGAGAGAGTCGGGGTGATGGGGAGGGGAGGAGGAGCAGAGGGAAAGGGGGCGCTTAGGCTGGGAAGGCCTCCTGGAGGTGGTGAGCTCTCAGTAGTAGTAGCAATAGTAGTAACATAGCAGTATTAATAGCGGTGTGAGCATTAGTGATAATGATAATAATAATAATGGCATTTGTTAAGCGCTTACTATGTGCAGAGCACTGTTCTCAGCGCTGGGGTAGATCCAGGGTGATCAGGTTGTCCCACGTGAGGCTCACAGTTAACCCCCATTTTCCAGATGAGGTAACTGAGGCCCAGAGAAGTGAAGTGACTTGCCCACAGTCACAGCCGACAAGCGGCAGAACCGGGCGTCGAACCCGTGACCTCTGACTCCGAAGCCCAGGCTCTTTCCACGGAGCCACGCTGCTTCCCCCAATAGAAGTAGTAGCGTAGAGGTAGTGGAATTTTCGGAGTAGTAATCATAGTAGTAGTAGTGTTCATTCATACATTCAATAGTATTTATTGAGCACTTACTGTGGGCAGAGCACTCTACTAAGCGGTTGGAGCGTACAATTCGGCAACAGAGACAATCCCTGCCCAATGACGGGCTCACAGTCTAAACTATACCATACTATAGTAGTAGTATAGTCCCCTCTCAGGGTGGCCCCTGGAGAGTTTCCAGTCCTCTACCGGTCTCGGCTACGGGAGGGAGAGGGGAGCCGAGGCCCGTCCGTTCCGTTCCTAGCTCGGCCGGTGGCTGGCGGGCGGCGGGCCGTCGGCTCCGAGTCGAAACTCCCCCGTGCCGGGCAGCGGCCGCCCGGGAGAGAGTCGAGGGCGGAGACTCGAGTTGACCGCGCGGAAGGAGGCGATGGAAAACCACTGCTGGATTTTTACCGAGAAAACTCTGCTCATCCACTACCATGAAGGATGGCAGATGGAGAGCGGGGCCTTCTGGGAGAGAGGTGACCGTGGCGTCGCTACGGGTCGGAAACGACCGGATGGCATAAGACAAGACAAGTAGTATAGTAGATGAGAGAAGCGGCGCGGCCTACTGGATAGAGCATAGACCTGGGCATTAGGAGGTCCTGGATTCTAATCCCTGATCCGCCACTAGTCCGCTGCGGGCAAGTCCCTTAACTTCGGAGTGGCTCGGTGGAAAGAGCACGGGTTTGGGAATCCGAGGTCGTGGGTTCTAATCCCGGCTCGGCCACTTGTCAGCTGTGTGACTTTGGACAAGTGATTTAACTACTCTGTGTCTCTATTGCCTCATCTATAAAATAGGGATTAAGACTGAGAGCCCCACGGGGGACAACCTGATGACCTTGTCTCTACCCCAGCACTTAGGACAGTGCGTGGCACATAGTCAGTGCTTAACAAATACCAACATTATTATTATTAGTATTATGATTATCCACAGACTTTTCTTGGTAAAGATATGGAAGTGGTTGACCACTGCTTTCTCCCGCGCAGTAAATACCCGAGCCTCTACCGTCGTCTTCGATCAACGTTTCCACCACTCGATCACCCGCCTTTGACTCTTTCCCACGCCGCCCCGCCGGGGTGAATCAGCTTTGTCCGACTCCTCAATTTAGATCTCTCCGCGGCGGGTAGCCCGATACGACATAGCTCTAAGCTTCATCAGCGGGCGCGACCTCTCCTGCCACGCTAAGGCATCGATTCATAGGAGAGTAGTCTACTAGCAGTATTAGCAGCTGTTGTGGTAAAAGAAAATAGTAACAAAAGAAAATGGTATTATTTAAGCGCTTACCTTGTGCCAAGCCCTTTTCTAAGCACTAACCTGATACAAGGTAATCAGGTTGGATGCAATGGGGCTCACAGGCTTAATCCTCAATTTACAGATGAGGTTATTGAGGCCCAGAGAAGTGAAGCGACTTGCCCAAAGTCACACGGCAGACAAGCGGCCGAGGCGGGATTAGAACCCACGTCCTCTGCCAGGCCCGGGCTCTTTCCACCAGGCCACGCTGCCTGTGATGCACAGTACTAAGCCCCTGGAAAGTATGATGGAAACAATTCTGGTTCCCTGTTCACAAGGAGCTTACACTCTAACAAGAACAATGGTCCGCTACATATCCACAGGCTGTGGAACGAGAATGAATCAACTCAATGCCCAATTAAATATTTATACACTCACAAATGCTGAAGATAGCTATCAGTGAAAAGATATATGAGTGCAGAGGTGGTTGAATGCTCAGTGGTATTTATTGCATGCTAACTTTGTGCAGAACACTGTTCTGAGCACTTGGGCAAGACCGATGATAATAATGAATAATAATTATGGTATTTGTTAATAATAATTATGTATATTATAATTATTATTATCATTATGGCATTTTTTAAACCCTTACTGTATACCATGCACTGTTCTATATGCTGAGGTGGATAGAAGCAAATCGGGCTCATTCATTCATTCAGTAGTATTTATTGAGCGCTTACTACGTGCAGAGCGCTGTACTAAGCGCTTGGAATGGACAATTCGGCAACAGATAGAGACAGTCCCCGCCCTTTGACGGGCTTACGGTCTAATCGGGGGAGACGGACAAAAATGATAGCAATGGATAGAATCAAGGGGATGTACATCTCATTAACCAAATAAAGAAGGTTGGACACAGTCCCTGTCTCAGTCCCCATTTTCCAGATGAGGTGATTAAGGCCTAGAGAAATGAAGTGACTTGACCAAGGTCACACGGCAGACAAATGGCAGAGGCAGGATTAGAACCCGTGACCTTCGGACTCCCAGGCCCACTCTCTATTCACTAGGCCCTGCTGCTTCTCTACTACGTCATGTTGCTTCCACCTGTGATGCAGTTGGTAGCCTGGATCCCTTCCTTCAAGCATTTGGGGTGTTGCTGATTACTTGGGGAAGACCTGATGATCTGTGGGTTTGTTCATTAGGAAGACTTCAAACCAGTTCTTTCTCAGCAAATCTTTCCGGGGTCGAAGACACCAAACCCTCTTTGCTCCTCCTGAGATGAAGCAGAGAAGCAGCGTGGCTCAGTGGAAAGAGCCTGGGCTTGGGAGTCGGAGGTGGTGGGTTCTAATTCCGCCTCCGCCACTCGTCGGCTGTGTGACTTTGGGCAAGTCACTTCACTTCTCTGTGCTTCAGTTGCCTCATCTGGAAAATTAGGATTAGGTCTGTGAACCTCATGTGGGACAACCTGTTTACCTTGTATCTACCCAGCGCTTAGAACGGTGCTTGGCACATAGTAAGCACTTAACAAATATCAAAATTATTATTATTATTATAACCACTGGAAGATTTGGAGGGAAGGAGAAATGTATTCTGAACATGGCTTTAAAGGAGAACACACACCTCTGTAAATGACATTCATTCATTCAGTAGAATTTATTGAGCGCTTACTGTGTGCCGAGCACTGTTCTAAGCACTTGGGAAGTACAATTCAGCAACAGATAGAGACAATCCCTACCCACAGTGGGCTCACAGTCTAGAAATAGACTGAAGAGAAGCTGTGTGGCCTAGTGGAAAGAGCCGGGACCTGTGGGTCAGAGGACCTGGGTTCTAATCCTCTACACTGTAAACTCATTGTGAAGAAGAAACGTTTCTGTTTATTGTATTCTCCCAAGTGCTTAGTACACTGTTCTGCACACAGTAAGTGCTCAGTAAATACAACCGACTAACTCATTCATTCATTCATTCAATAGTATTTATTGAGGGCTTACTAGGTGCAGAGCTCTGGACTAAGCGCTTGGAATGGACAAATCGGTAACAGATGAGACAGTCCCTGCCCTCTGACGGGCTCACGGTCTAATCGGGGGAGACGGACAGACGAGAACGATGGCGATAGACAGAATCGAGGGGGTGAACGTCTCATTAAAACAATAGCAAATAAATAGAATCAGGGTGATGTACGTCTCATTAACAAAATAAATAGGGTGATGAAGATATATACAGTTGAGCGGACGAGTACGGTGCTGAGGGGAGGGGAAGGGAGAGGCGGAGGAGCAGAGGGAAAGGGGGAGAAGAGGGTTTAGCTCCGGAGAGGTGAAGGGGGCGGGTAGAGGGAGCAGAGGGAAATGGGGAGCTCAGTGTGGGAAGGCCTCTTGGAGGAGGTGAGCTGTAACTTGGGTTTTGAAGAGGGGAAGAGAATGAGTTTGGCGGAGGTGAGGAGGGAGGGCGTTCCGGGACAGCGGGAGGACGTGGCCCGGGGGTCGACGGCGGGATAGGCGAGAACGGGGCACGGCGAGGAGGTGAGCGGCGGAGGAGCGGAGCGTGCGGGGTGGGCGGTGGAAAGAGAGTAGGGAGGAGAGGTATGAAGGGGCAAGGTGATGGACAGCCTCGAAGCTCAGAGTGAGAAGTTTTTGTTTCGTGCGGAGGTTGATAGGCAACCAACCACTGAACTAATGAGAAGCAGCATGGTGTCGTGGATAGAGCAGAGGCCCGAGAGACAGAAGGTCATGGGTTCTTATCCCCGCTCTGCCACTTGTCTCCTGTGTGACCTTGGGCAAGTCACTTCACTCCTCTATGCCTCAGTTACCTCATCTGTGAAAGGGGGATCGAGACCGTGAGCCCCACAAGGGACGGGGACTGTGTCCAACTCTATATGCTTCTATCCACCCCAGTGCTCTAAGCACATAGTAAGTGCTTAACGAATACCATCATGATTATTATTATTATTAATGCTAATAATCCTGGCTCTGCCTATGGTTGACTGTGTGACCTTGGACAAGTCACGTATCTTCTCTGTGCCTCAGTTCTCCTTCTCTCCCTCCTTCTTAGTCTGTGAGTCCCATGCGGGACAGGGACTGCGGCCAACCTAATTGATTTGTATCTAGCCCAGCGCTCAGCACTGTGCTTGACATAGAGTAAACACTTAACAAATACCAGAAAAAAGGGGAGAGGCTGAAGGCAGGGAGGCCAGTCAGAAGGCTATGGAAGTAGTCCAGGAGCTTTGTACAGTCAGCGCTCAATAAATGATGATAATAATGATGGTATTTGTTAAACTCTTACTACGTGCTAAACAAAGAATTGACTTATTGGCACGGTGCTCTGCATCTATATGCTCAATAAATACCACCGATCGATTGATCGCCAAAATACCCTAAACCACGGTAGTGTCACCACCAGCTCATTCACCTAATAATAATAAAAATGTTGGTATTTAAGTGTTTACTATGTGCCAAACACTGTTCTAAGTGCTGGGTTGGGTAGGTACAGTTCAGGTTGTCCCGTGTGAGGCTCACCCTCTTAATCTCCATTTTTCAGATGAGGTAACCGAGGCATCGAGAAGTTAAGTGATTTGCCCCAAGTCACACAGCTGGCAAGCTGAGATTAGAACCCATGACCTCCGACTCCGAAGCCCGTGCTCTTTCCACTGAGCCACGCTGCTTCAAACCTAGAGCACAAACCCAACGTACTTCTTACAGCCTAGGGAGAGAGCTAATTTGGAACCCCGTTCTGCTCTGAAAATGGAGACGTAATTGGATCTCAGGCCTAATGGCACTTGTCGTTGCATTTGCGTCCGTCAACGGCCGATCCCCGATCCCACAAGGGAGACCTTTCCCTTTCAGGATGAGGACGAACATCAACCGGTACAGGGAATTTCCCCCCCAGATCGTCGCTTTCGATGGCCCCGGGTTTCCCCGTGACTGAGCATTCGGAATCTCTTGGACGGAAATAGAACGCGCTTCTTCATTCATCTCTCTAGAGGATCGTCGTCCCTATCTCCCTTCTCCTCATTTCTCATTACTGTGGCCAGGGGACCGATTAGCGATTGCTCAGCCAGCCTCGAGGAAGCTGGATCCGTGGGTCAGTGGGGAGAAGGAGCGTGGGCTAGTGGCTAGAGCGCGGGGCCGGGAGTCAGAAGGACCTGGGTTCTAATCCCACACCGCTGCTTGTCTGCTGAGTGACCTTGGGCCAGTCGCTTCATTTCTCAGTGATTCATTTAAATCGTTTCTAAAATGGGGGTGAAGAGAGTGGGAGGTCCAGCTGGGGCAGGGACTTTATTCCAGCGGGTTACCTTGTAACCACCCCAGATACCAGAAAAACAAAAATAAAGACACCTTTCCTCCTTGCAGCTGGGATGATCTCTTCACCTCCAGAACACAGTGATAATACTACTACTACTACTAATAATGATAATATTCATTCATTCAATAGTATTTATTGAGCACTTACTATGTGCAGAGCACCGTACTAAGCGCTTGGAATGTACAAATCGGTAACCGATAGAGACGGTCCCTGCCCTTTGACGGGCTCACGGTCTAATCGGGGGAGACGGACAGACGAGAATAACAATAAATAGAATCAAGTAATTAATAGTACTTGTTAAGTGATGCCCAGTGCAGTTAGTGTGGCTCATTGGAAAGAGCATAAACTTGGCAGTCAGAGGTCGTGGGTTCTAATCCCAGCCCCACCACTTGTCTGCTCTGTGACCATGGGCAAGCCACTTCACTTCTCTGTGCCTCAGTTACCTCATCTGGCAAATCGGGATTAAGACTGTGAGCCTCACGTGGGACAATCAGATTACCTTTTACCTTCCCCAGCGTTTAGAACAGTGCTTGGCATATAGTAAGTGCTTAACAAATACCATAATTATTAATTATCATTATTAAGTACTGTTCTAAGTTCATAGTGCTGTTCTAAGAATATCAGATCTCAGGTTAGTGTCTGAACAGGCTTGATTGAGTGAAATTCTTGATTCATGAAGTTTCACAATTCCCCCATCTACGTCTTGTGGTTAATCCTTCTGGTTGTGCTGTTTTAAAAATTGAATTACATTTTTCAAATAGATTTTCTTTTTTTCAACTCCTTTTTACCGGCTGATGAATCGGACATATGATGATGGTATCTGTTAAGCGCTTACTATGTGCCAAGCACTGTTCTACGCGCTGGGTAGATACAAGGTAATCAGGTGGGGCTCACAGTCTTAATCTCCATTTTACAGATGAGGAAACTGAGGCCCAGAGAAGTGAAGAGACTTGCCCAAAATCATACAGCTGACAAGTGACATATGAAAGGGGACTTAAGAAAAAAGATTTGGTAAACACCTCTCATTCATTAAAACAGCATGGTGTAATGGATAGAGCCCAGGCCTTGGAATCAGAAGGTCGTGGGTTCTAATCCCGGCTTCTGTCACTTGTCTGCTGTGTGACCTTGAGCAAGTCACTTAATTTCACTGGGCCTAAGTTATCTCATCTGTAAAATATCGAGACTCTGAGCCCCTTAAGGGAAAGGGCCTGTGTGACACCCGACTTGCTTGTGTCCACCCCAGAGCTTAGTACAGTGTCTGGCACATAGTAAGTACTTAACTTAATACCATAATTATTATTATTATTATTATGGCATTCGGTGGTATTTCTATAGTGCCTGTGGGTGCAAAGCCCTATATTAGAGGTTGAGAGCAAAAATTCTTGGGGGAAAAGTGGCAGGAAATTAGATTCCCCTCATGGGAACTTGAAAGACTTTTAGGAGTAGCAATTTCCATTAGCTTATAATCAATCGATGACATTTATTGAGTGCTTACTGCAAGCAGAGCACTATAATAAGATCTTATTTATTTTTAGTAATATTCTTTAAGCTCCACTATGTTCCTGGGACTGTACTGAGCCCTGGGGTAGTTAGAAATTCATCAGGTTGGACAGGGCCCATGTCCCCCATGGGGCTCACTCTCTTAATCCCCATTTTACAGATGAGGTAACTGAGGTTCAGAGAAGGGAAGTGACTTGCTCGAGATGGCACAGCAGACAAGTGGCGGAGCTGGGATTAGAACCCAGGTCATTTTGACTCCCAGGCCCGTGTTCTTTCAACTAGGCCCCGCTCCTTCTCTGCTTGGGAGGGTACATAATAACAGAGTTTGTAGCCTTCTCACCTTCCCACAAGGAGCTTACAGTCAAGAAGGGGAGATAGACATTAAAATCAATAATCACTAATATTTGCAGCGCTTAGAACAGTGCTTGGCACATAGTAAACGCATAACAAATACCATTATTATTATTATAATAATATTAGAGAAGCAGCATGGCTCAGTGGAAAGAGCCCGGGCTTGGGCGTCAGAGGTCATGGGTTCAAATGCCGGCTCTGCCACTTGGCAGCTGTGTGACTGTGGGCAAGTCACTTCACTTCTCTGGGCCTCAGTTACCTCATCTGTCAAATGGGGATTAAGACTGTGAACCTCATGTGGGACAACCTCATTACCCTGTATCTACCCCAGCGCTTAGAACAGTGCTCTGCACATAGTCTCTATTTGCTGCCGGATTGTACTTTCCAAGCGCTTAGTACAGTGCTCTGCACCCAGTGAGCACTCAGTAAAGACGGCAACAAATGAATGAAATAAGCCGTGATATTTTAGGTCTCTTGTGAGCTGGATCAAGCCTTCTACGTGTATTGCACTTTTCCAAGCAACAAGTCCAGTTAATCAGTGGTATTTATTAAGCCCTTACTATGTGCAGAGCTCTGTTCTAAACGCTCGGGAAAGCGCAATACGACAGTCCAGGTCCCGATTCACTGAAGGCAGCTCTGCCTAGTGCCTGGCCATCAGAAGTTCTGGCTTCTCCCTTCAGCTCCTCCACTTGCCCACTGTGTGACTTTTGACAGGTCCCCTTTTCTGGGCCTCAGTTTCTTCATCTCTAAAATAGGGATCAGATACCTTGTTTAGACTGAGCTGCTTCCATCTGCCACTGCACTTAGCATAGTGCTTCGCACATAGTAAGTACTTAAATTCAAATTTAAATTTAAATTCAAAGTCTTACTGAAGGCCCATCTCCTCCAAGGAGCCTTCCCCGATGAAGCCCCACTTTTCCTCATCTCCCACTCCCTTCTGTGACTCCCTGATTGCTCCCTTTGCTCTTCCCCCCCTCTCCCTGTCCCACAGCACTCATAATAATAATAATAATAGTATTTAAGTGCTTACTATATGCAAAGCACTGTTCTAAGCACTGGGGGGAGGGATACAAGGTGATCAGGTTGTCCCACATGGGGCTCACAGTTTTGATCTACATTTTACAGATGCGGCACCTGAGGCACAGACAAGTTAAGCGACTTGCCCAAAGCCACACAGCTGAGAAGTGGCGGAGCCGGGGTTAGAACCCGTGACCTCTGACTCCCAAGCCCGGGTTCTTTCCACTGCAGATCTGTCCTTTTATTTATTTGTATTGTTGTCTGTATCCCCTCCTCCAGACTGTAAGCTCGTTGTGGGCAGGGAATGTTACTGTCTATTGCTGTAGTGGACTTTCCCGAGTGCTTAGTACAGTGCTCTGCACACAGTCAGCACTTAATAAATGCGATTAAATGAATGAATGAAATTCCACAGGTATCATTTTTCTCCTCCTTTCCCTCTCCCCTTCTTTCTCCTCTTTCCCTTCCTCTTTATCCTCTTCCTCCTCTTGCTCCTGCATTATAGGCACTGACTAAATGCTATGGATTCACTTTGATTTATTGAATCACTCGTATTTGTGTTTACCATTCTTCTGGCACCTTACCCGGGAAAGCCCCAAATCGTTTCGGAAAGGAAAGAAAGAGGCTGACACTTTAGTTCATGGAAACACAGAAAAATCAACCGGTTCCAGGGGCTGAGCTGGAGAATAATTTCCTTATGGCATTCTGACAAGGAGCAGCGCTCTTTACTCACTCTCCTCATTACCGAGCCAAAGCATTACTGACTAATTGCACAAGCATTCCGCAACAATTTGATTTACCTCCTTTTGTGTGTTAAAAACCCACGGCAAGATTAAACGGGGTGAATTGGAATTTAATCTTAGTCCCTGTGATTGATAAATGGAAATGTTTAAATACGGTGAAAATGGTAGAAACTGGCAAAGCCCTGAATTGGGTTCAAAAGACACATCACGAAAGGAATATTTAGTGGAATAGAGCCTTGAGTCGGGCATGGAGGCCAAGGTCTTTGAAAATTCCACTTATCCACCATATTTATTGAACGCTTAAATATCTGTTATTTTATTTCTATTAATTTCTGTCTCTCCCTCTAGACTGTAAGCTTGCTGTGGGCAGGGAATGTGTCTGTTATGTTCCGGTAGTGTACTCACTCACGCGCTTAGTAAAGTGCTCTGTGCTCAATAGATGTGATTGACTGACTTGACTGTGTATAAAGGACTGTACCAAACACTTGGAAGACTACAATACAGCAGAGTTCATGGGCATGTTCCCTGCCCGCAGAATGCATGTTTCAGGAAATAGCCCCAAATTTACACAGATTGAGGGCCTGAGAAGGAAAATTATATTTCTTTTCTTTAATGGAATTTACTAAGCGCTTACTATGTGCCGGGCTATGTACTAAGCGCTGGGGTTGATACAAGCTAATTAGTTGGACACAGTCCCTATCCCACTTGGGCCTCACAGCCCTCTGACCTCCAGGCATGGTGCTAATACTAATAAGAAGAAGAATGATTATGGTAATCATTAAGCACTTACTTAGAGAAGCAGCGTGGCTCAGTGGAAAGAGCCCGGGCTTGGGAGTCGGAGGTCATGGGTTCTAATCCCGGCTCCGCCACTTGTCAGCTGTGTGACCTTGGGCAAGTCACTTCACTTCTCTGTGCCTCAGTTCCCTCATCTGTAAAATGGGGATGAAGTCTGCGAGCCCTATGTGGGACAACCTGATTGCCTTGTTTCTACCCCAGCGCTTAGAACAGTGCTCAGCACAGAGTAAGCGCTTAACAAATACCAACGCTATTACTCTGTGCCAAGCACTGTTCTAATCGCTTGAGTAGATACAACTCAATCAGGATGGATACAGTCCCTGTCCCACGTGGGACTCACACTCTCAATCCCCATTTTCCAGATGAAGGCACTGAAGCCCAGAGAGGTGAAGTGTTGGTGTTTGTTAAGCGCTTACTATTTGCAGAGCACTGTTGTAAGCGCTGGGGTAGATCCAGGGTAATCAGGTTGTCCCACATGAGGGTCACAGTCTTAATCCCCATTTTACAGATGAGGTAACTGAGGCACAGAGAAGTTAAGTGACTTGCCCACAGTCACACAGCTGCCAAGTGGCAGATGGGGGATTCGAACTCATGACCTCTGACTCCCAAGCCCAGGCTCTTTCCACCGAGCCACGCTGCTTGCCCGAGGTCACACAGCAGACAAGTAGCAGAGTCGGGATTAGAACCCGTGACCCTCGGACTCCCGGGCTAATCAGATGGAACACAGTTGCTCTCCCGTATGGGGCTCACGGTCTAAATAGGAGGAAGTAAGATTTAATCTCCATCTTACAGATGAGGAAACTGAGGCACGGAGAAGTTAAGTGACTTGCCCAAAGTCACCCAACAGGAAAGTAGTGTAAGCGGCATTAGAACTCAGGTCGTCTGACTCCCAGGCCCGGGCTCTTTCTATCAAAGTACGCTGGTTCCCAGAAGCAATAAAAAAATGTCTACTGAATACCAGTTAATCAGTGAATGAATCATTCTTTCATTCATTCATATTCATTGAGCATTTACTGTGTGCGGAGCACTGTACTAAGTGCTTGGGAAGTACAATTCGGCAACAAATAAAGACGGTCCCTGCCCCACAGTGGGTTCACAGTCTAGAAGTGAGGAGATAGCAAAACAGGACAAATAGGCATCAATAGCATCAGTAGAAATAAATAGAATTATAGATATACACCCATCATTAATACCGTAAATAGAATAATAATTACCTACATCTCTACATGAGTGCTGTGGGATGGGGGGATAGAGCAGAGGGAGGGAGTCGGGGCGATGGGGAGGCGAGGAGGAGCAGAGAGAGAGGGAGGGCTCACTTTGAGAAGGCCTCCAGGAGGAGGTGAGCTCTCAGTAGGGCTTTGAAGAGGGGAAGAGATTTAGTTTGGAAGATGTGAGGAGGGACGGCGTTCCGGGTCAGAGGTAGGACGGGGGTCGACGGTGGGACGGGCGAGAACGAGGGACCGTGAGGAGGTTCGTGGCACCAGAGGAGCCGAGTGTACGGGCTGGGCAGTAGAAAGAGAGAAGGGAGGTGAGGTAGGAGGGGGCGAGGGGATGCACGGCTTGGAAGCCAACGGAGAGGAGATTTTGTTTCGTGCGAAGGTCGACGGGCAGCCACCGGAGGTTTTGGAGGAGGGGAGTGACAGGCCCAGAGCCTTTCTGTAGGAAGATGATCCGGGCAGAGGAATGAAGAATAGACTGGAGTGGAGAGACACAGGAGGAAGGGACGCCGACACAGTAATCCACTCGGGATATCATGAGAGCTCGTGCCAGCACGATAGCAGTTTGGATGGAGAGGACAGGGTGGATCTTGGCGATATTGTGAAGGAGAGACCGGCAGGCGCTGGTGACCGATTGGATGTGTGGGGTGAATGAGAGAGCTGAGTCAAGGACGACATCGAGGTTGTGGGCCTGTGAGACTGGAAGGATGGCAGTGCCTTCCATAGTGACGGGGAAGTCAGGGAAGGTTGTGAAGATTGATAGGCAACCACTGGAGTTTTTTTGGGCGGGGGGGGGTGACGTGCCCAGAGTGTTTCTGTAGAAAGATGAGTCGGGCAGCAGAATGAAGTATAGACTGAAGTGAGGAGAGACAGGAGGTTGGGAGGTCAGAAAGGAGGCTGATGCCGTCATCCAGTTGGGATATGATGAGTGATTGTACTAACAAGGTAGTGGTTTGGAGGGAGAGGCTAGGGTTGATCCTGGTGATGCAGTCAATCCTATTTATTGATATTCTACTGTGTGCTCCGACTGTCCTAAGCACTCGGAAGAGTAGGATACGAGAGAGATGGAAAAGACATGACGTCTTCCCATAAGGGGTTTACAGTCGAGATGGGGATACAGGGGAAATAGCAGAGAATCAGGATATGCGCCTAAATGAGGTAGGGCTGGGATTGGGGCGACTAAAAAATTATGAGGGTACAGTTATTATTATTAATAATTATAATATTATTATATTATTATAATTATATCCAAGCACATAAGCAAGGCACGCGGAAGAAGGACAGTGCAGAAGTTGTCTACGTTCACTGTCTCCATGTCTCTCCTTGATCCTCTCCAATTTGATTCCCACCCCATTCGCTCCCTAAAAAACGGCCCTCTGTAAGGTAACCCGTGACCTCCTTCTCACCAAATCTGATGACGTCTACTCTATCCAAATGCTCCTAGACCCCCGAACCTCCTTTGACCCTTATCAGTCAATCAATCCATCGTATTTATTCAGCGCTCAGCGTCCCGTGTTTGAGAGCGTACGATATGACGACGTTAACAGTCGGTAGACACATTCCCCGCTCACAGCAAGCTTACGGTCTAGACGGGAAGACGTGCATTCGTACAAGTAAATATCGACACGGGTGCCGTTGGGCTGAGGGAGGGGGAATAAAAGGGTGAAAATCCAAGGGACACAGAGGGGAGTGGGAGAAGAGGAAATGAGTTAATCAGCGAAGGCCTCTTGGAGGAGAAGGGCCTTCAATATAGCTTTGAAGATGGGGAGAGAAACCGGCTGTCGGATACGAGGAGGGAAGGAGCCTCAGGCCAGAGACAGGATGTGGGTGAGAGGTTGGCGGCAAGACAGATGAGATTGAGGTACAGTGAATACGCGGCCAACCGAGGAAAGAAGCGTTTGGGCTGGGTTGTAGCAGGAGAGCAGCGAGGTAAGGTAGGAGGGGGCAAGGCGATTTAGTGTTTTAAAGCCGAAGGAAACTTTAGCCAACCTTGGCTTCACTGACTCCGTCCTCTCCTGGTTCTCCTCCTATCTCTCTGACTGCTTATTCTCAGTGTCCTTCGTGGGCTCCTCTTCTGCCTCCCACCCCCTGCCTGTGGGGGGGGTCCCTCAAAGTTCAGTTCTGGATCCCCTTCTATTCTCTCTCTACACCCACTCCCTTGGAGATTGATTCTCTCCCGTGGCATCAACCGCCGCCTCTACGCAGCTGATTCCTAAATCTCCATCTCCAACCTCTCTCCTTCTCTGCCATGGCTCTCATTCAAGGCCCACATTCAATCTGTTGCAAAAGTCTCTCGGCTTTTCCTTCGCAACATCTCCAGGCCCCACCCCTTCCTCTCCATCCGGATTGCTGCTCTGCTGATCCAGGCTCTCATCCTAGCCTGCCTCGATTACCGCTGACCTCCCGGCCTCTTGTCTCTCCCCATTTCAGTCCGTACTTCACTCGGCCGCCTGAATGATTCTTCTAAGACACCGTTCAGTCCACGTCTCCTGGCTCCTCAGGAATCCTCGGCGGTTGCCCGCCCACCTCAGCATCAGACACTCCTCACCGTCGGCTTTAAGTCGTTCAATCAGCTCTCCCCGTCCTGCCTCGCCAGCCTGCTCTCCTACTACAACCCAGCCTGTGCACTGAGCATATCTTATGCCAAGCTACACACTCCCATCTTGCCTAACTCACTGCCAACCCCTCGCCCGAGTCCTCCCTCATAATAATAATAATTACAGTATCTGTTAAATGCTTAGTACGTGGCTGGCACTTTACTAAGCGTTGGGGTAGCTACAAACAAATCAGGTTGGACAAAGTCCCTGTCACAGTTTTTAATCCCCATTTTACAGACGAGGGAACTGAGACACGGAGAGGTTAAGTGGCTCGCCCAAGGTCACACAGCAGACGAGTGGTGGAGCCGGGAGTAGAACCCTTGACCGTCTGACTCCCGGGCCCAAGCTGTATCCGCTACACCAAGCTGCGTCTCTGATTTGTTCCTTCCTTCCCGCTTCGTATTCGACAGGCCCCCGCCCTGAGCGACAGCGACAGTGTCTAACCAATTGGTGGTATTTATTGAGCGCTAGCACTATGAAGAGCACTATGCTAAGCCCTGAGGTGAGTACCCGTGGCTCAGTGGAAAGAGCACGGGCTTTGGAGTCAGAGGTCATGGGTTCAAATCCCGGCTCGGCCATTTGTCAGCTGTGTGACTTTGGGCGAGTCACTTCACTTCTCGGTGCCTCAGTGACCTCATCTGTAAAATGGGGATGAAGACTGTGAGCCCCACGTGGGACAACCTGATTCCCTTGTATCTACCCCGGCGCTTAGAACAGTGCTCGGCACATAGTAAGCGCTTAACAGATACCAACATTACCATACAATAGAGTGGGTAGTCACATTCCCTACCCACAAGGAGACTACAGCCTAGAGGAATTCAGCCTAGAGAAATTCCCACCTGTACTCTTACTTGGTGTTGACTATAGTACTCTGCACACGGGAAGCACGGTAATAAATTCTATTTATTTATAATGATGCTATTTGATGCCCGTTTACCTTTTTTTGATGCCTGTCTCCCCCCTCCTAGACTGTGAGCCCGTTGTGGTCAGGAATTCTCTCTCTTTGGTGCTCAATTGCATTTTCCAAGCGCCTAGCACGGTGCTCTGCACACGGAAAGCACTCGATAAATACGATAGAATGAATAAGCACTTAATAAATACTACTGCTGCTACTGATAATAATTATGGGATTTGTTAATTTGGCTCAGTGGAAAGAGCATGGGTTGGGGAGTCAGAGGTCATGGGTTCTGATCCCCGCTCCGCCACTTACCAGCTGTGTGACATTGGGCAAGTCACTTAACTTCTCTGGGCCTCACTTACCTCATCTGTAAAATGGGGAAGAAGACTGTGAGCCCTATGTGGGACAAAGTGATTAACTTGTACCTCTCCAGCGCTTAGAACAGTGCTTGGCACATAGTAAGCGCTTAACAAATGCTATCATTTTTTTTTAAGCACTTACTACATGCCCAATACTGTTCTAAACGCTGAGGTGGATACAAGGTAATGAGGTTGTCCCACGTGGGGCTCACAGTTTTAATCCCCATTTTACAGATGAGGGAACTGAGGCACAGGGAAGTGAAGTGTCTTACCCGCGGTCACACAGAGAAACATCGGTACCTCTGCAGTTAGTTGGATAATTGTAGAAAAATGTTTTCCTCAAAGACAAGCATTTCACAGAGTCTTAGCGTTTTCTTTTAAGACTGCTGCTGGTTCAGGCTTCACACATTTTGTGTCTGTGTGGACCATGACGCACTCTCCTAAAAACAACACAATGTGACAAGGTCGATACTCATCTTACACGGTTTACTGGCCCGAAAACTGGACCCACCTTTCGCGTGGGGAATTTCAGCTTTCTGCCATATGCAGTTGAAAATAAGAATAACAATGACGATGGTATTTAAGTGCTTACCATGTGCCAGGTACTGTTCTAAACGCTGGGGTAGATACGAGATAATCGGGTCGGACGCAGTCCCTGTCCCACGTGGGGCTCACGGTCTTAATCCCCGTTTTGCAGATGAGAGACCCGAGGCCCAGAGAAGTGAAGTGACTTGCCTAAGGTCACCCAGCAGACAAGTGGCTGAGCCGGGATTAGAACCCATTCATTCAATAGTATTTATCGAGCGCTTACTGTGCGCAGAGCACTGTACTAAGCGCTTGGAATGGACAAATCGGTAACAGATAGAGACGGTCCCTGCCCTTTGACGGGCACACGGTCTAATCGGGGGAGACGGGCCGACGAGAACGATAGCGATAAATAGAATCGAGGGCATGAACGTCTCTTTAAAACAATAGCAAACCCATGACCTTCAGACTCCGAGGCCTGGGCTTTATCCACTTGGCCAGGCTGCTTCTCTAATGACACCAAAGAGCTCAAACACGATCAATTAATACATGGTATTTATTGACTGGTCACTGGGTTCAGAGCACTGTACTAAACGTTTGGAAAAGGATAATATAACAGAGTTGGTAGACATATTTTCTGTCCACAGAGAGCTCACAGCTTAGAGGGGGACAGGACATGAGCATCAGAGAAAGGATCGAGAAGCAGTGTGGAGTAGCAGATAGAGCATGGGGCCTGGGAGTCAGAGGACGTGGGTTCTAATCCCTGCTCCGCCACTTGTCCGCTGTGTGACCTTGAGCAAGTCGCTTCACCTCTCTGGGCCTCAGTTTCCTCATCTGTAAAATGAGGATTGAGACTGTCCGGGAGCCTCACATGGGACAGGGACTGTGTCCAACCTGATTTCCTTGTATCCATCCCAACCCTTAGTACAGTGCCTGGCACATAATAAGTGCTTAACATATACCATTACTATGCTTAATAATAATAATAATGAAACCAATGCCATACTACTAATAATAACAAGTGTAACATTTCCAAAATCTGATCTGACACACTCTTTTTCCCGGCTGAAGGCCTTTTGTAGGAACGAGAGTCGAATGTCTAATTTTAGGGACCTCCACCTTTAGAAATGAAAGAGGTTGGACTTGCTGAGGACTTGTTAGGATTTATGACTGCAGGAAAAGATTGACTTGTAATGATAAGGATAATAATAACGTCAGTTATAGGGGAAATGGAGGAGGCCTCAGGGGACCGGATTTGTCTCTAATTTGTCTTCTTTCACCACCCCTTTTTACCCCACCTGGAGTAATAATATTAATAAATAATGATGGCATTTCTTGAGCGCTTACTCTGTGTGAAGCATTTTTCTAAGCCCTGGGGGGGATAAAAGGCGGTCAGGTTGTCCCAAGTGGGGTTCACAGGCTTACTCTCCATTTTACAGATGAGGGAACTGAGGCACAAAGAAGTTAAGCGACTTGCCTGAAGTCACACAGGGGACAAGTGGCGGAGCCGGGTTTAGAACCCACGACCTCTGACTCCAAGCCTGTGCTCTTTCCTCTGAGCCACACTACTTATTTCATTTTTAATAATATCGATATTTTTATAGCAATTTTATTTACCTCCTACCCACCGTAACGAAGGATGCAAGCTTGTCTCTAGACCGTCAGCTCGTTGAGAGCAGGGAATGTGTCTGTTGATTGTGATTTTGTACTCCCCCAAGCGCTTAATACAGTGCTGGGCACACAGGAAGCGCTCAAAACATACATTTGAAAGAAGGATGCCTCAGATGCTCATTGTCCCGGTCTAGAGTGTAAGCTCCCTGTGGGGAGGGAAAGGGTTTTTTTTGCTTCCGTTTTTGGTTCTCAAACTCTTACAATCTAGTGTATTTGTTGAACTTTTACTTCAGAACACTGTACTAAGGGCTTGGGAGACTACAGTACAATTGAACACTTACTGTATGCAGAGCACTGTCCTAAACACTTGGGAGAGTACAATATAGCAGAGTTCCTGTACGCATTCCCTGCCCACAAAGAGCTTGTAGTACACTGCATTCAGTAGACGCTCAATAAATGCTATCACTGCCTACTTGAACCTCACTTAAATTCCTGGGACGATCATTCTCTGTTTGTGGAGCCCAAAACATCTGGCCTTTTTGAAGGACCCTGGAGAAGTTTCTGACAATCATAATAATAATTTTCCCATATTCAGAGAAGTCCAGAGAAGTGAAGTGACTTGCCCAAAGTCACACAGCTGATGAGTGATGGTGCCGGAATTAGAACCCACGACCTCCGACTCCCAAGCCCGGGCTCTTTCCACTAAGCCAAGGTAGGAGAGGGCAGGGTGGTGGACGGCTTTAAAGCCGACGGCGAAGAGTTTTTTTTTTGTCCGACGTGGAGGTGGATGGGCAACGACTGGAGGTTCACGAGGAGGCGGGTGACGGGTCCTGAGCGTTTCTGTAGAAAGACGATCCGGGCAACAGCGTGGAATCTGGACGGAAGTGGGGAGAGACGGGAGGCAGGGAGGTCAGCGAGGAGGCTGATACAGTGATTAAATTAAATTAAATGAATTGGTTCTATTCATCGTGATGATGTTGTCTCGTTTTTGTTTCGTTCTGTTTTGCTCTGCCATCTGTCTCCCCCAGTTAGACTGCGAGGCCGTCACTGGGCAGGGATTGTCCCTATCTGTTGCCGAATTGTACGTTCCAAGCGCTTAGTACATTGCTCCGCACATAATAAGCACTCGATAAATACTTTTGAATGAATTAAAGAGGGAATAATAATGATGTTGGCATTTGTTAAGCGCTTACTATGTGCAGAGCACTGTTCTAAATGCTGGGGGAGATACAGGGTCATCAGGTCGGTCCCACGTGAGGCTCCCAGTCTTAATCCCCATTTCACAGATGAGGGAACTGAGCCACAGAGAAGTGAAGCGACTCGCCCACAGTCACACAGCTGACAGGTGGCAGAGCCGGGTTTCGAACCCGTGACTTCTGACTCCCAAGCCCGTGCTCTTCACATTGCGCCACGCTGCTTCTCGTAGGAATAAGATAAATGAATGCTTGGATTAACTAGGTGGCGTTTTGGTTGGAGAGGGAAAGGGCAAATTTTAATGACGTCGTGAAGGTCAAACTGACTTTTAAGGAAGGGGTCTAGCAACTCTGCCGTGTGGTGCTCTCCCCGTCACTCGGTACGGTGCTCTGCACACGGTAAGCGCTCACTAAATACCATCAGTGTTGATGATTGAGGAAGTGTCATCCTACGGCCTTTTCAGCCGAGTTGTGCGGGAAGTCAAAGCGAGAAGAACCGGTGGGTATGGCTCCTTCCTACCCAACATTATCTACCGTTTCTGAAGCGGTGGGTCCTAGTGGAAAGAGTCCGGGGCCGGGACTCATGGAATGTGGGTTCTAATCCCGGCTCCGCCTCTCGTCTGCCGTGTGATCCGGGACGGTCGCTTGATGTCTCTGGGCCTCGGTCTCCTCATCGGTGCGATGGGAATTCAACCCCCATTCTGGTTCCTTCTTAGTTGGCGAGCCCCAAGTGGGACAGGGTCTGTGTCCAAAATAACTGTCTCGTATCTGTTCCGGGGCCGAGGCTAGGGATGAGGACTCACATTCTGCATTTATTCGGGGCCAAACAGCTCTCTTGCTGTCTCTCTTTCCACCGCCCACCCCGGACGCTCCGCTCCTCCGCCGCCCGCCTCCTCGCCGTCCCTCGGTCTCGCCCGACCCGCCGTCGACCCCCGGGCCGCGTCCTCCCGCGGTCCCGGAACGCCCTCCCTCCTCACCTCCGCCAGACTCACTCTCTTCCCCTCTTCCAAGCCCTACTGAGAGCTCACCTCCTCCAGGAGGCCTTCCCAGACTGAGCCCCCCTTCTCTCTGCTCCTCTTCCCCTCCCCATTCCCCTCCGCCCCCCACTCTTCCCCTTTCCCCTCAGCACCGTGCTCATCTGTATATATTATTACCCTATTTATTTTGTTAATGAGGTGTGTATCTCCTTGATTCTATTTATCGTGATGATGTCGGATCGATTTGTTCTGTTTCGCTTTGCTGTCTGTCTCCCCCGTTTAGATTGTGAGTCCGTCGTTGGGCAGGGATCGTCTCTATCCGTTGCCGAATTGTACATTCCAAGCGCTCGGTACAGTGCTCTGCACACAGTAAGCGCTCAATAAATAAGATTGAATGAATGAATAAAAATCCTACTCCCTTCTTACACAGACTGTGAGCCCTGTTTGGGACAGGGACTGTTGCCAACCTAACAAACGGGCATGGCTCAGTGGAAAGAGCCCGAGCTTGGGAGTCAGAGGTCATGGGTTCGAATCCCGGCTCTGCCACTTGTCAGCTGTGTGACTATGGGCAAGTCACTTAACCTCTCTGTGCCTCAGTTCCCTCATCTGTAAAATGGGAATTAAGACTGTGAGCCTCACGTGGGACGACCTGATTACCCTATATTTACTCCAGTGCTTAGAACAGTGCTCTCCACATAGTAAGCGCTTAACAAATACCAACATGATGATTATTATTATTACTATTACTTCAGCGCTTAGTACTCATTCATTCAGTCATATTTATTGAGCACTTACTGTGTGCAGAGCTCTGTAAAAAGCGCTTGGAAAGTTCAATTCGGCAACAGAGACAATCCCTAGCTGACAACGGGCTCAGTCTAGAAGGGGGCTGGCCATGTAGTAGGCAGCTGACCAATACCCCGATTATTACTATTACTGTTATTATTACTAGTGTCCAGTGATGGAGGAGACACAGCACAGGCCCAAGAGTCAGAAGGAATTGGGTTCTCATCCCGACTCTTCCACGTGTCTGCCGTGTGACCTTCGGCAAGTCACTTCACTTCTCAGGGCCTCAGTTACCTCATCTGTAAAACGGGGATGAAGACTGCGAACCCTATGTGGGACAGGGGCTGTGTCTGACCCAGTTACCTTGTATCTACCCCAACACTTAGCCTAACACATAGTAACCACTAAACACATGCTACTATTATTAATACTTATTAATTAGTAGTAGTAATGGTAGGTATAATGGCTTACAATGGGCGAGCACTGTTCTAAGCCGTGAGAATTCTTATTATTATCATTAGGACGTCTTAGTGGAGAGATTCGGGTACAGTCCTGCAGGGGAGTCAGAGGACGTGGGTTCTGAACGCTGCTCGGCCACTTGTCTGCCGTGTGACCTCGGGCAAGTCTTTTCACTCCCCTGGGCCTCAGTTCCCTCATCTGCAAAATGAAAATCGAGACTGTGAGCCCCATGTGGGACAGGAACTGTGTCCGATCTGATTACCTTGTCTCTACCCCAGCTCTTAGAAAAATGTTTGGCACATAGTAAGCGTTTACCAAATACCCAGTTGTTGGGTAGCGACTGTCTCTATTTGTTGCCGAATTGCACTTACCAAGCGCTTAGTACAGTGTTCTGCACACGGTAAGTGCTCACATTAAGTATGACTGACTGAATGAAATATCATTATTATTATTCGTTCTTTTCCTGGTTTGCTGTGGAAACTTGGGACACTCCCTCAACTGTAAAGTGAAGCTAATAATGGCTTCCTCTCTCTGCCTCAGGTGCGTGTTGCGAGGACAAAATGAGGTCAGTGATATGAAGGTGCCTTGGGAAAAACAAACCGTAAGGGCTTTCGAGGCTTAAGGTGTTATTTTCTGACAGGAAAGAGAAATGGAACCGGCACTTCACTGACATTTAATTACGAAATGGTAATAAGGATGAGAATGTGTGAAATAAATATCTGCTTGAGTTTGAAAATTCACGTTGCAAAAACCTGTCAGAGTATCCATCAGTGGTATCGATCAATCAATCAATCGAGCAGCCCGGCCTAGTAGAAGCAGCGTGGCCGTGGGACAAGAGCACGGGCGTGGGAGTCAGAGGTCGTGGGTTCTAATCCCGGCTCCGCCGCTTGTCAGCCGGGTGACCTTGGGCAAGTCCTTTAACTTCGCTGGGCCTCAGGTACCTCATCTGTAAAATGAATCAAGACTGTGAGCCCCATGTGGGTCAGGGACTGGGTCCAACCTGATTGCCTTGTTTCTACCCCAGTGCTTAGAACGGTGCTTGGCACGTAGTAAGTGCTTAGCAAATACCGTAAGTATTATTATTTCTTTTATTAGATTGAGACACACTGTTTGCAGAGCAGTGTACTATCTACTTGTGAGAGAAAACCCCAGAGTTGGGGAGCATCATGCCTGCCCACAGGAGCTTACAGTCTAGAGAGGGGAGACAGAAGTAAACAAATAAAACAAACAAATAAAAATATAAATGCATATGGCTATGTACACGAGTTCTGGGGGCTGAGAGAAGGGTGAATGTCGAGTGCCTAAAGGGGAACCATCCAGGAGCGTAGATGATACAGAAGGGAGAAGTAGATATCCAGGCTTCAAGGCCGCCCATCACCTTGCCTCTTCCCACCTCTCCTCCCTTCTCTCTTTCCACCAGCCCAGCCCGCACGCTCCGCTCCTCCGCCGCCCGCCTCCTCGCCGTCCCCCGTTCTCGCCCGTCCCGCCGTCGACCCCCGGGCCGCGTCCTCCCGCGGTCCCGGAACGCCCTCCCTCCTCACCTCCGACAATCTGATTCTCTTCCCCTCTTCAAAACCCTACTTAAAGGTCACTTCCTCCAAGAGGCCTTCCCACACTGAGCTCCCCCCTTTTCCCTCTGCTCCCTCTACCCCACCTTCACCTCTCCACGGCTAAACCCTCTTCTCCCCCATTCCCTCTGCTCCTCCCCCTCTCCCGTCCCACCCTCTCGGCACCGTACTCGTCCGCTCATTTGCATATATTTTCATTACCCTATTTATTTTGCTAATGAGATGTACATCGCCTCGATTCTATTTATTTGCTGTCGTTTTAATGAGATGTCCATCCCCTCGATTCTATTTGTCGCCATCGTTCTCGTCCGTCCGTCTCCCCCGATTAGACCGTAAGCCCGTCGGAGGGCAGGGGCCGTCTCTATCTGTTACCGATTTGTACATTCCAAGCGCTTAGTCCAGTGCTCTGCACATAGTAAGTGCTCAATAAATACTATTGAATGGATGAATGTCAGTCGATCATATTTATGGAGTCCTTACTGTGTGCAGAGCACCGTATTAAGCATTTGGGAGAATCCAATATAACAATATAACGGACGCATGCCCTGCCCACGGCAAACTTACAGTCTAGAGGATAGTAGTAGGGGAAAAGAGGGCTTAATCGGGTCAGATCGCTTGGATATTTGATTTTTGGAGAGCTGTGAAGGAGGGGGGAGAGATGGGAGGGAGTTCCAGACCAGAGGAAAGATGTGGGGGAGAAGTCGTCGGTGAGATAGATAAGATAGAGGTACAGTGAGCGAGCTGGCGCTAAGAGGAGTGAAGTTGGAGGGCTAGGCTGTGGTAGGAAATAAAAATAATAATATTTGATAAGCACTTACTATGTGTCAGGCACTGTACTGAGCTCTTGGGTGGATACAAGCCAATTGGATCGGACACAGTCCCCGCGTGGGGCTCCCAGTCTTAAACCCCATTTTACAGATGAGTCAACTGAGACATAGAGAAGTGAAGCGACCTGCCCAAGGTCACGTAGCGGACAAGTGGTGGAGCCGGGATTAGAACCCAGGTCCTTCTGACTCCCAGGCCTGTGCTCTATCCAGTAGGCAACCCTGCTTCCCCGGTGATAAGCATGATAAGATAGAATAGGTGCTTTAAAGCCAATGGTGAGGAGTTATTAGTTCGATGCGGAGCTGGATGGGCGACCACTGGAGCTTCTCGAGAAGCGGGGAAACATGTGAACTGAATGTTTTGTTGTGGGCAGGAAAAGTGTCTACCAACTCTGTTATATAGTACTCTCCAAGTGCTTACTACAGTGCTTTGCAAGCAATAGGAGCTTAATAAAGCTCCTTAATAAAGCTCCTTAATAAAGCTTAGAAGCGGCGTGGCTCAGTGGAAAGAGCACGGGCTTTGGAGTCAGAGGTCATGGGTTCGAATCCCGGCTCGGCCACTCGTCAGCTGTGTGACTGTGGGCAAGTCTCTTAACTTCTCGGTGCCTCAGTTACCTCACCTGTAAAATGGGGATGAAGACCGTGAGCCCCACGTGGGACAACCTGATTCCCCTGTGTCTACCCCAGCGCTTAGAACAGTGCTCGGCACATAGTAAGCGCTCAACGAATACCAACATTATTATTATTATTATTATAAATACCACTGATTGATTAACTGGAATATGATCAGGCCCGCAGAGTGAAACATGGACTGGAGTAGAGTGAAATATGGACTGGAGTGGGGAGAGACGGGGCCAGAGACGACAGAGAGGAGGCCGATGCAGGAATCAAAGCGGGGGAGGATAAATACTTGGTTCAGCACAGTAGGAATTTGGGATGGAGGAAAAAGGGTAGAATTTAGCAACACTGGGAAGGTAGAAGTGAGAGGATTTGATGACATATTGGCTGCCTGGGTAGAATGAGAGCGATGAGTGGAGGATAATGCCAATTTTATGGGCTTGTGGGTTGGGGATGAGAATGGTATTGTTTACAGTGCTGAGAAATGCAAGGGGAGGGGAGGGTTTGGGTGGGAAGATGAGCAGTTCTGTTTTGGACCTGTTCAATTTCAGGCGACGGAGGGACTTCCAGGTAGAGACGTCCTGAAAGCTGGAGGAAATGGGGGATGGCACCGAAAGAGAGAGGTCAAGGCTGGAAAGGGAAATTTAGTAAACACCTGCATGGCGATGGGAGTTGGAGCCATGGGAGGGGATGAGTTCTCCGAGGGAGCGGGTGTAGACGGAGAATAGAAGGGGAACCGGAACCGACCCTTGAGGGACCCCAACAGTTAGGGGGTGGGAGGCGGAGGAGGAGCCCGCGAAGGAGACGGAATGAACGGCCAGAGAGAGAAGTGGAGAACCGGGAGAGGATGGAGGCCGTGAGGCCTGGATTTTACAGCTTCCAGGAAGGGGTGTGTGGTCAATGGTGTCGAAGAACTCTGAGAGGTTAAAGAAGAGTAGAGGCTATTGGATTTGGCCAGAGATCTTTGGTGACCTTTGACATGATAATACTAATAATGATGGCATTTATTAAGTGCTTACTAGGTGCACAGCACCGTTCTAAGCGCTGCGGTGGATACAAGATGATCAGGTTGTCCCTTGTGGGGCTCACAGTCTTAGTCCCCGTTTTACAGCTGCGGTAACTGAGGCACAGAGAAGTTAAGTGATTTGCCCGAAGTCACACAGCTGACAAGCGGTGGAGCCAGAATTAAAACCCATGACCTTTGACTCCCAAGCCCCTGCTCTTTCCACTGAGCCACACCGCTTCCCATAATGATGGAGTGGGGAGGTCCTACTAGGACTCGTACAGGCCTGGGAGTCAGAAGGCCCTACGTTCTAATCCCAAATCTGCCACTTGTCTGTTGCATGATCTGGGACCTCACTTCTCCAGGCCTCAGTTACCTCATCTGTAAAATGGGGATTACAACCATGAGCCCCACGTGACACAAAGACGGCGTTCAACCCGATGATCTTCTACCTACCCCAGCACTTAGTACAGTGGCCGAAACACAGTAAACACTGAACAAATACCATTAAAAAAAAATAAAAATATTTATCAATGATAGCACATTTCTTGAAACCACCATTCTCGGGTAGATTTCAGCGTTCAGCTTTGGAACAAATCAAAAGCCCGTCCAACCTGCACACGAGTAATTTATTTATAGCCTTAGAAGTGCCTTTATTGCTTTTATCGTCTGGACACGGCACCGTTTCTCACCCCATACTCCTTATCGCGCCGACTGGTTTCCTCTCTGCTTCGCGGACATATTATCCCAGGATTTTAGGGTGATTTGTTGCTTTTATCCTTCTCATTTTCCTCGTTGTCCAGAGTCCTTGGACGAGAGAGATGGTATCGTACGGCAGAAGCCCCAAACTCTCAATGCTGGGGTCGGGGACGAATCGAGGTAGTGACATAGCTCTCGTTGGTTTGTGTTCGGCTCTGGTATCGGCAGCGTGGCCTGGGAGCTAAAGCCCGCCCCTGGGAGGCGGAAGGACCTGGGTTCGAATCTCAGCTCTGCCAGTTGTCTGCTGTGGGACGTTGGGTAGTTCCTTCAATTCATTCAATAGTATTTATGGAGCGCTTACTATGTGGAGAGCACTGTACTAAGCGCTTGGAATGTACAATTCGGTCACAGACAGAGACAATCCCTGCCCAGTGACGGGCTCGCAGTCTAATCGGGAGAGACAGATGGCAGAGCAAAACAGAACGAAACAAAAGCAAGACATTATCACGGTAAATATCACCGTACTTCTCGGAGCCTCACTTACCGCATCTGTAAAATGGGGATTAAGAGTTTGAGCCCCATGTGGGACCGGGACTGTGTCCAACGTAATGATCTTGATCACTTAGAACAGTTCTTGACACATAGTAAGGGCTCTACAAGTACAACAATAATGATTTAATAATGATAATAATTATGGTATTTGTTAAGCACTCCTTATGTACCAGGCACTGTAGTAAATGCCGGGGTGGACACAAGAAAATTGGGTTGGGCACTGTCCCTGTCCCACGTGGGGCTCACGATCTCAATCCCCATTTTCCAGATGAGTTGACTGTGTCCCAGAGGAGTGAAATGACTTGGCCAAGGTCACAGAGCAGACAAGCGGCAGAGCCGGGATTAGACCCCATTACCTTCTGATCTCCCTCGTCCGGGCCCTATCCACTTACCTCACTCTTCTTCTGCATTTAGGTATCGCCATATAATCCATTGCACGGTCACTTTTTCTACTTGCAAATGCCCTTGTGTTTCTCTCCCCACTTAGAATAAAGCTCCTCGTGGGCCGGGGTTGTGCTACGTACTTCATTTTGGTTGTTTGGTACAGAGTGTTGCGCCTTGTGGGGGCTCAATAAGTACCGTTTCAACTACCAGCAATAGAAAATTGAAGAAGACAAGGCCATTTTCATAAGATCAGCCATACTTATCGAGTGCTTACTGTGTGTGGAGCGCTGTACTAAACGCGTGGGAGAGTATCATGTGGCAGAGAAGCAGCGTGGCTTAATGGAAAGAGCCCAGGCTCGGGGGCCACAGGACGTGGGTTCCAGTCCCAGCTCCACCACTTGTCTGCTCTTTGACCTTAGGCAAGTCACTTCACTTCTCTGAGCCTCAGTAACCTCATCTGTAAAATGGGGATTAAGACTGTGAGCCCCACGTGGCACAACCTGATGACCTTTTATCTACCTCAGCGTTTAGAACAGTGCTTGGTACATCGTAAGTGCTTAACAATACCATCGCTATTATTATTATTATTTTTAGCAGAGTTGGTAGATGCATTCCCCGCCCACAACCTGCTTACTAACAAGAGGAAGTTTTCATGGGAAAGTAGGAAAAATCAGGATACACTTGTCAAAAATGTATCAAAAATACAGTCTTCATCAAATAATAATAATAATAATAATGTTGGTGTTTGTTAAGCGCTTACTATGTGCAGAGCACCGTTCTAAGCGCTGGGGGAGATACAGGGTCATCAGGTTGTCCCACGTGAGGCTCACAGTCTTCATCCCCATTTTACAGATGAGGTAACTGAGGCGCAGAGAAGTGAAGTGACTTGCCCACAGTCACACAACTGAAAAGTGGCAGAGCGGGGATTCGAACCCATGACCTCTGACTGCCAAGCCCGTGCTCTTTCCACTGAGCCACGCTGGTTCTCTGATCAATTAATCAATCAATTGATCGATCACCAATCCATCAATAACGTTTGTTGAGTGCTTACTATGTGCAAAGAATTGCACTAAACCTTGGAGGAGATTAATAAATTGGCATAAGCTCAGAGTGGGCAGGGAAAGTGTCTACTAATTCTGTTATACTGTACTTTCCCAAGCAAACACGGTTATAACATGAAGCAGCGTGGCTAAATGGAAAGAGCCCTGGCTTGGGAGTCAGAGGCCATGGGTTCGAATCCCGCCGTTGCCACTTGTCAGCCGTTTGACTGTGGGCAAGTCACTTCACTTCTCTGTGCCTCAGTTCCCTCATCTGTAATAATAATAATGTTGGTATTTGTTAAGCGCTTACTATGTGCCGAGCACTGTTCTAAGCGCTGGGGTAGACACAGGGGAATCAGGTCGTCCCACGTGGGGCTCACAGTCTTAATCCCCATTTTACAGATGAGGGAACTGAGGCCCAGAGAAGTGAAGTGACTCGCCCACGGTCACACAGCCGACACGTGGCAGAGCTGGGATTCGAACTCATGAGCCCTGACTCCAAAGCCCGTGCTCTTTCCACTGAGCCACGCTTATGGGGACGAAGACTGTGAGCCTCACGTGGGACAACCCGATGACCCTGCATCTCCCCCAGCGCTTAGAACGGTGCTCTGCACATAGTAAGCGCTTAACAAATACCAACATTATTATTATAACGTGCATTCCCATTGGAGAAGCAGTGTGACTTAGTGGATGAAACCCAGGCCTGGGATCCAGAAGGACCAAGGGTTCTAATCCTCACTCTACCCCTTGTCTTCTGTGTAACCTTGGGCAAGCCACTTCGCTTCTCTGGGCCTCAAGTTACCTCACCCAGTAAGCGTGTGAGCCCCCATGTGGGACAGGGCCCGTGTCCAACCTGATTAATCCGTATATTCTCTGGCGCTTGATCCATAGTAAGAGCTTGACGAGTACCATAGCTAAGCAACGTGGCCGAGTAAATAGAGCGCAGGCCCGGGAGTCAGAAGGTCCTGGGTTCTAATCCCAGTTCCGCCACTTGTCAGCCGTGTGGCCCTGGGAAAGTCACTTCACTTCTCTGTGCCTCAGTGACCTCATCTGTCAAATGGGGAAGGAGGCTGTGAGCCCCACATGGGACAGGGGACTGTGTCCAACTCGATTTGCTTGTATCCAGCCCAGCGCTCAGTACAGTGTCTGGTGCCCAGAGTAAGCACTTTAGCAAATCCAACCGTTATTATTATTATGCAATTTGGACACGACAGAACATTTGAGACTATTGATCTCAGAGGCTGATCCAGGCCCGGTAGAACACGAGCACCTTGGCGGAGCGGGGAGATCGGGGACCGGAGGAGACGGCTGTTCCCAGGATGTTAGAGAGTGAAGGCGTGACGCCGCTAGCCTCCCCAGCCATTCATTCAATAGTATTTATTGAGCGCTTACTATGTGCAGAGCACTGTACTAAGCGCTTGGAATGAACAAGTCGGCAACAGATAGAGACGGTCCCTGCCGTTTGACGGGCCTCGCTGCACCCGATGCTAGTTCTGGGTCTCGTTGCAATCCGTCGCTCTTCAGAATTCAATATAGTTGAGTGGCCCTTAGGGACTAAGAATAATGTTGGTATTTGTTGAGCGCTGACTATGTGCAGAGCACTGTTCTAGGCGCTGGGGGAGATACAGGGTCATCAGGTTGTCCCACGTGAGGCTCACAGTCCTCACCCTCATTTTACAGATGAGGTAACTGAGGCATAGAGAAGTGAAGTGACTCGCCCACAGTCACACAGCTGACAAGCGGCAGAGCCGGGAGTCGAACCCATGGCCTCTGACTCCGAAGCCCGGGCTCTTTCCACTGAGCCGCGCTGCTTCCCCTGGGGACTAGTTCTGGAAGGTTCTACCACTCGTGGGCAAAACCACAATGTCACCTTGCCCCCTCCCACCTCACCTCGCTTCCCTCCTTCTACAACCCAGCCCGCACACATCTCTCCTTTAACGCTAAGCTTCTCACTGGGCCTCCATCTCGCCGCCGACCTCGCGCCCACGTCCCGCCTCTGGCCCGGAAAGCCCTCCCTCCTCAAATCCCACAGACAGTGACTGTCCCCTCCTGGAAAGCCTTACTGAAGGCCCATCTCCTCCAAGAGGCCTTCCCTGACCGATCCCCCCCTTTCCTCTTCTCCTACTCCTTTCTGCGTCCCCCCGACTTGCTCCCTTTACTCACCCGCCCCCACTCCCGGCCCCGCGACACTTATGTCCAAATCTGTAATTTTATTTTCTTATGCCAATAAATGTGTGGATTAGTGGAAAGAGCCCGGACTTGGGAGTCAGAGGTCGTGGGTTCTAATCCCGGCTCCGCCACTCGTCGGCCGTGTGACCTCGGGCAAGTCATTTCACTTCTCTGGGCCTCGGTTCCCCCATCTGGAAAATGGGGGTAGGAAGACTGTGAGCCCCAAGTGGGACGACCTGATTACCTCGTAGCTATTCCAGTGCTTAGAACAGTGCTTGGCATATAGTAAGCATTTAACACATACCAACATTATTATTAAATAAAATATTAATATCAATTATAAGTAATTAATGTAAATCAATTAAAGTAAATATATCTGTTTAGATCAATGTCGGCCTCTCCCTCTAGACTGTAAGATCGTGGTAGGCAGGGAATGCCTATTCATTATTATACCGTATACTTCCAAGCAGCCTGGCATAATAGAGAAGCAGCGTGGCTCAGCGGAAAGAGCACGGGCTTTGGAGTCGGAGGTCATGGGTTCGAATCCCGGCTCGGCCACTCGTCAGCTGTGTGACTTTGGGCGAGTCACTTAATTTCTCGGTGCCTCAGTGACCTCATCTGTAAAATGGGGATGAAGACTGGGAGCCCCACGTGGGACAACCTGATTCCCCTGTGTCTACCCCAGCGCTGAGAACGGTGCTCGGCACATAGTAAGCGCTTAACAAAAACCAACGTTATTATTATTATTTTTATTATAATGGCTAGATCAATGACCTGGGCTTCAGAAATTCATCAGTCTAATCCCGGCTCTTCGACTTGTTTGTTTTGTGACCTCTGGCTAGTCACTTCACTTCTCTGTGCCTCAGTGATCTCATCTGTAAAACGAAGCGGCGGAGAAGCAGTTCTAATTCCGCCTCTGCCACTTGTCTGCTGTGTGACCTTGGGCAAGCCACTTAAACTTCTCTGTGCCTCAGTTACTTCATCTGTAAATCGGGGATTAAGACTGTGAGCCCCAAGTGGGGCCACCTGATGACCTTGTATCTACCCGAGTGCTTAGCATATAGTAAGTGCTTAACAAATGCCATATCATCATTATTATTATTAAAAGAGGGATTGAGACTGTGAGCCTCACGGGGGAGAAGGATTTTGTCCAAACCCATTTCCCTGTATCCAACTCAGCACTTAATACAGTGCCTGGCACAAAGTAAGCACTTAAGAAATGCCACAGTTATTATTACTAATAGTAGTAATAGCACAGTGTTCTGCAGACAATAAGCGCTCAATGAATACGTTTGACTGGCTGACCGATTATCTGTACTATTTCTCAAACAGTCGGCTCCTGCCTCCTCTCCTATCTCTCCGCCTGAATCATCTCAATTTCTTTTGGCCACTCCTCCCCTGCTTCCCATCTCCTCACTGTGGGGGTCCCTCACGACTCAGCTCTGGTTCCCTTTCCATTTTCCATTTTCACGCGCTCCTTTGGAGAACTCATTTGCTCCCCCATCTTTAAATCCTCCCTTTCCCCGGATGGCTCCCAAGTCTCCCTCTCCAGCCCCGAGCTGTCTCTGCATCTCATCTTTCCTCCTGCCTAAGGACGACTGTCCTCGGATGTCTCCCAGATCATCTCCAAGTGGGTAGAGCCCGGGCCTGGGAGTCAGAAGGTGATGGACTCTAATGGCGGCTCCGCCACGTGCTTGCTGTGTGACCTTAGGCAGGTCACTTCACTTTTCTGCGCCTCATTGACCTCATCTGTAAAATGGGGATGAAGCCTGTGAGTCGCACGTGGGACAACCTGATGACCTTGTATCTACCCCAGCGCTTAGAACAGTGCTTGGTACATAGGAAGCGCTTAACAACTACCATCTTTTTTTTTCTCTGTGCCTCAGTTCCCTCACCTTTAAAATGGAGAATAAGACTTTGTGAGACAGGGACTGCGTCCAACCTGATTTGTTTGTATCCACCCCAGCGCGCAGTAGAGAGCCTGGCACACGGTAAGCCCTCAACAAATATTGATTATTATATTATTATCATTACTTGTCCAAAACGGAAGTCCTCATGTTCCCACCCAAGCCCTGTCCTCCCCCAGACTTTCCGACCACCACAGACCCCACCGCCACCATCCCTGTCTCCAGGTCCGCAGCTTTGACCTTAACCTCCACTCCTCGGTAAATGATGATATTTATTCATTCATTCAATAGTATTTACTGAGCGCTTTCTATGTGCAGAGCACTGTACTAAGTGCTTGGAATGGACAAACGGGTAACAGATAGAGCCGGTCCCTGCCCTTCGACGGGCTCACGGTCCGATCGGGGGAGACGGACGGACGAGAACGATGGCGATAGATAGGATCTAGGGGACGAACATCTCGTTAAAACGATAGCAAATAAATTGAATTGAGGCGATGTACAATTCATTAACAAAATAAATAGGGTGATGAAAAAATATATAAATATACATAATACATAACATATTATAATAATACAATATATATAAAATATAAAATAAATAGATATTTATTGAGTGCTTAGTATGTGCAGAGCACTGTACTAAGCATTGGGAGAGTACAGAACAACAGAATCAGCGGACACGTTCCCTGCTCATTCCGAGCTTACTTCATTCCACCTACCCTACTTAAAGCTCACCTCCTCCGAGAGGCCTTCCCAGACCGAGCTCCCCTTCTCCCTCTACTCCCTCTACCACCGCCCCCTTCACCTCTCCTCGGCTTAACCCTCTTTTCCCCCCATCTCCCTGCGCTCCTCCCCCTGTCCCTTCCCCCCCCGCCCCCCTCGGCACCGTACTCGTCCTCTCGACTGTAGATATTTTCATCACCCTATTTATTTTGTTAACGAATTGTACATCGCCTCGATTCTATTCAGTCGCCATCGTTTTTACGAGACGTTCTTCCCCTCGACCCTATCCATCGCCATCGTTCTCGTCCGTCCGTCTCCCCCGATCGGACCGTGAGCCCGTCGAAGGGCGGGGACCGTCTCTATCTGTTGCCGACTTGCTCATTCCAAGAGCTTAGCACAGGGCTCTGCACATAGTAAGCGCTCAATAAATACTATTGAAATTGCACCCGCTCATTGAGTCTGTGACCAAATCTTGTTTATTTTATCCTTACAACATCCTCAGAATCCAGCTCTTCCACTCTATTCGAACTATCGACACCCTGGCCCGACACCGTGTCGTACCAGGGCTCATCGCAACGAGAAGTAGCATGGCCTAGTGGATAGAACACGTGGGAGCCAGAGGGACCTGGGTTCTAATCCCGGCTCCGCCTCTTGTGTGACCTTGAGGAAGTCGCTTCGCTTCTTTTTATCTTGATCTCCTCATCTGTAAAATGGGGATTAGCACCGGGAGCCCCAGGTGGGACGGGGACTGTGTTCAACCCGATTGGCTTGTAGCTCATTTCTGGACTGTGACCTCGTTGTGGGCAGGAACGTGTGTTGTTACTACAGTACTTACTACAGCGCCCAGGAAGCGCTCAATAAATGCGATTGAATAAAAGAATGAATCTACCCCAGCTCTCAGTACGTTGTCTGGCACATAAGTATTTAGCAAATATTACCCCCCCACCAAAAAAAACCTACTCTACCAGCCTCCTTGTTGAATGTCCTTTTTCTGGCCCTTTTCCTCGCATGTCCGTTCTTCGTTCCACTGCCGAGATCATTTTTCTAAAAAGCCGCTCTGCACGTGTCTCCCCGTCCCTTCGGTGGTTGCCTATCCTTTTCCACAAGAAGTAGAAAATCTTCCACGTCGGCCTTAAAGCACTCGATTATTTATCTCCCCCTTATTCACCCCTCTAGACTGTGAGCCCGTCGTGGGCAGGGATTGTCCGTCTTGATTGCTGTATTGTACTTTCTAAGCTCTTAGTACAGTGCTCTGCACACAGTAAGCGCTCAAGAAATCTGATTGAATGAATAATCATGTCGGTATTTGTTAAGCGCTTACTGTGTGCCGAGCACTGTTCTAAGCGCTGGGGGGGGATACAGGGTCATCAGGTTGTCCCACGTGAGGGTCCCAGTCTTCATCCCCATTTTACAGATGAAGGAACTGAGGCACAGAGAAGTCAAGTGACTTGCCCCCAGTCACACAGCTGACAAGTGGTAGAGCCGGGATTCGAACCCATGACCTCTGGCTCCCAAGCCCGGGCTCTTTCCACTGAGCCACGCTGCTTCTCTGAATGAATACTTACCCCCACGCCTCTCCCACCGCACCCCAGCTCAGGGGCATCGTTCCTCAGCTGACTGCACGTCCTTCTCATCTCTCCACGTTGTCAGTCGGTCATACTGACTTGAGCGCTTACCGTGTGCAGAGCACTGTATTAAGCGCTTCGCAGCGTACGGCAGAACAGTAGAACAGATCCCCTGACCGTAATGAGCTTTGCTCGCGCTCTTCAGCCTGCCGGAAACTTCCACCTACTTCACATCTGCCAAACCTCAGTCGTCCCCAACTTCAAAACCCTACTGAAGTCGCGTCTCCTCCAGGAAGCTTTCCCTGATTCCGCTCCCATCTCATTATGGTCTCTGTGACTTTGATAATCTCTGCATCTCCGATATAATCGGTTACTCCTCCCACTCCTATAACATGTGTGGATATTTATATTCTTGATTTTTCTCATATAATAATCATAATAAAAATCATGGGAACAATGATATTTGCCAAGTGTTCACTATGCGTCAAGCACGGTTCTAAACACTGGGGAAGAGACAGGATAAGCAGGTCAGACACGCTGACGTCCCAGGAAGGGCTCATAGTCTAAATAGGAAAAACAGGTTTTGTCTTCCCATATGGGAAGCAGCGTGGCTCAGTGGAAAGAGTCCGGGCTTGGGAGTCAGAAGTCATGGGTTCGAATTCCGCTCTGCCACTTGTCAGCTGTGTGACTGTGGGCAAGTCACTTCACTTACAGAGAAGCAGCGTGGCTCAGTGGAAAGAGCCCGGGCTTGGGAGTCAGGGGTCATGAGTTCGAATCCCGGCTCTGCCACTTGTCAGCTGTGTGACTGTGGGCGAGTCACTTAACTTCTCTGTGCCTCAGTTACCTCATCTGTACAATGGGGATTAACTGTGAGCCTCACGTGGGACAACCTGATGACCCTGTATCTACCCCAGCGCTTAGAACAGTGCTCGGCACATAGTAAGCGCTTAACAAATACCAACATTATTATTATTATTCTCTGGGCCTCAGTTCCCTCATCTGTAAAATGGGGATGAAGACTGGGAGCCCCACGTGGGACAACCTGATCTCCTTTTATCCCTCAGCGCTTAGAACAGTGCTCTGCACGTAGTAAGCGCTTAACAAATACCAACATTATTATTATTGTTATATTGCAGATTGAGGTAACTAAAGCACAGATAATTATAAATATCTCTAATTTATTTCTATTAATGTCTGTCTCCTCCCACCCTAGACCGTAAGCTTGTTGTGGGCAGGGAATGTGACTGTTTATTGTTATATTGTACTCTCCCACTTAGTTCGGTGCTCTGCACACGGGAAGTGCTCAGTAAATACGACTGATTGATGGATTGATTGATGAAGTGATTTGCCCAAGGTCAGAGAGTAGGCATGTATGAGGTATTTTAGCGTCCGTCACTCCTGTTCTGATTGACAAGCTCCTCGGGGACAGGGATTATATCTACTGTCTCTCTTGTACTCTCCCAAGTGCCGAGTACAGTGCTCAGCACAGAGTATGCCCTCAATAAATGATATTCATTCACTGATTAATGTCCATCTCCCCCGCTCGAAGGTAAGCGTGTTATGATCAGGGAACGTGTCTTACCAACTCCGCCCTACTGAACCCTTCCAAAACACCGAGTACAATGTTCTGGATACAGCAAGCACTCGGTAAATATGACTGATCGATTGATTGATTGATTCAAATCATCCACCCCTTAATCCACTCACTCTAACCTAATCAGTGTTGAACTTTATTCTTTTTCAAAGCTTTCCCCAAGTTAAAGGAGTATCTCCTGAATTTCAATAATAATAATAATAATAATAATAATGGTATTTGTTAAGTGCTTACGGTGTGCCAAACACTGTTCTAAGAGCTGGGGTAATAATAATAATACTAATAATGTTGGTATTTGTTAAGCGCTGACTATGTGCAGAGCACTGTTCTAAGCGCTGGGGGAGATACAGGGTCATCGGGTCATCCCACATGAGGCTCACAGTTAATCCCCATTTTACAGATGAGGTAACCGAGGCACAGAGAAGTGAAGCGACTCGCCCACGGTCCCACAGCTGACGAGTGGCAGAGCCGGGAGTCGAGCTCATGACCTCTGACTCCGAAGCCCAGGCTCTTTCGGCGGAGCCACGCTGCTTCCCTAATCAGATTGTCCCACATGGGGCTCACAGTCTTAATCCCCATTTTATAATTGAGGTAACTGAGACGCAGAGAAGTGAAGCAACTTGCTCAAGGTCACACAGCAGACAAGTGGCGGAGCCGGGATTAGAACCCACGTCCCCTGACTCCCAAGTCCAGGCTCTTTCCACTCAACCGCGGTCCTTCACCCATCGATCAGGGGTATTTAACAATTTGTTAGTACGGAAAACTGTTCCAAATGCACGACAGAGGACTCTTTTGTTGTATTTTCGTGGAACCAATTAAGAATTCTAACTAGGGAGTCTCCGTTCACCGGGGAAGATAGTTGAGACGGAGAGAATTCGCCGTCCCAAATGTCCGGGAAGAAACTGTAGGGCAAGAGAGCAAGATGAACCACAGGAATTTACAACCTTTTTCTATTTGGATTTTCTGTTGCAAGAGTACACGGGGGAAATGAGCTCTTGCCGGGATAATACTCTTTGGAATTGCAATCTACGCAGAGGCCCACCAAGCTTATCGGGGTCAGAGCCGATGTTCCGGCCTAAAAGGCTCCAAAGCCCGCCCTTTCCAGAAATGTCTGTTAATAAAGATCGGGAGGATTTATTAAGCGTGATAAGGAGGGGGGGGGGCTCGCCAGGCCGGATTTAACCCGGGATTCGATGAAGAAGAAAAATGAACAGGTCCGTAATTGACGGGAGATGAGATTGTCGGGAGGATGGGTTTCTTTCTGAGCTTTGGGCCCTGCGGGCTGAAAAGCTGGGGAGGAGTAGATTAATAGCTGGGGGTCGGGGGGGGGGGGGGGGGGGAGATGTTCAGCTCTCTGAAGAAACTGGGTGATTCCTCGGACAGGCAGACGGATGAATGTTTCCAACTCGGGAAAGCTTTTACTCGGAGGGACGCTAGGCGACAGGGTGAAAGTGAGTCGGAAAGGGGAGGACTTTCACTGGAGCAGATCGGGGGAGGATGAGAGGATGGAAGATAATAATCTTGTCTTACGCCGTCGAGTCGTTTCCCACCCATAGCTACTCCATGGCCCCATCTCTCCCGGAAGGCCCCTCTCTCCATCTGCCATCATTCTGGGAGTGGATCCGCAGAGTTTTCTCGGTAAGAATCCGGCAGCGGTTGACCACCGCCGCCTTCCGCGCAGTGAACTCAAGTCCCCACCCTCGACTCCCTCCCGTGTCGCCGCCGCCCAGCACGGGGGAGTTCTGCCTTGTAGCCGACGGCCTGCCGCTCGCTAGCCAGCGGCCGAGCTAGGAGTGGAATGGACGGGCCTCCGCTTCACTCTCTGTCGTGTAGCTGAGAATGGTAGAGGACTGAAAACTCTCCAAGCGTGACCCTGAGAAGGGCAAGCTAATCATAATTGCGGTATTTGTTAAGCGCTTACTATGTGCCAAGCACCGCTCTAAGCGCCGGGGGAGATACAGGGTAATCAGGTTGTCCCAGGTGGGGCTCACACTTTTAATCCCCATTTTACAGATGAGGTAACTGAGGCACAGAGAGGTTTAAGTGGCTTGCCCAAGGTACCACAGCAGACAACTGTGCTACCTGGTTAACTGGTGTTTGTTAAACACTTACTCCGTTTCAGGCACTGTAATAATAATGATGATGTTGGTATTTGTCAAGCGCTTACTGAGCGCTAAGCGCTGTTCCAAACGCTGGGGGGTAGATACAAGGCAATCAGGTTGTCCCACGTGGGGCTCACACTCTTCATCCCCATTTTACAGATGAGGGAACTGAGGCACAGAGAAGTTAAGTGACTTGCTCAAAGTCACCCAACTCACATGTGAGGGACCTGGGATTAGAACCCACGACCTCTGAGTCCCAAGCCCGGGCTCTTACCACTAAAGCACGGGGTAGATGTTCATCATTGAGGACTTACTCTGTGCAGAGTACTGTACTAAGCACTTGATAAAAGCGCCAAGATACGGGATGAATCAGGTTGGATATACAGTCCCTGTCTCACGTGGGGCTCACAGTCTTCATCCCCATTTTCCAGACGAGGTGACTGAGGCCCAGAGAACTGAAGCGGCCTGCCTGTGGGGTTCTGCGTGGTTTGGACATCACTCCGGTGGAAATAGAAAACAACTGACCTAGTTCAGACGTTGCTCCCATCCACCCCAACGCTTAGTACACTGCCTGGCACATAGTAGAAGCTCAATAAATACTGCAGTTATTCTTGCAATTATTACCGCCAACGTTCCCCTCAAGCACCTAGTACAGTGCTTTGCACACAGTAAGCGCTCGATAAATACCGCTGAATGAATGAATTCTCCTCGTAACTAGGTCTAAATGAGTCCGATTTTTGGCCTTCAGTAAACACCTACTACTAATGCTCTAAAATCGTTTATCTCTACCAGCCTTTTTTTCTGGTCCGGTTTGGGATCTGGCAGTGTCAATAAGCCAGGTGGATAATAAAGAGTTTGTCACCATTCGTTCACTCATTCAACCGTATTTACTGAGCGCAGAGCCCTGTACTAAGCGCTCGGAAACTACAACTGGGCAACGGATAGAGACGATCCCTACCCGACAACCGGCTCACGGTCTAGAAGCGGGAAGACAGACGACAGAACAAAACAAGTTCTTTCCTCTCAGACACCACTGGGTGAAATGGATTGTAACCACCTCTGCGTGACTTTAAGCTCCATGAGGAGATGGAATCTACTAAGTCTTTCGTACCTCTCATTATTATTATTATTATTATAATGTTGGTATTCAATAATAATGTCGGCATTCGTTAAGCGCTTACTATGTGCAGAGCACTGTTCTAAGCGCCGGGGTAGACACGGGGGAATCGGGTTGTCCCACGTGGGGCTCCCAGTCTTCATCCCCGTTTTACAGATGAGGGAACTGAGGCCCAGAGAAGTGAAGTGACTCGCCCACAGTCACACAGCTGACGAGTGGCAGCGCCGGGATTCGAACCCACGACCTCTGACTCCAAAGCCCGTGCTCTTTCCACTGAGCCACGCTGCTTCTCCAGCCACGGTACCTCGTTATTATTATCGTACCTCATTATTATTATTATTATATAGTCTAGTGTTTTAAGTTTTAACATTTAAGTCTGTTTTAGATTGTAGCGTTTAAGTCTACTTAAAACACTAGACTGCATAATAATAATAATAATAATAATGATGATGATGATAAGTCTAAACCAGACTTAAATGTTAAAACTTAAAACGCTAGACTGCATAATAATAATGATAATGATACCCGTTAAGTGCTTACTATGTGCCGAGCACCGTTCTAAGCGCTGGGGTAGATACCAGGTAATCAGTTTGTCCCACGTGGGGCTCACAGTCTTCATCCCCGTTTTACAGATGAGGAAAGTGAGGCTCAGAGAAGTAAAGTGACTTGCCCGAAGTCACACGGCTGATGAGTGACGGGGCCGGGATTAGACTCCCCCGATCGGACCGTGCGCCCGTCAAGCGGCAGGGACCGTCTCTATCTGTTGCCGACTTGTTCATTCCAAGCGCTTAGTACAGTGTTCTGCACCTAGTAAGCGCTCAATAAATACTATTGAATGAATGAATGAATGAACCCACGACCTGGCTGCTTCTCTGCATCTTCCCTGATGAGATCATGTCTACTAAATCTGTTGGGCTTGCTCAAGAGTTTAGTACAGTCCTCTGCACTTAGTAGAGTGTAAGCTCCTTGAGGGGCGGTATCACAGTCTACTCATTCCGTTGTTCTCTCCCAAGCGTTTAGTACGGTGCTGTGCATACAGTAAACTCCTTGGAGGCAGAGGGATCATGTCTGTCGATGGATGATATTTATTGAGTGACGGTAATCTCCCTCGGGGCGGGTATTCTGTTGTCCTCTTCCAACCGCTTAGCACAGTGCCCTGCGTACGGTAGACTGTGAGGTCGTTTGGGCAGGGAATGTGCCTATCAGTCCTATCGTATTGTGCTCTCCCAAACACGGAGTACAGTGCTCTGCCCACGGTAAGCGCTCAATAAATACGATTCACCGAGTGCTTACTGCCTGCAGAGGAGTGTATTAACTCGACTGTGCTCCCCCTTCTCTCTGCCTATCACCCGAGCTCAAGCAATACTGTAGAGGATGCCAAATCCTACTGTAGAAACACCTTATCTTCGTTGAAGTTACATGACCTCTGAGCAAAATGCATTAAAATCACAGCTCCTCCAAGAGGCCTTCCCCAACTAAGCCTTCGTCTCCTATGAGAAGCGGCGTGGCTCAGTGGAAAGAGCTTGGCAGTCAGGGGTCTGGCTTCGAATCCCGGCTCTGCCACTTGGCAGCTGTGTGACCGTGGGGAAGTCACTTCACTTCTCCGTGCCTCAGTGACCTCATCTGTAAAATGGGGATTAACTGTGAGCCTCACGTGGGACATCCCGATGACCCTGTATCTCCCCCAGCGCTTAGAACGGTGCTCTGCACATCGCAAATGCCGATATCATTATTCTCTCCTTCCATTCGGCTTCCGTTTTGGATTTGCATCCTTTATTCACCCCTCTCTCAGCCCTGCGGCACTAAGGCCAGATTCATCCTTTATTTATTTAATGATAATAAATAACAATGGTATTCATTAAGCGCTTACTAGGTGCCAGGCCCTGTACTAAGTGTTGGGGTGGATTCAAGCAAATTGAGTTGGATACAGTCCTTGTCCCACATAGGGCTCCCTGTCTCAATTTCCATTTCATAGATGAGGTAACTGAGGCCCAGAGAAGTGAAGCGACTTGCCCAAGGTCACACAGCCGACGAGGGGCAGGGTTAGGATTAGAACTCATGACCTCCTGACTCGCAGGCCCGTGCTCTGTCTGCTATGCCGCGCCCATGCTAACGTCAGTCTTCCGCTCTAGACTGTAAACTCGGTGTGGGCAGGGGATGTGTCTTCCAAGTCCATTACATTATACTCTTTCAAGTACTAGGCACGGTGCGCCGCACAAAGTAAGCACCCAAAAGCACGGCGTAGTGGATAGAGCCCAGGCTTGGGAGTCAGAATGTCTCGGGTTCCAATTCCGCCTCTGCCACTCATCTGCTGTGTGACCTCGGGCGAGTCTCTTCACTTCCCTGGGCCCCAGTTCCCTCATCCGGAAAATGGGGAGACCGTGAGCCCCACATGGGACCGGGACTCTGTCCAAGCCGATTTGCTTGTATCCACCCGGTGCTCAGTACAGTGTAAGCGCTCGACAGTGACGCAGAGGCGCAGCGTGGCTCGGGGGAAAGAGCACGGGCTTGGGAGTCAGAGGTCATGGGTTCGACTCTGTTGCCGACTTGTTCATTCCAAGCGCTCAGGACAGTGCTCCGCACATAGTAAGCGCTCAATAAATACTATCGAATGAACGAATGACTCCCGGCTCTGCCACCTGTCAGCTGCGTGACTGTGGGCAAGTCACTTCACTTCTCTGGGCCTCAGTTCCCTCATCTGTAAAATGGGGATGAAGACTGGGAGCCTCCCGTAGGGCAACCCGATTATCCCGTATCTGCCCCAGCGCTTAGAACAGTGCTCTGCACATATGAACAAATGCCAACATTATCAACAAATACCACAGCTATTAATAAGAGCGATCGAGCGATCTGAGGTGACTTACCCAGCCCCTGACCTGATTCTTCTTGTAAGGCAAGCGGCTCATTATGCAGTTGCTGCCTTTGTGGAGTTTTCTCTCTTTTATGTAGGACGACCGCGTGCGCACCTAGGGCATTATCCGGAGAATTCAACACCTGCTGGAATAAGTATGACCCAGCTCCAGCGACCGCCGGGAAACCTGCTTTGTGGGGCGATAAAATAAGGCTGAGCCTCGCGGAAATCTCCACGTAAGTCGGAAGGAGTGCGTTCTTCGGTGAGTGGAAAAAATCGCTCCCCTGAACCGCGGGCTCTGTTTCTCTTTTGTTTCCGTGGTATTTATTCATTGCTCACTCTGGGTCAGGCATTGTATAAGCTCCGGGATAGATCCAAGAAAGTCAGATAGGACGCAGGATGGGGCTCACTATTACTAATGGCTAGATGCCGCTTAAGCGCTTCGATTCTCGCGATAACGATAATCATATTTTTGGCAGTTTTTAACCGTTTACTCTGTGTGAGGCACCGTACTGAACGCTGGGGTGGATACAAGCAGATCGTGTCGGACGCGGTCCTTTGTCCCACCTGGGGCTCCAGAAGCAGCGTGGCTTAGTGGAGAGAGCCCGGGCTTGGGAGTCAGAGGTCGTGCGTTCGAATCCCGGCTCCGCCACCTGTCAGCCGGGTGGCTTTGGGCAAGTCACTTCACTTCTCTGGGCCTCCATTGCCTCGTCGGTAAAAGGGGGATTAAGACCGTGAGCCCCACGTGGGGCGACCTGATCCCCTCGTATCTACCTCAGCGCTTAGAACGGAGCCCGGCCCGTAGTGAGCGCTTAAATACCATCCTTATTATTATTTTATAGATGAGGTAACTGAGGCTCAGAGACGTAAAAAGTGACTGGCCCAAGGACACACAGCAGACGTGGCGGAGCCGGGATTAGAACCTACAACCTTCTGACTCCTAGGCCCGTGCTCTATCCACTAAACCTTTGGAGTCGGAGGTCACGAGTTCGAATCCCAGCTCTGCCACTTGTCAACTGTGTGACTGTGGCCCAGTCACTTCACTTCTCTGTGCCTCAGTGACCTCATCTGTAAAATGGGGTCTAAAACGATGACCATGACCATGTGGGACAACCTGATTCCCCTTTGTCTACCCCAGCGCTTAGAACAGTGCTCTGTACATAGTAAGCGCTTAACAAATACCAACATTATTAAACCATGCTGCTTCCCACAATACTTAAGTGGGAATGATACTTACTGTACACAATACTTTTTGTATACAATACTTATGTAGATTTTCTTCTACTCTGCTATTTCCCTTGTTCCTAAATCTAGTTTGATGTCTGTCTTGTATCTGCCGGAGACTTTAGAACAGTGCTTGACACATAGTAAGGGCTTAATAAATACCGAAATCTTAATAATCCAAATAAAAGCAATTAGTGCTTAATAAACACATCATCAATATTATTATTGTCATCATCGTGATCATCATTGCCATTAGTTTACCACTCCTATGTCTACTCACTCTTTCTCTCAAAGCCTTGGAAATGACAGCAACGTGGCCTAGGGGGAGTCAGAAGGACCCGGGTTCTAATCCTAGCTCCGCCACCTGCCTGTTGTGTGACCTTGGGCGAGTCACTTCACCGCTCTGGGCTTCAGTTACCTCATCTGGAAAACGAGGATTAAGACTGTGAGTCCCATGTGAGACAGGGACTGTGTCCAAATTTGCTTGTATCTACCTGCGTGGCTCAGTGGAAAGAGCCCAGGCTTGGGAGTCAGAGGTCATGGGTTCTAATCCTGCCTCCGCCACTTGTCAGCTGTGTGACTTTGGACAAGTCACTTAACTTCTCCGGGCCTCAGTTACCTCATCTGTAAAAGGGGGATGAAGCCTGTGAGCCCCATGCGGAACAACCTGATCACCTTGTATCCCCACAGCGCTTAGAACCGTGCTTTGCACCTAGTAAGCGCTTAACAAATACCAACATTATTACCCAGTGAGAGGAGCAGTATGGCCTATAATAATGTAATAATGTTGGTATTTGTTAAGCGCTTACTAGGTGCCGAGCACTGTTCTAAGCGCTGGGGGAAGATACAGGGTCATCAGGTCGTCCCATGTGGGGCTCACACACTTTTAATCCCTATTTTACAGATGAGGGAACTGAGGCCCAGAGAAGTGAAGTGACTCGCCCACAGTCACACAGCTGACAGGTGGCAGAGGCGGGAGTCGAACTCATGACCTCTGACTCCGAAGCCCGGGCTCTTTCCACTGAGCCACGCTGCTTCTCCATAGTGGAAAGAGCCCGGGCTTGGGAGTCAGAGGTCGTGGGTTCCGATTCCAGTTCCACCACTTGTCTTCCGGGTGACCTTGGGCAAGTCACTTAACTTCTCTGTGCCTCAGTTACCTCATCTGTAATATGGGGATTGAGACTGTGAGCCCTGTGTGGGACAAGCTGATTACCTTGTATCTACCCCAGCGTTTAGAACTGCGCTGGTCATATAGTAAACACTTAACAATACCGTAATTATTCGAATTAGTAGTACAGTGCCTGGCACATAGTAACCAATTAACAAACATTATTATTATTATTATTCAACAAATCCATGGACAAGTCAGCTCAGGAGCACTGTAATCTTGGCAGTAGTTGATATTCTCCTGGAGGGAGGCAGGCGACCGTGGAAAGGTCACTGCGTCACTGCATTCTATCTACTCCACCGCGCCCTCCTGGGAACTTTCGAAGGGTGAGCCGCCGGAGATTAAAGTTTCCTCCTGAGTTCTTATAACTCACTAAATCGATAGTTATTTTTTCCGGCTCATCGAACCCACTGAGCACCTCTAAAGTCTCGGCGCTGAGATTGAATTCCCCTAAACTCCCGCTTTGCCGTGCTCAGTCTTTTCTTCTCCACCCCCGGAAGCCTGGATAATGAAAAAAGAGATCCGTTTTGAAAATAAAAATAAATATGCTTAGGTACACGAGGAGGCAACGTGAGTCGGCGAATACTTTCCAGGAGGTACCGTTCCAACAGACTGGCGAGCAAATGGATGGAGAGAAGACCAAATGCAATTACGTCGTTGAGATTTCCAGTTTTACCCCAGCTTTCAATGGGATTGAAAGAGAACAAATTAGACGAGATATTCGATATCATTTCTTATCCCGTAGCAGACTGATTCTCCGCATTCTCAGGGCGAGAAGGGAATTAGAATCCAGCCAAAACTGCAGTCTGGCTTATCCGTGAAGAAGCTTTAATCAAGGAAAACGTTGGCAGAGATTGGTTAAGCAGAAACATCTTTTCTTAAAAGGATCTTGAATTTGGACTATTTGGCTCAATTTCGATTGGGAGATTGATCACCTGGCACGGTTCTGATGCTAAGAGGGACTTCTTAGTGTGTTATATTTTCATTCGTCTTGATTCTATTACCGGGAGCCGCAGTGTGGGGAATAGACCTTAATTAATTCTACGGCAATTTATTTCATTGCCACTATCTTCTGATATTCGTGGCGTAGAGGCCGATGATCAACCTAACAGCTAGGAAATGAAAACAGATCCAGGGGCCCGCTCAGTCGGCTATACGAGGAAATCACCCTTTCAGTTCACTTCGTCCGCACCAGGAATCTGAAGGGCCAAGTTTCTAAAAAAAAATCTAAGACTTGTAGAAGGCACAGTAATAAAAGTAATGGTATTTTATCCATTCATTCAGTCAGTCGTATTTATTGAGCGCTCACTGTGTGCAGAGCACTGTACTAAGTGCTTGGAAAGTACAATTCAGCAACAGAGACCCTCCCTACCCAACGACGAGCTCGCAGGCTATTTATTAAGCGTTTACTGTGCGCCCGACACTGTACCGACCACTCGGGTGGATCCAAGCGAATGGGGTTGGACACAGTCCCTGTCCCACGTGGAGCTCCCAGTCTCAATCCCCATTTTACAGATGACGGAACTGAGTCCCAGAGAAGTGAAACGACTCACCCAAAGTCACCCAGCAAACAAGTGGGGGAGCCCACCCATGACCTTCTGACTCCCAGACCTGGGCTCTATCCACTATAAATAAAAATAAATTGTGGTATTTGTCAAGCGCTTACTATGTGCAAAGCACTGTTCTAAGCGCTGAGGGATAAAAGGTGATCAGGTTGTCCCACGTGGGGCTCACAGTTTTAATCCCCATTTGACAGATGAGGTAACTGAGGCACAGAGAAGTGAAGTGACTTGCCCAAGGTCACACAGCTGACTAGCGGCGGAGCCGGGATTAGAACCCGTGACCTCTGACTCCCAAGCCCGGGCTCTTTCCACTGAGCCACGCCGCTTCTAACCATCCGCTTTCCTATTGTGAGACTCTTATTCTTCCTCTTCACTTTTTACTAATCCATCCATCACTAGGCCTCGTGATGGCTTAGTGGCAAGAGTCTGGGCTTGGGCGTCAGATGTCATGGGTTCTAATCCTGGCCCCGCCGCTCATCTGCTCTGTGTCCTTGGACAAATCACTTCACTTCTCTGTGCCTCAGTTACCTCATCTGTAAAATGGGGATTAAGACTGTCAGCCCCATGTGAGGCACAGACTGTGTCCAACCTGATTACTTTGTACTTACTCCAGCGCTTAGAACAATGCGCTGCACAAAGTAAGTCCCACGCTGGGAGTCAGAAGGTCCTGGGTTCTAACCCTGGCTCTGCCACACATCTGCTCTGTGACCTTGGACAAGTTCTCTTCACTTCTCTGTGGCTCATCTAGAAAATGGGGATTGAGATTGAGAGCCCTTCGAGGGACAGGAACCCTGTGCAACCTGATTTACTTGTAATAATAATTAATAATTTTGGCATTTGTTAAACGGTTATTACGTGCCAGGCACGTGATTCACTCCAGCGCTTAGTAAAGTGCAGTACCGAGAAGCAACGTGGCTATGAGAAGCAGCGTGGCTTAATGGAAAGGGCATGGGCTTGGGAGTCAGAGGTCATGGGTTCTAATCCTGGCTCTACCACTTGTCAGCTGTGTGACTTTGGGCAAGTCGCTTAACTTTTTTGTGCCTCAGTTACCTCTGTAAATGGGGATTGAGACTGTGAGCCCCACGCGAGACAACCTGATTACCCCAGCGCTTAAAATCGACCCCAGAGCTTAAAACAGTGCTTGGCACATAGTAAGCACTTAACAAATGCCATCAGTATTACTATTATTTTTATTATTGCGGTATTTGGCACATAGTAAGCACGGGGCTCGGTGGAAAGAGCACGGGCTGGGGAGTCAGAGATCATGGGTTCTAATTCCGGCTCCGCCACTTGTCAACTGAGTGACTTTGGGCAAGTCACCTGACTTCTCTGGGCCTCGGTTCCCTCATCTGTAAAATGGGGATTAAGATTGGGAGCCCCACGTGGGACAACCTGATCACCTTGTATCCTCCCCAGCACTTAGAAGAGTGCTTTGCACATAGTAAGCGCTTGACAAATACCAACATTATTAACAAATACCGTCGTTAGTATTTTTCCTCTCGACGCTGCTGGATCTCAGAACCTTTCTTCATTTCACTCAGATAACTCTTGCCAAGGCCCGGTCTTTATGTGCTAAGGTAGTACGGGTGACTCCATCTTCTACCGAATGAAAACCCTTCATTTCCTTGAAGATTGTGATTAAGGCAGGAAGAGCCACGCCAGACGGTTAATCAGATAATGAGGGTAATCGAGGCAGCCGGTCATAGACCGGAAAACCACTTCCAGGGCAATGGAGGCTTCAGCTCCACCGAAGCTGCGCATTCGGGTGAGATCTGTTGCCGACTTGTTCCTTCCAAGCGCTTAGTACAGTGCTCTGCACATAGTAAGCGCTCAATAAATACGATTGAATGAATGAATGAATGAGATCGTTTGGTGGGGATTGGGAGATGTGGGTCCAACGCCTTGCAGTGTGTTAGAGAAGCAGCGTGGCTCAGTGGAAAGAGCCCGGGCTTGGGTGTCAGAGTTAATGGGTTCGAATCCCGGCTCTGCCGCTCGGCAGCTGTGTGACTGTGGGCGAGTCACTTCACTTCTCTGGGCCTCAGTTCCCTCATCTGTCAAATGGGGATGAAGACTGTGAGCCCCGCGTGGGACGACCTGATTCCCCTGTATCTATCCCAGCACTTAGAACACTGCTCTGCACATAGTAAGCGCTTAACCACTACCAACATTATTATTATTGTTAGTTTTAGCGTGACGTGAGGCTGGAGGACCTAGCTCGTGAGCATGAGCAGGGGAGAGTCATCCATTCCTTCATTCAATCGTATTTAATGAGCACTTCCTGTGTGCGGAGCACTGGCCTAACTGCTTGGGAGAGTCCGATAGAACAATAAAGAGACACAGTCCCTGCCCACAGTGAACTGACAGTCTAGAGAGGGAGAGACAGACATGAATACAAATGAATAAATGACCATACAAATAAATAATTGACTGACAGGGACTTGATTGTGTGGGGCTGAGGAGGGGGATCAATAAACTAATTCTCTTCCCCTCTTCAAAACCCTACTTAAAGGTCACCTCCTCCACGAGACCTTCCCAGACTGAGCTCCCCTTTTCCCTCTGCTCCCTCTACCCCCCCCCCATTCACCTCTCCGCAACGTGGCTCAGTGACAAGAGCACGGGCTTGGGAGTCAGAGGTCATGGGTTCTAATCCCAGCTCCGCCGCTTGCCGGCTGTGTGACTTTGGGCAAGTCACTTCACTTCTCTGGGCCTCATTTCCCTCATCTGTAAAATGGGGATGAAAACTGTGAGCCCCACGTGGGACAACCTGATCACCTTGTATCTCCCAGCGCTTAGAACAGTGCTTTGCACATAGTAAGCGCTTAACAAATGCCACCATTATACCACTCTCCCCCCCTGCAAGCCCTTAATGAAGGCCCATTTCCTCCATGAGGCCTTCCCAGACTAAGCCCTCCTTCCCTCTTCTCCCACTCCCCTCTTCATCACTCTGACTTGCTCCCTTCATTCATTCATTCAATTCATTCAATAGTATTTATTGAGCGCTTACTGTGTGCAGAGCGCTGTACTAAGCGCTTGGAATGGACAAATCGGTAACAGATAGAGACGGTCCCTGCCCTTCGACGGGCTCACGGTCTAATCGGGGGAGACGGACGGACGAGCCCGATAGCGATAAATAGAATCTAGGGGACGAACATCTCATTAAAACGATAGCCAATACATAGAATCGAGGTGATGTCCATCTCATTAACAAAATAAATAGGGCGATGAAGATATAGACAGTTGAGCGGACGAGTACGGTGCCGAGGGGATGGGAAGGGAGAGGGGGAGGAGCGGAGGGAAAGGGGGGAGAAGATGGAAGGAGGGCTTAATCTGGGAAGGCCTCATGGAGGAAATGGGCCTTCAATAAGGGCTTGCAGGGAGGGAGAGTCATTGTCTGTTGGATTAGAGGAGAGCGGGCGTTCAAGGCCAGAGGCGGGACGTGGACCAGGGGTGGAGACAGGCGAGATGGAGGCCCAGGGAGAAGGTTAGCAGCACAAGAGAAGCCGAGGGTGCAGGCTGGGTTGGAGGAGAGTAGCCTGGCGAGGTAGCGGGAAGAGGGTGTGCTCTCCCAAGCTCTTAGTACAGTGCTCTGCGCACAGTAAGTGTTCAATAAATATGGTGGAATGAGTGCTTCAAAGCCAAAGGTGAGGGGTTTTTGTTTGATACGGAGGTGGATGGGCAACCGCTGGAGGGTTTCGAGAGCATCCCGAAAACATCGTTGGAGAAAAATAATCCAGGCAGGAGAGTGAAGGTATGGACTGGAGGAGGTGGCAGGAGGTTGGAGGGGGGGGGGGGGGGGTCAGAAAGGAGGCTGATGCGGTCATCCAGGTGGGATGGGATGAGCGACCGTACTAACTCGATAGCATTTTGGATGGAGAGGAAAGGGGGGATTTTAGCGACGTTGTGAAGGTGGGACCGACAGGATTCGGGGACGGATTGAATATGTGGGGTGAATGAGAGAGGGGAGTCAAGGATGATGTTGTGAGCATCATAATGTTGGTATTGGTTAAGCGCCTACTATGTGCAGAGCACTGTTCTAAGCGCCGGAGTAGGTACAGGGTCACGTGCGCACAAGAGCGAGTGCGGGGATGGAGGAAACGCTTATAAGCACGTGCGAGGCTGAAGGAAATGCCTTGCGAAACGGGTTTGACTACAGTGATGATTTTAGGGTTGTTGTTTTTAATGGTATTTTTTAAGCACTTACAGTGTGCTGGGAAATAGACTAAGCGCTGAGGTAGATACAAGATAATCAGGTTGTCCCACGTGGGGCTCACAGTCTTAATCGCCATTTTACAGATGAGGGAACTGAGGCCCAGAGAAGTAAGGTGATTCGCCCACGGCCACGGCAGAGAAGTGGCGGAGTTGGGATTAGAACCCAGATCCTTCTGACTCCCAGGCCCGGGCTCTATCCACTAGGCATCGCTGCCCACTGGACGATGCGGCATTCTTACCGGCTCCCAGAGTCCCTCCCTGCTCCCTCCTTCATTCTATCACATGTTAGATTGCTCAGCCTTTCATTCATTCCTTCATTCAATCACATTTATTGAGCACTTACTATGTGCAGAGCACTGTACTGAGCGCTTGGAGAGTCCTACGGAACAATGAACAGACACATTCCCCGCCCTCCACAAGCTCACATTTCCCATTTGGGATGGTGGGTCATTTCCCGTCCTCTTTCTATTGTGCCTATAAGTTCTCCCGGTCTCGCCCTCTGGACTACAAGCTCCTTGTGGGCAGGAAATGTGCCTACCAATTTTCTTGGACTGAAATAATAACAATAAGGATAATAACGATTTTAGTACTCGTTAAGCGCTTGCTATGTACCGAGCACTGTTCTAAGCGCTGGGGTAGATAGAAGGTAATCAGGTTGGATGCAGTCCCTGCCCCACCTGGGGCTCCAACTCTTCATCCCCATTGTACAGATGAGGTCACTGAGGCCCAGAAAAATGAGAAATGAACCGACCCGCCCGAGGCCACGGAGCAGGAGAGTGGAGGAGCCGGGATTAGGACTCACGACCTTGTGACTCCCAGGCCAGGGCTCTATCCACTACACCGTACTGCTCAGTACGTGGCTCCGCACACAGTAAACGTTCAGTAAATACCCTCGTTTGGTCTCTCCCACAGGCAAGCTCTGCAAAAGGGACAAAAGTCTGCACCCTTGGATGTTCCCGGTACCCTCGATCCGTCTATTTATTGGCCACGTGCAGTGTGCACGGCACTGTACTAAGCGCGTGGGCAAACTGCAAACTGGTGGGCGGGGAATGTCTGTCGTTCTGTTGTACTCTCATAATGATGATGATAATAACGATATTAATTATGGCATTTGTTGAGTGCTTACTATGTGCCAAGATCTGTTCTAAGCGCTGGGGTAGACACAAGGGAGTCAGGTTGTCCCACGTAGGGCTCACAGTCTTCATCCCCCTTTTCCAGATGAGGTCACTGAGGCCCAGAGAAGTGAAGTGACTCGCCCACAGTCACACGGCTGACAAGGGGCAGAGCCGGGATTCGAACCCATGACCTCTGACTCCAAAGCCCAGGCTCTTTCCACTGAGCCGCGCTGTCACCGCAATTCTCTAGGCCTCAGTTCCCTCATCTGTAAAAAAAAGGGGATTAAGCCTGTGAGGCCCATGTGGGAGCGGGACCGTGTCCTACCTGATTTGCTCGTAGTCACCCCAGCGCTTAGTACGACGTCCGGCATATAGTAAGCGCTTAATGAATATCAGAGTTACGTTGTGGGCCGGGAATGTCACTGCATAATGTTGTACTTTCCCAAGCCCTTAGTCCAGCGCTCCACACACTGTAAGTGCTCAATAAATACGAGCGAATAAATGATTATTATCGTTATTCTTACAAAATAACACAGTCGAGAGACACGTTCCCTAGCCTCATGCATTCAATCGTATTTATAGAGCGCTTACTGGGCGCAGAGCACTGTACTAAACGTTTGGAAAGTACAACCGGGCAGCGGACCGAGACGATCCCCGCCCAACTGCGGGCTCGGACTCTACCCATCAGGCCACACGGCTTCCCCTTAGCGCCGCGCTCCCAAGCCGAACCACCCTCGATCGCCCCCCAATAGCCCGTACCAAGGACACCGGTTCTCTCATAATGCCCTGGGCCTGCGGGGTCACGGCGACGGTGGTGATGCGGCAGCGTAGACTCCCGATGTGTGCGGATGCTGGGAAGGCTTCTCCGGGACCGGACTCTCCAGGACCCCCAGGCCATCGAGAGCAGCAGCGTGGCTCAGCGGGAAGAGCACGGGCTGGGGAGTCAGAGATCGTGGGTTCAAATCCCGGGTCCACCGCTTGTCAGCTGTGTGATTGTGGGCAAGTCACTTCACTGCTCTGTGCCTCACTTACCTCATCTGGAAAACGGGCATTGTTGTGGACAGGGAATGTGTCTCCTTATTGTGATTCTGTACGCTCCCCAGTGCTTAGTACAGTGCTCCGTGCACAGTAAGCGCTCAATAAATACAAATGAAGCCCTGGAGTCGATTCCAGATACTAAGGTCAGACAGTGACTGTCCCACTTGGGGCTCACGGTCTAAGAAGGAATAAGGTATTGAATCCCGGTTTTACAGATGAAGAATCTGTGGCACAGACAAGTCAGGTGATTTTCCAAGGTCACACAGCAGCCAGGTCGGGGAGCTGGGATTAGAACCCAGGTCGTTTAACTCCCAGGTCTGTGCTCTAGCCATTAGGCGATATTGCCTTCCGTTGCACACTCATTCATTCATTCAGTCGTATTTATTGAGCGCTTACTCTGTGCAGAGCACTGTACTAAATGCTTGTACGGTGATATCCTATATACATATATTTTTTCCTTAAAATAATAAACTTTTAACCCAACCTCTTTTGACATGCTATGGTACATTTTCAATGCAGCTCTATTCCAAAATCAGGTTTAATTTTTTTAAAAAAAAGAATCGAGGGATGTACTCTTCGCGGGATGTCGTGTCCCTACCCTACCCATGAATACCACCTCCCCTCACCCTACCTCTTTGCTCATGCACCAGGAGGAACATGGCATGCAGGGAATGCTGAGCAAGCCACAAGCACTAGAATCAACTCCTCTACACAGGCTCTTGGTCCTGAAGAGCGAGGAACTAGACCTATCCGTCGTTCCCCACGACAGGCAGAAAAAAATGAGTTTGGCTGGCCAAAACAAGGACAAAAAATGGCTAAATAATAATTATAATAATAATGTTGGTATTTGTTAAGTGCTTACTATGTGCAGAACACTGTTCTAAGCACTGGGGTAGATACAGGGTTATCAGGTTGTCCCATGTGGGGCTCACAGTCTTTATCTCCATTTACCAGATGAGGGAACTGAGGCCCAGAGAATAATAATAATAATAATAATAATAACGATGTTGGTATTTGTTAAGCGCTTACTATGTGCCGAGCACTGTTCTTAGCGCTGGGGTAGACACAGGAGAATCGGGTTGTCCCACGTGGGGCTCCCAGTCTTAATCCCCATTTTCCAGATGAGGGAACTGAGGCGCAGAGAAGTGAAGTGACTTGCCCAGAGTCACCCAGCTGACAGGTGACAGAGTCGGCATTCGAACCCACGACCTCAGATTCCCCAGCCGGGCTCTCTCCACCGAGCCTCGCCGCATAATGATACTAGTAATGGCATTTGTTAAGCACTTACTATCTATAAGGCACCGTAGCAGCGTGGCTCGGTGGAAAGAGCACGGGCTTTGGAGTCAGAGATCATGGGTTCGAATCCCAGCTCGGCCACTTGTCAGCTGTGTGACTTTGGGCGAGTCACTTAACTTCTCGGTGCCTCGGTTACCTCATCTGTAAAATGGGGATGAAGACTGTGAGCCCCACGTGGGACGACCTGATTCCCCTGTGTCTACCCCAGCGCTTAGAACGGTGCTCGGCACATAGTAAGCGCTTAAGAAATACCAACGTTATTATTGTTATTATTATTACTAAGCCCTGGGGTGGATACAAGCAAATCGAGTTGGACACAGTCCCTGTCCCATATGGGGCTCCCAGTCTCAATCCCCATTTTACAGATGAGGGAACTGAGGCCCAGAGAAATGAAGTGACATACCCAAGGTCACCCAGCAGACAGGTGGCAGGGGCGGGATCAGAACCCACGACCTTCTGACTTTCAGGCCCAGGTTCTATCCACTATGCCATGCTGCTAGAACACCACTCCCTTCTCTATTGTAAAGTCATTATCACCTGGAAAATAAATAAGATTTAGATTTTCTTCACCTTTCTCGGAGAGGAGAGACTTTGCCGTTTATACCACCCCTAACTCTCTTTCTATAAAGAACCAAACACTCATGCTGACAACTTTACAATCCAAACCTGATTTCCTTTCTGCTCTTAAACACATTTTTCAGGTTCATTTATTTCAATTGAAAAACACATTTTCACCTCCACGGTGAAGCAAGGATCACAAGTTATAATTGGAAATCAAGATGGAAGCCCAAACCCCCAAATGTTCAGTGAGGAAATTGAAAAGGATCAAAATCAGCTTGGTTTCTTGGCAAATAATCATCAGTGCCCGTAGTAACAAATTAACTGGAACGTCTATTGGACTTTGGAAGTCACGAGTGGAATAAAACTTTGAATGTGTGCAAAACATCACTTGTTCATTGTCCAACCCTTTGAGACTAAAAAGTCCCATCACGTATATTAATGATAATGATAATAATAATGATCAAATTGTGATATTTAAGCGCTTACTTTGTGTCAAGCACCGTACTAAATGCTGGGGTGATAATAATAATGTTGGTATTTGTTAGGCGCTTACTGTGTGCAGAGCGCCGTTCGAAGCACTGGGGTAGATACAGGGTCATCAGGTTGTCCCACGTGAGGCTCACGGTCTTAATCCCCATTTTACAGATTGAGGGAACTGAGGCACAGAGAAGTGAAGTGACTTGCCCCCAGTCACACAGCTGACATGTGGCGGAGCCAGGATTCGAACCCATGACCGCTGACTCCCAAGCCCGTGCTCTTTCCACTGAGCCACGCTGCTTCTCTAGTATATACAAAAAGATCAGGCCCTTCAAGGGGCTCCCACTGTAAGTAGGAGGGAGGACAGGTATTGAATCCTCATTTTGCTGCTGAGGAAACCGAGGCACAGAGAGGTTAAGCGACTTGCACAAAGTCACCCAGCAGGGATGTGGCTAGAATCCACGTCCTCTGACTCCCAGGCCCGTGTTCTTTCCACTGGACCACTGAGCTCTTAGTATACTGCTCTCTAGACAGTAAGCACCCAATAAATTCCATCAATCGTTTGGTTGCTTAGTCTGTGTGCTGAGGGCTCGGGGAAAACAGAGCAGTCAGATCCGTCTGACCCGCCACAAAAATAACAGCCACAGTGATAATGGCGATAAATAATAATAATGTTGGTATTTGTTAAGCGTTTACTAGGTGCAGAGCACCGTTCTAAGTGTTGGGATAGATACAGGGTCATCGGGTCGTCCCCGGTGGGGCTCACACACTTTTAATCCCCATTTTACAGATGAGGGAACTGAGGCCCAGAGAAGTGAAGTGACTCGCCCACAGTCCCACAGCTGACAAGTGGCAGAGCCGGGAATCGAACCCATGACCTCGGACTCCCAAGCCTGTGCTCTTTCCACTGAGTCACGCTATCTATGTGCCGAGCCCAGTTCAGATCAGTGGAGCAGATACAAGTTAATTTGGGCACAGTCCCTGTCTTAGATGGAGTTGACACCCTTAATCCCCATTTTATAGACGAGGTAACTGAGGCCCAGAGATGAGGAGTGACTTGTCCTAGGTCACATAGCAGAAGTGTGGTGGAGCAGGGATCCAGGCTTCCGGGCCCAGGCTCTATCCACTAGTCCACATTCTATTTACACACAATTGAGCGCTTACTTTGTGCAGAGCACTGTACTAAGCGCTTGGGAGAGGACGACAGAACAATAAACGGAAACATTCCCTGCCCACAAGGCATTTATAGTGCATCACAGGGCCCAGAGTCTCAGGGAGAGGGAGAACGGGAATTTCATCCCCGTTTTATAGAAGAGGGAGGCGAGGCACAGAGAAGTCAAGGGCCTTGACCCAATTCCCCCAGCAGGCAGGTGGCAGAGCTGGGAGCAGACCCCAAGGTTCCTGACTATCAGTCCCAGTTTCTTTCCTCCAAGCCACTCTGCTTCTTCATTTACAGCGGCATGGCTCAGTGGAAAGAGCCCGGGCTTGGGAGTCAGAGTTCATGGGTTCGAATCCCGGCTCTGCCACTCGTCAGCCCTGCCACTGTGGGCGAGTCATTTCACTTCTCTGGGCCTCAGTTCCCTCACCTGTAAAATGGGGATCAACTGCGAGCCTCCCGTGGGACCACCTGCTTACCCCGTATCTACCCCAGTGCTTAGAAAACTGTTCTGCGCATAGTAAGCGCTTAACAAATACCAACACCGTTATCATTATCTATCAATCGGTCAGTCAGTCAACCGTATTTGTCGAGAGTACTGTGTGCAGAGCGGTGGTCCTCTCCTCTGGTGCCGCTCACCTCCTCACGGGGCCTCGTTCCCCCCCGTTCCGCCGTCGACCCCCGGTCCGCGTCCTCCCGCGGTCCCGGAACGCCCTCCCTCCTCCCCTCCGCCAAACTGACTCCCTTCCCCCCTTCAAAGCCCTCCTGAGTGCTCACCTCCTCCAGGAGGCCTTCCCACACTGAGCCCCCCCTTCCCTCCGCTCCTCCTCCCCTCCCCATCGCCCCGACTCCCTCCCTCTGCTCTACCCCCTTCCCCGCCCCACGGCACTTGTGTATCTGTGTCCCTATTTATTATTCTATTCATTTTATTAATGACGCGTACAGATCCGTAATTCTATTTCTTCACATCGAAGCTATCGATGCCGTCCGCTTGCTTTGCTGTGTTTTGTTGTCCGTCTCCTCCCTTCTGAACTGTGAGCTCGTCGTTGAGTAGGGATTGTTGTTGCCGGATTGTGCTTTCTAAGCGCTTAGTACGGTGCTCTGCACACAGTAAGCGCTCAATAAATATGACTGACTGAATGAATGAAAGTGGTAGGGAGAGTAGATTATAACAGTGTCGGTAGGCGAGTTTCCTGCCCACAGTGACCTTACAGATTAGAGGGGGCGTGTGCTGGTTGAGCAACATCGTTTCCACCCCATGAGAATACCCAGCGCTTAGAACAGTGCATGGCACATAGTAAGTGCTTAACAAATACCATTATTATTATTATTATTATTATTGTGATGATTATTTTCTAAAATTGAAATAGAATAAAATCAGGGGCAGTGTGCTCAGCAGAAAGAGCGCAGGCCTCGGAGTCAGAAGATCTGGGTTCTCATATACTTGCTGCTACTTGTTCACTGCGTGACCTTGGGCAAGTCACTTTACTTCTCTGGCCTCAGTTCCCTCATCTCTAAAATACCGATAATGATGTTGGTATTTGTTAAGCGCTTACTATGTGCCGTGCACTGTTCTAAGCGCTGGGGGAGATACAGGGTAATCAAGTGGTCCCACGTGAGGCTCACAGTCTTAATCCCCATTTTACAGATGAGGGAACTGAGGCACAGAGAAGTTAAGTGACTTGCCCAAAGTCACACAGCCGACAGGTGGCAGAGCCGGGATTAGAACCCGTGACCTCTGACTCCCAGGCCCGGGCTCTTGCCACTAAGCCAGTTTGCTAGTATCCCCCCAGAGTTTAGTACAGTGTGCGGCATATAGTCAGCACTTAACAAATACCACAGTTATTATTATTGTTATTCTCTGGCCCTCAGTTACCTCATCTGTAAAGAATGGGGATTTAGAGTGTGAGCCCAGTGTAGGTCAGGGACTGCGTCCAACCTGATTAACTTGTATCCACCCCAGTGCTCAGAACAGTGCTTAGCATATAATAAGTGCTTAAGAAGTACCATATTCACTCATCGTAATAATAACGTTGGTATTTGTTAAGCGCTTACTATGTGCCCAGCACTGTTCTAAGCGCTGGGGGAGATACAGGGTCATCAAGTGGTCCCATGTGAGGCTCACAGTCTTCATCCCTATTTTACAGATGAGGTCACTGAGGCACCGAGAAGTCGAGTGACTTGCCCACGGTCACGCAGCAGACAAGCGGCGGAGCGGGGATTAGGACCTGTGACCTTCGACCCCAAAGCCCGCGCTCTTTCCACTGAGCCACGCTGCATCATCATCATCATCTTTATCAATATTATGATTAAAATGCGATACCTTTCCTAAAATGAAAGGAATTTCTTTAGTGGAGCGAAACCCTCCGAAGGCTCCTCTTGGAAGGACCGAAGCCAAACCGGCACTGACGGCAGCTTGCCGTATGTGGACGACGCCAGCCTTGACGGCCCTGACTTGTATTTGTTTAATCCCAAACCCGCTGGAAATAAAACGTGCCGCCTCTCTGTGACGGGCAGACAGACATTACAGAATTGCTATCTCCGGGCCGTGCGTGAAGCTCCCGAATGACTTCAGACCCACACTCGGAGCAGCCCGGTCCTCTAAACTCATCATCGAACCTCAGAGATCTTCCACCTATCGTTCCCCGGTGCCAGGATTCTCTCTTTCCCTCCTGGGCCGATAAGCCGTACATCCCGGATAAGGTGAAGGTTGTCTCCGTGTGACAGGAGCGGTATTTCCGGTGAACGCTTTTCCACCGTGATGGACAGAAGCAATATACTCTACCTAGCTACCGAAGTACTCGACCGTTTAAGCTTTGAGAAAGATATCCCGTTGGGAGCGAGGGGTTTTATGCACCCAGAGGTAGGCAGAAAACATTTATAAATCACCTACAGCGAAAATAGCAATTTTCGTCGAAATTCACAGAGTTTTCCGCATTCCAGGTGTTGTCCTGAGCTGCTCCCCGTGGCTCAGTGGAAAGAGCACGGGCTTTGGAGTCAGAGGTCATGGGTTCGAATCCCGGCTCGGCCACTTGTCAGCTGTGTGACTGTGGGCGAGTCACTTAATTTCTCTGTGCCTCAGTTATCTCATCTGTAAAATGGGGATTAAGACTGTGAGCCCCACGTGGGACAACCTGATTCCCCTGTGTCTACCCCAGCGCTTAGAACAGTGCTCGGCACACAGTAAGCGCTTAACAAATACCAACACTAATCCCCGCTCTGCCGCTTCTTTCATTTATTCATTCAGTCATATTTATTGAGCGCTTACTGTGTGAAGAGCACCGTACCCAGCACTTGGGAAAGTACAATATAACAATAAAGAGTGACATTTCCCCGCCCACAACGAAATTACATTCTTGTAGCGGGGAGACAGACATCAATTCAAATAAGTAAAATTGCAGATATTTACATAAGTGCTGTGGGGCTGGGAGGGGGGAAGAGCAAAGGGAGCGAGACAGGGAGACACAGGAGGGGAAGATGAGGAAAAATGGGGCTTAGGCAGGGAAGGCCTCTTGGAGGAGATGGGCCTTCAATCAGGCTTTGAAGAGGGGAGAGTCATTAACCGTGGGACTTGAGCAGGGAGGGCGTCCCGGGCCAGAGGCAGGACGTGGTGAGAAGTCATTGCGGCGTGGCTCAGTGGAAAGAGCCCGGCCTTTGGAGTCCGAGGTCATGACTTCGAATCCCAGCTCCGCCACTTGTCAGCTGTGTGACTGTGGGCGAGTCACTTCACTTCCCTGGGCCTCAGTTCCCTCGTCTGAAAATGGGGATGAAGACCGTGAGCCCCACGTGGGACAACCCGATTCCCCTGTGTCTACCCCAGCGCTTAGAACGGTGCTCTGCACATAGTAAGCGCTTAACAAATACCAACATTATTATTATTATTATTATTGGTGAGTGAGGTGAGATCGAGGAACAGTGAATAGGTTGGCACTAGAGGGGCAAAGTGTGAGTGTTGGGTTGTAGTTGAGGAGCAGTGAGGTAAAGTAGGAGGGGTCAAGGCGATTGAGCGCTTTAAAGCCGACGGTGAGGCGTTTCTGTTTGATGTGGAGGAGGATGGGCAAGTTCTCGAGGAGGGGGAGACATGGACTGAACGTCCCTGGGGAAAAATGATCGGGGCAGCAGAGTGAAGTGTGGACTGGAGTGGGGAGAGACGGGAGGCAGGAAGGTCAGCGAGGCTGATATGGTAATCCACACCAGTGTTTAGTACAGGGCTTGGCACGTAGTGCTTGAGAAATTCATTCATTTATTCAATCGTGTTTACTGAGCACTTACTGCCTGCAGAGCACTGTACTGAGCACTTGAAAAATGCAATACAGCAACAAAGAGAATCAACCCCTGCCCACAACAGTCTTATAGTCTAGAAGAAATCCCACCATGATGACTATGCTTGGCACCAAGCAAGTGCTTAGCATAAAACACAATTTTTGTCATTATTAAACAACTGTTGAGCACACTGATTCCCAGAATTCATTCATTCATTCATTCATTCATTCAATAGTATTTATTGAGCGCTTACTATGTGCAGAGCACCGGACTAAGCGCTTGGAATGAACAAGTCGGCAACAGATAGAGACGGTCCCTGCCGTCTGACGGGCTCACGGTCCGATCGGGGGAGACGGACGGACGAGAACGATGGCGATAGATAGAGTCGATGGGAAGAACGTCTCGTAAAAACCGATGGCGACTGAATAGAATCGAGGCGATGTACATCTCGTTAACAAAATAAATAGGGTGATGAAAATATATACAGTCGAGCGGACGAGTACGGTGCCGAGGGGAGGGGAAGGGAGAGGGGGAGGAGGAGCGGAGGGAGATGGGGGGAAAAGAGGGTTTAGCTGCAGAGAGGTGAAGGGGGGGCGGTAGAGGGAGTAGAGGGAGACGGGGAGCTCGGTCTGGGAAGGCCTCTCGGAGGAGGTGAGTTGTAAGTAGGGTTTTGAAGAGGGGAAGAGAATCGGTCTGGCGGAGGTGAGGAGGGAGGGCGTTCCGGGACCGCGGGAGGACGCGGCCCGGGGGTCGACGGCGGGACGGGCGAGACCGAGGGACGGCGAGGAGGCGGGCGGCGGAGGAGCGGAGCGTGCGGGGTGGGCGGTAGAAAGAGAGAAGGGAGGAGAGGTAATAATAATGTTGGTATTTGTTAAGTGCTTACTATGTGCCGAGCACTGTTCTAAGCGCTGGGGTAGACACAGGGGAATCAGGTTGTCCCACGTGGGGCTCACAGTCTTAATCCCCATTTTACAGATGAGGTCACTGAGGCGCAGAGAAGTGAAGCGACTCGCCCACAGTCACACAGCTGACAAGTGGCCGAGCCGGGGTTCGAACCCATGACCTCTGACTCCAAAGCCCGTGCTCTTTTCCACTGAGCCACGCTGCTTCTCTACAAGCAGGTAGGAAGGGGCAAGGTGACGTAGAGCCTCGAAGCCTAGAGTGAGGAGTTTTCGTTTGGAGCGGAGGTCGATAGGCAACCACTGAAGGTATTTAAGAAGGGGAGTGACAGGCCCGGATCGTTTCTGGAGGAAGATGAGAATTTGAGTGGAGAATTTCATCCACCTTCATTGAGGTGGTCTGGTGAGCTCCTGGTAGGCGGCCAACGTGTCTACGTGTCCGTATTCTCCCAAGCCTTTAGTCCCGGGCTCGGGGGACAGTCGATAAAGTGCCTCAAAATCAACAGTAATGAGTTTCTGTCAAACGGGAGGAGGACGACAGATTCCCACAGTTGTCCGGCTGACGGTGACTCTCCCCTTTTCAAAGCCGTACTGAAGGCTCTTCTCCTCCAAGAGGCCCTCCCTGACTAAGCCTCCTTTCCTCTTCTCCCCCTCCCTTCTGTTTCACCCTGACTTGCTCCCTTTATTCGTTCAATTCATTCAGTCATATTTATTGAACCCTCACCGTGTGCAGGGCACTGTGCTAATCGCTTTATTCCTCCTGCTTCCCAACCCCACAGCTCTTTTGTCCATATCAGTCATTTATTTACTTCTGTTCATGTCTGTCTCTCTGTCCAGACTGTAAACTCGTTGTGGACAGGGAATATGTCTATTGTACTCTCCCAAGGGCTGAGTACAGTGCTCTGCACGCAGTAAGTGCTCAATAAATGTGAGTGACTGACTGACAGGGTGGCCACCCCCTGGAGGGATTAATCTGGGCAGATTGAAGTAGGACTGGAGAGGAGAAAGCAGGAGGCAGGGAGGTCAGCGAGGAGACTGATGAAGTAATCAAGGCAGGATAGGAGAAGTGTTTGGATCGGCGCGGTAGCGATTTGGATGGATTTTAGGGCGGATTTTAGCGATGTCGTGAAGACAGAACTGACGGGATTTGGTGACAGATTGAATACGCGGGTTGAACGAGAGAGAGGAGTTTAGGAGATTTCCAAGGGAGGATGGTGGCATTACCTTAAAGTGATGGGGAGGACAGGGTTGGGTGCGAAGATGAGGAGTTCTGCTCTGGACCTGTTTAGTTCAAGGTTTCAGCGGGACATCCAAGGGGAGATCTCCTGAAGGCAGGAGGAAATGCCAGACTGCAGAGGAGGGCAGGTTCGGAGATGGAGATTTGGGAATCGTCACCGAAGGGATGGCAGTGGAAGCCGTGGAAACGAGTTCTCCGAGGGAGTGGGTGCAGATGGAGAGTAGAAGGGGACCCAGAACTGAGCTTTGAAAGATTTTCATAGTTACAGGGTGGGAGGGAAAGGAGAAACCTGAAAAAGAGACTGAGAAGGAGAAACCAGGGAGATAAGAGGAGCCATGGGTCATTGTCCCAGGAGAAGGGGGTGGTCCGCAGTGTTCAAATCAGCTGAGAGTCGAGGGGGATTAGGTTGCGAGAGGAGGTCAATGGTGAGTTTTGGTGGAGTGAAGGGGGTGGAAACCAGATTGGAGAGGGTCAAGGAGGAGAGAAACTTGAGACAGCGGGTGTAGACAACTCGCTCAAGGAATTTGGAGTGGAATGGCAGGAGGGAGGTGGGACCGTACCGGTGGGAGCTGTGGAATCGAGAGAGGGTTTGTTCGAAAGCAGTGGGGAAGGAGCCATTTGGAAATTAGCAGTTGATGACTGCAGGTCAGGGAGGGACGAGGACAGAGGGTAAGTGTTTTCTTAAGGGGTAAAAGGGGGTAGATTTTGAGAGGAGGAAGGAGATCTCCTCTTGAGCTAATAATAATTACGGTATTTGTTAAGCGCTTGCCACGTGTGAGGCACTGTACTAAACACCGGGGTGGATACGAGCAAATCGTAAAAGCAAAAGGACTGGGTCCAACCTGATAAACCTGTACAGTGCCTGGCTCCTGGTAAGCGCTTAACAAATACCGCAATTAATGCCTGAGAGAAGGAAAGGAGATTGAAGCCGCTCTTCGACTCTGAATCATTCCGGTACCCTCGGCCGAGGTGTTTCATATAGAAGCAGTGTGGCTTAATGGAAAGAGCCCGGGCTTGGGAGTCCGAGGTCATGGGTTCTAGTCTCGGCTCTGCCGCTTGTCAGCTGTGTGAGCTTGGGCAAGTCACTTCACATGGCTGTGCCTCAGTTACCTCATCTGTAAAATGGGGATGAAGACTGTGAGTCCTACATGGGACAACCCGATTACCTTTTATCTACTTTTCTACGCTTAGAAAAGTGTTTGGCACATAGTAAGCACTTAAATACCAACATCATTACTATCATTATTGTTATTTTTATTATATGTCTTTCCAGCATCACATTCCTACAACTTCCTTCCCATGGAGAGAGAGCTACCAAAGCTTCAAAAATGGGAGGTGAAAGAATGTCATATGTAGAATGAAAGGTAGGAGAGGGCAGGGAATTCAGAATGTGAGCCTACTTCTAGACTGTGAGCCTGTTGTGGACAGGGATTGTCTCTTGCTGATTCGTACTTCCTAAGCGCTTAGTATAGTGCTCTGCACTCAGTAAGCGCTCAACAAATATGACTGAATGAATGAATCTTGTGAAAAAACACCGTTGCACTCTTGCAAAGCCGAGATGCGTGACATGGCTCAAACCAGACTCTTCAATCAACTGATCAACCATATTTACTGAGCACTTAGTGGGTGCTGAACCCCAGAACAACACCTCAGTTCTTTCCCCCTTATTTTAATGACTTTTTAAAGCATCTACTACATACCAGACACTGTACTAAACAGTGATAGATACCAGCTAGTTGGTTTGGATACAGTCCCCGTCCCCCACGAGACGTTCTTAATCCCTATTTTACAGATGAGGTAACCAAGGCGCAGTGAAATGAAGTGACTTGGCCAAGGGCACACGGCAGTCAAGAGGCAGAGGCGGGATTAGAACCCGAGTCCTTCAGAGTTTTATGGGGGTTCTCTTATAAGACGCCTCGTACACAGTTGATGAGAGGCAATTGTTCACAGTAATAATGAAGTTCATTCATTCATTCATTCAATAGTATTTATTGAGCGCTTACTATGCGCAGAGCACTGTCCTAAGCGCTTGGAATGTACAATTCGGCAACAGATAGAGACAATCCCCAAAGAATAGACCGGAGTGGGGAGAGACAGGAGGAAGGGAGAGCAGAGAGAAGGCCGGGATATTATGAGAGCTTGGACTAGCACGACAACAGTTTGGACAGAGAGGAAAGGACGGATCTTGGCGATATTGTAAAGGTGAGACCGGCAGGTCTCGGTAACGGATCGGTTGTGTGGGGTGGACGAGAGAGCCGGGTCAAGGATGACACCGAGGTTGCGGGCTTGAGAGACGGGAAGGGTGGTCGTACCCTCCACGGCGATAGGGAAGTCACGAAGAGGACAGGGCTCGGGAGGGAAGATGAGGAGCTCAGTTTTGGACATGTGGAGTTTCAGGTGGCGGGCCGACATCCAGGTGGAGACGTCCCGGAGGCGGGAGGAGATACGAGCCTGAAGGGAGGGGGAGAGGACAGGGGAGGAGATGTAGATTTGGGTGTCATCTGCATAGAGATGACAGCCGTGATGTCTGTTGGTTTCGTTGCCTGTCTCCCTCTTTTAGACTGTGAGCCCGTTGTCGGGCAGGGATTGTCTCTATCAGTTGCCGAATTGTACATTCTAAGCGCTTTGTACAGTGCCCTGCACACAGTAAGCACTCAATAAATATGATTGAGTGAATGAATGAATGATGATGATGCTGAAAACAGTGACATAATTATGACTCTAATTAATATGATTATAATTTTGATGGTGATGACTGTGTGATTATGACATTAATAATATTAATGATAATGGTACTTAAGTGCTTACTATGTGCCGAACACTGTTTAAAGCACGAGGGTAGGTACAAGTCAATCAGATTAGTCACGGTCCCTGTCACACATGGAGCTCACGCTCTTAATCCCCATTTACAGATGACGTAGAGAAACAGCGAGGCTCAGTGGAAAGAGCCCGGGCTTTGGAGTCAGAGGTCATGGGTTCGACTCCTGGCTCTGCCGCCTGCCAGCTGTGTGACTGTGGGCGAGTCACTTCGCTTCTCTGGGCCTCAGTCACCTCATCTGTCAAATGGTGATTAACTGTGCGCCTCACGTGGGACAACCCGATTACCCTGTATCTACCCCAGGGCTTAGGACAGTGCTCTGCACCTAGTAAGCGCTTAACAAATACCAACATTATTATCATTATTATGTAACCGAAGCCCAGAGGAGTCAGTTGATTTGCCCAAGGTCACTCAGCAGAATCTGAATTAGAACCCAATATTTCTAACTTCCAAACCTGTGCTCCATCCTCTAAGCCACGCTGCTTCTCATAGATGATGACGATGACCATGATTATTATAATCAAGCTTATTTTGAGGATCGTAATCATGATGATGATAAGGATGATGATGAATTAATCAATCAAGGGCATTTATCAAGGGTATTTGTCTTGTTTCGTTGTCTGTCTCCCCCTTCTAGACTGTGAGCCCGAGGTTGGGTAGGGATTGTCTCTATCTGTTGCCGAACTGTACTTTCCAAGTGCTCTGCACACAGTAAGTCCTCAATAAATATGATTGAATGAATGAATGAATATGGAATGTCGACTCTGTGCAGAGCACTGTCCTAAGCACTTGGAAGAGTACAAAACAATAGAGTTGGTTGATCTGTTTCCTGCCCATTAGTAGGATTTTTATGGTATTTATTAATAATAATGATAATGATGGTATCTGTTAAGCGCTTACTACATCCTAAGCACTGTTCTAAGATTCACAGTCTAATCCCCATTTTCCAGATGAGGTACCTGAGGCACAGAGAAGTTAAGTGACTTTCCCAAAGTCACACAGCTGATACGTGGTGGAGCTGGGACTAGAACCCACGAACTCTGACTCCCAGTTGAGGGCTTACTATTTTCCAGGCACTGTACTAAGCACTGGGGTAGATACAAACCCATCAGGATGGACACGGTTCTCATCCCACATGGGGCTTGCGGTCAGCCCACCACAAACTGCCTTATTAGTGCCTGGCTTGGGAGTCAGAGGTCGTGGGTTCGAATCCCCGCTCTGCCGCTTGTCAGCTGTGTGACTGTGGGCGAGTCACTTCACTTCTCTACCCTCAGTTACCTCGTCTGGAAAATGGGGATTAACGGTGAGCCTCCAGTGGGACAACCCCATTACCCTGTATCTACGCCAGCGCTTAGAACGGCGCTCTGCACATAGTAAGCGCTTAACAAATACCAACACTATTATTAGTGACTGTGGTCCCACGATCAACAAGGAGGAAGAGACTGGCGAAGGCAGTGATGGGCTCTACGTGAAACAGGTGATCGCAGGCCTGAGGGGGCCGGAGCATGGAGGGAAGCGGGGCTTTCTCTCCCTGCTCTACCCGGTAATGGGCCTGAACTCATCGACGACTGCCACGTAGAGCCCCGCCTGCCAAGCCTGAGGTAGATAATAGGCGACTGTTTGGACTGTTTTTTGGGGGGGGGAGGGGGGCGGCACGCTGAGACGCAGAGGCTCGCAAGAAGCACCTGGAGCAGAAGCCTGCAGAGGAGCAAGAAGGAAGCACCCTGACACCAGCAGAAGCAGCAGAAGGCAGCAGCACTGGGAAGCAGAAAGAAGAAGGCTGGGCAGAACGGGCTCCTTTGACCACAGACTGGTACTGGACCCTCGGTGGAGTGGAGTGAATGCGAGCGTGGGTATCTGTCACTCCCTTACACGTAGGTAAGACTGAGTAAAAAACCTTTCCCAGGTGACCTTGGTGATCAGAGGTGTGGTTTGACATCTCCTACGTGTCATCGAGGTTCCCCCGGTCCAGGGAGGTTCGGGTTGGTACCAACCGAGGGCCCGGGATGGGACTCGCAGTCTTAATCCCCATTTAACAGATGAGGTCACTGAGCTCCAGAAAATAATAATGATAATGTTGGTATTAAGCGCTTACTATGTGCAGAGCACTGTTCTAAGCGCTGGGGTAGATACAGAGTAATCAGGTTGTCCCACGTGAGGCTCACAGTCTTCATCCCCATGTTACAGATGAGGTCACTGAGGCCCAGAGAAGTGAAGTGACTCGCCCACAGTCACACAGCTGACAAGTGGCAGAGCGGGGATTCGAACCCACGACCTCTGACTCCCAACCCCGTGCGCTTTCCATCGAGCGAAGCTGCTTAAAGTGACTTGGCCAAGGTCCCTCAGCAGCTGAGTGGCAGAGTCAGAATTAGAACCCAGGTCCTTTTGGCTCCCAGGCCCGCGCTCTATAATTATAATTATAATAATGACGGCATTTGTTAAGCACTTACTATGTGCTAAGCCCTGTTCTAAGCGCTGGGGTGTATACAAGGTGATCGGGTCGTCCCACGTGCGGCTCACGGCCTTAATCCCCATTTTACAGATGAGGAAACTGAGGCCCAGGGAAGTTAAATGACTTGCCCAGAGTCACACAGCTGATAAGCAGTGGAATGGGATTAGAACCCAAGACCTCTGACTCCTAAGCCCATGCTCTTTCCACTGAGCCACACTGCTTCTCTAGAGTGCCTCTCTATCCACTAGACCATGCTGTTGACTTTCCAGTTTTAAAGTCTCTAGAGAGATGATCAAAATAACGAGTTTTCCATCCTTGGTAGACCCCGTACCCCAGAACGGTACTGTTAATTGTTGCTTTACGACGCAGGAACCTGGGTTCCACCAACATATACTAACTCAGGTATCATTTCACTCTGTAAATAAAGCGATGCAATGAATTATTCATGGCCTTTGTAAACACATTTGCATTCGTTCAAAATCCAGGATGATAAAGAATGTGTAGCTCAAAAGACATTTTTTAATATGTATAGGAAACTGATTCATGAAATTAAATCCCGATAACCCTAAATTAACACTTGACCTCTGCCATATTCATAACTTCGGGTTCCTGGAGGGGGACGATCTGATGCTTAATGGATTCTTCGGCGACAGCCGGCTGTGACGTTCTCATTCTACTTCGTAAAATGACACCCTTCTCAAACGATTATTTCTTTATTTGACTGGGACCTCGTAACCCCTCTCCTTTCAAATTGTGCCTTAATGTTTTGGATCCCTGACCTCATGTGTAAAACGGGGATTAAGACTGTGAGTCGTATACGGATCGGAGAATGTGTCCAATCCACTTCTAATCGCTGGGTTAGATGCAAGGACGCTTCCAGTCTTTATCCCCATTTTATAGAGCGGGGAACTGAGGCCCGGAGAAATGACGTGACCTGGCCAAAGTCACTCAGCAGCCAAGTGGAGGAACGGGGATTAGAACCCAGGTCTTTCTGCCCGCCAGGCCCGATGGGGATTCGATACCTGTTCTGTCTCCTACTAAAGTGTAAGCCATTTCACTACTCTGGGCCTCAGTTTCCTCATCTGTAAACTGGGGATTATGTTCTCCTCCCTCCTACTTAAACTGAGAGCACCGACGTGGGACAAGGCCTTTGTCCGACCTGGTGATCTTGTAGCTATCTCGGTGCGTAGTGCGGTGCTTGGCACGTAGTTAGCCTTTAACAGATATTATTCTCATTAGCATCATCATTATTATTTTTACTATTATCAAGGGTTCTTTCGGACCTCTTTCCAGGAAGAAACTGCCGCAGTCCTAGTGACCCACGCGCACCAGTAAAGACACTGAGACCATCATCAGGGGTGGCTAGACGCTGATGTCCACGCTCAGAAGTACTGTGGGCCAGTGGATAGCGCATGGGCTTGTTTGGCAGAGGGACCTGGGTTCTAATCCAGGCTTCGCCACTCGTCGGCTGAGAGGCCTCGGGCCAGTCACTTCCCCTCACTGAGCCTCAGTTTCTTCACCTTTCATGGGGATTAAGAACATGAGTCCTACTGTGGAATAAGGACCGTGTCCAACCCGTTGGGCTTTTATCTACCCCAAAGCTTAGAACGGTGTCTGGCTCGTAATAAGTGCTTAACAAATACCACAGTCATTCTTAATATTGCTACTATTAGAAACTAGGAGAGTTGGAGGAATGTTCAATCAATCTTCTGTATTGCAGAGCACTACGTGCAGAGCACTGTGCTAAGCCCTTGGGCGAGTACAGTACAACAGAATTAGCAGACACTTTCCCTGCCCATAACGAGCTCACAAGCTAGAGGGGGAGACGGACACCAATATGAACAAATGAGAAATGTATAATATAGGATTTAAATATACGTACGTAAGGGCTGTGGGGTAAGGGATGGAGCGAATATCAAGTGTCCAAAGGTCACATCATGAAGAGCACAGATGCAGAAGGGAGAGCGAGCCACGGAAAAGAGCACGACGGCTTAGTGGTTAGGGCCCGGGAGTCAGAAGGACCTGGATTCTAAACCCGGATCCGCCACTTGCTATGGTTTTAATGAGATGTTCATCCCCTCGATTCTATTTATTGCCATTGTTCTTGTCTGTCCGTCTCCCCCGATTAGACCGTGAGCCCGTCAGAGGGCAGGGACTGTCTCTGTTTACCAATTTGTACATTCCAAGCGCTTAGTCCAGTTCTCTGCATATAGTAAGCGCTCAATAAATACTAGTGAATGAATGAATGAAGGAACTTGTCTGCTGGGTGACCTTGGGTGAGTCACCTCACTTCTCCGGGCCTCAGTTATCTCATTTGTAAAATTAGGATTACGACTGTGAGCCTCATCTGGGACAGAGACTGTGTCCAACTTGATTTGCTTGTATTCACCCCAGTGCTTAGTACAGTGCCTGGCACATAGTAACCACGTAACAAATACCATAAAAAAGAGCAGCTCAACCCATGTCCCAGAGCTCCCCAAAACTGTCACCATCACCTTCCTGATTTCTCCCTGAAGGCGTTTTACCCCTCAGGTATGAACTTCCCGTTGGTCTAATTGGTGTATACGCCTCCCCGCTTTCTATCCTCTCTCGTAGTTATTTCAACCAATTAGCACTATTTACTAAGCACTTCTTGCATACAGAGCACTGTATCCTAGCTCTATCGCTGGTCTGCTGTGTGGCCTTGGATTGGTCACTTCCCTTCTCTGGGCCTCAGATCCCTCATCTATAAAATGGTGATGAAGAGTGTGAGCCCCAGGTGGGGCAGGGATTGTACAGTGCCTGGCACAGAGTAATGGCTTAATAATTGCTACAGTTATTAATATTATTGCTAAGTGCTTGGGGGGTACAGTTTAAGAGAGAACCAGCATGGTTTGAGAAGCAGCATGATGTGGTCGATAAAATCCGAGCCTAAGAGTCAGAAGGGCATGGGTTCTAATGCCGGCTCTGCCGTTAGTCCCTGTGCGACCTTGGACAAGTCACTTCACTTCTCTGTGCCTCATTTACCTCATCTGTAAAATGGGGATTAAGACTGCGAGTCCCCTGTAAGAAAGGGACTGTGTCCAACCTGGCTTGCTTGTAATAATAATAATAATGATAGTATTTGTTAAGAGCTTATTATGTGCCAAGCACCGTTCTAAGCGCTGGGGGAGATACAGTAATAATAATGTTGGTATTTGTTAAGCGCTCACTATGTGCAGAGCACAGTTCTAAGCGCTGGGGGAGATACAGGGTCATCAGGTTGTCCCACGTGAGGCTCACAGGCTTCATCCCCATTTTACAGATGAGGGAACTGAGGCACAGAGGAATTAAGTGACTTGTCCACAGTCACACAGCTGGCAAGCGGCAGAGCCGGGATTCGCACCCATGACGTCTGACTCCCAAGCCCGGGCTCTTTCCACTGAGCCACGCCGCTTCTCTACAGGGTAATCAGGTTGTCCCAGGTGGGGCTCGGAGTCTTCATCCCCATTTGCCAGATGAGGGAACTGAGGCACAGAGAAGTGAAATGGTTTGTCCAAAGTCACACGGCTGATAAGTGGCGGAGCCGGGATTAGAACCCACAGCCTCTGACTCCCGAGCCACGCTGCTTTTCTGCGCTACGCTGCTTTCCTGCAAGACAGACAACATCTTTTCTGGAAGACACTCGCTACGTCCACGTAGAACGTTTCATACACGAGGAGCCGCAATTGATGCACTAAATGATCCGGAGCAACATCGGCGGGCTGGTGAAAATAAGAGTTTCGACCTCCTGTCTGCAGTCCCAGAAATCAGCAGAGATTGATAATCGAGAGATTCAGGAGCAGCCTGATTCAGGATATCAAAGTTTAAAAGCAAGTCAATAGTCGCCGCGTCTCCTATCACCGTCTCTTTAGCTTCCGCCAGATGCAACGCAATCTGGTAGACAGAAGACGGGACTGAAGGTCAGGAGATTGAGATTCTGGTCCCGATTCTGCCCCTGGCCTGCTGCGTGACCTTGGGTGAGTCACTTAACTTCTCTGAACTTCAAATTCCCCATCTGTACAATGGGGATCATAAAACTTGCTCCTCTCTACTGCCCGGGGATGTTTTGAGAATAAAACAGGATCACCGAGGCGGAAGCGTTTCGGTCAAAAGAAAGCGCGGTACAAAGAGAGCGATCAATCAATCCGAAAGCACTGATCGTTCGCTGAGCTGAGGGCTAAAGCCACCGGAGTTTTCTATCTCATTTTCACTCCTACCTTGATTTGTTTTCCCGGATAAGACATTTAACCTCCCTGGGTTTCGATCTCCCCCTCTGCGAGATGAAGATAACGCTAACGTGGCCTAACTTTTGGAGGTGCTCGTGGATGTGGGTGAAATTCTTTTCTGTCAGTATTTCCCAAACCTTATTGGTTTCGCTCACCTCGAGAGCTGGAAAAGTGTGTATACCGATTTGTCCATTCCAAGTGCTTAGTACAGTGCTCTGCACATAGTAAGCGCTCAATAAATAATAATGAATGAATATGCCAACCTGTCAATCAATCAGTCGGTCATTGGTATTTTTTTAAGTGATTCCAGTGTGCGGAGCACGATTCCGAACGCTTGGAGAATATGATATAACTATGTAACAGACACATTCCCTGTCCACCACCTGCTTACAGGCTAGAGCGGCTCAGTGGAAAGAGCCCGGGCTTGGGAGTCCGAGGTCGTGAGTTCGAATCCCAGCACTGCCGCTTGTCAGCTGGGTGACTGTGGGCGAGTCACTTAACTTCTCTGTGCCTCAGTTACCTCATCTGTCAAATGGGGATTAACTGTGAGCCTCATGTGGGACCACCTGATTACCCTGTATCTACCCCAGCGCTTAGAACAGTGCTCTGCACCTAGTAAGCGCTTAACAGATACCAACATTAGAGCCCCTAGCTGAGTCCTGTTTGAGAAGACGATCGCATTAATGATGAGATGCTTTCCGAGCGTGAGATTGAGGCAGAAAAGACTGACACCTTTCTTAATCTCGTCCACCGCAGAACATGAAATAGAAGGATTTGTTAAAAAGTCAGTTACCGGTTCATAAAAGGGAACCTCACGTTAATATCTTGACTCTATTTATCGCCATCGTTCTCGTCCGTCCGTCTCCCCCGATTAGACCGTAAGCCCGTCCAACGGCAGGGACCGTCTCTATCTGTTGCCGACTTGCTCATTCCAAGCGCTTAGTACAGTGCTCTGCACATAGTAAACGCTGGATAAATACTACTGAATGAATGAATGAATCAGTTTCCGTTGACCAGTTCAGAGCAAATACAAGCTGAGTTCAGTAATCTCTGTCGAGTTAAATGTCCGTGAGCGGTAATAGGAATGATATTCACTGAGGGCTTTCTGTGTGCCGAGCACTGTACTAAAGGCTGGGAAAGGATACAGAGGTGCGGAGAATAGGCCTGCCTATTATAGAGAAGCAGCGTGGCTCAGTAGAAAGAGCACGGGCTTGGGAGTCAGAGGTCATGGGTTCGAATCCCAGCTCTGCCACTTGTCAGCTGGGTGACTGTGGGCGAGTCACTTCACTTCTCTGGGCCTCAGTTCCCTCATCTGTGAAATGGGGATGAAGACCGTGAGCCCCACGTGGGACAACCTGATGACCCTGTGTCTACCCCAGCGCTTAGAACGGTGCTCCGCACATAGAAAGCGCTTAACAAATACCAACATTATTATTATTATGACATAAGGGGTTTGTCACGAGAAAGAGAAGAAAACTAGAGCAATGTCTTTGTCACTGTTAGAGGAAACCGCGGTCTCAACGCTGAAGGCCACAGACTTCTGCGGTCACCCTGACTTGCTCCCTCGATTCATCCCCTTCCAGCCCCACAGCACTTATGTCCATATCTGTCATTTTATTTATTTCAATCAACAATAATAAATTATTATTATTAAAGTGCCGAGCACTATTCTAAGCGCTGGGATAGATAAAAGGAAATGAGGTTGTCCCACACGGGGCTCACCGTCTTAATCCCCATTTTAGAGATGAGAGAACCGAGGCCCAGAAAAGTGAGATGACTTCCCCAAAGTCACACAGCGGATAAGTGGCAGAACTGGGATTAGAACCCATGACCTCTGACTCCCAAGCCCGGGCTCTTTCCACTTAGCCACGCAGTATCTCCCTTGTCTTTCTCCCTCTCTGGAGGTAAGCTCGCTGAAGGCAGGGACCGTCGTATTTATTGAGCGCTTTCTGTGTGCAGAGCACTGCACTAAGCTCTTGGGAAGTACAATTCAGCAACAAATAGAGACAATCCCTACCCACCACGGGCACATAATGATTTTGTACTCTCCCAAGTGCTTAGTACACAGTAAGCAGCGTGGCTCAGTGGAAAGAGCCTGGGCTTCGGAGTCAGAGGTCATGGGTTTGACTCCCGGCTCTGCCGCTTGTCAGCTGGGTGACTGTGGGCGAGTCACTTCACTTCTCATCTGGAAAATGGGGATTAACTGTGAGCCTCACGTGGGACGACCTGATGACCCTGTATCTCCCCCAGCGCTTAGAACAGTGCTCTGCACCTAGTAAGCGCTTAACAAAGACCAACATTATTATTAACATTATTATTAAGCGCTCAGTAAATACGAATGACTGCCTAAGGGGCCAGGAAGTTTGTCTAACTTCTATAATTTCATCCAACTCGTGCCAACATTTAATACATGACCCCCAGACAGAGGGCACAGAATCAATACTACAACTTTTATTAATACTATTGCTACTACTACTACTAATGATACCAACTGTGGTATTTTTAAGCAATCATTCTGTGTCAAGCACTGCTTTAAGCACTGGGGTAGACATGAGTTAATCAGGTCAGATACAGTCCCTGTTCCAGATGGGGCTCACAGTCTAAATAGGAGGGAGAACAGGGATTGAATTCACCAATCAGTCGTATTTATTGAGCACTTACTGGGTGTAGGGCACTGTACTGAACACCTGAGAGCATACAATACAATAGAACTGGAAGACATATTCCTATTACTACTTAGAACGAACATAAAACTCCATCTTTAGGAAGGCTTTCCCTGACTGCGCCCTCCTTTCCTCTTCTCTCACTCCCTTCTGCATCCCCCTGACTTGCTCCCCTTATTCATCCCCCCCCCCCCAGCCCCACACCACTTATGTTCAGATCTGTCATTTATTTATTCACATAATAATAATGGTATTTTTTAAGCACTTGCTATGTGCTGAGCACTGTTCTAAGCGCTAGGGTAGATACAGGGTCATCAGATTGTCCCACGGGGGGCTCACATTTTTCAATCCCCATTTTTACAGACGAGGTACTGAGGCACAGAGAAGTTAAGTGATTTGCCCAAGGTCACACAGCAGACGATTGGCAGAGATGGGATTAGAACCCACGACCTCTGACTCCCCAGTCCGGTTCTTTCCACTAAGCCACGGAGGTCTGCCTCTCCTTCTAGTATGTAAGCTCACTGTGGGCAGGGAAAGTGTCTGTTTATTGTTCTAGTGTCCTCTCCCAAGCGCTTAGGAGAGTGCTCTGCACACAATAAGTACTCAATACATGGGATTGAATGAAAGAATGAAAAAGGCTTGGACCCTAAATTGAGAGACTCTCTGTCTGTCTCTCTGTCTCTCTCCCAAAGGTTCAGTTCTTTCCAGCACGGTGTAATGATAATAATAATAATAATAATAATAATAATGGTATTTGTTAAGTGCTTACTATGTGCCAAACACTGTTCTAAGCACTGGGGGAGCAACACGATAATCAGGTTGTCCCACGTGGGGCTCACAGTCTCGGTCTCCATTTCACAGATGAGGTCTCTGAGGCCCAGAGAAGTGAAAAGACTTGCCAAGGTCACACAGCAGACGAGTGGCAGGGCCGGGATTAGAACCCATGTCTTCTGTCTCCCAAGCCCGTGCTCTTTCCACTAAGCCACACTGCTTCTCTAGTGGCTAGAGCATAGGCCGAGGAGTCAGAAGGACCTGGGTTCTGATCCCGGCTCCGCCACTTGCCTTCTGTGAGACCTAGGGCAAGTCTCTTCACTTCTCTGAGCCTCAGTTACCTCATCTGTAAAATGGGGATCGAGACTGTGAGCCCCATAGGGGACAGGGACTGCGTCCAACCCAATTACCTTGTATCCAACCCAGCAATTAGTACGGTGTCTGGCACACAGTAAGCACTTAAAAAATACCATTATTATTATTATTATTTTCTCTGGCCCAGCTCCGGGAATTTCCCTTCACAGTTCCAGTCACCCGAAGAGCTTTGAGTTCAGGGTGAAAAGGCCCGAGATGGCAGTTTTCGGGTCTGTCAGCTCTCTGAGGCCCGCGTTCAATCACCCCCTCTAAAATCTTTTCGCCTTCCGGTGTCCAGCACTCAGAAGGACAAGTTGGCCTCCAGCCCCACCTAACATTTCCACTGCTCCACAACGACCACTGACGACGCCGTGTTCTCGCCGGTTCAAAAGCAGAGCTGGCTGGGTTTCAGAAATCTCAGAAAGAGACCGATATGTGATCCATCTATTCTCTGGGAGCTCCTTGGTCTCCAGAGGAAATGACATTTATTTCTAAAGTGATAAAATGCCTTCAGTATGAATTACGGTAGATTTTCGGGCACTTAGGAAGCCATTTACCGTTTGGGAGGTACAACCTGCGTCAGTTTCTAAACGGCCTCTTTTACATGTGTGTACACACAGATACACACACAGACAGAGTCTTGTGTGAAGCACAAACATAGATGGGGAATATGTATCAAAGTTCTCCGACTTTTTACAGCTTAACTCATCGTTCGTCACTGACGATACATTCCCTTTATCCTATCCGGGAAATGATATCTACATTTTCGCTTATCGATCGTATGTGCTTAGAGAAGCAGCATGGCTTAGCGGAAAGAGGCCGGGCTTGGGAGTCAGAGGTCGCGGGTTCTAATCCCCACTCTGCCACTTAGCAGCTATGGGCAAGTCACTTCTCTGTGCCTCAGTTACCTCATTTGTAAAATGGAGATTTAGACTGTGAACCCCACATGGGGCAACTTGATTCCCTTTTATCTACCCCAGCGTTTAGAAAAGTGCCTGGCACGTAGTAAGCACTAACAAATACCATTATTTTTATTATTATTATGTGCATAGTAAAAATTTCTCTTTCCAAGCAAGTGAAGAAAGGGATAGCCAGAGGTTGTAAGCCAAGAGGCAGGACCTTCCCAATCTTGGCTAATGGCCCATGACTCAAAGAGTCACACCAGCCTCAATTACCTCATCTGTAAGACTGTGAGCCCCACGAGGGACAATATGATGACCTCGTTATCTACCCCAGTGCTTAGAACAGTGCTTGGCACATAGTAAGCGCTTAACAAATACCATTATTATTATTATTTGAGGAATATTTGTCCATCTCACCCCATTTAGAATGGAAGCTTCTTGCGAGCAGGGAATGCGTCCGTTCTCTATTTCGTACCTCCCCAGTGCTCAGTGCAGTGTTTTGTACACAGTTAGCACCCAGTAGATGCCAGGATGACTGCTAGAATCACCTAAAGGACCTGTGATCTAATCAGCATTATCTATAGTCAAACTCTGTTTAATAGTGTATCCTCCCCTATTAATAACAATGATAATTATGATAATGATTATGGTACTTGTTAAGACCTTACTATTAATAACAACAACAATAATAATAATTATGGTACTTGTAAGTGCTCACTATGTGCCAAGCACTGTTTTAAGCGCTGGGATAGATACAAGTTAATCAGATTGGACTCGGTCCCTGTCCCACAATGGGGCTCATAGTCTTAATTTTCATTTTGCAGATGAGTTAATCAAGAGAAGTGAAGTGATTTGCCCAGGGTCACACAGCAGACATGTGGCATAGCTGGAATTAGAACCCAGGTCCTTCTGACTTCCAGGCCCATGCCCTATCCACTAAGCCAGGCTGCTTCTCAGGGGCTTTCAGATGAGATTAGGGATCCCTCACTGCTTGCAACGCTACCGAAGGAAGACAGAAGTCTGGTTTGTTCTTTGACTCCCGATTTTTTTCTGGCAAGATGGACCCTTCCAAAAGGAAACCTGGCAGTGGGAAGGAATGAGCAGAAAAACCTCTCAATATGATATTTCTTGTGACTGTTATTTTGTTGGAGGAAAAATCTGAAAAACATTTTCACAAGAGGTATTTAAGGGCCATTTATTGGGTTAAGTTTAGATTGTGGGGGGAAGGAAAGAATGTATTTTGTGGTTTCTGGGCGGTATATAATGGGAGTCAAGTTCTTCCTTGGCTGGAAAATGGAATTTTTTTTAAACCGAGTGAACAGACCTTTTTTTCTTTTTCATGAGCCATTCACCGTCTGATGAATAGGTTCATTGTCTGAAGGGAAAAAACAGCAAATCTTTAAGAATGGACATACACATTTTCAACAACCGAGAATCTCCTTGGGCCCCTTGACGGAGAAGGGAAGGAGACAGAAAATCAATTGATCAATTGGAGGGGAGGGATTCGTATAGCCAGGGCAGACCTCTGAGCACAGTTATAATGACAGCATTTGTTAAGCATTCACTATGTCCCAAACACTGTGCCGAGTCCTGAGATTGACATCATAAGGTCGGATCCGACAAAGCCCCGTCCTACGTGGAGCTGAAAATTTAAGGGAGGAGGAGAATGGGTATTGAATCGTGATTTTACAGATATGGTAACTGAGGCGCAGAGAAATGGGGCGATTTGCCCAAGGTCACACAGCAGACAATTGGCTGAGCCAAGATTAGAACCCAGGTCCTTCTGACTCCCAGGCCCGCGATCTATCCACACTGCTTCTTTAAGCTTCACTCTAAGGTGACCTTAATAATCAGTGGTGTCTTCCTCTAATATGGAAAGTGATAATATTAATAATTGTGGTCTTTATGAAGTGCTTATGATGAGCCAAGCACTGAGGTAGATACAAGATGGTCAATTAGACCAAGTTTAAGTGCAGGGGAGGACAGGTATTTATTTAATCTCCATTTTACAGATGAAAAACTGAGGCACAGAGCAGTTAAATAGCTCACCTATGGCCATAAAATGGAGAAATGACAGAAATTCCAGAAATGGCAGGAATTAGAACTCAATGATCAGGTCTACTCATTTTACAATATTCTTCCAAGAACTTAGTAGAGTTCTCTGTACACACTGGGAATTTAATAGTAGTACTATTCATTCATTCAACAGTATTTATTGAGTGCTTACTGTGTGCAGAGCACTGCTCTAATTGCTTATCTTCCTCTGGAGGCAGCATGGCCTAGTGGAAAGACCAAGGGACCTGGTGTCAGGAGACCTGGGTTCGAATCCCAGCTCCTCCACTTGCTTGCTGTGGTTCCTTGGGCAAGTCACTCCCTTTATCTGGGCATTAGTTTCCTCACTGGAGAAGCAGCCTGGCCTAGTGGGTCGAGCAGGAGCCTGGTAGTCAGAAGGACCTGGGTTCGAATCCCAGTTCCGTCACTTGTCTGCTGTGTGATCTGGGCCAAGTCGCTTCACTTCTCTGTGCCTCACTTCCCTGATCTGGAAAATGGGGATTAAGCCTTTGAGCCCCATATGGGACAGGGACTGTGTCCAACCTGGTTTGCTTGTTTCTCCCGCAGCGCTTAGTATAATGCCTGGCATATAGTAAGCGTTTAGCAAATACATTTTTTTTTTTTAAATGGGACAGAAGACCTATTCCTTCTCCACCTTAGACTAGAGAAGCAGCACGGTGTAGTGGCTAGAGCCCGGGCCCGGGAGTTCGAAGGTCATGCGTTCTAATCCTGTCTCTGCCACTGGACTGTTGCTGGTCTGCTATGTGACCTTGGACAAGTCACTTCCCTTCCTCTGGGCCTCAGGTACCTCATCTGTAAAACGGTTATTGAAACTGTGAGCCCCACATGGGACAGGGACTGTGTCCAACCCTATTTGCTTGTATCTACCTCAGCGCTTGATACAGTGACCGGCACATTGTAAGCACTTAACAAATATCGTAATTATTAAGCCCAGGGTGGGCAGGGATTGTCTCTCTTTCTTGCTGAATTACACTTTCCAAGTGTTTAGTACAGTGCTCTGCACACAGTAAGCGCTCAATAAATATGATTGAATGAATGAATCGGGCCCAAGTAATAATAATAATAATGATGGTATTTGTTAAGCGCTTACCATGTGTATAAGTAAGCCCGTCAAAGGGCGGGAACTGTCTCTCTCTGTTGCCGATTTGTCCATTCCAAGTGCTTAGTACAGTGCTCTGCACATAGTAAGCGCTCAATAAATACTACTGAATGAATGAATAAGTGAGATAGGGACTATGTCCGATCTGGAATGAAGATACTTCAAAGCTTAGCACATTTTAAGCACTTACGCTTGTTACGGGCAGGGAAGGCGTCTGCTAATTCTGTTATATTTCACTCTCCCAAGGGCTTAGTTCAGTGCTCTGCACACTGTGAGCGCTCAAGAAATATTCATTAAGAAATATCACAGTTATTCATTATTATTCTGTTTCTCTTTCCCTCTTCTCCTCTAGTGAATACCTTCTTGGTACATATTACCTATGGTATTCTGAGTTGTGTTGATCAGCGTTTTGTACCCTTCACGTTGGGAATGACCTTCAAATTAAGCAGAGGTTAGATAGGAAGCAGTCTGCCATCCAGAAGCGGATTGGGTACGGGTGGGTTAGGATCCGGGGGAGTAGACAGCTAATTCAGTGGAGGGCTAAATAGCTAATCCATTATAGAGCTGGGAACCTTGAATCTGGAACTTGCATATCAAAGAAAGGGGTCTAATTACAAATATATATTAAATTGACATGCCACAGACTCACGACTCCCTAATTACTATGCAAATTTCAGAAATAAGCTACTTGGTATGTGCAAATTACTTTGATTTAAGTTGATGAGGGCTACCCACTGTGCGATTAGTGTCCTTTCTGGGGAATACGTGCAGTGAAAAGCAATCATTCTTCAATGTTTTTCCTCAGCAGAAGCACCGACAAACACATACCTCGTTACGAGCCAGTCCGGTGTTAAGTGAACCACCAGTTGAGACCTCACTGCTTCCAATCCGTCAGTCAATTGGACTTTTTGAGCACTTACTGTGTGCCGAGCACTGTACTAAGAGCTTAGGAGAGGACACTATAACAATAAACAGACACTTTCCCTGTCGACGAGCTTACAGCCTGAGAAGCAGTGTGATCTAGTAATTAGAGCGAAGCCTGGACGTCAGAGAACCTGGGTTCTAATCCCGGCTTTGATAGTTGTTTGCTGTGACCTTGGACAAGACACTTTTTTATGGTATTTAAGTGCTTAGTTAGTGCCAAGCACTGTACTAAGCACTGGTGTAGATATAAGATAGATAAGTTGGAAACAGTCTATGTCCCACATGGGGCTCAAGGTCTTAATCCCCATTTTGCATGGAGGCGCAGCGAAGTGAAGTGACTTGCCCAAGGTCTCACTAATTACAAGTAGCGGATCTGGGGTTAGAACCCAGTCCATTCTGATTCCCAGGTCCTAGGCCAACCTTAGAGAAGCAGCGTGGCTCAGTGGAAAGAGCCCGGGCTTGGGAGCCGGAGTTCATGGGTTCGAATCCCGGCTCTGCCACTCGTCAGCTGCGTGACTGTGGGCGAGTCACTTCACTTCTCTGGGCCTCAGTTCCCTCATCTGTAAAATGGGGATTAACTGGGAGCCTCACGTGGGACAACCCGCTGACCCTGTATCTACCCCACCGCTTAGAACAGTGTTCTGCACATAGTAAGCGCTTAACAAATACCAACATTATTACTTCTCTGTGCCTCACTTTCCTCAACTGTAAGATTCATTCATTCAGTCGTATTTATTGAGTGCTTACTGTGTGGACAGCACTTTACTAAGCACTTGGAAAGTACAATTCAGCAATAAAGAATTCGTCCGCTCAACTGTATATATTTCCATTACCCTATTTATTTTGTTAATGAATTGTACATCGCCTTGATTCTATTTAGTCGCCATCGGTTTTTACGAGACGTTCTTCCCCTCGACTCTATTTATCGCCATCGTTCTCGTCTGTCCGTCTCCCCCGATCAGACCGTAAGCCCGTCAAATGGCAGGGACTGTCCCTATCTGTGGCCTATTTGTTCATCCCAAGCGCTTAGTACAGTGCTCTGCACATAGTAAGCGCTCAATAAATACTATTGAATGAATGAATGAATAAAGAGAGACAATCCCTGCCCATAATGGGATTACAGTCTAGAAGGGGGGGAGACGGACATCAAAACAAGTAAACAAACAGGCATCAATATAAATAAATAGAACTATAGATCTATGCACATCAAAACAAACAGGCAATACTATAGAGTGATAGATATGTGCATATATACACAAGTGCTGTGGGGTGGAGAGTGGGGGTTGATCAGTGGGAGGGAGTCGGGGCGATGGGGAGGGGAGGGGGAGCCAAGGAAGAGGGGGGCTCGGTCTGGGAAGGCCTCCTGGAGGAGGTGAGCTCTCAGGAGGGCTTTGAAGGCGGGAATGAAGCTAGTTTGGCGGATGTGAGGAGGGAGGGCGTTCCAAGCCAGAGGGAGGACGTGGGCCAGGGGTCGACGGGGGGACGGGCGAGAAGGAGGCCCGGTGAGGAGGTGAGTGGAGGCAGAGGAGCGGAGTATGCGGGCTGGAATGGAGAAGGAGAGAAGGGAGGCGAGGTAGGAGGGGGCCAGGCGATGGACAGCTCTAAAGCCAATAGTGGAGAGTTTTTGTTTGGTAGGGAGGTCGATAGGCAACCACTGGAGATTTTTGAGGAGGGGAGTGACCAGCCCGGAGCCTTTCTGTAGAAAGAGAATCCGGGCAGCAGAGTGAAGTATAAACTGAAGCGGGGAGAGACAGGAGGATGGGAGATGAGAAAGGAGGCTGATGCGGTCATCCACTCAGGAGAGGATGAGTGATTGCAGTAACAAGGTAGCAGTTTGGACGGAGAGGAAAGGTTGGATCTTGGCGATGTTGTGAAGGTGAGACTGGCAGGTTCTGGGGATGAATTGGATGTGTGGGGTGAACGAGAGAGCCGAGTCAAGGATGACACCAAGGTCGCGGGCCCGAGAGACGGGAAGGATGGTCGTACCGTCCACGGTGATAGGGAAGTCAGGGAGAGGACAGGGCTTGGGAGGGAAGATGAGGAGCTCAGTCTTGGACAGGTTGAGTTTTAGGTGGTGGGAGGACATCCGAGTAGAACGGTGCTTGACACATAACAAGTGCTTAACTAATATGTTTATTATCGTATTGTACCCTCCTAAGCGCTTAGTACAGTCCTCTTCATACAGAAAGTGCTCAATAAATATGATGGAATGAATGAATAATAATAATAATAGTAACAAAAATGTCAGAATTAGGAGAAAGACTGTTTGGAATTCCCGTTTCCTCTGGGCTTCTCAACAATCAATCAGTGGTTTTTATCGAGCGCTCACTGTGTGCAGAGCACTGTACTACGTGCTTGGGAGAGGCTATTATGACGGAATAAGCAGACACGTTCCCTGTCCGTAACAGCTCTGAACAACCCCTACCCCAGCCTCTTAACTCCACATTTTGCTGCATCTACTGGAATGGCGAATGTGGAAAATGAGATCTTCTAAATTACAATTTATTCACCGGGAAGAGTGAAGTGTAAGGCATTCTGTCTTCCTAATTAGCGAGGCAAGAGCAGATGTTCCACAAAACCTTGGTGGAAATATTGGAAGAATTATCTCTGAAGGCGAAGGAAAAACGTGAGACTCTTAGTACACCGTTCTGTCTTCCTTGACCTGAAAGCGTCTAGAGGGGTACACTTCACAAATATCACTCTTCAAACCGCTTCTGGTGCCGAAGTACCCTTCCTCTAAAAGGGGAGGAAAAAAAAAAATCTGTCGAATCACCACATTAATTCAACGATTGTGTCACCCGGATGATAAGCTGTCAGAATGTAGAGATGAAGCCATCTCATAGAATTACCACCCTGGCTTTTATCATTTATCTTGCAGGACATTTTTGACACTAGCAATAATTGCCTCGACACCCTAGTAGAATCAGTGGTGTATTGTTAAGTGCTATTGGTGATTTTTTGAGAGTAGCGTGAAATAGTGAGATGGACACGAGGAAGTGTTCGTCGACCCGAACGTGAGTGGAGAATAGGTTCGGGGGAAACCGGTGTCATGCCAAGCGATTTTTAGCAATAATAGCAGTTGTCATAGAAGTAATAGCGATAGTTGTAATAATAATCATAATAATGATGGTCTTTGTTAAGCACTTACTATGAGCCAAGCACTGTTCTAAGCGCTGGGGTAGATACAAGGTAATGAGGTTGTCCCACGTGGGGCTCACAGTCTTGGTCTCCATTTCACAGATGAGGTAGCTGAGGCCCAGAGAAGTGAAGTGACAGGGAAGCAGCGCGGCCTAGGGGAAAGACCCCAAGCTTGGGAGTCAGAGGTCATGGGTTCTAATCCCGGCTCCGTCGCTCGTCCGCTGTGTGACTTTGGGCAAGTCACTTCACTTCTCTGGGCTTCAGCTACCTCTTCTGGAAAATGGGGATGGAGACCACGAGCCCCACATGGGACAGGGACCGTGTCCAACCGGATTTGCTTCTATCCACCCCAGCGCCTAGTACAGTGCCTGGAAAAATAGAGCTGAACATCCAAGAGCAATTTAAGATTTTCTTCTTAGTTGGATATTTTGGTTTCCTATAGGCTTTTTCAATCCACTGTTACTCTCTGTCGGATTCCCTAGAGTCTGAAACCTTAAGGGATGAGTCTTTCACTGGGCCTGATCCGTTCTACTGGCGTACACGATGGCGTTTAGCACAGTTCTTGACACACAGGAAGCTCTTGCTAAATAGGAAGCTCCGTGTGGGCAGAGATTTTCTCTCTCTCTATTGCTGCATGGTACTTTCCAAGAGCTTAGTACAGTGCTTTGCACATAGTAAGCGCTCAATAAATACTACTGAATGAACAATTGAATGAATGACTGAATAACTATTGTTAGCTCCTTGAGGGCCAGGGTTCTTATCTACCCACTAACCATATCATCCTATCTCAAGCACTTAGTAATGATAATAATAATAATAATAATAATGATGGTTTTTGTTAAGCGCTTACTCTGCTGTTCTAAGCAATGGGGTGGTACAAGGTAATCAGGTTGTCCCACGTGGGGTTCACTGTCTTAATTTCCATTTTACAGATGAGGTAACTGAGGCACAGAGAAGTTAGGTGACTTTGCCCAAAGTCACACAGCTGACAAGTGGCGGAGCTGGGATTAGAACCCATGACCTCTGACTCCCAAGCCCGGGGTCTTTCCACTGAGCAATGCTGCTTCAGTGCTCAGCACAAAGTGAGCACTCAGTATGTACCATTGCCCGATTGATTGATGGCAAATAACCAAGGCAACACAGGTACACGACTAATCTCTATGCTACTGACTGTGCAATCCTCCCACGTTAGAGATGATTAGAAATCCAATTTCTATTTCACATCCCTTTTATTTGGAGAATTATTCAGATTTTATCTCCGTCTACATCTCGACCTGCCTTCTCTAGCTCTGCCGAGATGCAGAAAATAAATTTCACAGGTACCTGAAATAGAGTAAATAAACACAGGCTTTTACATTTTTTTAGAGTATTTGTAAAGCACTTATTATGTGCCAGGCAGCTCACTAAGTGCTGGGGCAGATACGATCTAATCCGGTTGGATGCAGTCCACGTCCCAGGTGGGGCTCACAGTCTTAATCGCCGTTTTACAGATGAGGGAATTGAAGCATGGAAAAGTGAAGTGACTAGCTCAAGGTCACACAGCAGACAAGTGGCGGAACAGGATTAGAACCCAGGTCCTTCTGACTCCTAGGCCCGAGCTCTGGCCACTAGGTCTCGCTGAGAAATCTATTAGTTTACCAGTGGTATTCATGGAGCACTTATAATGTGCAGAACCTTGTACTAAGCACTTGGGAGAGTCCCCCATACAGCAGAATTAGCAGACATGGTCCCTGCCCACTACGAGGCTATAGTCTAGATGAGCTGAAGATTTACCTGCCTCCCTGATTCACATAGGACCCGTCACTTATCTCTCCCACTTATCAAGACAAATATTTGGCAAAATTGAACACTCTTCAGTGCTTTTTAAATGAATACATAATGGACAAGCAATCTCCATTTACAACCGCGGTGAAACGAACTGAAAAAACGATAAATCTATTAGTTTCGGTGTCTTCTTCAGTAATTCAGAAGTTGGAGAGAAACGTTAGATTCCCGGAAACCCGACGTTTAGGGAGAACTGTCTTCTAGTGCGTGTGATTCATGGACAGTATACCACCTAAACGCAGCGAGCTTCAGGCTCCGTTTTAATTTTCTTGTGATCTTTGCCATAATATTTATTGTTCCTCCACACTAAAACCTCTGTGTGTTTCTATGCCGTGATGGGAAGTTTCCTAAGTAAGAGTTCATAAATCTGTGAAATATGAAGCGATAGAGACACAGCCAATAAGCTCAGACAGGTGCCTTTTTGAAATAATTTTCAATTAAAAGGGAGTCCGGATCTGAATTACGACCATTACTCATTTTTATGCTGGTTCCAGACACAGACAGAGAGGAGGCTCAGGATTCAGTTCACCATCATAGCAACGTGTTTACTAAAATGTTTATCATGAGGAAGATTCTTGGGGATGTGAAGCATTATGGACTCAATGCACATATTTCATTTTTCATTACGCTACATAATCCATTCAATCATATTTACCGAGCGCTTATTATGAGCAGAACACTGTACTAAGCGCCTGGGAGAGTCCCATACAACAGAATTAGCAGACACGTTCCCTGCCCGAAATGAGCTCGCAGTGAGGACGCATGGTGAGGTAGATTTGAATGTGGCTTCGTGGATCGTAAACAGCCACCAAACTGCTAATAGAAAAAATAACTGCCCTACTTATGAAGCGCTTACTACGTGTCGAGCACTGTACTAGACGATGGGATAGATACGGTGTAATCAGGTTGGATACAGTCACTGTCCCGCATGAGGTTCACGGTGCGAATAGGAGGGTGGATGGGTATTTAATCCCCATTTTACAGATGAGGAAACTGAGGCACAGGGAAGTGAAGTGACTTTCCCAGCGTCCCACATTAGGCGAGTGATGGGATTAGAACCCACAACCTTCTGACGCCCAGGCCCGTGCTCTGTCCACAAGGCCCTGTTGCTTCTCTGACCTTGGGGTCGCATGGCATAATGGGTAGCGCACAGGCCTGGGCGTCAGAAGGTTGTGGGTTCTAATCCCGGCTCCGCCACTTGTCTGCTGTGGGACTTGAGGCAAGTCACTTCACTTCTCTGAGCCCTCAGTCACCTTATCCGTAAAATGAGGATGGAAACTGTGAACCCCATGTTGAACGGGGACTGTGTCCAACCCGACTTGCAGGTATCCACCTCCCCGTACTTAGTACGGAGAAGCAGCGTGTCCACCTCTTTTATATTTGCCTTTTATCTAATGTATATTCCTCTGAATAATTTCTACCACTCCCAGTTGCAGAACTAGTTGTCATAATGTTATTTATCAAGCATCTACTGAGAGCAGGGCACTGTTTTGCCTGCTTAAGAAAGGAAGGCAGACAAACGAGACACAATCTCTGCCCGCAAAACGCTTCGTTACGGAAGAAGCAGCATGGCTCAGTGGAAAGAGCCCGGGGTTGGGAGTCAGAGGACGTGTGTTCTAATCCTAACTCCGCCATTTGTCTGCTGTGTGACCTTGGGCAAGAAGCGGCGTGGCTCAGTGAAAAGAGCGTGGGCTTCGGAATCAGAGGTCATGGGTTCGACTCCCGGCTCTGCCCCTTGTCAGCTGTGTGACTGTGGGCAGGTCACTTCACTTCTCTGGGCCTCAGTTACCTCATCTGGAAAATGGGGATTATCTGTGAACCTCACGTGGCACAAACTGATTACCCTGTATCTGCCCCAGCGCTTAGAACAGTGCTCTGCACATAGTAAGAGCTTAACAAATACCAACATTATTACTTAGCTTCTCTGGGCCTCAGTTCCCTCATCTGTAAAATGGGGATTAAGACAGTGAGCCCCAAGTGGGACAGGGACTGTGTCCAACCTAATTGGAGAAGCAGCATGGCTCAGTGGAAAGAGCACGGGCTTGGGAGCCAGAGGTCATGGGTTCAAATCCCGGCTCTGCCTCTTGTCAGCCGTGCGACTGTGGGCGAGTCACTTCACTTCTCTGTGCCTCAGGTCCCTCATCTGTAAAATGGGGATGAAGACCGTGAGCCTCACGTGGGGCAACCTGATTACCCTGTATCTCCCCCAGCGCTTAGAACAGTGCTCTGCACATAGTAAGCGCTTAACGAATACCAACGTTAATTACCTTGTATGTACCCCAGTGCTTAGCACAGAGTAAGCCCTAAACAAGTACCTCGATTACTAGTATTATTAGAGCAGAAATGGTAGCCATTTTCCCTGCCTACAGAGAGTTTACAGTCTAGACGACATCTGTAGTCCTTTTCCTCTTCTGCCAGGCTTGTCTGCTTCCCTCTTTGGTTCCCTCTGGGCTTCCCACTGGGTCAGTGATTCATTCATTCAATCGTATTTATTGAGCGCTTACTGTGTGCAGAGCACTGTATTAAGTGCTTGATTGAAAGCCAGGCCTCGGTGGGTGACACTGTGGTGGAGAAGTGTCAGAGGGGCAACATCTCCCGGCCCTCACTCAGGCAGACTGTAAGCCCGTGATTAGACCGTGAGCCCGTCAAAGGGCAGGGACCGTCTCTATGTGTTACCGATTTGTCCATTCCAAGCACTTAGTACAGCGCTCTGCGCATAGTAAGTGCTCAATAAATACTATTGAATGAATGAATGAATAATAATAATGATGATGGTATTTGTTAAGCGCTTACTAGGTGCCAGGCACTGAACTAAGCAAATCGGGTTGAACATAGCTCCCGTCCCACGTGGAGCTCACAGTCTTAATCCCCGTTTTACAGATGAGGTAACTGAGGCCCAGAGAAGTGAAGTGACATTCGCAAGGTCACACGGCACGCAAGTGGAGGAGCCGGGATTAGAACCCATGACCTTCTGACTCATAGGCCTGTGCTCTAGCCACGGTCTGTGCTCTATTCACTGTGCCATGCTGCTTCTCAGCTCTGTTCCCCAGGGCTCCCAGCAGCATCATCCGACCTTCTTTCTCTCCCCACTCCAGTTCGTACTTCGCCCTGGTGCCCGGATTATTTTTGTACAGAAACGTTCGGTCCATGTTTCCCTCACTCCTCGAGACCCTCCAGCGGTTGCCCATCTACCTTTGCATCAGACAGAAACACTTCACCCTTGGCTTTAAATCAGTCAATCCCCTCTCCCCCTCCTACCTCACCTCGCCGCTCTCACACTCCAACGCAGCCTGCACACTTTGCTCCTCTAAACCCGACCTTCTCCCTGGGCCTCCATCTCGGCCTATCTTGGCGGCGACCTCTCGCCCACGTCCTGCCTCTGGACTCAAACACCTTCCCCCCTCATAATGACGAGGTGATGATGAGGGTATTTAAGTGCTTACTATGTGCCAAGCACTGTTCTGAGCCCTGGGGTAGATACAAGGTAAACAATCTTAATCCCCCTTTTTACAGATGAGGAAAGTGAGGTACAGAGAAGTTAAGTGACTTTCCTAAAATCACACAGCTGATAAGTGGCGGAGCTGGGATTAGAACCCATGACCTGTGACTCTCCCCACCTTCAAAGCCTTATTGGATGCCCATCTCCTCCAAGAAGCCTTCCTGACTAAGCCCCACTTTTCCTCATCTCCCACTCCCTTCTGCGTCACCCTGACTTGCTCCCTTTGCTCTATAATAATGATAATAATATTGGTATTTGTTAAGCGCTTACTATGTGCCGAGCACTGTTCTAAGCGCTGGGGTAGATACTGGATAATCAGGTTGTCCCACGTAAGGCTCACAGTGAATCCCCATTTTACAGATGAGGCAAATGAGGCACAGAGAAATTAAGTGACTTGCCCACAGTCACACAGCTAAGTGGCAGAGAGGGATTCGAACCCATGACCTCTGACTCCGAAGCCCAGGCTCTTTCCACTGAGCCACGCTGCTTCCAGCCCCAGAACACTTATTTATATATCTGTAATTCATTCATTTATTTTGATGTCTGTCCCCCCCGCTAGACTGTAAGCTTGTTGTGGGCAGAAAACGTGTCCGTTTATTGTCATATAGTACTTTCCCAAGCATTAATACAAGTGCTTTGCACACAGTTAGCGCTCTATTAATTCGACTGACTGACCGACATCACATCATTGAGCATCTTCATCCCCAAGTCTTCCCTTCTTCCATCCTGAGAAGCTGCAGAGAAGCAGGGGCCTGAGAGTCAGAAGGTCCTGAGTTCTAATCCCATCTCCGCTACTTGTCTGCAGTGTGATCTTGGGCAAGTCATTTCACTTCTGTTTGCTTCAGTCACTTCATCTGTAAAACGGAGATTAAGATTTTGAGCCCCTTGTGGTCAGGGACTGTGTCCAACCCCCTCGCTTGTATCCACCTCAGCGCTTACCACAGTGCTTGGTACAGAGTCAGCGCTTGAAAAATACCCTTAAAAAAGACGACAAATAAAGATGAGGGCATTTAATAGGTGGGTGACGTTTCCCCGGAGAAGAAATGGGAAAGATGAGTGAGACCATCTCTCTTATTAATGAATTCCCAAAGGTGGTTATATATTCAATTCCCATTTCACCAGAGACCAGAGCTGGTTGGAGAATCCAACTTCTAAGGGAAGATTGCATTATTGAAGCATTTGAAAGTAAGAAAAAAAACCTTCAAAGGTCTCCGGCCCCTGAGGATCCCAGAAATGGAGAGATCAATGAACGGAGGGTTTGGAAGCCTGGGTCGTGCATGGGAAGGAAAGGAAGGATTTTCCTAGATACCAATCTCCAAGCGATTAGAACCGAACCGAACAGAAGCCTTTGGCAAAGTCGGGCAGTTTCAAGAAAATCAGAGTTCTCCAAGTCATCCTGAATAGCCCAAGCATTCTGACGTCCCAGCTTCACCCCTTGTCTGCTGAGTTACCTTGGGGAAGTCGCTTCACTTTCATTCATTCATTCATTTGTATTTACTGAGCACTTACTGTGTGCAGAGCACTGTATTAAGCCCTTGGAAAGTAAGGTTCGGCAACAGATAGAGACAATCCCTACCCAACAACGGGCTCACAGTCTAGAAGGGGGAGATAGACAACAAAAGAAAACCAGTAGACAGGCATCGATAGCATTAAAAAAAATGGCATTTGATAAGCGCTTACTATGGGTCAAGCACTGTTCTGAGCGCTGGGATAGATATAAGGTAATCAGGTTGTCCCACATATACCTAACAGTCTTCATCCCCATCTTACAGATGAGGAACTGAGGCACAGAGAAGTTAAGCGACTTGAGCAAGGTCACATAGCCGACAAGTGACAGAGCAGGGATTAGAACCCATGACCTTCTGACTCCCACACCCATGCTCTACCCACTATGCCAGGCCGGTAACAGAGGCTCAGAGAAGTTAAAAGACTGGCCCACAGTCACACAGCAGACAAATGGCGGAGTCGGGATTAGAAACCACAACCTTGGACTCGCAAACCCGGGCTCTTTCCACCGAGCCAGGCTGCTACGGTGTTGGAAGCGGGCCCATTCATTCAACAGTATTTATTGAGCGCTTACTATGTGCAGGGCACTGTACTAAGCGCTTGGAATGTACAAATCGGTAACAGCACCCTGGACACTCGGCTTTCACTTCCGGCCCCTGTCGGCTTCAGCTGAAATCACCCCGCGGTCTAGCTGGGCGGGCACAGGGGTCCCCCAAGTCCAGAGCGTTTTGTTCCATCCCATCGGTTTCTGTGAGTCTCGGCTTCATTCGTACGCTACCCCACGCTGTCCACCGAGGCTCCTGCAGCTCCTGGGCCCACAACACAATTCTACACACCCTGGGGGTCTGAAACGGTGTCCGTAACGACGAACACCGGCGGCTTGGGGATTGTAATAATAATAATTATGACCGTGGCATTCGTTAAGTGCTTACTGTGTGTCAGGTACTGTGCTGGGGGTTGGGTTGGATACAAGCAAACCGGGTTGACTCAGTCCCTGCCCCACATGGGGCTCACACTCTCAATCCCCATTTTACAGATGAGAAAGCCAAGGGTCAGAAAAGTGAAGTGACTGGCCCAAGGCCTCACGGCAGAACAATGGTGAAGCAAGGATTAGAACCCCAGACCCCGTGGGCTTTCAGGAGACCTTCGGAACCTCCACAGATAGTATAGTGTCTCTAATGTGGGTATTTGTTAAGCGCTTACTATGTGCAAAGCACTGTTCTAAGCGCTGGGGGGATACGAGGTGATCAGGTTGTCCCTCATGGGGCTCACAGTCTTCATCCCCATTTTACAGATGAGGTAACTGAGGCTCAGAGAAGTGAAGTGACTTGCCCACAGTCACCCAGCTGACAAGAGGCGGAGCCGGGATTAGAACCCATGACCTCTGACTCCCAAGCCCGGGCTCTTGCCACTAGGCCACGCTGCTTCTCGCTAACATCATTCGCCAGGATAGCGATACAAAACCAAAAGCATCGGTTAATTCAGAATATATCTAAGCCCTCCCTGTGGCAGGGGCCTCTTCAAGTTTGGCGTAGGGACGGAATGAAAGATCTTTCTCTAAAATCCCCTTTAGTCCAGTGCCTGCCACGGAGTAAGCGCTTAACAAATGCCTCAATGATTATTGTTGCTATTGGGTCGCAGAGAACGTTCGGGGGAGCATATGGACCACCGAAGGTGGTCCGTAAGTAGTTAGCTACCGCGACCAGCGAGAGAACTAATTTATTCACGGGGAATAATCCATTCACTGTGACTAATTGGATGATCAGGATGCTACATGACATATCCTGAAATGCAGCAAAATAGATTATCGCTATTGGCAGATGGAAACTTGATGGTGGAATTTTTAATCTAATAGGCAAACATTAAACTGAATATATTTAGGAATCTTAAAATCGCTGCAACATTTACATACCTGTTTCTCATGTCTCAGAAGCACTCCCACTGACATTTCTAATACTGAGGGCTCCATGCCTCATCCTCCTATTAGGATATGACAAGGGTATAATTTTTGCTAATGGATTATTATATTCTACTTACATATCTTTCTCCAGTTATTTGATTCGTAAAAAAAAAAAAAAATCACTGCACTCGCTAAATGACATGAGGCTTTTTTCACTGTGAGATTACAGCAATTTGCTTGACATATTTGCATAATTAGTTTAATTAGTGCTACTCCTTTAATGGAAATAATGTTGGACGTGTGCACTTTGCTTACCGTACGAAGTTAGCAAGCTCATTCAACTGGGCTATCGGCGTAGAAATCATTAAAGTTCTCCGTGGGAGATGAGTGTGGTATTACTTTGATTTCCACATTAAGGGTAGGCATTTGGGGTATTAGATCCATCCTACCTTCTTTAGAAATGATCATTTTATACACTAATGACGTAGAAGAGAGCCGGCGATTCGGCGGAGAAAGGTTTCTTTCACAAGTTGTAACTGTGATATTTCTTAAGCGCTCGCTAGGGGCCAAGCGCTCTACTAAGCACCGGGGTAGATTCAAGGCAATCGGGTCCCTCATGGGGGTCACAGACTAAGTAGGAGGGAGAACAGGGATTGAACCCCCATTTTGCAGATGAGGTAACTGAGGCACAGAGAAGTTGGTCAAGGTCACACAACAGGTACGAGGCAGAGCAGGGACTGGAGAGAACCGGGGGCCTCTGACTCCCAGGCCTCTGCTATGTCCACTACTCATTCATTCATTCAGTCGGTCGTATTTACTGAGTGCTTACTATGTGCAGAGCGCTGTACTGAGCGCTTGGAATGTACAATTCGGCAACAGATAGATATAATCCTTGCCCAACCACCGGCTCACCGTCCTCCTCCTCCTACTAGAAGAACTGGGTTCTAATTCCAGTTCTGTCAGTGACTTTCCACGTGTAACCTTGGTCTCATTTGGAGAAGCAGCGTGGCTTAGTGGAAAGAGTCCGGGCTTGGGAGTCAGAGGTCATGGGTTCTAATTCCGGGTCCGCCACTAGTCAGCTGTGTGATTTTGGGCAAGTCATTTAGCTTCTCTGTGTCTTAGTTACCTCATCTGAAAAATGGGGATTAAGGCTATGAGCCCCATGTGGGACAACCTCACTACCTTGTATCGACCCCAGTGCTTAGAAGAGTGCTAGGCAAATAGCAACCGCTTAACAAATATCACCATTGTAACTATTATTATTATTAGTAGTAGTAAATGTTTCCTCAAAGTCATAATCATAACGGAGAGGGTTTCGCAGAGGCAGCACTCCTCAGACACCAGGAGGAGGGAAGCAGCTTGGCACTTGGGAGAATCCAATGTAACAGAGTCGGAGGACGTGGAGGACATGGAGAGAAGCAGCGTGGCTCAGTGGAAAGAGCACGGGATTTGGAGTCAGAGGTCATGGGTTCGAATCCCGGCGCACCCACTTGTCAGCTGTGGGACTTTGGGCAAGTCACTTCACTTCTCGGTGCCTCAGTTACCTCATCTGTAAAATGGGGATTAAGACTGTGAGCTCCACATGGGGCAACCTGATTCCCCTCTGTCTCCCCCAGCGCTTAGAACAGTGCTCGGCACATAGTAAGCGCTTAACAAATACCAACTTTATTGCATGTTCCTTGCCCACATGATTTGGAAAGCAGTGTGGCTTAGTGGCTAGAGCCCCGGCCCGGGAGTTAGAGGGACCTGGCTTCTGATCCTGACTCCTCCGCGTGTCTGCTATGTGAACTTCGGCGGAACGCTTCTCTTCTCTGGGCTTCAGTTCCCTCAGTTGTAAAATGGGGATGAAGACTGTGAGCCCCGTGCGGGACAGGGTCGGTGTCCAACCCAATTAGCCCAACCCAACTCCAATGCTTAGCATGATGCTTGTCATATAGCATTTAACAAGTACAATCATCATTATAATAATAAGTATTATTATTAGTGGATAGAGCACAGGTTTGGGAGGCAGAAGGACCAGAATTCTAATTCCAGTTCTGCCTCTTCTCTGATATGTGACCTTAGGCAAGTCACTTCACTCTTCTGGGTCTCATTTTTCTCATCATTAAAATAGGGATTGAGACCGTGAGCCCCACGTGGAACAGGGGCTGTGACTAATCTGATTAGTTTGTATCTACACCAGCCTTTAGTATGGTGTCTGGCACATAATAAGAGCTTAACAAGTACCATTAAAATTATTTTTTTAATGGCATTTGAAAAGCGCTTACTATGTTTCCTTAACTGCCTTTCCAAACACCCAACCTCTGGGAGATTCTCTGATAGTGGGGTATGGTGAAGGGCATGAGGGGTTGGATTTCTCAGCATGGCTCGGTGGAAAGAGCCTGGGCTTGGGAGTCAGAGGTCAGGGGTTCGACTCCCTGCTCTGTCACTTGTCGGCTGTGTGACTGTGGGCAAGTCACCTCTCTGTGCCTCAGTTACCTCATCTGGAAAATGGGGATTAACTGTGAACCTCACGTGGGACGACCTGATGACCCTGTATCTACCCCAGCGCTTAGAACAGTGCTCTGCACATAGTAAGCGCTTAACAAATACCAACATTATTATTATTTCAGGGTGGGATGAAATAAAGAGACTGTTACGTGAGGTTCATCAGGAAATGGAATGGGCCTCTCGAAAAGATTAGCGATGTAGGCTGAGACAGCCTTCAGGGAGGCGATCGGTGCAGGAACTTGGAGTAGAGATTGGAGAGGGGAGAGACCGGAAGCAGGGAGATGGGTGAAGAGGCTGAGACGATAGCCAAGTCCAGATAAGACGAGAGGTTGTATTGGGGTGGTAGCCGTTAGGGCGAAGAAGAAGCGGTCGATGCTCAATATGTTGTGCAGGAAAAAAGGGCAGGGATGTGAGAATCGAATGATTAATAATGATGGTATTTGTTAATTACTTATTATGTGCCAAGCACTGTTCTAAGCACTGCATTCGATACAAGGTAATCAGCTTGGAAAAGTCCCTGACCCACCCTGGGGCTCACAGTCTTAATCCCCAGTTTACAGATGAGGTGACTGAGGCACAGAGAAGTGAAGTGACTCGTCCCAGGTCACACAGCAGAGAAGTGGCGGAGCCGGGATTAGAACCCAGGTACTCTGACTCTCAAGCCCAGGCTCTTGCCACTAAGCCGTCCTGCTTCCTGATAATGATAAAAATGATGAAGCAATCAATCAGCCGGTCAGTGGTATTTATTGAGGGCTTCTGTGTTCAGAACAGTCACTCGGTCAGTCAACTGTATTGAGTGCTCACTGTGTGCAGAGCATTGAACTAAGCACTTGGGAGAGTACAGTAGAACAATATAACAGACATATTCCCTCCACATAGCGAGCTTACAGTCTAGCAGGGGGGCCAGACAATATAAATGAAATATGAATGAATAAATTACAGATACGGACATAAGAGCTGTAGGGCTGGGAGCGGGGGATGAATGAAGGAAGCAAGTTAGGGTGACGCAGAAGGGAGTTGAAGGAAAGGAAAAGAAAGCTGAGTCAGGGAAGACCTCTTGGAGGAGATGGGCCTTCAATAAGATTTTGAAAGGGGGAAGAGTCATTGTTTGCTGGATTTACTTCATCACAAAAATCAACACAATCAGGTCTGAGCTTCCCGAAGTCACCCCTTCCCCTCTCCCCTCCCCCCCACCGACCCCCTCCCCTACTTTCCCATCCTTCCCTGCAGTATCCTCAGAGGAGATCTCCTCCCTCCTCGCGAGCGCCACCCCCTCCGCCTGCGCCTCGGACCCCATTCCCGCTCACCTTATTAAAACCGTCGCCCCTGCCCTCCTCCCTTCCTTAACTTCTATCTTTAACCACTCAATCTCCGATGGCTCCTTCCCCTCCGCCTTCAAACATGCCCACGTCTCCCCCATCCTAAAAAAACCCGCTCTCGACCCCACTTCCCCCTCCAGTTATCGTCCTATCTCCCTACTACCCTTCCTTTCCAAAATCCTAGAACCGGTCGTCTACGATCGCCACGTAGAATTCCTTAACTCCCATTCTCTCCCGGACCCCCTCCGATCTGGCTTCCGTCCCCTCCGCTCTACCGAGACCGCTCTCTCTAAGGTCACCCGTGACCTCCTTCTTGCCAGATCCCATGGCTCCTACTCCATTCTGATCCTCCTCGACCTCTCTGCTGCCTTTGACACCGTCGACCGTCCCCTCCTACTCCACACCTCATCTCACCTCGGCTTCACGGACTCCGTCCTCTCCCGGTTCTCCTCTCACCTCTCTGGCCGCTCATTCTCGGTCTCCTTCGCGGGCGCCTCCTCCCCCTCCCATCCTTTAACTGTTGGAGTTCCTCAAGGGTCATTCTTGGCCCTCTTCTGTTCTCCATTTACACTCACTCCCTAGGCGAACTCATTCGCTCTCACGGCTTCGACTACCATCTCTACGCGGATGACACGTAGATCTACATCTCCGCCCCTGTCCTCTCCCCCTCCCTTCAGGCTCGCATCTCCTCCCGCCTCCGGGACGTCTCCGCCTGGATGTCTGCCCGCCACCTAAAACTCAACGTGAGCGAGACTGAGCTCCTCATCTTCCCTCCCAAGCCTGGGCCTCTCCCAGACTTCCCTATCACCGTGGATGGTACGACCGTCCTTCCCGTCTCTCGGGCCCGCGACCTCTGTGTCATCTTTCACTCGTCTCTCTCGTTCACCCCACACATCCGATCCGTTACCGAGACCTGCCGGTCTCACCTTTACGATATCGCCGAGATCTGCCCTTTCCTCTCCACCCAAACGGCTACCTTACCGCTACGGGCTCTTGTTATATCCCGGCTAGACTACCGTGTCGGCCTGCTCTCTGATCTCCCTTCCTCCTCTCTCGCCCCGCTCCAGTCTATTCTTCACTCCGCCGCCCGGCTCATCTTCCTGCAGAAACGCTCTGGGCGTGTCACTCCCCTTCTTAAAAAACCTCCAGTGGTTGCCTATCGACCTGTGCACGAAACAAAAACTTCTCACTCTAGGCTTCGAGGCTGTCCATCACCTTGCCCCTTCCTACCTCTCCTCCCTTCTCTCTTTCTACTGCCCACCCCGCATGCTCCACTCCTCCGCCGCCCACCTCCTCACAGTCCCGCCGTCGACCTCTGGGCCACATCCTCCCACGGTCCTGGAACGCCCTCCCTCCTCACCTCCGACAATCTGATTCTCTTCCCCTCTTCAAATCCTTACTTAAAGCTCACCTCCTCCAAGAGGCCTTCCCAGACTGAGCTCTCCCGTTTTCCCCTCTGCTCCCTCTACCCTCCCCCTTCACCTCTCCGCAGCTAAACCCTCTTCTCCCCCCCTTCCCTCTCCTCCTCCCCCTCTCCCGTCCCACCCCCTCAGCACTATAGTCGTCCGCTCGACTGTATATATCTTCATCACCCTATTTATTTTGTTTAATGAGATGTACATCACCCCGATTCTATTTAGTTGCTATTGTTTTTATGAGACGTTCTTCCCCTCGACTCTATTTATCGCCATCGTTCTCGTCCGCCCGTCTCCCCCGATTAGACCGTGAGCCCGTCAAAGGGCAGTGACTGTCTCTATCTGTTGCCGACTTGTACATTCCAAGCGCTTAGTACAGTGCTCTGCACATAGTAAGCTCTCAGTGAATACTATTGAATGAATTTGAGGAGGGAGGGCGTTCCAGGGCAGAGGCGGGACGTGGGCCAGGGGTCGGCGGTGAGACGGACGAGATGGAGGCAGAGTGAGAGGTTAGCATTAGAGGAGTCAAGTGTGCGGGCCGGGGTGTAGTAGGATGGTAGCGAGGCGAGGTAGGAGGAGGCAAGGTGATGGAGGACTTTAAAGCACTGTACTAAGCTATCAGGAGGGTACATTACAACATAGTTGGTAAGAATGTTCCCTCTCATAAAGAGCTTACAGTCTAGAGGAGAGCTGAGGATGATGTCAAAATTGTGGGCCCGTTATTTTACTGAGCTGGTCCATGCAGTAATTGGGAGCCATGGAATGCTGAGATAAATCCATCAAGCACCATTTTCCTTGCTATCCTACCCCTCACCGCTCCCTTCTCTTCACAGAGCAGTATCTGGCACATAATAAGTGCTTAACAAATACCATCATTATCATTTCAGTTCTGAAACGAAAATTTCAGCTACCGACATATCTATACCCTGATGATTCGGCCTCCATTTTCTTCTCCGGAAATGTGGGCAGTAAGTATAGAACTCCATCCCACAGTTTGTCTTGAAATGCACAGAAGCTTTTTTTGCGCTTAGTGGATTTGAGTGCCTAATATGTGGTTGAGTAAAAAAGATGTTGACATTTTTAACTACAAATCATTTAGCACTGGGGAAGCAGACTGACACATAGAAAGAACTAGACGGCTGTAGGTAATGGGAAAAAAATTCACAAGGAAATTGTGAAATTTCCAACCCCAACTCTTCATTTCTCGGCAGTGGTAACATCCGGTGCAATTGAATCAATCGATCAACCAATCGATCAAACCATCTATGGAGGAGCTTCCGCATTTCCTGATACTGTGGCACTCTCTCCATTCAGAGTGTTCGATATGTGGTTTGTCAATCAATCAGGAGTAAATAGTACTACTATTAATAATAATAGTAATAATATTACTATTAATAATCATGGTATTTTTTAAGAACTATTTGCCAAGGACTGTAATCAGGTTGGACACAGTCTCTGTTCATTCAATCATATTTATCGAGCGCTTACTGTGTGCAGAGCACTGTACTAAATGCTTGGAAACTACAATTCGGCAACATGGGACTCACAGTCTTAATCCCTATTATACAGATAAGGGAACTGTGGCACAGAGAAGTGAAGTGAGTTGCCCAGGGTCACAGAGCAGACCTGTGGTGGAGCCACAATTTGAATCCATGCAGAGAATGTCCCTGTTATATTGTTATATCACTCTCCCAAGCGCTTAGTACAGTGCTCTGCACACAGTAAGAGCTCAATAAATATGACTAACTACTGTACTTAGTAGTTACTGTAGTTAGTAGTTAGTAATAATAATATTGGTAATGATGGCGTTTAAGTGCTTACTATGTGCCAAGCACTGTTCTAAGTGCTGGGAGAGCTACAGGGTTTCAGGTTGTCCCAGTTGGGGCTCACATTGTTAATCCCCATTTTACAGATGAGACAACTGAGGCATAGAGAAGTTAAGTGACTTGTCCCAAGTCACACAGCTGACAAGTAGCAGAGCCAGGATTAGAACCCACAACCTCTGACTCCCAGGTCTGGGCTCTTTCCACTAAGCCATGCTGCTTCTCATCTCTCCTGTCTACAACTCCCTTGAATTGGCCTTTCCTAAGTGCTTAGTAATGATAATGATAATGATGTTGGTATTTGTTAAGCTCTTACTATGTGAGAGCACTGTTCTAAGCACTGGGGTAGATACAGGGTAATCAGATTGCCCCATGTGAGGCTCACAGTCTTCATCTCCATTTTACAGATGAGGTAACTGACGCATGGAGAAGTGAAGTTCATTCGATAGTATTTACTGAGCGCTTACTATGTGCAGAGCACTGGACTAAGCGCTTGGAATGGACAAATCGGTAACAGAGAGAGACGGTCCCTGCCCTTTGACGGGCTCACGGTCTAATCGGGGGAGACGGACGGACGAGAACGATGGCGATAAATCGACTCGAGGGGATGAACATCTCATTAAAACGATAGCAAATAAATAGAATCAAGGGGATGTACATCTCATTAACAAAATAAATAGGGTAATGAAGATCTATACAGTTGAGCGGATGAGTACATGCTGAGGGGAGGGGAAGGGAGTGGCGAGGAGCAGAGAGAAAGGGGGGAAAAGAGGGCTTAGCTGAGGAGAGGTGAAGGGGTGGGTAGAGGGGGAGCAGAGGGAGCAGAGGGAAAAGGGGAGCTCAGTGTGGGAAGGCCTCTCGGAGGAGGTGAGCTCTAAGTAGGGTTTTGAAGAGGGGAAGAGAATGAGTTTGGCGGAGGTGAGGAGGGAGGGCGTTCCGGGACCGCGGGAGGACGTGGCCCCGGGGTCGACGGCGGGACGGGCGAGACCGAGGGACGGCGAGGAGATGGGCGGCGGAGGAGCGGAGCGTGCGGGGTGGGCGGTAGAAAGAGAGAAGGGAGGAGAGGTAGGAAGGGGCGAGGTGATGGAGAGCCTTGAAGCCTAGAGTGAGGAGTTTTTGTTTTGTGCGGAGGTTGATAGGCAACCACTGGAGAAGTGACTTGCCCACAGTCACATAGCTGACAAGTGGCAGATCTGGGATTCGAACCCATGACCTCTGACTCCCAAACCCGGGCTCTCTCCACTGAGCCACACTGCTCTTCATACAGTTAGCATTTAATAAATATCATTGTTTGATTAAATACAATCCGGTGGGGGAGACAGGAAAAAAAGAAGCTTGGGAAGCTGTTAATATTTAATGATTCATCTGGAATTCCCAGATGTGCTGGTTTGAAGCGGATTGAAATCTGAAAGGTTCTAGCTTCGTGCTGAGGAATCAGAACGCCCTTCCTCTAGCCTGTAAAGCTCATTGCGGCAGGGAACGCGTCTGCTCGCTCTGTGGCGTTGTATTCTCCCAAACGTTTAGAACAGTGCTCTGCACAAGGTAAATATAAAACTCAATATAAAACATTGATTGATTGATTCAGTGGGATGTCTCGATGCCTTTGCCCAGCAAAAAAATCGGTGAAAGAGCATAGCTGCTACAAAAAAAAATCTCACATAGGGCTCACCTTCTAAATAAATTTGATTGAATTTATGAATGAATGAAATCAGGAGTGAGAACAGGTACTGAAATCTGTTGAGGGAACTGACGCACAGGGAAGTAAAGTGACTTGACCTAGGTCACACAGCAGATTAGTGGTGAAGCAGTACGGGCTTGGGATTCAGAGGACGTGGGTTCTAATCCCGGCTCCGACACTCGTCTCCTGTTTGACCTTGGGCAAGTCACTTAACTTCTCTGGGCCTTAGTTACCTCATCTGTGAAATGGGGATGAAGACCGTGAGCCCTACGTGGGCCAATCTGATTAGCTTGTATCCATCAGCACTTAGAACAATGCTTAGCATGTAGTAAGTGCTTAACAAATAGCATCATTCTCGTTATTATTATTGTTACGAGAATCTCGCTACCCTCCTCCCGGAACCCAGCCAGCACCCTCTGCTCCTCTGGTGCCGCTAACCTTCTCAGTGGGCCTCCATCTCCCCTGTCTCGCCTCTGACCCCTGGCCCACGTCCTATCTCTGGCCTGGAATGTCTTCCCTTCTCGTATCTTCTCATTCTAGGCTTCAAGGCTGTCCATCCCCTTGCCCCCTCCTACGTCTCCTCTCTTCTCTCTTTCCACCGCCCAGCCCGCACGCTCCGCTCCTCCGCCACCCACCTCCTCACCGTCCCCCGTTCTCGCCCGTCCCGCCGTCGACCCCCGGGCCACGTCCTCTCGCGGTCTCGGAACGCCCTCCCTCCACACCTCCGCCAAACTGATTCTCTTCCCCTCTTCAAAACCCTACTTAGAGGTCACCTCCTCCAAGAGGCCTTCCCACACTGAGCTCCCCTTTTCCCTCTGCTCCCTCTACCCCCCCATTCACCTCTCCGCAGCTAAACCCTCTTTCGCCCCCATTTCCCTCTGCTCCTCCCCCTCTCCCTTCCCCTCCCCTCGGCACTGTACTCGTCCGCTCGACTGTGTATATTTTCATCACCCTATTTATTTTGTTAATGAGATGTACATAGCCTCGATTCTATTTATTTGCTATTGTTTTAATGAGACGTTCATCCCCTCGATTCTATTTATTGCTACTGTTCTTGTCCCTCCGTCTCCCCCGATTAGACCGTGAGCCCGTCAAAGGGCAGGGACCGTCTCTATCTGTTCCCGATTTGTCCATTCCAAGCGCTTAGTACAGTGCTCTGCACATAGTAAACGCTCAATAATTATTATTGAATGAATATCTGACCGATAATGACTGTCAGATATTGACTCTCCCCTCCTTCAAAGCGTGGTTGAAGGCCCATCTCCTCCAAGAGGCCTTCCCTGACTAAGCTTTCCCCCATCCGCTTCTCCCGCTCTTTTCTAGGTCACCCTGACTTGCTCCCTTTATTCTTTCCCCTCCCAGACCTGCAGCACTTATGTCCCTATCTGTGATTTATTAATTTGTATCGACGTCTGTCTCTCCCCAGCTCTAAACGGAAGTTCGTGCTGGGCAGGGAATATCACTGTTCATTGTTGTATTGTACTTACAGTGCACCCAGTAAGTGCTCAATAAATACGATTGAATGGACGAGTGAATGAACCCAAGTTCACTGACTCCCAGCCTGTCCATTCTCAACTAGGGCCATTCTGCTTCTCTAGAGAAGTCATCCTGGGCCCCCAAGAAGAAGGAAATGGTGGGCAGGAAATGTTTAAAATATCAGCCCGTTTTTGTATCAGACTCTCCCAAGCACCTAGTACAGTGCACTGCACTCAGTAAGTGCTCAATAAATATTATTGAATGAATGATAATGATAATAATAACGATGGTATTTGTTAAGCACTTACCATGTGCCATGCCCTGTTCTAAGCACTAGGGTAGATACAAGGTAATTAGATTTTCCCACAAGGGAACCACAGTCTTAATCACCATTTTACAGATGAGGTAAGTGAGGCACAAATAAGGTAAGGGACTTGCCCAAAGTCACACAGCTGACAGGTGGTGGAGCCGGGATTAGAACCCACGACCTCTGACTCCAAGCCTGTGATCTCCTCATGAATGAATGAATGAATGAGCAGGTCTCAAGGATAAATGTGAACGGTCTTAAATCTCTTAATAAGTAGATTTTTTTCCCTAGTCCCCCGATACCATGCAATTTCCTGAAGAAAATGGGACAGCACGTTTAAAATAAACCATTAGGACAGTGAGCCGTAAAGGCTGTGTTTATGCACAGCTGTGGAAAGATGGTAAAAGAGAAGTCTGAGTGCAGATAGAAGAATTACTTTCTTCCTTTAAACCAAGTCCTGCAGCAGGCTTATCTCGCCAGGAACCTAACCTTCCCCTCCAGAATATTTGTCTCTTTTCAGTGCGGCTACTGACCTATTCCCTGTCTGTCATTCTCTCTGAGGTGATGGAGACAAAGGGGCTCGGCGAGCAAATATCTTTCCGGGTAGCGAGGACAGAAGGCAGGTGCTGGAAGTCTTTTCGTGAGGCTCAAACCTCCCTCATCTGTTTTGTCCTGTTCTCTTTTCTAGGCCCTTCAAGCGTCTAAATTGGGTAGAAGAAATCGGGCCCCTTGTAGGGAGAGGAGTTGGAGAAGCAGCGTGGCCTAGCAGACTTCTGGGCCTGGGAGACGGACCACCTGGGTTTAATATTGTCTTGGCCATTTGTCAGTTACCGGACCCTGGGCGAGTCACTTGACTTATAGACGAGGCTTCATTATGTGTTCTTCTTCCTACTTTGATGGCAAACATCACGTGGGACAGGGACTGTGAGAAGCAGCATTGCCGTCGGCCTGGGAGTCAGAAGTACCTGGGTTTTAATTTCACCTCTGCCACTTGTCTGCTGTGGCACTTCGGACAAGTCACTTCACTTCACTGGGCCTCAGTTACCTCAACTGTAAAATAGGGATTAAGACTGTGAGCCTCATGTGGGACAGGGACTTGTGTCCATCCCGACTGGCTTGTATCCACCCTACGCTTATAATAGTGCCTGTCACTTCAGAAGCTCTCAACAAAAGCCACAGTTATTATTATCATTATTGTTATTATTATTATAACAAAGTGTTTGGGAGACTACAATCAATCAACGGTATTTATTAAGAGCTTACAAGCACTGTATTAAGCAGCATGGTTAATAATAATGTTGGTATTGGTTAAGCGCTTACTATGTGCAGAGCACCGTTCTAAGCGCTGGGGTAGACACAGGGCAATCAGGTTGTCCCACGTGAGGCTCACAGTCTTAGTCCCCATTTTACAGATGAGGAAACTGGGGCACAGAGAAGTGAAGTGACTTGCCCACAGTCACACAGCTGACAAGCGGCAGAGCCGGGATTTGAACCCATGACCTCTGACTCCCAAGCCCATGCTCTTTCCACTGAGCCAGGGTATAGTGGATGGAGCATGGGCCTGGGAGTCAGAATGTCATGAGTTCTAATCCCGGCTCGGTCCCTTGTCTGCTGTGTGACCTTGAGCAAATCACTTCACTTCTCTGAGCCTCAGATCGCTCATCTGTAAAATAAGGATTGAGACTGTGAGCCCCAAGTGCGAAAGGGACTGCATCCAACCCAATTTGCTTGCATCCACCCCAGTGCTTAGTACGGTGCCCAGCATATAGTAAGTGCTTATCAAAATTATTTGATAATATTATTATCATTATTTTTAATAAGCACTTGGGAGAGTACAACAGAGTTGGTAGACATATTCCCTGCCTCTCAGTCCTCTTATTTCCACTTATCCTTCTTCCATCTATCTGTAATTCATTTTAGCATCCCCCTGGCCCGGCCAGACTGTAAAGTTCTTGAGGGCTGAGATTGTGCTCATGAACGCTCTTGTCCTCTCCTTAATACAGTGCTCAGCACACAGTTGACCCTCAATACTTTCATCCAGTCCTATTCATTGAGCACTTATTATGTGCGGAGCACTGTCCTAAGCACTTGGGAGATTCCAGTACAACAATCAACAGAAACATCCCCGGCTCACAGAGAGCTTATCGATCAAATCCTTTGTTCTCTTCTACAGGGACTTTAATATCTGCCTTGAATTTACCCATTTTGTTTTTTGGTTCACTGATAAAGCGTGTTTGCTTCCTGCTTCGTCAGTTCCCAGAGAGGAGGCTTGGGTTAGGGGACCAATTGGAGTTTGCAGGCCTGGTCTTTATCTAGGGTTCATTCATTCATTCATTCATTCATTCATTCATTCATTGTTATTTACTGAGTGCTTACTGTGTGCAGGGCACCGTACTAATTGCTTGGGAGAGGACAATAGAACAATAAACAACTTGTCTGCTGTGTGACCTTGGGCAAGTCACTTCACTTCTCTGGGCCTCAGTTACCTCATCTGTAAAAGGGGGATGAAGACTGTGAGCCCTACATGGGACAACCTGATTCCCCTGTGTCTACCCCAGCGCTTAGAACAGTGCTCGGCACATAGTAAGCGCTTAACAAATACCAACATTATTAATAAACAGACACATTCCCTGACCATAGGAGCTTAGAGTCTGTCGGGGGAGACAGACATTAATAAAACTAAATGAAAGATATGTATGTAAGTGTTGTGGGGCAGGAGGGGGGATGAACAAAGGGAGCAAGGCAGGGGGATGCAGAAGGGAGTGGGAGAAGAGGAAAGGCGGTCTTAGTTCAGGGAAGGCCTCTTGGAGGTGATGTGTCTTCAGTAAGGTTTTGAAGCGGGGGAGAGTCATTGTCTGTTGGATCTGAGGAGAGAGGGCATTCCAAACCAGAGGCACGACATGGGCCAAGGGTCCGTGGTGAGAAGGATGAGATGGAGGCCCAGTGAGAAGGTTGGCATCAGAGGAACAAATTGTACGGGCTGGGTTGTAGTAGGAGAATAGCGAGAGTAGGTAGGAGGGCCCATTGTTGGGTAGAGATTGTCTCTATTTTGTTGCCAAATTGCACTTTCTAAGCGCTTCTACTGTGCTCTGCACACAGAGAGCGCTCAATAAATAGAATTGAATGAATGAATGAGGGGTCAAGATGATTGACTGCTTTAAAGCAAAGGGTGAGGAGTTATATCCCATGACCTATGGGGTCTCACATTTCTTTCCTGAGAAACACCCTCCCTCCGCTAGGACCCCTGAAACCGACTCTGATGAATCTGGTGGGGGGCATTTCTAAAATTACAGAACCATGTCCACAGTGTCAGTCAGTCAGTGGTATTCATTGAGTGCTTACTGCGTGCAGACCTCTGTACTAAGAGCTTGGAAGAGTACAACGTAAGAATAAACACATTCCCTGCCCACAGACTTACAGTCTCTAGACCGAGCTTACAGCCTAGAGGGGTAAGGAGTAGGTAAGTTCCCTGTCCACAACGAGTTTACAATCTAGAGGGGTAAGGACTAGATAGGTTTAACAGAGCCGGTTGGCACAGAAAAGGATTACGGGTGTGTAACCACCTGTTTAGCTAGGCCTCCTACCTCTAATAGGTCGCCAGAGCGATACCTGCGAGTTGCAGCAATCACACCACGCCGACGACAGGCAAGTTCTTCGCTTATTTCTTCTGGAGTAGGAAGAGTAGTCCCCTCTCAGGATGGCACCTGGAGAGTTTCCAATCCTCTACCAGTCTCGACTGTGGGAGGGAGAGTCAAGCGGAGGCCTGTCCATCCCATTCTTAGCTTGGCCAGTGGCTAGCGAGCGGCAGACAATCTGCTACGAGGCAAAACTCCCCCGTGCTGGGCAGCAGCGGCAGGAGAGAGAGTCAAGGGAAGAGACTCGAGTTTAGGGCACGGAAGGCGGCGAAGGTAAACCAATGCCGGATTTTTTTTACCAAGAAAACTCTGTGGATCCACTACCAGAATGATGGCCGATGGAGAGCGGGGCCTTCTGGGAGAGATGAGCCCATGGTTTCATTATGGGTCAGAGGTGACTCGACGGCGCAGTTGGTCACTCTCCCATCGGCAGATGGAGACCCAGAGGCTCTGCGAAGAGGCTGAGCTTAATGGAGAGAGCATGGGTCTGGGAGTCAGAAGGATTTAGGGTCTAATCCCAGGTCCATCGCATCTGCTGTGTGGCCTTGGGTAAATCACTGCACTTCTCTGGTCCTCAGTTCCCTTATCTGTAAAATGGGGATTAAGACTGTGAGCCTCATATGAGAAGGGAACTGTGTCCAACCTGATTAACTCGTATCTACACCGGGCTTAAAACAATGCTTGGCACACAGTCAGCACTTAAACAAGTACCATAATTATCAATTGCCTTGAGGGAGGACATCTGACAAATCCATTAGGTCCTACAATTCTATGAAGATATGATAATAGTGATAATAATGATGACAATGTTATTTGTTAAGTGCTTACTATGTGCCAAGCACTTTTCTAAGCCCTGGGATAGATGCAAGGTAATCAGGTTGTCCCATGTGGGGCTCACAGTCTTAATCCCCATTTTACAAATGAGGTAACTGAGGCAACGAGAAGTGAAGTGACTTGCCCAATGTCACACAGCTGACAAGTGGCGGAGCTGGGATTAGAACTCTCACCCTCTGACTCCCAAGCAGGCTCTTTCCATTAAACCACTCTGCTTCTATCCGATATGTGAAGGAACCCTTCTGTATTGTGACAGAATGGTCAAAATTAGAAAATCATTTTCTTGAACCAACACTAGGTTTTCTATCCTCCAATCCAATTTTAACTTATATGGCTTTTTTTTTCCCGGTACAAAAGCGACACTGTCACATTTTGAAAGCAGATTTGCAGCAGTTTTCCCCTGCTACCGGTTCCAAAGATTGCAGACTGAATCAGCTGTCTCTCCACATCCTTTTCTCTCAGATTCAGGATCTGGGAGTGTGTTGATCTCTTTGATACAGGGCTTTTCCCAACATGATTTAATGTGCATTCTATTGCCTTGGCTCAGATTTCTCTTGCTCGGGGTTGTCAGGGGAAAAGTCACTGATTCATCCATTCATTGAATTGTATTTATCGAGCTCTTACTGTGTGCAGAGCACTGTACTAAGCGTTTGGACGAGTACGAGTACTGCATAACAACAGACACCTTCCTTGTCCGCAGAGAGCTCACGGTCCAGAGGGGGAGATGGACATTAATGTACATAAATGAATTAATTAGAGCTATAAACAGATTCCCTGTGGGGCTGGGAGGGGAGGATGAATAAAAGGAGCAAGTCAGGGGTGGGCAGAAGAGGAGAGGAGGGCTTAATCAGGGAAAGCTTCCTCGATCCTTGAATCCTGAACAGAACTTAGGGCAGCAAAATGAAAGTGGAATGAGCCTAGAGAAATGGTGATTATTCCCCCTTACCCTTCTCTTCGTCAGCTGAGTGGTGGCACCACTGTGACTTAAGGCCAGTCTCTTAACCTCTCTGGGCCTCAGTTTCCTCGTCTGTAAAATGGCGGATAAGATACCTTCATCCATTCGATCATATTTATTGTGCAGAGCACAGTACTAAGTCCTTAAGTCCAATACAACAATAAACAGTGACATTCCCTGCCCACATCGAGAACACAATCTAGAGAAAGGGAGACAAACATCACTACAAATGAATAAAATGACAAATATGGACCTAAGTGCTCTGGGGCTGGGAGCGGGGAAGAACAAAGGGAGCATGTCAGAACATTGCAGAAATGGAATGAGAGATGAGGAAAAATCTGGGAAGGCCTTTTGGAGGAGTTGGGCCTTCGATAGGGCTTTGAAGCCGGGGAGAGTCGTTGTCTGTGGGATTAGAGGAGGGAGGGTGTTCCAGGCCAGAGGCAGGATGTGAGCTACTGGTCGGTGGCCAGACAGGCGAGATGGAAGTCCAGTGAGAGGGTTGGCATTAGAGGAGCAAATTGTGCGGGATGGGTTGTAGCAAGGGAGAGAAGCAAGGTGAGGTAGGAGGGGGCAAGGGGATGGAGGGCTTTAAAGCCAATGGTGAGTAGTTTTTTTTGATGTGGAGTTGGTTGGGCAACTCCTTCCTCTTAGACTTCACGTGGGAAAAAGGATCTGACTGGATCATCCTGTCTCTATCCCGTGCTTTGGAACACTGTAAGCGTTTAGTAGCTACTATAATTTAAATCACAGAAATTTATTCTAACCCATCAGTAGCCTCTCCAAACCTAAGCTGGAGAAGACTCGTGGGATACCATGAGAAATTCAACCTCTTCCCTCTCATTGGCACCAGTTCCTTCAGACGCTTTCAATTTCACTCTGCAGGAGTCTGAACTACACTGGAAGCTCGTTATGTGTCTGCTAATGCTGTTGAATTGTATTGTCCCAAGCACTTAGTACAGTGTTCTGCACATAGTAAGCGCTCAATAAATGCAATTGATTAATTTACTCAAGCTTGTCTACTCCATGGATATGTTTCTGTCTGTCTTCCCCATTAGACTGTAAGCGTCTTGTGGGTAGGGAATGCTGCATGAGAAGCAGTGTGGCTTAGTGGATAGAACAGGGGCTTGGGAGTCTGAAGGACCTGGGTTCTAATCCTGGCTCTGCCCCATGTGTCTGCTGTGTGAAGTCATTCCCCTTCTCTGGGCCTCAGTTCCCTCTTCTGGAAAATGGGGATTAAGACTGGGAGCCCCATGTGGGTAAGGGACTGTGTCCAATCTGATAAACTCGCATCTACCCCAGCACATAGGACAGTGCTTGGCACATAGTACTTAACAAGTACTCCCTTGTGCTTAGTAGAGTGGGTTGCATCGAGTGGGGGCTCGATAAATGGCACTATTATTGTTGTACTGGTAAGTAGCAGGAGAACAAGTAGTAATTTGTGGACAAGGAACATGTCTCCCGTCTCTGTTGCGCTGTCCTCTCCCAAGAGCTTAATACGGTGCTTTACATAGAGTAAATAATAAATGCCATTAGTATTTATTAAGCACTTGTTGTGAGGAAAGAACTATACTGAGCACTTATGAAAGAATACACAAGTGAGAGTTAGGCAGGATCACTGAACTTCGTGGATCTCAAATCTGATACTACAGCGGTGTGGCCCGTGGAAAGAGCACAGGCCTGGGACTCAGAGGAACTGAGATCTAATCTTGGCTCAGACACTTGCCTGCCGTGTGACCTTGAGCAAGTCACTTGCCTTCTCTGGGCCTCAGTTTCCTTATCTATAAATTGGGGATTATCGGCCGTTTCTGTCACTTAGAGGGTGAGCCCCATGGGGGAAAATTCTTCTCCCCTGCTTCAAAGCCTTATTGTGGACAGATCTCCTCCAGGAGAACTTCTCTGACTAATCCTCCCTTTTCCTCTTCCCCCACTGCCTTCTGCGTCACCCCGACTCGCTCCCTTTCTTCCTCCCCCCTCCCAGACCCACGGCATTCATGTCCATACCTGTCATTTATCTATTTCTATTAATATCTATCTCCCCCGGTCTAGTCTAATAGCTCACTGTGGGCAGGGAATCTCACTGTTTATTGTTATGCTAAACTCTCTCAAGTGCTTAGTATCGTGCTCTGCACATGGTAAGTGCTCAATAAATACGATTGAATAAATGAATGAGTGAAAGAACTGAATCCACCCTCATTACCTAGTATCTTCTCCAGGGCTTAACACCAAGAATATTTAACAAATAGCACCATTATTATTATTTTGGCTACTGCTACTATTTCAGGCTTCAGTTGCCTCATTTTTTCTATTTCCAATCCATCTCTCTAAGGCACTGTAGATTTACAGGTCAGTTAGTCTGTAGATCGGATACTGATGCTATCTTTTGACGACAAGGCGAAGGTCAGTTGTGACAACAGACCAGCGCAAAAACGGACCCGACCGGAAGCCAGAGATAACGGTGTTTTTCAATATGCTCTGACCTCAGAAGAAGACTTGAAAATCTGTGGTGTTCGGCCACGATCTTTGATCTTTCTCTGCGGTGCTGACCCGAAATACCTTCTGATCTGAGACCCTTTTTTGAAAACAGCTCTCCGACGACACCTCCACGGGATAAATTGATAAAAGATTCATTTTCTGTTTTGATAGAAACTTCAGACCGCTCTGCATAACTTAATGAGGTACAAATTACAAGCGCCGTGTTGATTTGCTCCGGACTTTGAAGATTTCCTTTCTGTTGTTCCCCTCCAGCAAAAAGCGGCCATGGAACAAGTGTCTCCGAGGACCCCATCCGCTTTTTAAATTTGAGATGGTAAACTCTGCTTTTTAAATCTCGCTAGCATTCGAGTGGCATTCGTCTCCCAAGCAGAGAAGCCAGAGGATCAGGGAGCTGATGTTTAGATGCGCTCAGTTCTCCGAGAAGGATACGGCAAGTTCTCACGAGGCCCCACCTCCAGAAAAATCTGGGCCGTCATACTTTTTTTTAATGGTATGTGTTCAGCGCTTACTATGTGCACTGGGGTGGATACGAGCTAATCGGGTTAGACACAATCCCCGTCCCGCATGGAGTTCACAGTCTTAATCCCCATTTTCCAGATGAGGTAATAATAATGATAATGTTGGTATTTGTTAAGCGCTTACTATGTGCAGAGCACTGTTCTAAGTGCTGGGGGAGATGCAGGGTCATCAGGTTGTCCCACGTGAGGCTCACCGTCTTCATCCCCATTTTACAGATGAGGTCCTGGGATTCGAACCCATGACCTCTGACTTCCAAGCCCAGGGTCTTTCCACTGAACCACGCTGCTTCTCAATAGTTGTGTACTCTGCTCGATATGCTGCTCATACTTGTGTAAGCTAGACACTGTGAGTCAGCCTAGGCTGTCTTTCCCTACTCAAGACATCTTGGAGGCAACCTGATCCACGCTCTTGGATGACCCATCTCTAGAGAAGCATTCATTCATTCAGTAGTATCTATTGAGCGCTTACTATGTGCAGAACACTGGACTAAGCGCTTGGAATGGACAAATCGGTAACAGATAGAGACGGTCCCTGCCCTTTGACGGGCTCACGGTCTAATCGGGGAAGCAGAGCCTAGTAGATAGAGCATGAGCCTGGGAGTCAGAGGACCTGGGTTCTGCTCCTGACTTTGCCACTTATCTACTGCGTAACCTTGGGCAAGTCACTTCACTTCTCTGGGCCTCAGTTACCTCATCCGTAAAATGAGGATGTGAAGACCTGTTCTCCCTCCTACTTAGACTGCAAGCCCGTTGAGGGACAAGGACTTTTTCCAATCATCTTATCTGGTATAAACCCCAGGGCTTAGTCTAGGGCTTGGAGCATAGTAAGCGCTTAACAAATATCACAGTTATTACTAATAAATTCCTAATAACATATTTTCTCAGTACTACGTACCTGGGATAGGTGTGATACGAGGAGAATGGATCAGAGCAGGACATCCGAGTAGCTGCCATAAGATGCACTGAAACCGAAGCCACAGAAAAGAGGGAATGATAATAATAATAATAATGTTGCTATTTGTTAAGCGCTTACTATGTGCAGAGCACTGTTCTAAGCGCTGGGGTAGACACAGGGGAAGCAGGTTGTCCCACGTGGGGCTCACAGTTTATCCCCATTTTACAGATGAGGTAACTGAGGCACAGAGAAGTGAAGTGACTCGCCCACAGTCACACAGCTGACAAGTGGCAGAGCCGGGAGTCGAACTCATGACCTCTGACTCCGAAGCCCAGGCTCTTTTCCACTGAGCCACGCTGCTTCCCGATGATGGGAGAGAAGCAGCCTGGTCTAGTGGAAAGAGCACAGGCCTGGGAGAAGAAAGACCTGGATTCGAATCCCGGCTCCAGCATTTACCAGCTGTGTGACCCTGAGCAAGTCACATCAAGTGATAGTTTCGGATCCCGGCTCCGCCAGCCTTCTGCTGTGGGAACTTCCCCGGGCCTCAGTTATCTCATCGGGAAAATGGGGATGGAGATTGTGAGCTCCACATGGGACGGGGGCTGCGTCCAACCCGAGTTGCTTGAATTCACCCCAGCGTTTAGTACAGTGTCCAGCACATAGTAAGCACTTAACAAATACCATAATTAGTAACTGTTATTATGATGATGATCGTTATCATCATCTCTCGATCTCTAGACCGTTAGATCGTTGTGGGCAGAGAGTGTGTCTGTTTATTGTTGTATCTGACTCTTCCAAGTGCTTAGTACAGTGCTCTGCACACGGTAAGTGTTCAACGAATACACTTAAATGAATGAATGAATGTACCTCAGGTTCCTCATCTGCAAAATGGGGAGCCAAAGCCTGTCCTTTCTCCTACGTAGATGGGGAGATCCGGGGCTGGTGTTTAACTGGAGGATCTTTCATCTACCCCGGCGCTTACTACAACGCTTGAGACGGGCTACGCTATACCAAATACCGCTACTATTAGAAGTAGTGGAAGCATCCTGGAATAGTGGCTAGACCCCGGGCCTGGGAGTCAGAAGGTCATGGGTTCTAATCCCGGCTTCCCCAGTGGTCTGCTGCGTGGCCTCGAGCAAATCACTTCCCTTTCCTATGCCCCAGTTCCCTCATCTGTAAAATGGGGATTAAGACTGTGACAGTCCCATGTGAGACAGGGACTGTGTCCCGCCGGATTTGCTTGTATCCACCCCCGGGCTTACTCATAATAGGATAATTATGGTACCTGTTAAGCGCTTACTATGTGCCAAGCACCATTCTAAGCACTGGGGTCGAACAAGTTAATCAGGTTGGACACAGTCCCTCTCCCATTTGGGGCTTACGGTTTTCTTTCTCATTTTCTACAGAGGAGGTAACTGAGGCCTAGAGAAGTGAAGTGACTTGCCCAAGGTCACAGAGCAGACAAGCGGCAGAGCCGGGATTAGATCCCACTACCTTCTGACTCCCGGGTCCGGGCTCTTTCCCCGACGCGAGGCTGCTTCGTACAGCGCCTAGCACATAGTACGTGCTTAACAAATATCACAGTTATTATCGTTATTATTATTGCTGTTATTATAATTATTATCATTATTAATAGTAACAGTAGTAGTAAAGTTTTACCTTAATCAGCGCTCATTCCAGCTAATCGCTGGGAGGCAGCTGCTGCAGACAGATCAGCATATGTCAAAAACCATCACAAAAGGAACAGCTTTGGATGTTATTGATGCCTGTCTACTTTTTGTTTTGTTGTCTGTCTCCCCGCTTCTAGGCTTTGAGCCCGTTGTTGGGTAGGGATTGTCTCTATGTGTACTTTCCAAGTGCTTAGTACAGTGCTCTGCCCACAGTAAGCGCTCAATAAATACAATTGACTGAACAAATGAATGAATGAACGGGAGTTTCAGAAGCAGCACTGGGTAGTGGGTAGAGCCCGGGCTTGGGGAACAGAAGGACACAGGTTCAAATCCTAGCGTCATCACGTGTTCCCTGTGTGACCTTGGGCAAGTCACTTCTCCGTGCCACAGCAACCTCTTCTGTAAAATGGGGATTGACACTTTGAGCCCCACCTGGGGCGGGGACTGTGTCCAGCACGATTTGCTTGTGTCCATCTCTGCACTTAGTACAGCGTCTGGCACATAGTAAGCGCTCAACAAATACCACGATTATTATTATTATTAGAGGTTTGTGAATCAACAACAAGCAACAATCACAGCGACACCGTAAGGGACCGCCACTGTGTGGTCACGATACAACCGACACCGTGGATGCCACATTCTCATCGACACGCGCATTTCATTTTGCACATGATATTTTGCCAGGAGGTAGCCAGCGAAGCAAATTTCCAACCCACACGAATTCACTTCCTCTTCCCTATCGCCCACAAACTATTCAGTTGTTATTCCGCTCTCATAATCCTGCAACAAGAATAACGCAATTAAGATACTAGCAGAGACTGCCTAGTATTAGACTCACCGCCCCCCGCCGAAGCCGTACTGTGTGAAAATAAACAGTGTAATTTATAACCCGTGTCAGCTTGCTGATAAAGAGCCCTAATAATCTCACACTCTCTTTGTCACAGATGCCATTAACTCACTTCTTTTTGCAACACCTCAGTAGCTCTTCTCTTTCCTATATTAGTTCCTGAAAGCTTTTATATCATCCCCTGACAAGAAGTGTAGACGCTAATAAAGATCTGCCGAAGCAGAATTCCCGCTGATGAGTCCAAAGCCACCCCGACACCGGACTGGATCCTTGGTGTCTTCTTAAGGTGTGTTTTCTCTCGAAGCTGTGGGCTTGGTGTCCTGAGGAAACTCGAGCGGAAATAGGATCGGAATCACAGTTTCTAGCTCACTGTCTCTAGACTGTAAACGCGATGTGGGTGGGGATTGTCTCTATTTGTTGCTGAATTGTACTTTCCAAGAGCTCAGTACAGCGTTCTGCACACGTAAGTGCTCAATAAATGTGATCGAGTGAATGGATCGATCAATCAGTGGTATTTATTATGCCCTTACTGTGCGCAGGGCCCTGTCCTAAGTGTTTGGAAGAGTACGACGGAGTTGGTAGATACAATCTCTGCCCACAAAGAGCTTTCAGTTACGGGTTCTAAACCGAAAGACAGAAAGAGTTTAAGACTGGAAACAACCTCTTGACTGGGCAGAGAACGTGTCCAGCAATTCTCTTGAACTGTACTCTCCTGAGCAGCATGGCCTAGTGGATAAAGAACACAGGCCTGGGAGTCAGAAGGACCTGAATTCTAATCCCGGCTCTGCTGTGTGACTTGGGCAAGTCCCTTCACTTCTCTGTGCCTCAGTTCCCTCATCTGTAAAATGGGGATTGAGACTGTGAGCCTCATATGGGACAGGAGACTTGCTTGGATCCTCCCCAGGGCTTAGTACAGTGCTTGGCACCTAGTAAGTGCTTAATAAATGTCATGATTATTATTTTTATGTAACTAATTTTATAGAACATTTATTAAAAAATCTGAACTTTTCCCTTGAAAAACAGAATATTTCAACTCTTTTCTAAATGTTTCTTAATGGCAGATGTTTTGCTGCGGCTATCCACATTTTTTCATTTGGATTATTTGTCCATAATAATAATAATAATAGTAATGATGGCATTTGTTAAGCACTTACTATGAGCCAAGCACTGTTCTAAACACTAGGGTAGATATAAGGTCATCAGGTTGCCCCATGTGGGGGGTCACAATCTTAATCCCCATTTTACAGATGAGAGAACTGAGACCCAGAGATGTTAAAGGACTTGACCAAAGTCACACAATTGATAAGTGGCGGAGCTGGATTAGAACCCACGACCTCTGACTCCCAAGCCCATGCTCCTTCCAATAGGCCACGCTGTTTCTCTAGAAATAAAAAAATGTGACCCGGAATATCTGTTGTCGTCTAAATGGATTACCTAAACACTGAGAAGCAGTGTGAATTAGTGGTTAGAGACCGGGCCTAGGAATCAGAACGACCTAGGTTTAATCCTGACTCCACCACTTGCCTGCTGTGTAGCCTTCATCAAGTCATTTCACTTCCCCCTGCCTCAGTTCCCTCCTCTGTAAAATGGGAATTTAAGACTGTGAGGTCCATGTGTGACATGGACTGCGTCCATCCTGATTAGGTGGAGTCTACCCCAGGGCTTAATAAAGTAGCCTGGCACATGGTAACTGCTCAACAAAAACCATAAAATAACCCAATGCAAAAATGGCAACAACAAAAAAAACCACAGCTCACTGTGAAATGCAGGATATGGATATTAAAGAGTTTTGTTTTTGGTTTTATGGCTTAGCTTAGTATTTGAACCCCTTGAGTTACTGGGGTATCACTGGTGCTTTGACTCAGCACAATAATCAATCAATCAATCAATCAATCAGAGAAGCAGCGTGGCTCAGTGGAAAGAGCCCGGGCTTTGGAGTCAGAGGACATGCGTTCGACTCCCGGCTCTGCCACTTGTCAGCTGTGTGACTGTGGGCAAGTCACTTCACTTCTCTGTGCCTGTTACCTCATCTGTAAAATGGGGATTAACTGTGAGCCTCCCGTGGGACAACCTGATTCCCCTGTATCTCCCCCAGCGCTTAGAACAGTGCTCTGCACATAGTAAGCGCTTAACAAATACCAACATTATTATTATTATCAATGTATTTTATTGAGCACTTACTCTATATACAACATTTTACTAAGTGCTTAATGATAATAATATTAACTGTAACATTTGTTAAGTGTTTACTACTTTCCAGGCACTGGTCTAAACTCTGGGTTAGATACAAGGAAGTCAGGTTGGACACAGTCCCTGTCCCACATGGGGCTCACAGTCTCAATCCCCTTTCTACAGATGAGGAAATCGAGGCATGGAGAAGTGAAGACTTGCCCAAGGTCACACAGCAGACAAGTGGCAGAGCCGGGATTAGAACTCAGGTCCTTCTGACTCCCAGGCCTGTGCTCTTGTCCACTGGGCCATGCTGCTTAGGAGTGTATAGTACAGGAGAATTGGGATAAACGTTCTCTGCCCAATCAAGAGGCTGTTTCCAGCCAATCTTACCGTCTTTCAGTCCTCTAATAATAATTTGGTATTTATGAAGGGCTTACTCGGTGCTAGGCATTATACTAAGCACACGGGTGGCTACAAGCAAACCTGGTTGACACAATCCCTGTCCCATTTGGGGCTCACAGTCTCAATCCCGATGAGGAAACTGAGGCACGGAGAAGTGAAGTGACTTGCCCAAGGTCACACAGCAGGCACGTGACAGAGCCGGGATTAGAACTCAGGTCCTTCTCACTCCCAGGCCCGTGCTCATATATACTACACCATGCTGCTTCATGCCTGTCTAGACTATAAACTCACGGTGGGCATTGACTGTATATATCTTTATCCCCCTATTTATTTTGTTTATTTTATTTAATGAGATGTGCATCACCCTGATTGTATTTAGTTGCCATCGTTTTTACGAGATGTTCTTCCCCTCGACTCTATTTATCGCCATCGTTCTCGTCCGCCCGTCTCCCCTGATCAGACCGTGCGCCCGTCAAACGGCAGGGACCGTCTCTATCTGTTGCCGACTTGTTCATTCCAAGCGCTTAGTACAGTGCCCTGCACATAGTAAGCGCTCAATAAATACTATTGAAGGAATGAATAGTAAGAGCTCAATACATACCAGCGATTGATTGATTGCTATCTGGGTGGAACTGGTCCTCTGAAGTGCCAGAGATTCTACAGGTCGTTAGAGGGAACTCACCTCATGGTAGGTCAAGTGAGTAGGTTGGCATTAGAGGAGTGAAGCGTGCGGGCTGGGTTGGGTTTGGAAAGCAGCGAGGTAAGGAATGAGGAGGTGAGGTGATTGACTGCTTTAAAGTCGACGGTAAGGAGTTGGCACGTGTTATTTGTCGAGTCGAGTGCTAACTATGTGCTAAACACTGGGGTAGCTACAAGGTCGTCAGGTTGGACACAGTCCATGTCCCACATGGGGCTCACGGTCTTCATTGCCATTTGACAAATGAAAGAACTGAGGCACAGGGAAGTGAAGTGAGTTGCCCATGGTGACACAGCAGACAAGTGGCGGAGCCAGAACTAGAACCCATGACCTTCTCACTCCCGGGCCCGGGCTCTATCCACTGTGCTGGGGTGCGGACTTCGGTGCTTAAAGAGTCCAGATCCAAGTCGATAGGTGATAATAATAATTAATGATGATTATGGCATTTGTTAAGCACGCACTAGGTGCCAGGCACTGTACTAAGCACTGGGGTGGATACAAGCAAATCGGATTGGGCACGGTCCCTGTCCTGTGCGAGGTTCACAATCTCAATCCCCATTTCCCGATGAGGTATCTGAGTCCCGGTAAAGTGAAGTGATTTGCCCAAGGTCACACAGCGGACAAGTGGCAGAGCCGGGATTAGAACCCATAACCTTATGACTCCCGGCCCAGGCTCTACCCACTAGGCCGTACTGTGCCCAGTGACGCAGAGGATTGGGAGAGTAGGTAATGGAGACTAAGGAGAATGAGGAGGAGCTGGGATTTTAGCACACTCACCAATTATCATCACACATTGGCTTTATCAATCCAAACCCCTTACTGATAAAATCTTAGAGCTACTCGAAGACTCTAAGGACAGCTATATTTGCGATAGTTTGCCAGTCAAACATACATCTAAGATCCTTTATCCAATCTGGTGCATTTAATTACCACTGAGAAGATATAGTCTTCGAAAAAAGGTTATGCTGAATCAAGCCATGCGTGTTTAGCACACAAAAGAATAATAAATGGTATTTAATAATAATAATGTTGGTATTTGTTAAGCGCTTACTATGTGCCGAGCACCGTTCTAAGCGCTGGGGTAGACACAGGGGGAATCAGGTTGTCCCACGTGGGGCTCACGGTCTTCAACCCCATTTTACAGATGAGGTAACTGAGGCACCGAGAAGTTAAGTGACTTGCCCAAAGTCACACAGTAGCCATGAGTCAAATGACATTTCTTTAGTTCTTTGAGAAGTAAGTCTGAGATGCCTTTGTGCAATTCATATTTTCAGTCCTCTCAACTGGTTAAAGCTCCATTATGGGTAGGGAACGTTCCTACTAATTCTGCTTTACTGTACTTTCCCGAGTCCATAGTACGGTGCTCCGCACCTAGAGAGCGCTCAGTAGATACCATTGATTGATTGATTAAAATATGAGCAAAATTTTAGGTTTTTAATAATCCCAAACAAGTCCTATGGAGAACAGAAAGCAATCTATTCCTTGTCCTCATTTTCTTAACTTTCTTTTCAAATTAACACTGCAGCCTACGTGTATGGGGAGAGTGAGGGACGGTAACTATCTGTCATTCAAGAAGCAGCATGGCCTAGTGGATCGAGCCCGGGCCTGGGAGTCAGAAGGGCCTGGGTTCGAATCCCAGCTCCGCCACTTGTCTGCTCGGTGACCTTGGGCAAGTCACTTTACTTCTCTGAGCCTCAGTGACCTCATCTGGAAAATGGGAACGAAGACCGAGAGCCTAAAGTGGGAAAGGGACCGTGTCCAACCCCATTACCTCGTTCATTCAATCGTACTTACTGATCGCTTCATGCACTGATCGCACGCATGAAGCATCTGGGAGAGTACGGTATCTTGTATCTACTCCAGTGCCTAGTACAGCTCCTGGCACATAGTAAGCACTTCGCAAATACCTCAATCTGTTACTCTCCCAAGTGCTTAGTACAGTGCTCTCCACAGAAGAAAGCGTTCAAAAATACTGTTGATGATTTGACTGATTGATTTGTTCTCCTTTTCAATTTTAAGCTCCTATAGTGCCCAATGCCCATCAATCAGTAGCATTTAATGAATATTCACTTTATTCAAAACACTGGGCTACAGGCTGGGGCAAGTGCAATAGCAACGGAAGAAGTAATCGCTACCCTAAAGGAGCTGGTAAACCAGAGGAGGACAGGCACGGTTGAGAGGCTGGGAGATTGTGAGAAATGGGAGGTTTTGCGATGTTGAGAGGGGAGGGAGTGGTGATATTGGGAGTGGAGGTTGGGGTAGGGTGATATTGGGGTGGGGGGGACATTGGGGTGGGGCGACGGTTGGGTGATCGGGTGGAGTTGAGGCAGTGAGGGCATTGGGCTGGGGCAAAAGTGGGGTGATGGGATGGGGGTAGGGAGGAGCTAGGGTGGAGGCTGTGATCACGGGAGGTGGGGCGATGGAAGGGGGCGATGAGGCGATGATGATGATGATATTTGTTAAGCGCTCACTATGTGCAAGATGCTGTACTAAGCCCTGGGATGGATACAATCCATCACCTTGCCCCCTCTTACCTCGCATTCCTTCTATCTTTCTACTGCCAACCCCGTACACTCCGCTCCTCTGCCGCCCGCCTCCTCGCTGTCCCCTGTTCACGCCTATCCCGCCGTCGACCCCTCGCCCACGTCCTCCCGCTGTCCCGGGATGCCCTCCCTCCTCACCTCCACCAAACTAACTCTCTTCCCCTCTTCAAGGCCTTAACGAGAGCTCACCTCCTCCAGGTCGCCTTCCCAGACTGAGGCCTCCCTTTCCCTCTGCTTCCCCACCCCTAACCCTCTACTCCTTCCCCCTCCCCTCAGCACTGTGCTCATTTGTATATATTATTTATTAACCTATTGTTAATGAGGTGTATATGATGGTGTTGTCTTGTTTTGGTTTTGTTCTGTTTTGCTTTGCTGTCTGTCTCCCCCATTTAGACTGTGAGCCCGTCACTGGGCAGGGATTGTCTCTATCTGTTGCCAAATTGTACATTCCAAGTGCTCAGTACAGTGCTCTGCACATAGTAAGTGCTCAATAAATGCTATTTAATGAATGAATGAAGCAAATCAAGTTAGGCACAGTCCCTGTCCCACGTGGGGTTCATAGTCTCCATCCTCATTTTACGGATGAGGTAACTAAGGCACAGAGAAGTGACTTGTCCAGGGTCACACAACTGAGAAGTGGCAGATCTGGGACTAGAACCCATGACCTTCTGACCCCCCAGGCCCGGGCTCTAAGCATAGGCCATGGGATGGGTGATGATTGGGTGGTGATGGGGCAATGATAAAATGTCACTGGGGGTGATGGGGTGGCGGCGGGACAATGGTAGGGTGAAGCTGGGGCGATGATAATAGTGATAATGATTGTGTTATTTGTTAAATGCTTAGAGTGTGCCAGGCACTGGGGTTGATACAAGCTAATCGGGTTGGACATAGTTCCTGTCCAACATGGGGCTCACAGTCTTCATCCCCATTTTACAGATGAGGGAACTGAGACCCAGAGAAGTGAAGTGGCTGGCCCAAGGTCCCAGAGCAGACAAGTGGCGGAGGTGGGATTAGAACCCATGACCTTCTGACTCCCGGGCCCAGGCTCGATCCAATAGTCCGCGCTGCTTCTCTAGTGTTGGGACGACGATGGGGTGACAGTGCGGGAAGGCCTCTGCCACTTGTCAGCTGTGTGACTGTGGGCAAGTCACTTAACTTCTCTGTGCCTCACTTACCTCATCTGTAAAATGGGGATGAAGACTGTGAGCCCCACGTGGGACAACCTGATTCCCCTGTGTCTACCCCAGCGCTTAGAACGGTGCTCTGCACATAGTAAGCGCTTAACAAATACCAACATTATTATTGTTATTATTGAGGTGGGGGTGGGGCAGAAGGAGAGGGATTCCATTTCAGCCTCTGTCCTCCTGTGGATTGTCTGCCTCCATTTCACACCTGTTGCGTCCCTAGACGTCACAGGGGTCCGAGGGAGAGTCAGCTACAGTCCCGATCCGGTCATCCCTCTCCCGGATACATGTGGGGATAAAGCTCCAAATGCACCACCTGGGATGCCCAACTAGGTCGCCATCTTGGCTCCTCACCATGAGAGGTTTTGATGAGGCTCACTCATCTTTCCTCCACTCAGATATCATCCCAAATCCCATGCCCAACATTACAGGTAAATATGAATCCCTTTTCTAGCAATATTTATAGAAATAAGTCCATATTCTTTACCTATCCGCTTAACAACCTTTACTATTTGCTCAAAACGATCTTGATATTTTTCTTGGGTTTGCTTCTGCCTAACAGAACGTCTGGAGGAGCGATGGTCTGCTCGCTGAACCGAAATAGATCGCACGTGGAAACAGTGTGGCGTTGGCTGTTATGGAAGGTCATTATGAATACTCCTCTCAGCTAGTAGAATTTGGAAGGACTGAGAGTCCTGAAATACTATAAGACTTTGGAAAAGGCTCCTGTTTAAAAATAAGAAGAGTTGAACTTAGGAATCTATGGATGTTTAGTGAATAAATCCATAGATTTCCTTTAAATGAAATTTGTAAACCTCACACAGGGAGACAGTCAATTCTCCAATAAGGAATGAGTTAAGATTGGGAAATGCTTTACACAGCAGAGGAGAGAGTTACTATATTCATGGTTTTTTTTTTTTTTTACCATGGTGCCTTCTATCCAGACAGAGTCATGCTGTCAAAAAATAAATCCTACTTCCTTTCCATTCCTCCATTTGTTCAGTTGTATTTAATAATAATGTTGGTATTTGTTAAGTGCTTACTCTGTGCAGAGCAGCGTTCTAAGCGCTGGGGGAGATACAGGGTCATCAGGTTGTCCCACGTGAGGCTCACAGTTAATTCCCATTTTACAGATGAGGTGAGGCATAGAGAAGTGAAGTGACTTGTCCACAGTCACACAGCTGACAAGTGGCAGAGCCGGAATTCGAGCCCATGACCTCTGACTCCCAAGCCCGGGCTCTTTCCACGGAGCCACGCTGCTTCTCTGCTTTACTGCTTTACTGTTTCACTGAGCACTTACTGTGTGCAGAGCAGTGTCCTAAGTACTTGGGAGAGTAGAATATACCAAGAAGCAGACACATTCCCTGACCACAATGAGCTTACAGTCAAGAGGAGGCGACAGATACTAATAGTGATAAATAAATGACGGAAAGGGACAAAAGTGGTGTGGGGCTGGGAGGGGGATGAATAAAGGGAGCAAGTCAGGGTGACCCAGAAGGGGACGGGAGAAGAGGAAAGGAGGGCTTAGGAGAGACCTCACAGTGAAGAAGCAGTGCGACCTAATGAATAGACCGGTCTGGGAGTCAGGAGGACCTGGGTTCTAATCCCGGCTCTACCACTTGACTGTTGCGTGACGTTGCTATCTCAGTTCCCTCATCTGTAAAATGGGGATTAAGACTGTGAGTCCCTTGTGGGACAGGGACTGTATCCAACCTGATTATCTTGTATCGACCTCAGTGCTTAGTTCCACTCTTCTGGACCTTAAACTCATTGTGGGTAGGGAACATGTCTACTAATTCTCTTCTATTGGTATAGAACTTGGTGCTTGGTATAGAACTCAGTAAATATTACTGATTGATTAATTGATGCAGTGTCTGGCCCATAGTAAGGCCTTAACAAATACCATAAAATAACAATGATAATCATAATATCACATTATATACTATAGATTATATAACAGATTTCAATTTGTTATTTATTAAAATGATAATCGATATTTAATATTCATGTATATGTAATATTATATAATAATATCATACAGATATAATGAATGATTATGGCATTTGTTAAGCACTTACTTTGTGCCAAGCACTGTTCTAAACACTGGGGTAGGTACAGTAATCACTGTAATCACAAGGTAATCCAGTTGTCTCACGTGGGGCTCAGTCTTAATCCCCATTTTACAGATGAGGTAACTGAGGCCCAGGAAGTTAAGTGACTTGCCCAAAGTCATACAGCTGACAAGTGGCAGAGCTAGGATTAGAACCCACGACCTCTGACTCCCAAGCCTGGGCTCTTTCCACTAAGCCAAGACAGTGTCTATAAAGAATGTTTAGTGAAAACACATGTTACAGGAGACTTCTGTGCAGGGTGCCTCTACCCGGTGTAGAGCACTGTACTGAGCACCTACCATGCTCTTAGTACCTTCTGTACTAAGCGCTGGGGTGGATACAAGCAAATTGGGTTGGACACATTCCCTGTCTCACGTGGGGCTCGTGGTCTTAATCTCCATTTTATAGATGAGGTAACAGAGGCAGAGAGAAGTAAAGTGACTTGCCCAAGGTCATATAGCAGACAGGTGGCGGAGACGGGATCAGAACCCGGGTCCTCCGACTCGCAGGCCCAGGCTCCGTCCGCTGGGCCTTACGGCACACATGGATCCCCACCACCTCCATCAGCTTGGGTTCTTTCCTCTGCAGTTTCACGGAAAGTGTCACCTTCCTCTTCCCCAAAGCCAAGACCTGCTAGCCAGATTATGAATTACGAATAAGAAGCGCACAATTATGATATATTGAAGGATTTTACCCCAATAATGCTTCGTAGAGCCAATTGTCCCACTCCATCAAGACGCTACCATTCTTTTTCCCACAGAAATACTTTTCTAGCCTGGATTCAACTCCCTGTGAGGTGCAGCTGACAATTTACAACTTTCTTTTCAAAGGAAATTGATTTAAGCAAAAAGAACTAGAAAAGAAATATTTTTGAGGTTTAAGAAGCTCACCTTCCACAAACACAGCCATGAGGAAATACGATCATTTTGTTAACGACTAAACCCTTGGTGGGTCACAAATCCGATTCAGAACCTAACGATATTTCTGACCCCCAGCTTCCAGCACCGGGTGAGGTATCGCCTAACTTCTTTATTAGCTTATTCAATTAGTATTACTGTCATTGATTTCCTCTCTTCTTACATGGCAAATCTCAGGCTTGGAGAAGCCATTATCCAACTGTCTTCTTAAAGTCAATCTTATTTATTGAGCGCTTACCACGCGCAGAGCACTGTACTAAGTGTTTGGGAGGATAAAATGTAATATTAAACAGAAACATTCCCCGCCGATGACAAGTTTACAGTCTAGATGGGGGAGACAGACATTAGTGGAAATACATAAATTACAGATAAGGGCACAAGTGATGCGGGGCAAGATCGAAAGACTCATTTTTTTTAATGCCAGCTGACGAGTGGCAGAGTGTCGGGATTAGAACCCACGACCTGTGACCTGTGACTCTCAAGCCCGTGCTCTTTCCACTAAGCCACACCGCTTCCCTTCAACATAATAAGCGTTTAACAAATACCACAATGAAACCCACTCTTATGTCAAAGTCAGTCCACAGCTGGGTAACTCAACTGACTGTCAGCTTTTTGAATCAATCTAAGTCGTATTTTTTGAGTGCTTACTATGTGCAGAGCACTGTTCTAAGAGCTTGGGTGAGTACAATACAACAGAATTAGAAAACGTTTTTCCTGCCCATAAAGAGCTTTCAGTTACTTCACTTCCTTGGGAATCAGTTTCCTCATCTGGGACAGGAACTGTGTCTGTCCTGATTATCCCGCATCCATCCCAGGGCTTAGAACAGTGATGGATACATAATAATAATAATGATGATGATATTAGTTAAGTGCTTACACGTGCCAACCACTGTTCTAAGCGCTGGGGTAGATACAAGGTAATGAGTTTGTCCCACATGGGGCTCACAGTCTTCATCCCCATTTTACAGATGAGGGAACTGAGGCACAGAGAAGTGAAGTGACTTGCCCAAAGTCACCCAGCTGACGAGTGGCAGAGAGTCAGGATTAGAACCCATGACCTGTGACTCTCAAGCCCGTGCTCTTTCCACTGAGCCACACCGCTTCTCTTCAACATAATAAGCGTTTAACAAATACCACAATGAAACCCGCTCTGATGTCAACATCAGTCCACAACTGGGTAACTCAACTGACTGTCAGCTTTTTGAATCAATCTAAGTCGTATTTTTTGAGGGCTTACTTTGTGCAGAGCACTGAACTAAGTGCTTGGGAGATAGTACATCCAATGGCTCCTACTCCATTCTGATCCTCCTCGACCTCTCTGCTGCCTTTGACACCGTCGACCGTCCCCTCCTCCTCCACACCTCATCTCACCTCGGCTTCACGGACTCCGTCCTCTCCCGGTTCTCCTCTCGCCTCTCCGGCCGGTCATTCTCGGTCTCCTTCGCGGGCGCCTCCTGCCCCTCCCATCTTTTAACTGTTGGCGTTCCTCAAGGGTCAGTTCTCGGCCCACTTCTGTTCTCCATCTACACTCACTTCCTCGGTGAACTCCTTCGCTCTCACGGCTCTGACTACCATCTCTACGCGGATGACACGCAGATCTCTATCTCCGCCCCCGTCCTCTCCCCCTCCCTTCGGGCTCGCATCTCCTCCCGCCTCCGGGATTTCTCCACCTGGATGTCGGCCCGCCACCTAAAACTCAACGTGAGCGAGACTGAGCTCCTCATCTTTCCTCCAAAAGCCGGTCCTCTCCCAGACTTCCCTATCACCGTGGACGGCACGACCGTCCTTCCCGTCTCTCGGGCCCGCGATCTCGGTGTCGTCCTTGACTCGTCTCTCTCGTTCGCCCCACGCGTCCTATCCGTCACCGAGACCTGCCGGTCTCACCTTTACAATATCGCCAAGATCCACCCTTTCCTCTCCACCCAGACGGCTACCTTACCGCTACGGGCTCTCATTATATCCCGGCTAGACTACCGTGTCGGCCTTCTCTCCGATCTCCCTTCCTCCTCTCTCGCCCCACTCCGGTCTATTCTTCACTCTGCTGCCCGGCTCATCTTCCTGCAGAAACGATCTGGGCATGTCACTCCCCTTCTTAAACAACTCCAGTGGTTGCTTATCGACCTCTGCTCCAAAGAAAAACTCCTCACTCTAGGCTTCGAGGCTCTCCGTCCCCTCGCCCCTTCCTACCTCTCCTCCCTTCTCTCTTTCTACCGCCCACCCCCGCACGCTCCGCTCCTCCGCCGCCCACCTCCTCGCCTTCCCTCGATCTCGCCCGTCCCGCCGTCGATCCCCGGGCCGCGTCCTCCCGCGGTCCCGGAACGCCCTCCCTCCTCACCTCCGCCAGACCGATTCTCTTCCCCTCGTCGAAACCCTACTTAAAACTCACCTCCTCCGAGAGGCCTTCCCAGACTGAGCTCCTCTTCTCCCTCTACTCCCTCTACCACCTCCCCTTCACCTCTCCGCAGCTTAACCCTCTTCTTCCCCCATCTCCCTCTGCTCCTCCCCTCTCCCTTCCCATCCCCTCGGCACCGTACTCGTCCGCTCGACTGTATATATTTTCATCACCCTATTTATTTTGTTAATGAAATGTACATCGCCTCGATTCTATTTAGTCGCCATCGGTTTTTACGAGATGTTCTTCCCCTCGACTCTATCTATCGCCATCGTTCTCGTCTGCCCGTCTCCCCCGATCGGACCGTGAGCCCGTCAAACGGCAGGGACCGTCTCTATCTGTTGCCGACTTGTTCATTCCAAGCGCTTAGTACAGTGCTCTGCACATAGTAAGTGCTCAATAAATACTATTGAATGAATAGTACAATATATCAGTGTCTGTAGACACTTTCCCTGCCCACAATGATCTCACAGTCTAGAGAGGGAGACAGGCATTAATATAAATTAAAATAAATTACAGATACGGACCTAAGTGCTGTGGGGCAAAGGGAATATTTCAATAAAAACGCTTTCCCAAACTACCGTTTTAAATGTACCCCTTTTAAGGTGGTTCCAGAAAAATTGGGGGTGATGATGATGCTATTTGTTAAGCACTTACTATGTGCCAAGGACTGTTCTAATAACTTGCATCCACATATTCTATGGCACCAACCTAATATCTTTGAAAGCAAATCCCAACTGTATACAATCAATCAGTCAATCAAATTCATTGAACACTTACTGTGTGCAGAGCACTGTACTAAGCGATTGGGAGAGTATAATATATCAGAGGCAGGGATCGGATCTTGTCGACCAACTCTATTTTATTCTCCCAAGTGCCTATTTCAGGGTTTTTGATTTTGGAGTTCACCCTCATTTCTCCCAGATCTGCCCCTAGTAGAGATTTGTAACAGCCTTGGCGAGTGAGCTAAAAACCGCTTCGAACTTCTGTCCAGGTGCAACAATTTTCATCCTCTGGAGTCCCAGCCAGCAAAGACTCTGTCTGCAGGAAGAGAAAATAATAACAATTAACCCAGTCCTTGAGTGCTCACGCTGGAAATGCGATCGTTTCTCTGCTTTCTCAAGGCACGGAGGAAACATTCCGTGTTCCAGGAAAAGAAAAACGCTACCAGAGAGCGGGTTCTGAGAAATAAGGGCAAATGAAATGAACAGCTTGCAGAATGAACCTGCTCTTTGTAATTCCCTATTTCCACCCCTGACTCGTCTTTAGGTGAAATCGTCTTAGCCGCTGACAAGATTTGACTTCCAGAGTGTTGGTGGAAATATTTGGGTAAACATTTGTAAAATGTTCACTAGCTGTCGAGATGAATAAGTGAAATGGATATATACGCGTCAACGGTACATAAGCCCAGCTCAAAGGGCTAGAGCTGGCTCAGGGGCTGATATGGTTCAGGACGCTGGGAGATTACTCAGGGAAGGCTTGTTGGAGGAGGAGCTGGGATTTTAGGAGGGATTTGGATGTGGGGAGCGCTGTGATCTGTCCGATGTGGGGAGGGAGAGAGAGATCCAAGCCAGGGAAAGGGACGAGGGAGGGGACGGAAGTGGGAGAGTTGAGAGTGAGGGACAGCTAAGAAGTTGGCTTGAGAGCAGGGATTTAATCGTATTTATTAAGCACTTACTGTGTGCAGAGCACTGTACTAAGCACTTCAGAAGTACAATTTGGCATCAGAGACAATCCTGACCCAACAGGGTTATAATAATGTTGATATTTGTTAAGCGCTTACTATGTGCAGAGCACTGTTCTAAGTGCTGGGGTAGATACAGGGTAATCAGGTTGTCCCACGTGAGGCTCACAGTCTTAATCCCCGCTTTACAGATGAGGTAACTGAGGCCCAGAGAAGTGAAGTGACTTCCCCACAGTCACACAGCTGCCAAGTGGCAGAGCCGGGATTCGAACCCCTGACCTCTGCCTCCCAAGCCCGGGCTCTTTCCACTGAGCCACGCTGCTTCCCTAAGGGATATGTGCACAGCTGATTAAAAATGTCAGGATGGACCCTCAACTTTAACCTTGGAATGCTCACTCTTCTCCTAGCGTTACCGTTGCATTTTTACACCGCAGCCTGGTGAGAAATACATTTCCGGAGTCTGCGGAAGGGGGTGTGATTGGCCTAGGAGGAGTCTGGTTGGCGTATGAATTTGTGTGGACTTTTTGACAGTTCCGCCAATCCTGAGGCAAAGTGATTGAATTACGGTCCCACACGGCACCTTCTCCCCGGGACCGTCAAGTGACACAAGCCAGGGCTCATCCCCGCTGGTAGCCGCCGATGAGATTGTCGCCGCTGCCAGGCTGGATGGTTGAGGGGAGACACACACAGACACGCACAGTGTCCACCACTGGACCGATCAGTCCATCGATCAGTGGCATTTATTGAGCGCTTACTGCGTGCAGAGTACTGTACTAAGCTCTTGGGAGAGGACATTACAACTCATTCATTCATTCATTCAATAGTATTTATTGAGCGCTCACTATGTGCAGAGCACTGTACTGAGCACTTGGAATGAACAAGTCTGCGACAGACTACAACGCCGTAGCAGAGACGTTCCCTGCCCGCAACGAGCTTACAGCCTAGAGGGACAGAGCCTACTGGGGCAGATTTTGCGGGGGGGAGTGGAGTGGGAGGAGCAGCATAGCCTAGGGGATAGAGCACGAGCCTGGTAGTCATAAGGACCTGGGTTCTAATCCTGGCTCCGCCACATGCCTGCTGTATGATGCAAATCTCATCACTTCTTTGTGCCTCAGTTCCCTCATCTGTCAAATGGGGATGAAGATGGTGAATCCCATGTAGGCCGGGGTCTGTGTCCAACCTGATGAGTTTGGATCTACCTTGGCGCTTAATACAGTGCCTGGAGCATAGAGTGCTGAGCGTGGCTCAGTGGAAAGAGCACGAGCTTTGGAGTCAGGGCTCATGAGTTCGAATCCCAGCTCTGCCACTTGTCGGCTGTGTGACTGTGGGCAAGTCACTTAACTTCTCTGTGCCTCAGTTCCCTCATCTGTAAAATGGGGATTAAGACTGTGAGCCCCACGTGGGACAATCTGCTTCCCCTATGTCTACCCAGCGCTTAGAACAGTGCTCGGCACATAGTAAACGCTTAACAAATACCAACATTATTATTATTAGAGGAGGAGCGTGGCGCAGTGGAAAGAGCACGGGCTTTGGAGTCAGGGCTCATGAGTTCGAATCCCAGCTCTGCCACTTGTCAGCTGTGTGACTGTGGGCGAGTCACTTAACTTCTCTGTGCCTCAGTTCCCTCATCTGTAAAATGGGGATGAAGACTGTGAGCCCCACGTGGGACAACCTGATTCCCCTGTGTTTACCCCAGCGCTTAGAACAGTGCTCTGCACATAGTAAGCGCTTAACAAATACCAACATTATTAACAAATACCACAGGGTTTATTATTGTTATTACTGGGGCCTTTTCTCTCCCCTCAGAGCAGGAGAGCAGCTCCTCGGGATTGTTCTCAGGGTGAAAGGTCAAGCTGGACCTCAGACAGCACGGACCCTCCGGAGGACCTGGAAGACCCTCGGCTGACACGTCTAAGACTTGGGGTCCCACCTGCCCCTGCCATTAGGGAGCAGTACTAGGTTCACCCACAAGTCTCTCCCTCTCCCCCAAGATTGTAAGCTTGTTGTGGGCAGGGAATGTACTGGACTCTCCCAAGCACTTAAAACAGTGCTCTGCACACAGCAAGTGCTCAACAAATACGATGGAATGAATGAATGAACGAACATGGTTCGGTTTTGGAGGAAAATGCCTGTCCACCCTCGATCGCCCCGGGTTCCTTCCTTCCCAGCTTCCCTCTTCCCCGATGCTTCCCTCTGCTAATAATCATAATCATTACGCTACTTGTTAAGCGCTTACTATGTGCCGATCACTATCCTAAGCGCTGCGGTAGATACAAGTTGGACACAGTCCCTGTCCCGTTGAGGCTCGCAGTCTCAATCCCCATTTGACAGATGAGGGAACCGAGGCCCAGAGAAGTGAAGCGACTTGCCCAAGGTCACCTAGCAGACGTGGTAGAGACTGCATTAGAAACCCCATCCTTCTGACTTCCAGGCCCGGGGTCTATCCAGGAAGCCAAGCTGCTTCCCGTGAAGGTCGGGTGAGTTCCCGATTTAAAGTTTGCAGAGCGACTCTCGGGAGGCTTTATAAAACGTTACTTTACGGGATCATCTTGAAGGATTAACATTTCGTGGAGCGAAATCTGCCAACCCTCATAATGGTCAAAACAAAATCTTTTACGTCCCTCCATATAATTGCTAGGGGAACGATAAGTAGTTTCTTTTTATTTTACCCTCCCTAAATGCATTCTTTACAGCTTGTCGGCATTCACATCTCAATCATTCTTCTAAGTGCTGGTGGAAGAAGAAAATGAAAATGAAAAGAAATGCTGAGCAGTGACATCTTCTTGTGCACCCAGAGGGTGATATAATAATAATAATATTAATAGTTATGGCATCTGTTTAGTGCTTACTATGTTCCAGGCACTACACCGAGTTCCGGGGTGGATACGAGCAAATCAGAGGGACACGGTCCCTGTCCCACGCGGGGGGGTCACAATCTTGACCCCCATTTTACCGATGAGGGAATTGAAGCCCAGAGAAGTGAAGTGACACATCCAAGGTCTCTCGGCAGACAAGTGGGGACTAGAACCCATGGCCACCTGAGTCCCAGGCCTGTGCTCTGTCCACTAGGCTGTGCCATGTATCTTCTCAGGGTCTGGTCATTCAGATTCCTTCCGAGGCGACCAGGATTTGCTCACAAACCAATGTTTTCACCTGGGAAAAGAAATAATCTTGGTGGCTCCTGGAGGTGGCTGGAGCAACTCCAGATTGGGACCGGCGTCACTGGGGAGCTCGTTGTAGGTCGGGAATGTGTCTGTTTATTGTTCTTTAGTACTCTCCCAAGTGCTTAGCACAGTGCTCTGCACAGGGTAAGCACTCAATAAATATGACAGTGAACTGGGAAGCACTATGGCCTAGTGGAAAGAGCACAAACCTGGGAGTCAGGAGACCTGGGTTCTAATCCTTGCTTCACCATTGCATGCCGTATGACCTTGGGTAAGTAATAATAATAATTCTGGTATTTGTTAAGCGCTTACTATGCGTCAGGTACTGTACTAAGTGCTGGAGAGGAAACAAGCAAATATGGTTGGACACAGTCACTGTCCCGTATGGGGCTCTCAGCCTCGATCCCCATTTTATAGATGAGGTCACTGAGGCACAGAGAAGTGAGGTGACTTACCCAAGGTCATACAGCAGAGAAGTTGCAGAGCGTCATTAGAACCCTTGATCTTCTCACTCCCAGGCCTGTGTTCTATCCACTGAGCCACTCAGCTTCTCAACAAGTCACTTCACTTCTTGTTATCTCCATTACCTCCTCTGTAAAATGGGGATTAAGATTTATAGCTCTATGTGGGATATGGACTGTGACCGACCAGATTAGCTTGGATCTACAACAGTGCTTAGAACAGTGTCTGGCACCTAGTAAGTGCTTAAAAAACACAAATCCATTCATTCAATTCTATTTATTGAGCGCTTACGGAGTGCAGAGCTCTGTACTGAGCCCTTGGAATGTACAATTCAGCAACAGATGAAAGACAATCCCTGCCCAACAACGGACTCACGTCTAAAAGGGGGAGACAGGCAACAAAACAAGAAGTCAGGCATCAGTACCATCAAAATAGATAAATAGAACCATAGATATACACACATTGTTAATAAAATAATCGATAATATATGCAAATAGGCACAAGTGCTATGGGGAGGGAAACGGGTTAGAGCAGGAGAGGGAGTAGGGGTGATGGGGAGGGGAGGAGGGGCAGAGGAAAAGGGAGGGCTCAGTCTGGGAAGGCCTCCTGGAGGAGGTGGGCTATCAGTAGGACTTTGAGGAGGGGAGTCAGTTTGGTGGATGTGAGGAGGGAGGACGTTTCCGAACAGCGGTAGGACTTGGGCCAGGGGTCGACGGTGGGATAGGTGAGAAGGAGGCCCAGTGAGGAGGCGAGCGGCGGCAGAGGAGCGGAGTGGGAGTGCTGGAATGGAGAAAGAGAGAAGGGAGGTGAGGGAGGAGGGGGCCGGGGGATGGACAGCTTGGAAGCCGAGTGAGGAGTTTTTGTTTCGCGCTGAGGTTGACGGGCAAACACTGGAGGTTTTTGAGGGGGGGAGTGACAGGCCCAGAGCGTTTCTGTAGGAAGATGATCCGGGCGGCGAAATGAAGAATAGACCGGAGCGGGGAGAGAGAGGAGGATGGGAGATCAGAGAGGAGGTGGACACAATAATCCAGTTGGGTTATTACGAGAGCTTGACTGATGGGGTGGAGGCGTTGTCCTTCACTCTGCCACGGTTTTTGAAGCGGTGACATTTTGCCATCTGTTAACTGCAAGAGTCAAAGAATTTGTAGATTGCATTTTTATGTCTACTAGGGCTGTGTCTACCAACTTTGTTATATTTTACTCTCCCGGGTGTTTAGTACAGTGCTCAGCACACAGTAAGAACTCAGTAAAAGAACTCCATAAGAGAGCTCTAAGAGAGAGTTCAAAAGAGTTCATAGAGAAGCAGCGTGACTCAGTGGCAAGAGCCTGGACTTGGGAGTCAGAGGACATGGGTTCTAATTCCGCCTCTTCCACTTGTCTGCTGTGTGAACTTGGGCAAGTCACTTCACTTCTGTGTGCCTCATTTGCCTCATCTGTAAAATGGGGATTAAGAACTTGGGCCCCACTTGGGTCAGGGACTGTGTCCAACTGGATTACCATGTACCTATCCCAGAACTTAGAACAGTATTTGGCTCATAGTAAGTGTTTAACAAATACCATAATTTTCATTATAATAAATACCTTCGGCTGATTGATAGCTACGTTTTTACTTTCATTAGAGCACGGGTCTGGGAGTCAGAAGGACCTGGGTTCTAATCCTGGCTCCATCACTTGTTTGCTGTGGGACGCTGAACAGACAGGTCACTCATCTCCTCTGTGCCTCAGTTACCTTATCTGTAAAATGAGGGTGAAGACCGTGAGTCCCGTGTGGGACAGGGACTGTATCAAACCTGATTACCTTCTACCGGGGGACGGTGAGGAGGTGGGCGGCCACAGAGGAGCGGAGTGTGCGGGCAGTGCTGGAGAAGGAGAGAAGGGAGGTGAGATAGGAGGGGGACAGGTGATGGACAGCTTTAACACCACTCTCTTATTCAAACCACCTGTTCAATCCATCACTAAATCGGGTGGGTTGTAGCTTCACAACATTGCTAAAACCTGCCCTTTTCTCTCCATCCAAACTGCCACCACGTTAATCCAATCACTCATCCTCTCCTGCCTGGATTACCGGTAGCAGCGTCTTTGCTGACCTCCCAGACTCCCGTCTCTCCCCGCTCCAGTCCATACTTCATCCTGCTGCCCAGATCATTTTTCTAGCAAAGTGTTGGTGCCACGACTCCCCAAGGGACTCCAGTGGCTGCCCATCCACCTTTGCATCAAACAGAAACTCCTCAGCATTGGCTTTAAAGCTCTCCATCACCTTGGCCCCTCCTACCGCACCTCGCTCCTGTTTTACTACAATCCAGCCTGCACACTTCCCTCTTCTAACGTTAAGCTTGTTGTATTTCAATCTTGTCTATCTTTCCTCCTAAATCTCACCCACATCCTGCCTCTGGCCTGGAACGCCCTCCCTCCTCAAATCTGACATGATCCTCCCCCTTTCAAAGCCTTATCGAAGGCCCATCTCTTCCAAAAGGTCTTCCCTGATTGAGCCTCCCCTTTCCTCTTCTCCCACTCCCTTCCGTGTCACCGTGACCTGCTCCCTTTATTCATCTCCCCTCCCACCCCCACAGCCCTTATGTACAAATCTGTAATTTGTTCATATATATTAATGTCTGTCTCCTCTCTAGACTGCAAGCTTGTTGTGGGCAGGGAACCTGTCTGTTTATTGTTATATTGTTCCTGGCACTCAGTAGAGTGTTCTGTACACAGTAAGCACTCAATAAATATTATTGATTGATTTAGAAGCCATCTACTTGGAGGATGTGGTTGAAGCTGTAACTCTCAGTGAGAGTGTGTAGATGGAGAAGAGACCTAGAATGGAGTTTTGAGCGATACCTATGATTACGGTGGAGGAGGTGGAGGAAGAGCCAGAGAAAGAGAGAAAGAAGTGCAGACAACTTCGCCATAGCCTTCAGACAATGGCCATTTTATCCTACTAAAAATAATTTCGAAGTAGTCTCCGGAGTATGTGAAGTTCTCAAAGGATTTCCAACAGGTGATGGGTATCTAAATGTGAAATCACTTCTGGAAAAGGTTATTTTCTAAAAACTAATCTGACTCTAGCAACTTGGAGTTGGAAGTTGTTTTTTTCATTTCCATTCAATGGCCCACCACCTTGCCTTTTCAAAAGTGACATTAATTTTAAATTCTACCTAAGTGTATGAAGTGGGCTTCTCACTAGGATTATCAGATATGCCGTGAGAGCTACCTATTGATATTGCATGCTTTTTTTTATCTTATCTAAATAAGTAACACTGATTCTCATAAATCACATTCTAAATACAAATTATAATCTGGAAGTTCTCGATATGTTTACCATGCTCCTTACCCTGAACAGACTTTCCATTACGGCTGATGAGGAAAAACAAACAATAGTATTATGTCAATAGTATTATGTCAATATTATATCAGTAGTATTTCTTGAGCATCTACTGGAAGCAGACATGATTTCTCCCTCAAGGAGATCACATTCTAGCAAGCTAGACAGACACTAGAATAATAATTATGGTATCTGTTAAGCGCTTACTATGTGCCAGGCACTGTACCATGCGCTAGAACGGATTACAGGTAGACTGTTGACTGTTAGCTTCTTGTGAGCAGCAATTACATTCATTTATGCATTCAATCGTATTTACTGAGCGCTTACCGTGTGCAGAGCACTGTACTAAGCGCTTGGGAGAGTACAATATAACAATGAACAGACACATTCTCTGTCCACAACAAGCTTGCAGTCTAGTATAATACTTCCTGGTATTATACTCTCCAAAGTGCTTAGTACAGTGCTCTGTAGACAGTGAGCGCTCAGTAAATACCATCAATTGATTATTGTATTGCACTTTCTGCAGCATTTAGCACAGCGCGCTGCCCAAAGTGAGCACTTAATGAATACCATTGATCAATCGATTAAATTCGATCGCTAGAAGGAAGTAATAGAGTATATAAAATCAGTCAAAATTGCTGTGGGGACTGTAAATATTTATGGGCTTCTGTAGCTTTGTGGGGCTGGATTGTGGCATTTGGGAGATATGAAGAGGGGAGAGGAAAAATTGATCTGGGAAGGCTTCCTGGAGGAGATGGGATTTCAGAAGAGCTTTGAGGGAGGGCGGTGGTTTTCGCTGTGGTTTTGTGTGTAGAATATGAAGGGAAAGGAAGTTAGTTCCCAGACAGAAGATATAAACTGAAACTGGGATTTGATGATTTTTAAATTTAGAGAATTCTTTTTTTGATCTGGGACTATCAATGCACGCTTCTCTGCTGTGGTATTAAATGAATATTTGAGCCACTTTGCTCCCACTTGGAAGCTTCAGAACACTTGAACACTTGAAGACTGCTGTCATTCTCAGTCTAGAAAACTGGTGTCAGTTACTAGATCATAGTATCAAATGGCATAAAGGTGCTTTTTCATTGGAAGATCTTATGCTCTGCTATGCTCATTGTGGCCTACTGGAAAGAGTATGAGCCTGAGAGTCAGAAAACCTAAATTCCAATCCCTACTCTGCTAACTGCTTGATGTGTGACCTTAGGCAAGTCACCTAACCTCTCTGTAACTCAGTTTTCTCAATCGTAAAAAAAGGATTAAATACCTATTCTCCCTCCTCTGAACCCCGTGTGAACCCTATGTGGGACAGGTACTGTGATGGTATCTACCCAAAACTTAATATTTGACATATGAAAGTGCTTAAGAAAAAACATAAAAAAATAATAACTATTATGCTCTTTATTAAGCACTTATCATATGCCAAGCAGTGGAGTATATTCAAGATAATAGCGTTGGGCACAGTTTCTGCAGCAGACAGGGCTCCCAGTCTAAGAAGGAGGGGAACACAAATTGATTTCTTTCAAGTCACATCAGCCCAACAGACACCCTTAGCACTGGGGTAAACGTGTATATTCATTTGTATTTTCAATTTATTATTTAGCCATTTCTCAGCATGGTGTAGTGTGCTCTGCACACAGTAAATGCTCAATAAATATGATTGAATGAATGAATGATAGAGCCCTGACCTGGCAGTCAGAAGATCATGGGTTCTAATCGCAGCTCCGCCCCTTGTCTGCTGTGTGACCTTGGCCAAGTCACTTCACTTCTCTGGGCTTCAGTGACCTCATCTGTAAAATGGGAATCGAAACAGTGAGCCCCACATGGGATAGGGACTGTGTCCAACCCAATTTGCTTGTATCCACCCCAGTGCTCAGTACAGTGCCTGGCACAAAGTAAGCACTTAAATGTCATAATTATTACTGCTATTCTGATGCATTCATGCTCCTATCTGTCATGTCCTTGCTTTTCCTCCCACTCCCCCCATTTGTCCTTAAAGGCAGAGAATGTGGCTAACCACTCTATTAGATTGTGAGCCCGTTATTGGGCAGGGATTGTTTCTGTTGCTGAATTGTACTTTCCAAATGCTTAGTACAGTGCTCTGCACATAGTAAGTGTTCGATAAATTCTATTGAATGAATGAATGAATGAATAAATAATCAATCAGTCGGATTTATTTGTTTACTTAGTGCTTGGGAGAGTATGATATACCTAGGTTGGTAGACGTGTTCCCTACCCACAGTGAGTTTACATTCTAGAGGGAGAGACAGACATTATTAAAAATTCCTTCCTTCCTTCCTTCCTTCCTTCCTTCCTTCCTTCCTTCCTTCCTTCCTTCCTTCCTTCCTTCCTTCCTTCCTTCCTTCCTTCCTTCCTTCCTTCCTTCCTTCCTTCCTTCCTTCCTTCCTTCCTCCCTCCCTCCCTCCCTCCCTCCCTCCCTCCTCCCTTCCTCCCTTCCTTCCTTCCTTCCTTCCTTCCTTCCTTCCTTCCTTCCTTCCTTCCTTCCTTCCTTCCTTCCTTCCTTCCTTCCTTCCTTCCTTCCTTCCTTCCTTCCTTCCTTCCTTCCTTCCTTCCTTCCTTCCTTCCTTCCTTCCTTCCTCTATGCAGAGCACTGTATTAAGCTCTTGGAAAATACAATTCAGCAACAAATAGAGACAGTCATTGCCCAATATCAGAATAAGGTTAGGAGATTCAATCAACCTATGTCAATCAATTGTATTTATTGAGTGTTTACTGCATGCAGTCAATTGTATTTATTGAGTGTTTACTGCATGCAGAGCACTGTGCTAAACTCTTGGGAGAATATAATAGAACAGATTTGGAAGACACTTTCCCTGCCCACAATGAGCTTACAGTCTAGAGGGGGAGACAGACGTTAATGTAAAGAGAAGCAGCGTGGCTTAGTGGAAAGACCCTGGGCTTGGGAGTCAGAGGTCATGAGTTCGAGTCCCAGCTCTGCCACTCGTCAGCTGTATGACTGTGGGCAAGTCACTTCACTTCTCTTTGCCTCAGTTACCTCATCTGTAAAATGGGGATTAAGACCGTGAGCTCCACGTGGGACAATGTGATTACCTTGTATCCACCCCAGCACTTAGAACAGGGCTTGGGACATACTAAGCACTTAACAAATACCATTTTTATTATTTTTATTATTACTAAGTGCTTGGGAGAGTACAATTCAGTAGAATATTACATGGTAGATAGGACCCCTGATTTCAAAGAGCCCTGATTTTACTTAATCCTTCTGTGTTCAAATTATTCATGTTCAAAATGAGTCCAGCCTCTACCCAATGAGACAGGCACTACCATTTTAAATAGAAGCCATTCGGGTGATGATTTTCGCAACATGCTTTCTAGAATCAATCACTCTGCCTTCAGTCAGTCTATGAATTCATAAGTGAAGAGGGAGAGAATAGTAAAATTTATTTTCTTTAAGGGTATTTGTTAAGCACTTATTATGAGCTGCACACTGAAGTAGAGTCAGGCATTAGGAAATTACTCACAATCTTAAAAGACCATTGTGATTGATTTAGAGTGTCGTTCTTAAGAGCCTAGAGAATATCACCTTTGCAAGCGCCATGTTTTTGCTCTTGAATGTTGAAGTTCGAAGGCAATAGAAATATCAGGGAAATAGAAACAATACTGAGGGAATTTTTTCCATGTGAGTGTCTATTCATTCATTCATTCATTCATTCAATAGTATTTATTGAGCGCTTACTATGTGCAGAACACTGTACTGAGCGCTTGGGATGAACAAGTCGGCAACAGATAGAGACAGTCCCTGCCGTTTGACAGGCTTACGGTCTAAACGGGGGAGACGGACGGACGAGAACAATTGCAATAAATAGAGTCAAGGGGAAGAACATCTCGTAAAAACCGATGGCGACTAAATAGAATCGAGGCGATGTACAATTCATTAAAAAAATAAATAGGGTAACGAAAATATATACAGTCGAGCGGACGAGTACGGTGCTGTGGGGATGGGAAGGGAGAGGTGGAGGAGCAGAGGGAAAAGGGGAAAAAGAGGGTTAAGCTGCGGAGAGGTAAAGGGGGGGTGGCAGAGGGAGTAGAGGGAGAAGAGGAGCTCGGTCTGGGAACGCCTCTTGGAGGAGGTGAGTTTTAAGTAGGGTTTTGAAGAGGGAAAGAGAATCGGTTTGGCGGAGGTGAGGAGGGAGGGCGTTCCGGGACCGCGGGAGGAAGTGGCCCGGGGGTCGACGGTGGGACGGGCGAGACCGAGGGATGCTGAGGAGGTGGGCGGCGGAGGAGCTGAGAGTGCGGGGTGGGCGGTAGAAAGAGAGAAGGGAGGAGAGGTAGGAAGGGGCGAGGTGATGGAGAGCCTCGAAGCCTAGAGTGAGGAGTTTTTGTTTGGAGCGGAGGTCGATAGGCAACCACTGGAGTTGTTTAAGAAGGGGAGTGACATGCCCGGATCGTTTCTGCGGGAAGATGAGCCGGGCAGCGGAGTGAAGAATAGACAGGAGCGGGGCGAGAGAGGAGGAAGGGAGGTCAGAGAGAAGGCTGACACAGTAGTCTAGCCGGGATATAACGAGAGCCCGTAACAGTAAGGTAGCCGTCTGGGTGGAGAGGAAAGGGCGGATCTTGGCGATATCGTAGAGGTGAAACCGGCAGGTCTCGGTAACGGATAGGATGTGTGGGCTGAACGAGAGAGACGAGTCAAGGATGACACCGAGATCGCGGGCCCGAGAGACGGGAAGGATGGTCGTGCCATCCACGGTGATAGAGAAGTCTGGGAGAGGACCGGGTTCGGGAGGGAAGATGAGGAGCTCAGTCTCGCTCATGTTGAGTTTCAGGTGGTGGGCCGACATCCAGGTGGAGACGTCCCGGAGGCGGGAGGAGATGCGAGCCCGAAGGGAGGGGGAGAGGACGGGGGCGGAGATGTAGATCTGCGTGTCATCTGCGTAGAGATGGTAGTCAAAGCCGTGAGAGCGAATGAGTTCACCGAGGGAGTGAGTGTAAATGGAGAACAGAAGAGGGCCGAGAACTGACCCTCGAGGAACTCCAACAGTTAAAGGATGGGAGGGGGAGGAGGCTCCGGCGAAGGAGACCGAGAATGACCGGCCAGAGAGATGAGAGGAGAACCGGGAGAGGACGGAGTCCGTGAAGCCGAGGTGAGATAAGGTGTGGAGGAGGAGGGGACGGTTGACGGTGTCAAAGGCAGCAGAGAGGTCAAGGAGGATTAGAATGGAGTAGGAGCCATCGGATCTGGCAAGAAGGAGGTCACGGGTGACCTTAGAGAGAGCGGTCTCGGTAGAGTGGAGGGGACGGAAGCCAGATCGGAGGGGGTCTGGGAGATAATGGGAGTTAAGGAATTCTAAGCATCGATTGTAGACGACTCGTTCTAGGATTTTGGAAAGGAAGGGTAGCAGGGAGATAGGGCGATAACTGGAGGGGGAAGTGGGGTCGAGAGCGTTTTTTTTTAGGATGGGGGAGACGTGGGCATGTTTGAAGGCGGAGGGGAAGGAGCCCTTGGAGATTGAGTGGTTAAAAATAGAAGTTAAGGAAGGGAGGAGGGCAGGGGCTACGGTTTTAAGAAGGTGAGTGGGAATGGGGTCCGAGGCGCAGGCGGAGGGGGTGGCACTTGCGAGGAGGGAGGAGATCTCCTCTGAGGATACTGCAGGGAAGGATGGGAAAGTAGGGGAGAGGGTCGGTGGGGGGGAGGGGAGAGGCGGAGGGGTGACTTTGGGGAGCTCAGACCTGATCGTGTTGATTTTCGTGAGGAAATAGGTGGCCAGATCATTGGGGGTGAGAGATGGGGGAGGGGGAGGATCAGGGGGCCTAAGGAGAGAGTTAAAGGTCCGGAACAATCGGCGGGGGTGACGGGCGTGGGTGTCGATGAGGGAGGAGAAGAAGCTTTGTCTGGCGGAGGAGAGGGCAGAGTTAAGGCAGGAAAGGATAAATATGAAGTGTGTGAGGTCGGCTCGGTGCTTGGACTTTCGCCAGCGGCGCTCGGTAGCTCGAGCATAGGAGCGTAGGAGGCGGACCGAGGAGGCGATCCGGGGCTGTGGGTTAGTGGAGCGAGAGCGGCGGAGGGAAAGGGGGGCGAGAGAGTCGAGATGAGTAGAGAGGGTGGAGATGAGAGCGGAGACCCGATCGTCGAGAGTGGGAAGAGAGGACAGGGCGGCGAGGTGAGGAGAGATGCTATTGGAAAGACGGATGGGATCGAGAGAGCGGAGGTCTCTGTGGGGCAGTAGCCAAGATCTGCAGGGGGAGGGAGTGTGAGAGATGAGGCAGGTGAGAAGGTTATGGTCAGAGAGAGGGATTTCAGAGTCGGTGAGGGAGGAGATAGCGCAGCGGTAGGAGATGACGAGATCGAGGGTGTGACCGAGTCGGTGAGCGGGCGCGGTACGGTGGAGGAGGAGGTCGGCAGAGTCGAGGAGGGATAGCGGGCGGGCGGCAGAGGAGTCGTCGGGTACATCCGTATGGATGTTGAAGTCTCCGAGGATCAGAGTGGGCAGAGAGAAGGAGAGAAGGAAGGTGAGAAAGGGGTCAAGGTGGTCGAAGAAATCGGAGGTGGGACCGGGAGGGCGGTAGATGACGGCGACAAGTAACCGGAGGGGGTGGTAGAGGCGAACGATATGGGCTTCGAAGGAGGGGAAGGAGAGGGAATGGGGAGGAGGGATAGTGCGGAAGCGGCAACGGGGCGAGAGGAGGAAGCCGACGCCTCCTCCCTTACCGGGGAGTCTGGGGGAGTGGGAGAAGGAGAGGCCTCCGCCGGAGAGAGCGGCGGCGGAGACCGTGTCTTCGGGAGAGAGCCACGTTTCCGAAAGGGCGAGGAGGAGGAGAGAGCGGGAGAGGAAAAGGTTCTTTTGGGTTGGAATGATGTGGGAAAAGGTAAGATTTTTCTTTCTCATAGAGTCCATGATTCTGTCTTTGAAGTCTACTTGAGAATACCCTTTGGGCACGGAACAAAAAACAAACTCCTACCTCAAGAGTGGAGCTGTGAGCCAAGTTTCGTAGTTTTGCTCCTACAGCAATTCAAGCATAAAGATGTCGGGGCAGGAGGAATTCAGAAGACCGCAGCTCCGCTTCTGTCCATATAAAATCAAGGTTGTTGTTTATGAGGTCGTTAAGCTGTGGGGTTTTCAGGTTTAAATTCATTGTTGTACATCAGGTCATTAATCCGGCCTAAGATTTAGGTTCTTCAGGTTTAAATTCATGGCATTTCGGGGGCGCGAGTCCACTTTGGTGGTTGCTGATTTTCTTGGAAGTAAAAGTTAGGCTGTGCTTTTGAAAAAAAATTCAAATGTTGGGAAATTTGAGGTCTTTATTTTCAAGACTGAAACATAACAATGTCTTCAAGGAAGATGTTTCTTCTGGGAAAATAGTCAATCAGTCAATGGTATTTATTGATTGCTTACTGTATGCAGACTGTTGCATTAAGTGGTTCATTCATTGAATCATGTTGGTTGATGGCTTAATGTTGGTATTTGTATTTGTAAAGCGCTTACTATGTGCAGAGCACTGTTCTAAGCGCTGGGGGGAGATACGGGGTGATCGGGTTGTCCCACGTGGGGCTCACAGTTTTAATCCCCATTTTACAAATGAGGGAACTGAGGCACAGAGAAGTGAAGTGACTTGCCCACAGTCACACAGCTGACAAGTGGCAGAGCAGGGATTCGAACCCATGACCTCTGACTCCCAAGCCCGTGCTCTTTCCACTGAGCCACGCTGCTTCTGTGTGCAGAGCACTGTACTCAGCACTCAGCAGTGAACTCATGTCATGAGGTTCACAGTCTAAATCAGAGAGTTGAGGATTTAATCCCCATTTGACACATGAGCTAACTGAGGCACAGACAAGTGAAGTGACTTGCCCAAGGTCACCCAGCAGAGAAGTGGCAGAGCCAGGATTAGTAACCAGGTCTTCTGACTCACAGGCTCATGCCTTTTTTGCTAGATCATGTCTTTTTCTCATTATTATTATTATTATTATTAATAATGATAATGGTATTTGTAAAGCACTTAATACGTTTCAGGCACTTTACTAAGCACTGCTGTAGATAGAAGCTAATCAGGTTAATGAACATCCAGTGTCAGCAGAAGCAGTATATATACCCTAGTGAATGAAGCCCAAGCCTGAAAGTCAGAAGGACATGGGTTCTAATCCCGGCTCAGCCACGAGTCTGCTGTGTGGACTTGGGCAAAGTAAAGTGACTTTACTTCTCTGTGCCTCAGTTACCTCATCTGGAAAATGGGGATGAAGACTGTGAGCCCAATGTGGGTCAGGGACTGTATGCAACCTTGTATATATCCCAGCGCTTAGTACAGTGTCTGGCTCACAGTAAGCACTGAACAAATTCCATAATTTTTGTTATTATTATAATACCAAACTCAACAAAGTCCAAGGTTCATTATCGAGACCGGTGTTGGACACTGGAGGCTGACAGGAACAGAGGAGAACTGACCATCAGAAACTCCGGTTTCCCTCCAGATTCCCTCAGCGGGAGAGAATAAATCTGACGCATCTACAGTCCAAAGCTTCACATTCCTAAATACATGTCGATTCCATTAACAACAGCAGAGAGATTGACTTGACCCCAATTACAAGTTTGACTCAAGTGAGTGCTTAGCACAGTCCTCTCCACACTGTAAATGCTCAATAAATATAATTGATTTATAAGGAAGCTTTTCTGGGAAAAAGGGAATGAGGAGCTGGCCAATCCCGACTCTACTATTTGCCTGCTGTGTGACTTGGAACAATTTACTTAAATTATGCCTTGGTTTCCCCTTCTGTCAGATGGAAATTAAATGCCCGTTCCCACTCTCACCTCAACTCTAACCTCCGTGTGGGACAACAATTGTGTCCAATCTGAATAAACTGTATCCACTCAGTACTTAGAAGAGTGTTTGACGCATAGTAAGAGCTTTACAAATACCACAATTATCATTATTATCTTTGTTATTACTATTAATACCTCTTATTAGCACTTACTGCACACTATACTAACTGCTCGGGAGAAACTTCCTCATCTTCCCACCTGATCCCTGTCTTCTCCCTGACTTTCCCAGCCCTGTAGACAGCACCACCCCTCCTCCTTTCCCAGCACTGTGGAAAGCACCACCCTCCTCCCTGTCTCCCAAGCCCTTAACCTTGGTGTTATCGTCAACTCATCTGTCTCATTCAACTCACGTATTCGATCTGTCACCAAACCCTGTCGGTTCAACCTTCCCGGCCTCACTAAAATCTGTCCTTTCCTCTTCGACCGAATTGCTACTATGTTAATCCAAACACTTGTCTTATCCTACCTTGACTCCTGCATCAGCCTCTTCTCCGCCTTCCCCGCCTGCTGTCTCTCCCCACTCCGGTCCAGACTTCCTTCCGATAACCAGATTATTTTAAAAAGACACGGTTCCGTCCATGTTTGCCATCTCCTTCAGAACCTCCGGTGGTTCCCAATCCACCTCCGCATCAGACGAAACTCCTTGCAATTGGCCTCAAAGCTGTCAAACAACCTGGCCCCCTCCTAACTCACCTCTCAGATTTCCTGCCACGACCCAGCCCGCGCAATTTGCTCTTCTAACGACAACTTGTTCACTATGCCTCCATCCCATCTTGCATTTGGATTTACACCCTTCATTCACCCCTCCCTCAGCCCCACGGCACTTACACCCATATCCACAATGTATCAAGCGAAAGCTCCTCACTCTTGACTTTATAGCTCGCCATCCCCGTGCCCCTTCTTAACTCCCCTCCCTTCTCTCCTTCTCCAGCCCAGCCCCCACACTCCACTCCTCTGGTGCCGCTAACCTCCTCAATGGGCCTCGTTCTCTCCTGTCCCACCATCGACCCCTGGCCCACATCCTACCTCTGGCCTGGAACACCTTCCCTCCTCACATTCACCAAACTAGCTCTCTTCCCCTCTTCAAAGCTTTCCTGAGGGCTCACCTCCTCCAGGAGGCCTTCCCAAACTCAGCCTCCCCTTTTCCTCTGCTCCCCCTCCCCATCGCCCCTACTCACTCCCTCTGCTCTACCCCCCCTCCATGCCCCTCAACACTTGTGTGTATCAATGATGCGCAGTGCTCTTTCCAGGAGGCCACGCTGCTTCTCTACAGTGCTCTGCTCACAGTAGGTGCTCAATGAATGTCGTCGGTGATGGACTGGATTAGGATCAGATGGGAGTTTTAGTCGACTCTCTTCTTTGCTCATTTCATCTTCTCCCACTCTCTTCTGTGTCACCCTTGCCCTTGAATTCGTTCCTTTTATTCACCCCTCCCTCAGTCCCACAGCGCTGAGCTGTGGGACATATCCATAATTTATTTATTTAATAATAATAACGTTGGTATTTGTTAAGCGCTTACTATGTGCGGAGCACTGTTCTAAGCACTGGGGGAGATACAGGGTCATCAGGTTGTCCCACGTGAGGCTCACAGTTAATCCCCATTTTACAGATGAGGTCACTGAGGCCCAGAGAAGTGAAATGAGTTGCCCACAGTCACACAGCTGACGAGTGGCAGAGCTGGGACTCGAACTCATGACCTCTGACTCCCAAGCCCAGACTCTTTCCACTAAGCCACGCTGCTTCTCTTTACACTAACGTCTGTCTCCCCCTCTAGAGTGTAAGCTCACTGTGGGCAGGGAATGTGTCTTCCAAATCTGTTCTATTATATTCTCCCAAGAGTTTAGCACAGTGCTCTGCATGCAGTAAACACTCAATAAATACAATTGACTGCATGCAGTAAACACTCAATAAATACAATTGATTGACATAGGTCGATTGAATCTCCTAACCTTCTCCTGATATTTGGTCTAGCCATAAAAATCACATAATGACGATAATGGTAATAGTAATGATGTTTATTAAGGGTGTACTGTGTACAAGGCACCGTATTATGTCCTGAAATAGATGCAAGATAATCAGCGTAGATAGAGTTCCTGTTTTACATGGAGTTCATAGTCTAAGAGAAGCAGCGTGGCTCAGTGGAAAGAGCAAGGAGTCAGAGGTCATGGGTTCTAATCCCCGCTCCTCCACCTGTCAGATGTGTCACTTCACTTCTCTGGGCCTCAGTGACCTCATCTGTAAAATGGGGATTAAGACTGTGAGCCTCACATGGGACAATCTGATTAGCCTGTATCTACCCCGGCGCTTAGAACAGTGCTCGGCATATAATAAGTTCTTAACAAATGCCCACATTATTATTAAGGGAGGGAAAATAGATTTTGAAAACTCATCTTACAGATGAGGAAACTGTGGCACCAGAGCGTTCAGTGACTTGACCAAGATCACACAGCAGTCCACAGCTCCTAGGTTCCCTAGATTTCAACTCCTCCTGCCAGGTTTTGGGGTTCAGAGGGTTTCCGTGACTTGCCCAAGATCACAAAGCCTCTCTAGACTGTAAACTCACTGTGGGAAAGGAATCCGTCTGTTATAATGTTCTATTGTACTTTCCCAAGCTCTTAATACAGTGCTCTGTCAAGACATAATAATAATAATGATAATGATAATAATGGCATTTGTTAAGCCTTACTATGCGCCAAGCACCGTTCTAAGCACTGAGGGGGTACAAGGTAATCAGGTTGGGGCTGGGGCTCACAGTCCTAATTCCCGTTTTACAGATGAGGTAACTGAGGCACAGAGAAGGGAAGTAACTTGCCCAAAGTCTCACAGCTGACAAGCAGCGGAGCGGGGATTAGAACCCATGACCTCTGACTCCCAAGCCCGGGCTCTTTCCGCTGCGCCACGAGCAAGACATAGCCGAGATCCACTCTTTCCTCTCCAACCAAACCACTACCTTGTTAGTACGGTCACTCACCCTATCCCGACTGGATGATTACCTCAGCTTCCTTTCTGATTTCCCAACCTCCTGTCTCTCCCCGCTTCAGTCTATATTTCACTCTGCTGCCCGGATTCTCTTTTTACAGACACACTCTGGGCATGTCACCCCCTCCTCAGGAATCTCCAGTGGTTCCCTATCAACCTTCGTGTCAAGCCAAAACTCCTCACTAATGGCTTCAAAGTTGTCCATCCCCTGGCCCGCTCCTACCTTCATTCATTCATTCATTCATTCATTCAATGGTATTTATTGAGCGCTTCCTATGTGCAGAGCACCGTACTGAGCGCTTGGAATGAACAAGTCGGCAACAGATAGAGACGGTCCCTGCCCTTCGACGGGCTTCCACCTCCCCTCCCTTCTCTCCTTCTCCATCCCAGCCCCCACACTCGGCTCCTGTCGTGCCGCTCACCTTCTCACTGGGCCTCCTTCTCTCCTGTCCCCGTCGTCGACCCCCGGCCCACGTCCTACTTCTGGCCTGGAACGCCCTCCCTCCTCACATCTGCCAAACTGTCACCCTTCCCCCGTTCAAAGCCCTATTGAAAGCTCCCTCCTCCAGGAGGCCTTCCCACACTGAACCCCCCTTATCTTCTGCTCCTTCTCCCCTCTCCATCTCCCAGACTTGCTCCCTCTGCTCTACCCCGTTCCCCGCCCCACAGTACTCGTGTATATTTGAGCATATTTATTATTCTGTTTATTGTACTGCCGATGCGTGTATATCTATAATTATCTCTACGTTGCCGCTACTGATGCCTGTCTACTTCTTTTGTCTTGTTTCGTTGTCAGTTTCCCCGCTTCTAGACTGTCAGCCCGTTGTTGGGGAGGGATTGTCTCTGTTGCTGAATTGTACTTTCCAAGCACTTAGTACAGTGCCCTGCACACAGTAAGCACTCAATAAATACGATTGAATGAATGAATGAACAGAAAGTGCTCACTAAATATATTTGAATTAATGGAATGAATACAGTGCCCTGCACACAGTAGATGCTCAATAAATACGATCGACTCACTGACAGGACGGCGGGATTTGAGGCCCAGACATTTGTACTTCCCCCGTGGATGTTCATTTCAGAGAAACTGAAACAAAGCAAGACAGAGCCCAGATTTTGCCAGTCAGTCAGCTTAGTGGATAGAGAAGCAGCGTGGCTCAGTGGAAAGAGCACGGGCTTTGGAGTCAGAGGTCATGAGTTCGAATCCCAGCTCTGCCACTTGCCAGCTGTGTGACTGTGGGCAAGTCACTTCACTTCTCTGTGCCTCAGTTCCCTCATCTGTAAAATGGGGATTGAGACTGTGAGCCCCACGTGGGGCATCCTGATTCCCCTGTGTCTACCCCAGCGCTTAGAACAGTGCTCGGCACATAGTAAGCGCTTAATAAATAACAACACTATAGAGCACAGGCCTGGGAGTCAGAAGCCCTGGGTTCTAATCCCAGCTCCTCTACTTGTCTGCTGGGTGACCTTGGGCAAATCATTTCACTTCTCCATAGCGCAGTTACCTCACCTGTAAAATGGAGATTGAGACTGTGAGCGTGGCTCAGTGGAAAGAGCACGGGCTTAGGAGTCAGAGGTCATGGGTTCTAATTCCAGCTCCGCCACTTGTCCGCTGTATGACCTTGGGCAAGTCACTTCACTTCTCGGTGCCTCAGTTACCTCATCTGTAAAATGGGGATTAAAAGTGTGAGCCCCACATGGGACAACCTGATTACCCTGTACCTACCCCAGCGCTTAGAACAGTGCTCAGCACATAGTAAGCACTTAACAAATACCAACATTAGAGAAGCAGCGTGGCTCAGTGGAAAGAGCACGGGCTTGGGAGTCAGAGGTCATGGGGTCGAATCCCGGCTCTGCCCCTTGTCAGCTGTGTGACTGTGGGCGAGTCACTTCACTTTTCTGTGCCTCAGTTCCCTTATCTGTAAAATGGGGATTAACCGTGAGCCCCATGGGGGACAACCTGATTACCCTGTATCCACCCCAGCACTTGGAACAGTGATCTGCACATAGTAAACGCTTAACAAATACCGACATTATTATGTGGTACAAGGACTCTGTCCAACCCGATTTGCTTGTATCCACCCCAGGGCTTATTAAAGTGCCTGGCAAATATTAAGTGCTAAACAAATACCACAATTATTATTATTTTTGAGCACTTAATGAGAGCAGAGCACAGTAACAATTGGTTTGGAGAGTTTGCTATAACAGAGCTGATAGAGTCATTCCTTGCCCACGAGTTTACAGACCAAATGGGGAGACAGAGGCTAAAATCAATTGCAGACGGATGATAATAATAATAATAATAATGTTGGTATCTGTTAAGGGCTTACTATGTGCAGAGCACTGTTCTAAGCTCTGGGGGAGACACAGGAGAATCAGGTTGTCCCACGTGGGGCTCACAGTCTTAATCCTCATTTTACAGACGAGGTAACTGAGGCGCAGAGAAGTGAAGTGACTTGCCCACAGTCACACAGCTGAGAAGCGGCAGAGCCGGGATGTGTACATAATTGCTGTGGGGCTGGGGGACGGGTGAATACTAAGTTCTTAGGTGGAATAGGTGACACAGGACGGAAGGTTTAGTCAGGAAATCAATCAGACACATTTACTGAGCATTCACCCGGTGAAGAGCACTGCACTAACCTCTTGGGAGAGTACACTATAATAGAGTTGGTGGAAACGGTCCCTACCCACAATGAGCTTGCAGTCTAGACTGTAAGCCCGTCAAACGGCAGGGACCGTCTCCATCTGTTGCCGACTTGTTCATTCCAAGCGCTTAGTACAGTGCCCTGCACATAGTAAGCGCTCAATAAATACTGTTGAATGAATGAATAGAGGGGAAGGCATCTTTAGAGGAGAGAGGATTTTAGTAGGGCTTTGAAAATGGAGAGATTGGTGGTCTGTTAGATATTTAGCAGGAAGTTCCAGTTCCAGGGGTCAGTGGTGAGAAAGATGAGATCAAAGCACAGTGGCGTTAGAGGAGCGAAGTGCGTGGGTTGACTTGTAGAAGGGAATCAGAGAGATAACGTACCGGGGGGCAAGCTGATTGAGGGCTTTAAAGCCAAGGTGAGGAGTTTCTGCTCGATGTAGTGGTTGCTGGACAGTCACTGGAGATTCTTGAGGAGTGGAGGGATGTGGACTGAACGTTTTCGTAGAAAAACGATCCGGGCAGCAGAGTGAATTATGGAGTGTAGAAGAAGGAGACGGGAGGCAGGAAGGTCAGTGAGGAGTCTGATGCGGTAGTCAGAGCGGGAAGAGATACGTTTTGGAATCAGCCTGGTAACAGTTTGGGTGGAGAAGAAGGGGTGGATTCCAGAGATGGTGAGAAGGTAGAATCGACAGGATTTGGTGATGGACTGAGTTATGCAGGTTGAATGATGATGGTATTTGTTAAGCGCTTACTATGTACAAAGCACTGTTCTAAGCGATACAAGGTGATCAGGTTGTCCCACGTGGGGCTCACAGTCTTCATCTCCCTTTCACAGATGAGGTAACTGAGGCACAGAGAATAGTAGTAATAATAATAAAAATAACCATGGTATTTGTTAAGTGCTTATTATGTGCAGAGCACTGTTCTAAGCGCTGGGGTAGATACAGGGGAATCAGGTTGTCCCATGTGAGGCTCACAGTTAATCCCCATTTTACAGATGAGGTAACTGAGGCCCAGAGAAGTGAGGTAACTGAGGCACAGAGAAGTGAAGCGACTTGCCCACAGTCACACAGCTGACAAGGGCCAGAGCCGGGATTTGAACCCATGACCTCTGACTCCCAAGCCCGGGCTCTTTCCTCTGAACCACGCTGCTTCTCTGAAGACTGAGGCCAGGATAATGCCAAAGCTTTGGGCTTAGGAGACAGACGGGGCAGTGGCGTTACCTACGCTGATGGGAAAGTGGAAGATGACGGTTTGGGTGGAAAGATAAGAATTCTGGTTTTAGATGTATTAAGTTTGATGTTGCAGTGGGATATCGAGATAGAAATGTTCTGAAGGTAAACCAAACTGGGAAACTGGAGAGGGACGAGATCAGGCTTGGAGAGGTAGACTGGGGACATCATCTGCGTTTGTGGATGAGTTCTCCGAGGGAGTGGGGGTAGATGGAGAACAGAAGGAGATCCACATCTGAGGCTTGAGGGACCCCCATAGTTAGGGGGTGGTAGGCAGGAGAATGAGGGGCTCGAGAGGCAGGAGGAGAAGCGGAAGAGGACGGTGTCGGTGAATCCAAGGTTGGGTAATGTTTCCAGGAGAAGTTCCACAGTGTCCAAGGCAGCTGGGAGATTCGAGGAGGATTAGAGTGGGGTAGAGGCCATTAGATTTGGAAAGAAGGAGGTCATTGGTGACTTCAATGAGGGAAGTTTTTATGGAGTGAAGGGGAAGAAAGCAGGTTGGAGGGGATCAGATTGGAAGTGAGGTAGCGGATATAAACAATTTACTCGAGGAGTTTGGAGAGGAATAATAATAATAATGTTGGTATTCGTTAAGCGCTTACTACGTGCAGAGCACTGTTCGAAACGCTGGGGTAGACACAGGGGAATGAGGTCGTCCCACATGGGGCTCACAGTCTTAATCCCCATTTTACAGATGAGGGAACTGAGGCACAGAGAAGTGAAGTGACTTGCCCACAGTCACACAGCTGACAAGTGGCCGAGCCGGGATTCGAACCCCTGACCTGTGATTCCAAAGCCCGGGCTCTTTCCACTGAGCCACGCTGCTTCTCTAATGGTGGTGGGGGGGGGGGGAGATGGTGGGAAGGAGATGGGACGATAACTGGAGGGAGCTTTGGGGTCCAGAAAGGGTCTTTTTAGGATAGAAGAGACATGGGCACGCTGCTCTCTGCTGTTGTGAAGAATCTTAACTGTTATGCAAGCAATGCATGAAAATGATCAGTATTATTCATAATGATAGTAATAATAATAATACCCTCGTTATTAAGCTCTTAATGTGTGCCAGACACTGTACTAAGTGCTGGGGTAGACACAAAATAGATTGGAGTAATGGGACTCACAGTCTAACTAGGAGGGGGTAGGATTTAATCCCCATTTAACAGATGAGGAAACTGAGACGCAGGGAAGTGAAGTGACTCGCTCAAGGATACACAACCGGCAAGTGGCCAAGCCAGGGTTAAAACCCAGATCCTCTGAATTCCAGTCCCTGATCTCTTTCCTCCGAGCCACGCTGCTATTCAACCTAAACTAAATTCCTAGGTTGAAATTTCTTCAACCAGATCCCGGGGTGCTTTGGAAACTATGCTTTCTTGGGTCTTGGCACTTTCCCCGATTTCTTTCATATCTCTGTGAAACTGAAAGCCGACTGAGCATTTTCAGACTCGGTGCTGCGTTCTTGGCCAGAAATAGAAAAAGCCCTCTCTCAAAAATAGGTCTTTTTCAGGGGGCGATGCCAAGACTGCTAAATACAGATTCGATTCTTTAATGAAAATTAAAATCGATCATTCAGTGGTATTGATTGAACACCAGAAGCAGCAAGGCCTAGTGGAGAGAGAAGCAGCGTGGCACAGTGGAAAGAGCGTGGGCTTGGGGCTCAGAGGTTGGCCCCATGAATGGATGCCTAATGAATACCCTGAGAAAAAAAAGATTCAAGCGCTCTTTTCATGCTCCGCGTGCAAGCTTTCTGAATACGACCTTTTTTATTTTGTGGTATTTGTTCAGCACTTACCAAGTGCCAGAGGTCATGGGTTCGAATTCCGGCTCTGCCGCTTCTCAGCTGTGACTGTGGGCAAGTCACTTAACTTCTCTGTGCCTCAATAATAATAATAATGTCGGTATCTGTTAAGCGCTTACTATGTGCCGAGCACTGTTCTAAGCGCTGGGGTAGACACAGGGGAAGCAGGTTGTCCCACGTGGGGCTCACAGTCTTCATCCCCATTTTACAGATGAGGGAACTGAGGCACCGAGAAGTTAAGTGACTTGCCCAAAGTCACACAGTAGCCATGAGTCAAATGACATTTCTTTAGTTCTTTGAGAAGTAAGTCTGAGATGCCTTTGTGCAATTCATATTTTCAGTCCTCTCAACTGGTTAAAGCTCCATTATGGGTAGGGAACGTTCCTACTAATTCTGCTTTACTGTACTTTCCCGAGTCCATAGTACGGTGAAGTTAAGTGACTTGCCCACAGTCACACAGCTGACAGGTGGTAATCCAAATAATTATTTTAAGCTTTTTTTTAAATGGTATTTGGTAAGCGCTTACCATGTGCCAGGCACTGAACTAAACTCTGGAATACATATATAAACAAGCTAACCAGGTTGGGCACGGTCCCAGTCCCACATTCATTCATTCAAATGTATTTATTGAGCGCTTTCCGTGTGCAGAGCACTGTATTAAGCATTTGGAAAGTACAATTCGGCAACAGAGAGAGACAATCCCTACTCAACAACGGGCAAAAGGGGTTCATAGTCTTAATCTCCATCTTAAAGGTGAGGTAACTGAGACCCAACAAAGTGAAGTGATTTTGCCAAGATCACACGGCAGACAAATGGCAGAGCTGGGATTAGAAGGTCTTTCTGACCCCCAAGCCTGTGGTCTATCCACTAATAGAAGTGTTGATAATAATGTTGGTATTTTTTAAGCGCTTACTATGTGCCAAGCACTGTTCTAAGCTCTACGGCAGGTCCTAAGAATGGATATAAATCAAGGTGGCAGAGTACTCCGATTGTGTTCAAACTCCTGCTCCAAATTCTGCTCTTTCAAGCTTCACAGGCCACAATGTCCTTCCGTTCAGAAGCATTCAATTCACTCTTTTAAAGACAGAAACTTTCACCTGTTTTAGCTACCAAACCTTAATGTTCTCAATTACATTTGAAACACCCTCACTTTATTTAGGGGTGCATTTTGGCCAGCGGCACCTATTTTTTTCTTTAACTTAATACCCAAAATGCATCATTTAGAAAAAAATGAGTCCTCAATTTTCCCTCTTATTTTGCCATATGGTGATTGTTAGATAAATTATTTGTCGCAGAAGTTTTCAACTTCCCTGATAACGCTATTCCTGAGCTACCTGAAAATGGACAGTCTTCATACGTATTGTAATGAGAACCATTAGGACCCACACTCTTTTAATTTTTCCGCCAAGAATTTCCAATCGATTTTTAATTTAAAAAGTCCTGGAGATGGATCGCTGCTGCACGTGTTACGATCCTGGGGTCTCCAAATCACGTTCTTTTCCAAACAAAGAAACGGTAGAAGGCTTGAGAAAAGTGAGTTTGGGATCTTAAGAAGAGATTCGCTATTATAAGAGGATCTAGCTGGCAGATGAGTTGACTGAGGTGAGATAGCGTTGCTCGAACAAGTCATCGAAGCTGCGAAGTCCTGAACTCCATCCTTGTTAAAGCCACCTCCTGGCTACGGGATCTGTGAAATCAGACTGATATTTCCCTGGCTTCATCATTTTAAATTAAGATCAAGAATCTTCCATTTGTCCTTTTGTCACATTTAGAGCACGTTTGTCCTATCGAATACAGCTCAGACGATGATAGATCCAGACTCCTCGACGGGAAGGTGGGAAAGGGTATCGGCATTTGTGATAGGCTTGTTTCAGATAATGAACGCTTAGGCATAGAAGACAGATCAAACCGGGCTCCCCAAATGAGGAATGATGGCAGAATATACTCCTCAATTTTCCCACAGAGGAGAGTAGGAATTGATGGAAAATACGCACAGACCAAGCTGGTGTATCTCAAGCTTCCCGGTGTTGTAATTGACCCAGGAGATTTCTGAAATGATCACATGTATCGTTATTGATATCATATCTGATTATAGGTTATAAACTAATAAATGTGATCATTTCAGAAATCTCATGGGTCAAGCGTAGTAATAATAATAATAGTAATAATGGAATTTGTTAAGAGGTCTCTATGCGCCGGACGCTGTAGTAAGCGCTGTGGATACAAGCTAGTCGAATTGGACACAGTCCCTGTCCCACACGGGGCACAAAATCTCTATCCCCCTTTTACACATGTGGCAAATGAGGCCCAGAGAAGTGAAGCGACTTGCCCAAGGTCACACAGCAGACAAGTGACAGAGCCGGGATGAGAACCCACGACCTTCTGACTCCCTGTCCTGGGCTCAATCCACTACGCCATGCTGCTTGTAACTTTCCAATGGGCCTCTAAGGAGCCTCTTCGTACTTGAAGAAAAAAACACATCCCATCACAATTTCCTAGAGATGACCAATCAATGATATCTACTGACCACTCACCATGTGCAGAGCACTGTACTAAGAGCATGACAGAGTCCAATGCAAGGGTGGGGGTGGACAGGCTTTCCTGGAGGTGGAAATCCTGAAAAATGGTGGGTTCACGTGGGCGGGGAGGACCGTGGTGGTTACCAAGGCAAGCACCCTCCGGATCACGGCACTCCGTCCCTCCCGGCCTCACGCTCGACGCGCCGTGGCCTCCGTCAGTGGACACATCTGTGACCTCTCTGTGTCCTTTCCGTGTACTGCCCCCTTGCCCATTTGCTCCCGCTGGGCACAAATGAGAATGTGGGTAGCATGCAGAAGCCGCTCACGACGTTATCAACTCCTCTTCTCAATACAGAAGCCTAAGAGAAGCGGCGTGGTCTAGTGGTTAGAGCCCGGACCTGAGAGTCAGAAGGTCCTGGGTTCTAATCCCAGCCCCGCCACATGTCTGTTGTGTGACTTTGGGCAAATCACTTGACTTCTCCAGGCCTCAGTGACCTCATCTGTGAAATGTTCATTCATTCATTCATTCAATAGTATTTATTGAGCGCTTACTATGTGCAGAGCACTGTACTAAGCGCTTGGGATGAAGAAGTCGGCAACAGATAGAGACGGTCCCTGCCGTTTGACGGGCTTACGGTCTAATCGGGGGAGACGGACAGACAAGAACAATGGCAATAAACAGAGTCGAGGGGAAGAACATCTCGTAAAAACCGATGGCGACTAAATAGAATCGAGGCGATGTACAATTCATTAACAAAATAAATAGGGTAACGAAAATATATACAGTTGAGCGGACGAGTACGGTGCTGTGGGGATGGGAAGGGAGAGGTGGAGGAGCAGAGGGAAAAAGGGGAAAATGAGGCTTTAGCTGTGGAGAGGTAAAGGGGGGATGGCAGAGGGAGTAGAGGGGGAAGAGGAGCTCAGTCTGGGAACGCCTCTCGGAGGAGGTGATTTTTAAGTAGGGTTTCGAAGAGGGAAAGAGAATCAGTTTGGCGGAGGTGAGGAGGGAGGGCGTTCCGGGACCGCGGGAGTACGTGACCCGGGGGTCGACGGCGGGACGGGCGAGACCGAGGGACGGCGAGGAGGTGGGCGGCGGAGGAGCGGAGCGTGCGGGGTGGGCGGTGGAAAGAGAGAAGGGAGGAGAGGTAGGAAGGGGCGAGGTGACGGAGAGCCTCGAAGCCTAGAGTGAGGAGTTTTTGTTTGGAGCGGAGGTCGATAGGCAACCACTGGAGTTGTTTAAGAAGGGGAGTGACATGCCCAGATCGTCTCTGCGGGAAGATGAGCCGGGCAGCGGAGTGAAGAATAGACCGGAGCGGGGCGAGAGAGGAGGAAGGGAGGTCAGAGAGAAGGCCGACACGGTAGTCTAGCCGGGATATAACGAGAGCCCGTATCAGTAAGGTAGCCGTTTGGGTGGAGAGGAAAGGGCGGATCTTGGCGATATCGTAGAGGTGAAACCGGCAGGTCTCGGTAACGGATAGGATGTGTGGGGTGAACGAGAGGGACGAGTCAAGGATGACACCGAGATCGCGGGCCCGAGAGACGGGAAGGATGGTCGTGCCATCCACGGTGATAGAGAAGTCTGGGAGAGGACCGGGTTCGGGAGGGAAGATGAGAAGCTCAGTCTCGCTCATGTTGAGTTTCAGGTGGCGGGCCGACATCCAGGTGGAGACGTCCCGGAGGCGGGAGGAGACGCGAGCCCGAAGGGAGGGGGAGAGGACGGGGGCGGAGATGTAGATCTGCGTGTCATCTGCGTAGAGATGGTAGTCAAAGCCGTGAGAGCGAATGAGTTCACCGAGGGAGTGAGTGTAAATGGAGAACGGAAGAGGGCCGAGAACTGACCCTTGAGGAACTCCAACAGTTAGAGGATGGGAGGGGGAGGAGGCTCCGGCGAAGGAGACCGAGAATGACCGGCCAGAGAGGTGAGAGGAGAACCGGGAGGGGACGGAGTCCGTGAAGCCGAGGTGAGATAAGGTATGGAGGAGGAGGGGACGGTCGACGGTGTCAAAGGCAGCAGAGAGGTCGAGGAGGATTAGAATGGAGTAGGAGCCATCGGATCTGGCAAGAAGGAGGTCACGGGTGACCTTAGAGAGAGCGGTCTCGGTAGAGCGGAGGGGACGGAAGCCGGATCGGAGGGGGTCCGGGAGAGAATGGGAGTTAAGGAATTCTAAGCATCGATCGTAGACGACCCGTTCTAGGATTTTGGAAAGGAAGGGTAGTAGGGAGATAGGACGATAACTGGAGGGGGAAGTGGGGTCGAGAGCGAGTTTTTTTAGGATGGGGGAGACGTGGGCGTGTTTGAAGGCGGAGGGGAAGGAGCCCTTGGAGATCGAGTGGTTAAAAATAGAAGTTAAGGAAGGTAGGAGGGCAGGGGCGATGGTTTTATGAAGGTGAGAGGGAATGGGGACTAAGGACTAAGACCACGAGGCCTATATGGGACAGGGATTGTGTCCAACCTTCATTCATTCAGTCGTATTTATTGAGCACTTATTATGTGCAGAACACTTTACTAAGTGCTTGGGAGAGTACAGTAATGACGATGATGACGATGGCATTTGTTAAGTGCTTACTATGTGCCGAGCACTGTTCTAATAATGATAATGTTGGTATTTATTAAGCGCTTACTATGTGCAGAGCACTGTTCTAAGCGCTGGGGTAGATACAGGGTCATCAGGTCGTCCCACGTGAGACTCACAGTTAATCCCCATTTTACAGATGAGGTAACTGAGGCCCAGAGAAGTCAAGTGACTTGCCCACAGTCACACAGCTGACAAGTGGCAGAGCTGGGAGTCGAACCCATGACCTCTGACTCCGAAGCCCGGGCTCTTTCCACTGAGCCACGCTGCTTCCCCGGGATGCGAGGTGATCAGGTTGTCCCAAGTGGGGCTCACAGTCTTAATCACCATTTTACAGATGAGGTAACTGAGGCACAGAGAAGTCAAGTGACTTGCCCAAAGTCACATAACTGACAACTGGCGGAGCAGGGATTAGAACCCACAACCTCTGACTCCCAAGCCTGGGCTCTTTGCACTGAGCCACGCTGCTTGTCCAGTAGAGCAATAAACAGACACACTCCCTGACCACAACTAGCTTACACACTAGCGAGGGAGACAGACCTGAATATAAATAAATATATGACAGGTATGGAATGGAAGCAGCATGGTGTAGTGGATAGAGCATGGGCTTGGGAGTCAGAATGTCATGGGTTCAAGTCCCAGCTCCGTCACATGTTCGCTGGGTGACCTTTGGCAAGTCACTTCACTTGCCTGTGCCTCAGTTACGTTATCTGTAGAATGGGGATTGAGACTGTGAGCCCAAAGTGGGACAGGGGCTCTTGTCCACTCTGATATGCTTGTATCCTCCCCACAGCTTAGAACTATGTCCGGCACATAGTAAGCGCTTAACAAATACCGAAATTCTTAATTATTATTATGTGCTGTGGGGCTAGGAGGGGGGACGGAAAAAGGGAGCAGGTAGGGTGACGCAGAAGGGAGTGGGAGAAGAGGAAAGGGGGACTAAATCAGGGAAGACCTCTCGGAAGAGATACAACTTGATTACAACCTGAAACCCTAGTGTCTCAAACAGTAGCTGGCACAGCACTTAGAACAGTGCTCCGGAGCTCGGAGCCCGTCAAAGGGCAGGGACCGTCTCTATCTGTTGCCGATTTGTCCATTCCAAGCACTTAGTACAGTGCTCTGCACATAGTAAGCGCTCAATAAATACTATTGAATGAACAGTACTTGGCACATAGTGAGTGCTTAACAAATACCATCATCACCATCTCCATCGTTACCATCTCCCCCCTTTTAGACTGTGCGCTCCTTGTTGGATAGGGATTGTCTCTGTTGCCGAATTGTACTTTCCAAGCGCTTAGGACAGTGCTCTGCACACAGTAAATACTCAATGAATACAATTGAATGAATGAATAAATGAATCATTATTATAATAAGTGCTTTACTATCATCATAGAAAATTTTTTTTTTTTTAAAGTCCCGGGACTAATGTTCATCCATCGCTCCCAAAGGGAGTTTCCACCATGAACAAACTGAACGGTTTGGAAATGTCGCAAGCGTGAACCTGCGAGGCTTAAATTCCCAAACTGCTGATGCTTCCATCTAATAATAATGTTGGTATTTGTTAAGCGCTTACTATGTGCAAAGCACTGTTCCGTGTGGCTAAGTGACAAGAGCCCATGCTAGGGAGTCAGAGGTCATGGGTTCTAATCCTGGCTCCAAGACTTGTCAGCTGTGTGACTATGGGCAAGTCACTTCGCTTCTCTGTGCCGCAGTTACCTCATCTGGAAAAGGGGATGAAGACTGCGAGCCCGAAGCGGGACAATCTGATGACCTTGTTTCTATCCCAGCGCTTAGAACAGTGCTCGGCACATAGTAAGCGCTGACCAAATATCATCATTACCATCTCCCCCCTTCAAGACCATGAGCCCGTTGTTGGGTAGGGATTGTCTTTATCTGTTTTCGAATTGTACATTCCAAGTGCTTAGTACAGTGCTCTGCACTCAATAAGCGCTCAATAAATATGATTCGCTCTCAATAAATACTATTGAATGAATGAATTGTCTCTATTTGTTCCCGAATTGTACTTTCCAAGTGCTTAGTACAGTGCTCTGCACATAGTAAATGCTCAATAAATACGACTGAATAAATGAATCTAGGGAAAGAAGCCCCGAAGTCTAATTACTTCCTTGCCAGCTAGAGTAACTGTTGGGGAAGGGGAAAACTGAGAAGGAGATGAAAGTGGAGCCGGAGACACAGGAGCGAAAGCTTCCATTTGCCTCTCCGTGCAGTTAATCGCATTTCTTCCTCCTTTAATGCGTTTCCTTCGGCTTCCTTGAGATTAAACACCCCGTAAGATTGTGCTGGCATTAGGTCGCCGTCCGAGTCAGAAATTACCTTATGGAATTAGGATGGGAGGTTTCTATTTCTGGAGCCCTGAGCTCCGGCTTGTCAGACGACTGTTCGTTGCAGAAACATCTCTGTGAAACTAAAACTTGCTCAGAATGGGAGGGGCTTATTTAGCTCTTTAAAATGTTGCATAATAAAGGAGAGTAGGTATGGCAGAAGGGTTTGGAAGATGAATATATTATTATTATTATTATATATTACCCGGTAGTCTTATGATGATGATGTTGGTATTTGTTAAGCGCTTACTATGTGCAGAGCACTGTTCTAAGCGCTGGGGTAAACACAGGGGAATCAGGTTGTCCCACGTGGGGCTCACAGTCTTAATCCCCATTTTACAGATGAGGGAACTGAGGCACAGAGAAGTGAAGTGACTCGCCCACAGTCACCCAGCCGACAAGTGGCAGAGCTGGGATTCGAACTCATGAGCCCTGACTCCAAAGCCCGTGCTCTTTCCACTGCGCCACGCTGCTTCTCTAGTCTTATGAGAAGCAGCATGGCTTAGTTGATGGAGCACGGGTCCGGGAGTCAAAAGGTCATAGGTTCTAATCCTGGTTCCGCCGCTTGTCTGCTGTGTGACCTTGGGCAAGTCACTTCACTTCTCTGGGCCTCAGTTCCCTCATCTGTAAAATAGGGATGGAAACTATGAGCCTCACGTGGGACAGGGACTGTGATCCACCCCGATTTGCTTGTTTCTACCCCAGCACTTAGTACAGCACCTGGCACATAGTAAGCACTTAACAGAGAAGCAGCGTGGCTCAGTGGAAAGAGCACGGGCTTGGGAGTCGGAGGTCATGAGTTCGAATCCCAGCTCTGCCACTTAGCTGTGTGACTGTGGGCAAGTCACTTGACTTCTCTGGGCCTCAGTTACCTCATCTGGAAAATGGGGATTAACTGTGAGCCTCACGTGGGACAACCTGATTACCCTGTATCTACCCCAGCGCCTAAGAACAGTGCTCGGCACATAGTACGCTCTTAACAAATACCAACATTATTATTATTATTATACCATAATTATTATGATTAGCATGTAAAATTATTATATTGTACCTTCCCAAGCAATATCATACCCTCCCAAGCGCTTAGTAAAGTTCCCAGCACATGGTAAGCATTCAATAAATAGGATTGACTGATGGACTGACTGAATGAATAATGTTAATAGTGATTGTATTTGCTAAGTACTTTCTATAGATCAAGCATAGGGTTAAGCACAGGTGTCTTGTCTTATGCCGTCGAGTCATTTCCGACCCATAACACCATGGACCCATCTCTCCCGGAAGGCCCCGCTCTCCGTCTGCAGTCGTTCTGGTAGTTGATCTACAGAGTTTTCTTGGAAAATATCCAGAAGCAGTTTACCGTCGCCTCCTTCCTTGCGGTAAACCCAAATCTCCGCCCTTGACTCCCTCGCGTGCCGCTGCTGCCCAGCATGGGTGAGTTCTGACTTGTAGCCGATGGCCTGCCGCTCGCTAGCCACCGGCCAAGCTAGGAATGGAACGGACGGGCCTCTGCTTCACTCTCTGTCCCACAGCCAAGACTGGTAGAGGATTGGAAACTCTCCAGGTGCCATCGTGAAAGAGGAAGCTTTGGGCTAGATTCAATTTATCAGTGAAATACATGGCCGGGTCATTAAGGAAAAGAGCTGGGTAGAAGGGAGGATAGGGGGTTTGAGGAGAGAATTGAATGTCTGAAACAACTGATGGAGGAAATAAGCATGAGAGTTGATAAGGATGGAGAAATGATGTTGCTGGGTGGAGGAGAGGGCCAAATCAAATTAAAAAATAATAAAAATGATAATAATGATAATTATGGTATTTGATAAGCACTTACTGTATTCCAGGCACCGTACTAAGCACCGGGGTAGATACGTGCAAATCAGATTGGACACTGTCCCTGAACCAAATAGGGCTCACAGTCTCAATCCCCATTTTACAGATGAGGTAACTGAGGCACAGAGAAATGAAGTGATTTGCCCAAAGTCACACAGCAGACAAGCGGTGGAGCCGGGATGAGAACCTGTGACCTAACTTACTCCCAGGCCTGTGCTCTATCCATTACACCCGGAGTCATTTGAGATGGACCAGGTCAATAGATCCATCATATTTATTGAGCATTTACTGGGTGCAGAGCGCTGTACTAAGTGCCTGGGAGAGTACAGTACAATGGAATGGGGAGGGGGAGCAGAGGGGGAAGGGGGCTCAACTGAAGGGAGGTGAAGGGGGAAAGGGGAGGAGCAGAGAGTGGAGGGGGAGCAGAGGGAAAAGGCGGGGAGCTCAGTCCGAGAAGGCCTCTTGGAGGAGGTGAGCTCTCAGTAGTGCTCTGAAGAGGGGAAGAGAGTTAGTTTGGCAGAGGTGAGGAAGGAGGGCGTTCCAGGACCGTGGGAGGACGTGGCCCAGGGGTCGACGGCGGGACGGGCGAGAACGGGGGACGGTGAGGATGTGGGCGGCGGAGGAGCGGAGCGTGCGGGGTGGGCGGTGGAAAGAAAAGGGAGGAGAGATAGGAGGGGGCAAAGGGATGGAGAGCCTTGAAGCCCAGAGTGAGGAGCTTTTGCTTCGTGTGGAGGCTGATAGGTAACCACTGGAAGTTTTTAAGGAGGAGAGTGACATGCCCAGACCGTTTCTGCAGGAAGAGGATCCGGGCAGCGGAATGAAGAATAGACTGGAGTGGAGAGAGACAGGAGGAAGGGAGATCAGAGAGAAGGCTGACACAATAATCCAGCCGGGATATTATGAGAGCTTGTACCAGCACGATAGTTGTTTAGATGGAGAGGAAAGGGCGGATCTTGGCAACACTGTAAAGGTGAGACCGGCAGGCGCTGGTGACCCATTGGATGTGTGGGGTGAAAGAAAGAGCTGAGTCAAGGATGATACCGAGGTCGCGGGCCTGTGAGACGGGAAGGCTGGTCGTGCCGTCCACAGCGACAGGGAGAAGACGGGGTTTGGGAGTGATGATGAGAAGCTCAGTTTTGGACATGTTGAGTTTTAGGGGGCGGGCAGACATCCAGGAGGAGACATCCCGGAGGCAGGAGGAGATACGAGCCTGAAGGGAGGAGGAGAGAACAGAGGAGGAGATGTAGATTTTTTGCTATTGATACCTATTTACTTGTATATAGGCTCCCCCTTCTAGACTGTGAGCCTGTTGTGGGCGGGGACTGTCTCTATTTGTTGCTGAACTGTACTTTCCAAGTGCTTAATACAGTGCTCTGCACACAGAAAGTGCCCAATAAATGCAATTGAATGAATGAATAAACGAATTTTCCTTCCCCTATATGCCCTCCCTTCTGCATCATTCAATTCATTTGTACTTACTGAGCGCTTACTGTGTGCAAAGGACTGTACTAAGGGCTGGGAGAATACAGTAGAACAATCCCTGCCCACAACGAGCCATCATCTAAGCACTTGGGCATGTCCCACTTAGGCATTTTGATACTCACCCTTCTCCACCCGCATCAGCACTCATGCCTAGATCCTAATACTCTGTAATTTATCCGGAATTCATTTTAATATCTGTCTCCCCAGATAGATTTTTTAGCTCCTCAAGGGCAAGGATCATGTAGGAATAACCAGTCAAAGTTTCACAGATTCAGTCTTTTATTTTTGCAATTTGTTCACTGTCCATCTTACTCTCTTCACGGGGACAGTAAGGTGCTAATATTCAAAAGGTTAATAGCTCAAAATGGTTATCTCATTCCAGAGCCTCTCAGCTACTCGATTTCATCAGAGTCACGTGCTCAAATTTAAACCCCGTCGGTACGTCTTCAGAGTTATTAAAGCTTCCAAATGCTGCTCTCATACTGGCGACCTCAGTGACCGCGGGTGACACCACTGGGAATCGGTGATCTCCGCTGCCTAAAGGTTTCTGTGACCTTCTAGGGAAATTCTTCCCTGGTAATTCTCAAACTTCTAATGTTATTCAGCTGAATAATTTCAAACCACATTAAAAAAAAAGTCATTCTAGAAACAAAGCCGGATGCAAAATGGGCTTTGTATGCTTAAAATTTACATAATCTAGTTATCATCTTCATTCATTCACTCGTTCGGTCGTATTTATTGAGCGCTTATGTGTGCAGAACACTGTACTAAATGCTTGGGAGAGGACAGTATAACAATAGACACATTCTTTGCCCACACTAAACTAAGCGATTGGGAGAATATAAAATTCAGCAGAATTGGCAGACGTTCCCTGCCCCCAGCTAGCTTCTGGTCAAGGCCCATCTTTGAGAGACAGGATCCATACCTAACTCCCTCCTGGGTATTCTTCCTGGGCACTTAGTACAGTAATCTGCATGCCATAGTGTTTAGTAAATCATTTGATTACTACTACAATCATTATTTGTTAGATCCCCTATTCTTCTGTCGCCACTATTGGTATACCTGGTCTTCCCATCATAGTGTACTCTCCTTCCCCTAATAATAATAATGATGTGGTATTTGTTAATTTGTTGTTATGTGTTTGTTATTTGCTGAGAAGCAGCCCAGCTCAGCGGAAAGAGCCGGGGCTTGGGAGTCAGAGGTCATGGGTTCGAATGTAGACTCTACCACTTGGCAGCTGTGTGACTGTGGGCAAGTCACTTCACTTCTCTCTACCTCAGTGACCTCATCCGGAAAATGAGGATTAAGACTGGGAGCCTCACGTGGGACAACCTGATTACCCTGTATCTATCTCAGTGTTTAGAACAGTGCTCTGCACATAGTAAGCGCTTAACAAATACCAACATTATTATTATTGTTCTCAAGTGCTTACTGTATGTCAGGCGCTGTACTAATCGCGTTGGACACAGTCTCTGTCCCATATAGGGCTCACAGTCTTAATCCTCATTTTCCAGAGGAGGGAACTGAGACCCAGAGAAGTGAAACACCTTGCCCAAGGCCATGCTGGGAGCTCTGAGACATCACAAGCCCCCAAGGCCTGGTCCCCTCCTGGCAATCCAAAATGGTCCTGGGAATTAGGCAGAGTCCGAGTCCCAGAGAGCCTCTCACTGCTGTCCTGGCCCGAGTTTGGCACTTCTAATTAGTGTTAATGGTGAATAGTAATAGTAATGATTGAGTGACTGATAGTATTACTATCATTATTATTACTGTCATAATAATAGTAATACTATCAGTCACTCAATCATATTTATAATGATAGTAATAATGTTGGTATTTGTAAAGTGCTTATAATGTGCAGAGCACTGTTCTAAGCCCTAGAGTAGATACAGGGCAATCAGGTTGTCCCATGTGATGCTCACAGTCCGCATCCCCATTTTACAGATGAGGTAACTGAGGCGCAGAGAAGTTAAGTGACTTGCCCACAGTCACACAGCTGACAAGTGGCAGAGTCGGAATTTGCACCCATGACCTCTGACTCCCTAGCCAGGGCTCTTTCCACTGAGCCACGCTGCTTCTCTAGATTTGCTGAACCAATTTATTTATTTATTTAGTTAGTTTTATTAATGCCTCTCTCCCCCTCTAGACCGTGAATTCACTGTGGGTAGGAATGTGTCTTTTTGTTGTCATATTGTACTCTCCCAAGCGCTTAGTACAGTGGTTTGCACACAGTAAGCTCTCAAAGAATAATGAATGAATGAACAAATGTCATAATCATTATTATTTTTACAATATAACAATATGTTAATGTCTGTCTCCGCTCATCTTTAGAATGTAAGCTCATGTGGGAAGAGAATGTGTCTGCATTGTTGTATTGTACTCTCCCAAGTGTTTACTACAGTGTTCTTCACACTGTCAACGCTCAACAAAAGCCATTGAATGAACACTTTCCCTGCCTATAACCAATTTCAACCATGCAAAAAATGGTGGTATTTGATAAATAAATTGAAAAATAAAAATAAATTATGGTGTTTGTTAAGTGCTTACTATGCACTAAGCACTGTTCTAAGTGCTGAGGTAGGTAGAAGGTCATCAGGTTGTCTCCCGTGGGGCTCACAGTCTTAATCCCCATTTAACAAATAAGGTAACTGAGGCCCAGAGAGTTGAAGTGACTCGCCCAAAGTCACACGGCCGACTGGTGGCAGAGCTGGGATTAGAACCCATGACCTCTGACTCCTAAACCTCTGCTCTTTCCACTGAGCCGTGCTGATCAGATACCAGAGAAGCAGCGTGGCTTAGTAGATAGAGCCTGAGCCTGGGAGTCAGAAGGTCACGGGTTCTAATTCCGTTCCGCCCCTTTTCTGCTGTGTGACCATGGGGAAGTGACTCCACTTCTCTGGCCCTCAGAAACCTCAACTTAAAATAGGGATTGAGAGTGTGAGCCCCATGTAGGATAGGGACTGTGTCCAACCTGATTACCTTGTATCCACCCCAGTGCTTAGAGGAGCCCCTGGAACATAGTAAACACTTAAATATTATTATTAGTATCATCATTATTATTATTTTTATAGTCACCTTGGAGCCAGTCTCTGTCCCTCACCAGGCTCATATTCTGAGTAGGTTGGAAAAGAGATATTGAATCCTCATTTCACAGACGAAGGAACTGAGAAACGAGAGATTAAGTGACTTTCCCCAGATCGCCTGGCAGGCGAGTGGCGGAGCCGAGATTAGAATCCAGATCTTCTGATTCCCAGGCCCATGTTCTATCCACTAGGCCACACTACTTCCCCTGCATCCAGCCTTGTCAACAAGGACCAGACAAGGACCAAACAATGACCTTCCCCCTCTTCGAAGCCTTATTGAAGCAGCGTTGCTAGAGAAGCAGCGTGGCTCAGTGGAAAGAGCACTGGCTTGGGATTCAGAGGTCATGGGTTCGAATCCCGGCTCTGCCACCTGTCAGCTGTGTGACCTTGGGCAAGCCACTTAACCTCTATGTGCCTCAGTTCCCTCCTCTGTAAAATGGGGATTACGACTGTGAGCCTCAGGCGGGACAACCTGATCACCCTGTATCTACCCCAGCAGTTAGAACAGTGCTCTGCCCATAGTAAGCACTTAACAAATACCAACATTATTATTATTATTATTACAGAAGGCCCATCTCCTCCAAGGAGCCTTCCCTGACTAGGCCCCCTTCTCCTCTCCTCCCACTCCCTCTGCTGACTTGCTCCCTCCATTCATCTTCCCTCTCATCCCCACAGGACATATGCGTATATCTCTATTTATCTGCAATTCATTTATTTATACGTTCATTTATTTCTATTAATATGTGTTTCCCATTCTGGATTGTGAGCTTGTTTGGGCAGGGAATGTGTCTGTCTGTTACTATGCTGTCCTCTCCCGAGAGCTTAGGACAAGTGCTTCGCACACAGCAATCGCTCCAGAAATATGATTGAATGAATGAATAAATCACTCAGTCAGTCAACGATGTTTATTGAGCACCTCCCATGAGCAGAGCACGGTACTAAGTACTTGGAAGAGTACAATATAACAGAATTAGCACTCATTTCTTTCCCATAATGAGCTAACAGTCAAGAGGGGGAGACAGACATTAATATGAGTAAAGCATTTATAACATATGATATAAGGATACTTACATAAGTTCTAAGGATGGGAGAAATACCAAATGTCCTAAGGTCACAGATCCCGACTTTGCCACCTGTCTGCTGTGTGACCTTGGACAAGTCACTTCACTTCCCTGGGCCTCAGTTCCCTCATCTGTAAAATAGGGATTAAGACTGTGAGCCCCACACGGGACGGGGACTGTGTCTAACCCGATTTGCCTGTATCCACCCCAGCGCTTAATACAGTGCCTGGAAAAAAGTAGGCGCTTAACAAATACCATAATTATTATTACTGTTGTGATTATTGTTATCCAAGTGCAGAGACAATACGGAAAGGAAAGGGAGCTGGGGAAAAGAGGGCTTAATCGGGGAAGGCCTCCTGGAGGAGATGTGACCTGAGTAATTGTTTGAAGGTGGAGAGAATGGAGAATGGCATATTCATTCATTCAATAGTATTTATTGAGCGCTTCCTATGTGCAGAGCACTGTACTAAGCGCTCGGAATGTACAAATCGGTAACAGATAGAGACAGTCCCTGCCCTTTGACGGGCTTACGGTCTAATCGGGAGAGACGGAAAGACAAGAACAGTAGCAATAAATAGAATCGAGGGGAAGAACATCTCATTCAAACAATAGCAAATAAATAGAATCAAGGTGAAGTACATCTCATTAACAAAATAAATAGGGAAATGATGGCATAATAATGCCAATAATAATGACATATGTGGAGGGGGAGGAGTTGCAGGCCCAGGAGGAAGAGGTGGGAAAGGGGACGGCAGTGAGACAGATGAGATCGGGACACAGGGAGTAAACTGAGGCTAGAAGAGCAGAGTGGGAGGGTTGGGCTGGAATAGGAGAGCAGTGAGGTGAGGTAGGAGGGGGAGAGCTGATTGACTGTTTTAGTCTGATGACGAGGAGCTTCTGTTTGATGCGGGTTGGATGGGCAACCCCTGGAGGTTTTGAGAACTGGGGACACCTGGATTGAAAGTGTTTTTAGAAAAATGATCCAGGCAGCAGAATGAAGTATGGACTGGAGCGTGGAGAGACAAGAGACAAGGAGCTCAGTGAGGAGGCAAATGCGGTTGTCAAGACAATGAGAGAGGTTGGACTAATTAAAAAAGCTGAAGGTGCTTTCAAATGGACCTACGTCGATATTTTCCGGGCACAGAAAACACGTCTACCAACTCCGTTATAGCGTACTCTTCCAAGCGCTTAGTACACTGCTCTGCATACAGCAAATACTCAAGAACTCTGATGGATTGGTTGATTGACGGAGAGAGACAAGATCAATGTACAGTGTATATGTTGGCTTGAGACTGGTGAAGCGTGTGAGAAACAGCATGGCTTAGTGGACAGAGCCCGGGCCTGGGTTCTAATCCCAGCTCCGCCACTCGCCTGCTGTGTGACCTTGGGTAGGTAACTTACGATTGACGACTGGCCGATAGACTGACTTCCTCTTCTCCTCCTGAAAAATCTAATGCTGCTTTCTTTTCCTTCTGCCTCCTGTCCTACCACGATCTAAAGCACGGAATTTTTCTCCGGCCCAACGGAAGCATCCAAAACGTTAGGACCAGCAGACCCGAGTAGCTGAGATGGGCATCTGTTAACCCAGAGACCCGCCGGAGCCCTCCTCCAACCTCTCAACCCCAGGTGAGGGGTGAGGCTGGAAAATTCACTGAAGCCACTGCGATTTCAAGAGAGTCCAGTTGAGCACAGGTCGAGATGTCTCATTACATGTGAGCTGAATTCTGAAATTGGCTTCTTGAGGCTTTTGACCTTCTGACACTGGACATCATCATGGAACTCCCTGTTTAAGGATGAAAATTTCTGAACAATCAGCCTTGGTGCTGACACTCCTTTCCATTGTTTGAGCTGTAAAACCCTTGCCACTATCAGTTCAAAATTGAAAAGTAGCCTCCAGGCCTAGTGGATAGAGCTGGGGCCTGGGAATCAGAAGGGTATTAATAATGATAATAATGGTATTTGTTAAGTGCTTACTATGTGCCAACACTGTTCTAAGCACTGGGGCAGATACAAGGTAATCGGGTTGTCCCGCGTGGGCTTCATCCCCATTTTACAGATGAGGTCACTGAGGCACAGAGGAGTGAAGTGACTTGCCCAAAGTCACACAGCTAAGTGGCGGAGCCGGCATTCGAACCTATGACCTCTGACTCCCAAGCCCAGGCTGTTTCCCCTAAGCTGGGTTCCAGTCCTGACTCTGCCTTGTCTGCTGTCTGACCTTGGACAAGTCACTTCACTTCTCTGGGCAAGGGCATAGGGAGACGATAATAATAATAATAATAATAGAAATGATGATATTCATTCAATAGTATTTATTGAGCGCTTACTATGTGCAGAGCACTGTACCTAGCGCTTGGAATGGACGAATCGGTAACAGATAGAGACGGTCCCTGCCCTTTGACGGGCGCACAGGTTAAACAAAAAGGAAAGGAGGGCTTAATCAGGGAAGGCCTCTTGGAGGAGACGTGCCTTCAGTAAGGCTTGAAAGGTGGAAAGAGGAATTGCCCGTTGGGTGGGAGGAGGGTGGGGAGGGCATTCCGGGCCAGAGGCAGGAAGGGGAGAGAGGTTGGCGGCGAGATCACTGAGATGGAGATAAAGTAGGTTGGCATTAGAGGAATGTAGACTGTGAGCCCCACCGGGGACAACCTGCTTACCTTGTATCTACCCCAGCGCTTAGAACAGTGGTTGGCATATAGCAAGCACTTAACAAATCCCACCATTATCTTCTAGACTGTGAGGCTGTTGTCGGGTGTGGCTCAGTGGAAAGAGCACGGGCTTGGGACTCAGAGGTCATGGGTTCAAATCCCCGTTCCGCCGCTTGTCAGCTGTGTGACTGTGGGCGAGTCACTTCACTTCTCTGGGCCTCAGTCACCTCATCTGTCAAATGGGGATTAACCGTGTGCCTCACGTGGGGCGACCTGATCACCCTCTATCTACCCCAGTGCTTAGCATAGTAAGCGCTTAACAAATGCCAACATTATTATTTTCTCTATCTGTTGCCGAATTGTACTTTCATTCATTCAATAGTATTTATTGAGCGCTTACTATGTGCAGAGCACTGTACTAAGCTCTTGGAATGTACAAATCGGTAACAGAGACGGTCCCTGCCCTTTGACGGGCGCACGGTCTAATCGGGGGAGACGGACAGACGAGAACAATAGCAATAGATAGAATCGAGGGGATGAACGTCTCATTAAAACAATAGCAAATAAATAGAATCAAGTTGATGTACATCTCATTAACAAAATAAATAGGGTGATGAAAATATATACAGTCGAGCGGACGAGTACGGTGCTGAGGGGATGGGAAGGGAGAGGGGGAGGAGCAGAGGGAAAGGGGGGGAAAGAGGCCTCAGCTGAGGAGAGGTGAAGGGGGGGTAGACGGAGCAGAGGGAAAAGGGGAGCTCAGTCTGGGAAGGCCGCTCGGAGGAGGTGAGCTTTAAGTAGGGTTTTGAAGAGGGGAAGAGAATGAGTTCGGCGGAGGTGAGGAGGGAGGGCGTTCCGGGACCGCGGGAGGACGTGGCCCGGGGGTCGACGGCGGGATAGGCGAGAACGGGGGACGGTGAGGAGGTGGGCGGCAGAGAGCGCTTAGTACAGTGTTCTGCACCCAGTAAATGCTCAGTAAGTACGATTGAATGAATGAATGAATTGTGTGGGCTGGGTTGCTGTTGGAGAGTAGCAAGGTAGGAGAGGGAAAGGCGATTGCTTTATTTACGATGACCTTTGAGAGTCTACTTTTCCTGCATTCCTTAAGCTGTTCTTCCTATTGCCTCCCTCGTGCTCAGTATTATATTGTCCAGTTTTCAATGAAAGTTATTTTGCAGTATTTCCTGGGGGGAGAGAGAGCAGAGGAGAAGAAGAAGAGGAGAAACAAGAAGAAGCAGGGGAAGGCGAGGAAAGAAGAAGGGAGAGAGTCAACGAGGAGATGAGAAAACGGGGAGGAGAGGAAATAGGAGAGATTTTAAATGTGACTAATGGAATTTGACTAGTCCCAAATTTATTTTAAAAATAAAATCAAATATAAAGGGAAAAACAAAACTTGATTGAATTTATGGAGACATATAAATGTCCCGACTTTCCCCCAAGTAATTAGGTTTATTTGTAAATCATTGACCTGATGGTGAATAGATCTGCACTGTCACAGACTTCGACTGTAAAATGAACAGATTTAGTGATGGCCCCGGGGAATTATAAAGGAAAAGAAGGAAAGGCTCGGAGCTAACACAAAGTTTTCCACCAAATCTCATCATTCATTTTCAGTTTTCTTCTTTCCATTTTTTTTCCCCAATGCTGAATAGCTACAAACTGATGCACATTCGTCTTCCAAGTCAGGAGTTGTTTTCCTTCTTTTCCACGTACACCATTTTGAGAATTTATCTGTTCTTTGGCCAATCTCACAGTATGCGAATTGAGGAGTCGGGATTAGAACCCAGGTCCTCTGACTCCTAGGCCATGCTGCTGCTTTAATGGGATTTCAATTAGTGGGAAATTGGATTACTATTAGTGCACACTAAATCCTTAATTGAATCTATAAGTGTGTATGTGTGTGTATATGTGACTGAGATATCTCTGGAAACATCAATTTTCCTACCTTTCCTATTAAGTATTGCAACCAAAGTTTGTTTCCATATGTGGAAAATTTTCCTTTTGGTGATGAAGAGCCATTTTTTTTTAAAATTTCTGTAAAGGCTGGAAACTCCCTAGAAAAGAATTTCCATGAAAAGAGGGATTTTTTAAAGCAAGGATGATGATGTTAGTTCCCCTCACCAGAATTTAACAAGCTTCAAAGATAAAGCAGAGCCCCCTGCTACTCTTCGACGCACACACCGAAATCTGCCTTTCATTTTTCCTGAATTCTATATAGTATATGTCACTGTGAGGCAGATTCTGAAGATCTAGAGTTGAAAGTCATCAACTAATGATAACAATAATAACAGTTATTATCATTATTATCAAGAGAGAGCCCTTCTGAATGTGAATGAGACAGTCGAAAATCAGACCTTAACTTTATGATAGTAATAATGATAATAATTATGGTATTTGTTAAGAACTTACCATTTGTCAGGCACCGACTAAGTGCTGGGGTGGGTACGAGCAAATTGGGTTGGAAACAATGCCTGACCCACGTGGGACCCATGGTCTCAATCCCATTTTCCAGATGAGGCAAATGAGGCCCAGAGAAGTGAAGTGACTTGCCCAGGGTCACACAGCAGACAAATGGTGGAGTCAGGATTAGAACCCATGACCTTTTGACTCCCAGGCCCGGGATCTATTCACTAAGCTATGCTGCTCTCCATGTGCTTCTCTTTCTGCCAGTGTGGAGAAACCAGGGTGACCTAGGGCTTCCAAAAATACCACGACTGTAGAATTGAGTCCTATGAAGAAGGATTCATCAAGCTCATTTCTTCCAGTGATCACAAGCGTGAGGCAAAATTCCTCTGATTTACTGTTCTCCACTCTCACAAACTATAAAATAAAACACAGAAGATTAATGGGCGAGAAGCTTTCTGTTTCTCCTTCAAGCAGTAAGAAGGTCACTAGGTTGGAAACAGCCTGTAGAAAACAAAACAAAAAAATCCAAGACAAACAGGAAAATCAAAAAAGCAACTCTACTGCTGAAATGACGATAGGCCGGGAGAAGCGATCCTATAACTACAAAACAATGCTTTGAAAAATCATCAGTGTAGGACTCCTTGAAGGTAATATTAATGTTGGGATTTGCTAAGTGCTTCTTATGTGCAGAGCACTGTTCTAAGCGCTGGGGGAGATACAGGGTCAGCAGGTCATCCCACGTGAGGCTCACAGTTAATCCCCATTTTACAGATGAGGTAACTGAGGCCCAGAGAAGTGAAGTGACTCGCCCACGGTCACACAGCTGACAAGTGGCAGAGCCGGGAATCAAACTCATGACCTCTGACTCCGAAGCCCAGGCTCTTTCCACTGAGCCACGCTGCTTCCCGTGGCGACCATAATCTACTAAATGGTTGGCATTTAGTAGGTAGCAAACGTATCTACCAAATCTGTTGTCCTGGACTCTCCCGAGCTATTATTTCAGGGCTCGGCACACAGTAAGTACAAAATAAATACCGTTGATTGAGGATGATAAGCTGTCAGGACTCTGGGTATGGTCAATTTGTTGTGGGCAGAGAATGTATCCAGCAACTCTGTTATACTGTACTCTCCCAAGTGCTTAGTACAGTGCTCTTCACGCAATAAACGCTCGATACATACCTCTGGTAGATTGCCTGGGCTTTGTGGGAGGAACAGAGGAACAACCAGTCTTTGGTGTTGATGGATTTTTATAGATAGATAGATAGAGAGATAGATAGATAGATAGATAGATAGATAGATAGATAGATATAGATAGATAGATAATTTGTTAAGTGCTTACTATGTGCCAAGCACTATTCTAAGTGTTGGGATAGATACAAGGTTAACAGATTGTCCCAAGTGGGGCTCACAGTCTTAATCCCCATTTTACAAATGAGGTAACTGAGGCACAGAGAAGTGAAGTGACTTGCCCAAAGTCACCCAGCAGACAAGCGGTCGAGTCGGGATTAAAACCCATGACCTCTGACTCCCAAGCCCAAGCTCTTTCCTCTAAGCCATGCTGCTTCTCTCGCTCTCTATATTATATAAGTGCTTACCATGTGTAGAAAACACGGTACAAAGCCCTGGGATAGATATAACCTAATTAGGTCAGACACAGTACCTGTCCCACTTGGGGCTCACAGTCTTAATCTCCATTTTATTCATTCATTCAACAGGATTTATTGAGCGCTCACTACGTGCAGAGCACTGGACTAAGCGCTTGGGATGTACAGATCGGTAACAGATACAGTCCCTGCCCTTTGACGGGCTTCCGGTCTAATCGAGTCGAATTTTACCCGTGAGGTAACTGAAGAGCCCGAAAAAGTGAAGTGACTTACCCAAGGTCACGCAGGAGACCAGTGGCTGAGCTGGGATTAGATAGAATCCAGGATCTTCTGAAACCCGGACTCACGTTCTATCTACTAGGCAGCCCTGCTGTTGGGATGGAGGATGGGTAGTTGAGAAGAGCCTAGAGGTCTTTCAAATTTCTCCCCTCCACTTATCTTTCCCGCCATGCCATTCCTGCTGCCTGTGGCTATTATTATTATTATTATTATTATTGTTTCTTTTTATGGTATTTGTTGAGCATTTACCATGAGTTGAACATTGTTCTAAGTGCTGTGTTAAGTACAAGTGAACTAAGGTGGATACAGTGAGAAGGTATCACGGTGAGAAGCGGCGTGGCTCAGTGGAAAAAGCACGGGCTTTGGAGCCAGAGGTCATGAGTTCAAATCCCAGCTCTGCCACTTGTCAGCTGGGTGACTGTGGGCGAGTCACTTCACTTCTCTGTGCCTCAGTTGCCTCATCTGTAAAATGGGGAATAAGACTGTGAGCCCCACGTGGGACAACCTGATTCCCCTGTGTCTACCCCAGCGCTTAGAACAGTGCTCTGCACATTGTAAGCGCTTAACAAATACCCACATTATTATTATTATCATTATTACGGTCCCTGTCCCGCATGGGCTTACAGTCTAAGCAGGAGAAAGAGCAGGAGAACTCAGGCACAGAGAAGTTAAGGGATTTGCCCAAGGTCACAGAGCAAGCAATTGGCAGGGCAAGGATTAGAACCCAGGCCCCTCGAGTCCCAGGCTCAAGTTCTTTCCACTAGGCGACGTTGTTTCTTATTACGCAGGTCTACTCATCTGACTCCAAGATTCCTTCCTTCCTGCCTCCAAGATTTCTCCTGCTTCTGGAGAAGCAGTACGGTGTAGTGGATAGAGCCCAGGCCTGGCAGTCTGATGGTCACGGGTTCTAATCCTAGCTCTGCCGCTTCTCCGCCAGGTGACCTCGGGCAAGTCATTTCACCTGTCTGGGCCTCAGTCCCCTCATCTTTAAAATGGGGATTGAGACTGCGAGCCCCACTCGGGACAGGGGCCGTGTCCAAGCCGATTCGCTCTGTGGCTCAGTGGAGAGAGCAGGGGCTTGGGAGTCAGAGGTCATGGGTTCAAATCCTAGCTCAGCCGCTTGTCAGCCGTGTGACTTTGGGCTTGTCACTTAACTTCTCTGTGCTTCAGTCACCTCATCTGTAAAATGGGGATTAAGACTGTGATCAGAGGACAACCTGATCACCTTGCGTCCTCCCCAGCGCTTAGAACAGTGCTTTGCACGTAGTAAGCGCTTAACAAACGCCATCATCGTTAATACAGTGCCTGACACAAATACCAGAATCATCAGTAATTATCATTCCTACCCGGTGGGATAAAAGTTTTCTGGGTACATGCATTAGAGGAAGACAACTGGCGCAGGTACAAGTGAAATGGATTTGAAGTCATATTCAAACTGGATACCCTAGATGGTTGTCGTGGAAACTCCTTCCTAGAATATCAGGGTATTTATGAAGTGCTCGCTAAGCACCAAGCACTGTCCTCTGCAATGGGGCAGACACCAGATAATCCACTTCCTCCCAAGCCCTCTTCCACCTGGGGCTCTCAGGGGCTGTCAGTCTCAGTGGGAGGGAGACTAGATGAGGGAAGTAAGACCAAGAGAGGTCAAGAGACTTTCCTGAAGTCCCACAGCAAACCAGTGGCAACGGTGGAGGTCTGGAACCCACATCTCCTAGAGGAAGGAGTCTGGGCCTGGGAGCCGGAGGGCCTAGATTCGAATTTTGGCTCCGCCACTTCTCCGCTGCGTGATCTTAGACCCATCACTTTGCTTCTCTGGGCCTCAGTTTCCTCAACTGGAAAATGAGGATGAAATAGAAGCAGCGTGGCGCAGTGGAAAGAGCCCGGGCTTTGGAGTCAGGGCTCATGAGTTCGAATCCCAGCTCTGCCACTTGTCGGCTGTGTGACTGCGGGCGAGTCACTTCACTTCTCTGTGCCTCAGTTCCCTCATCTGGAAAATGGGGATTAAGACTGTGAGCCCCATCGTGGGACAACCTGATTCCCCTGTGTTTACCCCAGCCCTTAGAACAGCGCTCTGCACATAGTAAGCGCTTAACAAATACCAACATTTATTTATTTATTTTTTTTATACCGGGCCTCCCTCCTATTTAAACTGTGAGGTCCATGTTGGACGGGGACTGCGAATGACCTGATCAGCTCGTATCTGCCCCAGCCCTTAGAACAGTGCTTGACGTGTAGTAAGCGCGTAACAAATTACGTAATCATTATTATCGTTGCTATTATTCCAGGTCTCTGGTCTTTCCCTCGGGCCACGCTTTTCTCCCCCCAACCTCTCCCCCCCATCCTCCCTCTTCATATCTTACGGACGATGACTCTCCCCCACTTCAAAGCCTTATTGAAGGCCCATCTCCTCCAAGAGGCCTTCCCAAACTAGGCCCAAATCCTCTGACTCCCGGGCCGTGCTCTTTCCACCAGGCCACACTACTTCCCGAGGATTCTGGGCAGAATTTACGGTAATCCAGGGAAAAGAGGTTCTCCCTTCTCTTGGTGCCTTAAACCCCCTACCCTGTCCTGGATGTACAAGAGTCATGTGACATTGGTGGTTAACTTTTCCAACACATTGTTTTTCCGTTTAAGGGGCGGCTTGGCCTGATGGAAAGAGTAAACCTGGGATTTAGAGGACCAGGGTTCTAATCCCAGCTCTGTCACACAGCTGCCGCGGTAAGTCATTTAACTTCTCTGTGCCTTGATTTCCTCATCTGTAAAATGGGGAATAAATACCTGCTCTCCCTCTCCTTTAGACGGTGAGCTCCATGTGGGACGGGGACAGCGTCCGATCTGATTTTCCTCTACCTACCCCAGTGCTCAAAACAGTGCTTGGCGCATGAATAAATACTCAATAAATATCACAAATCAGAGCAGTGCGCTGGAAGGGCCGCAGAGCGGAAGCCGGAGGACCTGGATTCGAGTCCCAGCTCTGCCGAGGGCCTGCTGTGTGCCTGTGGGAAAGTCATCCAACCTCTCTAATGATAATAACTATGGCATGTGATAAGTGCTTACTGTATGCCAGGCACTGTCCTAAACGCAGGGGTAGTTACAAGCGAATCGGGCTGGACACCTTCCCTGTCCCACACGGGGTCTCACGGGAATCCCCATTTTACAGATGAGGTCACTGAGGTGCAGAGAAGTGGAGTCACTTGCCCAAGGTCACACAGAGCTGGGACTAGAACCCGGGTCCTTCCGACTCCCAGGCCCGTGCTCTATCCACTAGGCCACGCTGCTCTCGGTACCTCAGTTTCCTCATCTGCAAAAATATTGTTCGGGAGATTGGCTCGAGGTTGAGCGGGGTCACACGACCGAGATTGGGGTACTCCAACTGTCTGGAGAATTCTGGAAGGAGCAGGAGAATGGGATGAGGAAGGCAACTCATGGCAGCAGGTAAGAAGCAGGAGTCACCCAGTGGTCAATAGGAGACACAGTCTTCGATAGATCGAGCACTTCTGAGCACTGTACTGAGCCCTCGGGGGAGCAGTATACAGCAGAGTTGGGAGTGGTGGCAGACACGAAAAGGACTGCAGCATCATGGCAGGTTTGAGCCCCCTGGAGAAAAGAGAATAAAGTCGCAACAAGGATAGATAATGATGATAGTGACATTTGTTAAACGCTTACTATGTGCCAGGAACTGTACTAAGAGCTGGGGTGGCTACAAACACATTCGGTCAGACACGATCTCTGTTTCACGTGGGGCTCACAGACTTCACCCCATTTTACAGATGAGGAAACCAAAGGCCAGAAAAGTGAAGCGACTTGCCCGGGGTCACATAGCAGACAAGTGACAGAGCTGGAACTAGAACCTATGACCTTCTGACTCCCAGGCCCGGGATCTAACCGCTGGGCCACGGGACCATTTTTCTCGATCGCCCCAAGAAGGGCACACCAGGCGACGTGACCGTGTCTTCTTTACAGGGATCGAGCGGGCTCCCGACCAGAGACTCCCCCGAGAAATCTACTGACGCAACCCAGGAAATCCCCAGACCACTCAGACGGACGTCAGAGGTGAGAAAGCCACTCTTAGGGTGGCGCTGGGGACGGTTGTCTGAGCTCTGTGGACTGGAGTCCACCGGTAAACCGCATCGTTGTGGACATCCTGACGTGACGGCCTGTTCTCTTGGGAGAGCGTGGTTTAGTGGAAAGAGCCCGGGCTCGGGAGTCAGAGGTTGTGGGTTCTAATCCCGGCTCCACCACTTGTCGGCTGGGTGACTTTGGGCAAGTCACTTAACTTCTCTGCGCTTCAGTTACCTCATTGGGAAAATGGGGATGAAGACTGTGAGCCCCACGTGGGATGACCTGATTACCTTGTATTGACCCCAGTGCTCTGAACAGTGCTTGGCATATGGTAAGCGCTTAACAAATAAAATAATAATAATTATTATTTCTCCAATTAGTCATTTTGCTGGGGGAATGGGCGGGTTCTTTTGAGAGCTTCTTTTGCAGGAACCCTGGTGCACTCAGTATGGCTTGGTTGATAAAGCTTGGGGCTGGGAATCAGAAGGACCTGGGTTCTAATCCCGGCTCCGCCACTGGCCTGCTGTGTGACCTTGAGCAAGTCACTTCACTTCTCTGGGCCTCGGTTCCCTCATCTTTAAAATGGGTATTAAGAGTGTGAGCCCAGTGTGGGACGGGGACTGGGTCTAACCTGATTACTTCGTATCTACCCTAGCACTTCGAACAGTGCTCAGCACTCAGTAAGTGATTAACAAGTATCATAATAATAATTATTATTATTACACTCTGACATATTACACAAATACCTGCCTTTCTACTTACTCCACAGGACTGGTAATAATAATGTCGGTATTTGTTAAGCGCTTACTATGTGCCGAGCACTGTACTAAGCGCTGGGGGAAGATACGGGGTACTCAGGTCGTCCCGTGTGAGGCTCACAATCTTAATCTCCATTTTACAGATGAGGTAACTGAGGCCCAGAGAAGTGAAGTGACTTGCCCACAGTCACACAGCTGACAAGTGGCAGAGCGGAGATTCGAACCCGTGACCTCTGACCCCCAAGCCCGAGCTCTTTCCACTGAGCCACGCTGCTTCTCTGGTAATAATAATAATAATAATAATGTTGGTATTTGTTAAGCGCTTACTATGTGCAGAACACTGTTGTAAGCGCTGGGGTAGATACAGGGTCATCAGGTCGTCCCACGTGAGGCTCACAGTTAATCCCCATTTTACAGATGAGGTAACTGAGGCCCAGAGAACTTAAGTGATTTGCCCAAGGTCACACAGCTGAGAAGTGGCAGAGCCGGGATTCGAACCCATGACCTCTGACTCCCAAGCCCCGGCTCTTTCCACTGCGCCACGCTGGTAGGTGTGAGGTCATCTCAGTCCTCTTTGGAAAGGACGATACGAAACAAACCAAGGTATTAGCGTTAAACATGGACATGTCTAGTCTCTTCTATACAATGGGAGAGAGGTCCATGCTTAAAAAAACTCAATAATCGTGAGATTTTTGACTGAAATTTCATTGTTTGCGCCTTGAACTCTGAGGTCCAGTGAAAGACTTAAGATTGCCGATAACGCCTCTCCTTTCCACAAACTGTGGCAGAATATCAGATGAGTAGCGTCTGAAGATCCTGCTGAGCACACGTTCCTGAATGTATTTTTCCAAACCGTCCTGAGGAAGCTCAACTCTGTCAAAGGTCAGGAGTTCGACGAGACCTTCTGATCCTTTATTTCCTAACAACATACTGTCTGCTACACTGACGAGTCCTTCAGTTTGGAGCGGATTTGCTGCATCTTACACTTCGAACAAGTGGAAGAGAGGTCTCAAAGGGGCAAATAATAACGAAAGCGATAATATTAATCATAGCAATGATAAAATATCCATAAAGCTCTTACTATGTCTAAGATTAATGCAAGATAATAGTTGTGGCATTTGTTAAGCGCTTACTATGTGCCAGGCATTGTACTAAGCACCGGGGTGGATACAAGCCAATCGGGTTAGATGCAGTCACTGTCCCACACGGGGCTCACGGTCTTAATCCCCATTTTATGGCCGAGGTAGCTGAGGCCTAGACGAATGAAGTGACTTGCCCAAGGTCATATAGTAGACAAGTGGCAGACCTGGGATTCGAACCCGGGTCCTTCCGACTCCCAGGCCTGGACTCTATCCACTAGGGTAGGCTGCTTCAGTCCCTTTCCCATATGGGGCTCACAGTCTGTGAGGGAGGGAAGGAGAAGGGGTATTCCATGCCCATTTTGGAATTGGAGGTGCAGAGAGATTAACACGTCCAAAACAGAGCTCCTTAAGTTCCCACACCAACCCTATCCTCTCCCTGACTTTCCCGTCACCGTAGACGGCACCACCATCCTTCCTGTCTCCCGGGTCCGTAACCTTGACGTTAGCCTTGACTCGTCGCTCTCATTCAACCCGTATATTCGGTCCATCACCAAATCCCGTCGGTCCCACCTTTACGGCGTCACTAAAATCCGCCCTTTCCCCTCCATCCAAACCTTTACCAATATTTTCAAGGTCTCACACAGCAGGCAGGAGAGTTGGCCTCCTGACTCCCATTCTGTTCTCTTTCCACTAGGCCTTCCCTCATCCCAAACACCTCGGTACCATGCTCCGTACGCAATAAGTGCTCAATAAATACGGATGAATTGTCTGATTGATTGACCGGGTGGGATCTGGGATGTCAGGATGTCTTCAAGACCGTGAGCTCGTTGTGGGCAGGGAATGCGTCTGCTGATTGTTCTGTTGGATCCTCCCGAGCGCTCAGTAAAATGCTCTGCATACAGGAAGCACTCAATAAATACGATTGAATGAATAAATGATGTCAGGGCTGGAGAGACGACGATGATGACGACGGTATCTGTCAAGTGCTCACTATGTGCCAAGCACTCTTCTAAACACTAGGGTAGATACAAGGTAATCAAGTTGTCCCATGTGGGGCTCACAGTCTTAACCCCCCATTTTACAGATGAGGGAACCGAGACACAGAGAAGTGAAGTGACTTACCCACACCCATGACCCATGACCTCTGACTTCCAAGCCCGAGCTCTATCCACTAAACACTGCTTCTAATAACGATGGTATTTGTTAAGCACTTACTATGTGCCCGACACTGTACTGAGGGCTGGGGCGGATGCAAGCAAATACCGTTTCACACATGGGGGTTCACAGTCTCCTCCCCCATTTGACAGATGAGGGGACTGAGGCACAGAGAAGTGAAGTGGCTTGCCCAAGATCATGCAGCAGACAAGCGGCGGAGCCAGGATTAGAAACCGGGACCTTCTGACTCCCAGGTCCGTGCTCTCTCCACTAAGCGACGCTGCTTCCGGTGCCGATGGCCTGCTTCCCCTCAACCTCGGCCCACCGCCCTCTGGATATAGAGCTCTGGGGGGAGAGGGGGCAGCAGAAGGAATGGATCTAACCAGAAACACCTCCCCCCCTCCCCAAAAACCTTCCAGAGTAAGTCCCTCCATCTCTGCTCCAAATAGAAACTTCTCACCATCAGCTTCAAGGCTACCAGTCTGCTCTTTTCCTCCTCTCCATCCTAGCTCCTCTTCCACTTCATCACAATTTCTCTAACACTAACCTGTTTCCTGTCCCTCAATCTCATCCATCCCAACTCCTTACTCACACATTCCCTCTTGTACGGGATTCCCTCTCCCTTCACGTAATAATAACAACAACAACAACAATAATAATGATGGTAGATGTTAAGCACTTACTACGTGCCAAGCACCGTTCTAAGCACTGGGGTAGATACAACTAATCAAGTGGGACACAGTCCCCGTCCCACATGGGGTTGACATTCTTAATCCTATTTAGAGATGAGGTGACGGAAATCTGGAGAAGCGAAGTGACTTGACCGAAGTCACACAGACGACATAGGGCGGAGCCGGGTTTATGTTTACGTTGGCGTTTGTTAAGCGATTACTATGTGGAGAGCACTGTTCTAAGCGCTGGGGGAGACACAGGGGAATCAGGTTGTCCCACGTGGGGCTCACAGTCTTCATCCCCATTTTCCAGATGAGGTAACTGAGGCACGGAGAAGTGAAGTGTCTTGCCCACAGTCACACAGCTGACAAGTGGCCGAGCTGGGATTCGAACCCATGACCTCTGACTCCCAAACCCGGGCTCTTTCCACTGAACCAAGCTGCTTCTCTTATTTGGCAGTCTCCCACTGCTTCTCTTAACGTTTAAAAGACTCCCACTCTCCCAATCGATCCATCAATCCATGGTATTTACCGAGCGGTTATTATGTGTGTACCACTGCGCACTTGAGAGAGTACAGTATCAATCAGTCGATCAATCAATGGTGTTTCTAGAGTGGCTACTGTGTGCACAGCACTGTACTAAGCAATTGGAAGAGTCCACAGCAGAGTTAAGGGACAAGTTCGCTGCCCACGGGTAGCTTGTGGTTTCGAGCAGGAAACGGACATTTATAATAATGTTGGTATTTGTTAAGCGCTTACTACGTGCAGAGCACTGTTCTAAGCGCTGGGGTAGATACAGGGTCATCAGGCTGTCCCACGTGAGGCTCACAGTCTTCATCCCCATTTTCCAGATGAGGTCACTGAGGCACAGAGAAGTGAAGTGACCTGCCCACAGTCACACAGCTGCCAAGTGGCAGAGATAGAATTCGAAACCACGACCTCTCACTCCCAAGCCCGCGCTCTTTCCACTGAGCCACACTGAACCATTAGAAGGGTTGGGGATCACGGCAGAGGATGGGGCGTTCTGGAGAAAGTAGATCCACGGAGTGGCTATGAATCGGAAATGACTCGACGGCAGTTAATAATGATAATAAGCGGTAGCCATCCAAGTACAACACACAGGTTAGTACATGTCACCAAACCACCTTTACAATAATCTCGGTGTTTATCTTTCCATCTAGTCTAGGTTCCCCAATCCTTCCGGAAAAGGCCAGAAACAATCTTGAAGAGTGATACTTCAAGTCTGGAGTTCTTTTCACCGCCTGCAACTCTGAGCCGTTGGATTTGTTTTCAGAACAGTTTCATTCCCTTCCCTGACAGTGCAATCGCCTGGCCCACGATGATAATCTCTGAACTTTAATTCCCGGGCCGCTAAATCCTATAAACCCACCCGCCATGTCTAGCGCCGAGGTATTTACTTATACCTCTCCTTGGATATATGTTGCTTCAATTGTACATTGATTTATTTTGACTTTTCCCAAGGGTCTGATATAGTGCACCGCGAGAAGCGTCCAGTCCATAAATAATACTGCTATTTCTACTATTATGTGAGCACTGCTATTCCTGCTATCATTATTGCTCCTCCTGCTACTCTTCCCCTCTCAGGGTGGCCCCTGGAGAGTTTCCAGTCCTCTACCGGTCTCGGCTACGGGAGGGAGAGGGGAGCCGAGGCCCGTCCGTTCCGTTCCTAGCTCGGCCGGTGGCCGGCGGGCGGCGGGCCGTCGGCTCCGAGCCGAAACTCCCCGGTGCCGGGCAGCGGCGGCCCGGGAGAGAGTCGAGGGCGGGGACTCGAGTTTATCGCATGGAAGGAGGCGGTGGTAAACCACTTCTTGATTTTTACCGAGAAAACTCCGGATCCACCACCGGAACGGTGGCAGATGGAGAGCGGGCCCTTCTGGGAGAGATGCGTCCATGGCGTCGCTTTGGGTCGGAGACGACTCGACGGCATAAGCCAAAACAAGACTGCTGCTATTACGATAATTACTACGATTACCATTACTAGAATCACCACTACTATTTTAGCTATTATTACTGCTAATACTTCTTCTTCAAATGCCGCAGAGGGATTTCCGACCCATAGCAACTCCTTGGACGCACCCTCTCCGGACCAACCCATCTTCTCTCATGAAGTCGCCCCGGTCTGCGAATCCACCGACTTTTCTTGGTAGAGATACGGAATTGGTTTCCCGGGGCCTTTTTTGGCACAGTAACAACTTGACTCTCCGCCTTTGTCTTTGCTCGTTTTAATCCCTTGATCATCTGCAGTGATGAGAGAAGCGGCGTAGCTTAGTGAAAGGAGTCTGGGCTTTGAGAGTCAGCGGTAGTGGGTTCTAATCCGGGGCTCCACCACTTGGCAGCTGGGTGACTTCGGGCAAGTCGCTTCACTTCTCTGTGCCTCGGTTCTCTCATTAGTAAAATGGGAATTATGAGCCCCATGTGGGACAACTTGATTACCTCGTATCAACCCCAGCACCTAAAACAGTGCTTGGCACATAGTAAGAGCTTAATAAATACCAGCATTATTATCTGCCTTTGACTCTTTCCCGTTTCCTCGGCTGCCCAGCATAGGTGAATTGACTATTGCTTGGCACGTAGTAAGCGCTTAAACAAATCCCAACATTGTTATTACTGCTACTATTATGAGGATAACTAGCGTTACTATTAACATTACTATTATTATCATATTATATAATATTATCATCAATATAATATAATTATATATGATATTGTTATTTCTACTCTTTCGGCTACTACTACTAATAATAATGATAACAATAACTTAATAGAACAGGCAGGAAAGAGTTTTGAGAGCAGACTCTAAGCTCTTTGTGGACAGGGGATGTTTCTACCAACTCTGTTGTACTGGATCCTTCCAGGAGTTTACTACAGTGCTCTACAAACAGTAGGCACTCAAAAAATACCATTGATCGAGTGTTTGATTAAAAAAATCCCTATCTGAGTATTCTAGACTGTAAGCTCATTATGGGCAGGGGATGTGCCTGCTAATTCTGTTGTACTGTGGGCTCCCAAGCGCTTAATACAGTGCTCTGCACAGAGTTAGTGTTCAACAAATACCATTGGTTTGTTGATGAATTGATTCCCTCTGCACTCACCCGCACCAGTAGCTTGAAGCAAACATTAATTCCGGGGTGTTTTACTAGCTCCATGAGCACCCTTCTGCCCAAGGTATTCTGGATCAGTTCTGTTTGGTTTAGGTATTTTTTTCTCTGTCTCTCCCCTTATTTTTTTTAACAGTACTGGTTAAGCACTTACTATGTTCCAGACACTGTACTGAGTGCTGGAGTAGGTACAATTTACTCAGGTTGGATACTGTCCCCCTCCCACCTGGGGCTCACTGTCTTAATCCCCATTTCACAGGTGAAGTAACTGAGGCCCAGAGAAGTGAAGCGACTGGCCCAAGGTCACACAGCAGACAAGTGGCAGAGCGGGGATTAGAATCCATTTCCTTCCGACTTCCAGACCCTCGCTTTCTCCACTAGACCACACGGCTTCTCTCCCTTGCCCCACAGCACTTATGTACATATCTGTAATTTTATTTATTTATATGAATGTCTTCCCCTCTTGACGTAAGCTCATTGTGGGCAGGGAATGCTATTGTTCTATTGTACTCTACGAAGCGCTTAGTACAGTGCTCTGCACAAAGGAAGCACGCAATAAATATGATTGACCAACTGACTTTAGCTCTCACTGACCCTCTACACTCTCTCTGCCTCTATTTCTTTCTCCCTCTTTCTGTATAATCCCGTGCTCTCTCTCACTGTGTCCCTCTATGATTTCTCTCTCTCTTTCACTTCGTCTCAGTCTATTAATCAATCGATAGTATTTATTGAGTGCTCATTGTGTCTTGGCATAGTTCAATCCAACAGAGTTGGCAAACACTTCCCCTGACCACAAGAAGCTTATGTCGATAATAAGAGCGTGGCTCAGTGGCAAGAACACGGGCTTGGGAGTCAGAGGTCATGGGTTCGAATCCCGACTCTGCCACTGTGGGCAAGTCACTTCACTTCTCTGTGCCTCAGTTTCCTCATCTGTAAAATGGGGATGAAGACTGTGAGCCTCACGTGGGACAACCTCATTCCCCTGTGTCTACCCCAGCACTCAGAACAGCGTTCGGCACATAGTAAGCGCTTAGCAAATACCAACATCATTATAATTGTGGCATTTGTTAGGCGCTTTCTATGTGCCAGAAACTGTACTAAACCCTGGGGTGGATCCAAGCAGATTGGGTCGGACGGAGCCCCCGTCCCACTGGAGCTCACAGTCTCAATCCCCATTTTCCAGATGAGATCATAGAGGACCAGAGAAGTGAAGTGACTAGCCCTAGGTCACCTAACTGAGAGGTGGAGGAGCGGGGATTAGAACCCACGCCCTCTTGACGCCCAGGCCAGGGCTCTAGCCACTACACCGAGGAGATTGGCAAAGGAGTAGGTTAGGATTAGTGGAAATAGTCAAGCAGAAGAATATTTACTTCAGTGTTGTGATGCCAGGATGAATTTCATACATAATGATGTTGGTTTTTGTTAAGCCCTTACTATGTGCGGAGCACTGTTCTAAGCGCTGGGGTAGATACAGGATAATCAGGTCGTCCCACGTGAGGCTCACAGTCTTAATCTCCATTTTACAGATGAGGTAACAGAGGCACAGAGAAGTGAAGTGACTTGCCCACAGTCACACAGCTGACAAGTGGCAGAGCATGGATTTGAACCCGTGACCTCGAACTCCCAAGCCCGGGCTCTTTCCACTGAGCCACGCTGCTATGCTTAAGGGATAATAATAATAATAATGTTGGTATTTGTTAAGCGCTTACTATGTGCAGAGTACTGTTCTAAGCGCTGGGGTAGACACAGGGGAATCAGGTCGTCCCACGTGGGGCTCACAGTCTTCATCCCCATTTTACAGATGAGGGAACTGAGGCACAGAGAAGTGAAGTGACTTGCCCAAAGTCACACAGCTGACAAGTGGCAGAGCTGGGATTCGAACTCATGAGCCCTGACTCCAAAGCCCGTGCTCTTTCCACTGAGCCACGCTGCTTCTCTGCTTCTCTGTGTTTGGCTACACAGCCAAACGTATAGAGGAGACTGAGGGGAGGTTGGATTGGGGAAATAATCTAGGAAGGCCTCTCGGAGATGTGATTTTAGGAGTGAGCCAGTTGTTGGATAGAGATTGTTTCTATCTGCTGCCAAATTATTAGACTGTGCGCCCGTCAGTGGGCAGGGACCGTCTCTATCTGTTTCCGATTCGTACATTCCAAGCGCTTAGTACAGGGCTCTGCACATAGTGAGCGCTCGATAAATACTATTGAATGAATGAAATTATACTTTCCAAGCAGTTAGTACGGTGCTCTGCACACAGCGCTCAATAAATATGATTGAATGAATGAATAGGAGCATTTTTTGAAGGTGGAGTGGGGGGTGGTCTCTCTCTCTCTCTCTCTCTCACTTTCTCTCTCTCTCTTTCTCAGTCTTTTTGTCTACCTTCGGTCCCTGTGCTGTCAACTCTGCTCTTCATAAATTAGATCAAAGCATCTTTCCATTCCGAACGCTTTGACAGATTTGACTTGATTAACGACATGACTCGACAACAAAATCTGTTTCCTTCACCCTTCCCGGGAGGGTCAGGTAGACCTCTTGCCTCACGTCGGTTGCCGTGTGTTTTATTGAGGTAGATTATTTAGAGAGAAAGGACCATCTGAAAAATATCCAGATTTATAGAGTCTCCGCTCCAAGACCCAACTCTCTACGCGATTTAGCCGTCCTGGCTTGCTGTATATATCCTAGAGATTACTCTCCCCCGTTTCAAAGCCTTTATCAAAAGCACATCTCCACCAAGAGGCCTTCCCTAACTAAGCCCTCTTCTCCTTTTCTTCAACTTCCTCTGAATGACCCTGTGGCCCCTTGGCCTTTTATTCATCCTCCGCAACACTTCTCTAAATATCTATAATTTACTTATATCTGTTAATGCCCTTCTCCCCTTCTAGACTGTAAACACACGGTGGGCAAGCAAAGTCTGTTATATTTTTATATTATACTCTCCCAAGTGCTAAGTACAGTACTTTGAATATTCGTTCATTCATTCGTTCAATACTGAGCGCTTACTATGTGCGGACCACTGTACTAAGCGCTTGGAATGTACAAATCGGCAACAGAGAGAGACAGTCCCTGCCCTTTGACGGGCGCACGGTCTAATCGGAATATAGCAAGTGCTCAGTAAATACGAATGAATGCCTGACTGGAGAGAAATTTTACGTGCAGAAAATTTTCCTAGAGGCAGAATTCTAACGATTTTAGAATCCCATAGGTCCAAAGATCAAATATGAAACTAATTATACTAGTTATTTAACAAGCATAGTCATTAGTTTGCCTTAAGTCATTGGAAGCCGCAGCCTGGCAGATCAGCAGGACCTGGGTTCTAGTCTCGGCTCCGCCCCTTGAGTACTGTGTGACCTTGGGCAAATCACTTGACTTCTCTGGGCCTCAGTTCCCTCCTCTGTAAAATGAGGATGAAGACTGCGAGCCCCATGTGGGACAGGGACTGTGTCCAACCTGATTAACTTATCTCTACCCCAGTGTTTTAGAATAGTGTTTGGCACATAGTAAGCGCTTAACACGTACTATCATCATTCTTGTCATTATCAGGTAGAGAGAGGTTGAACACTGACAATGAAAATTCTGCACATAAAGACCCCCAGCGCCATATCCAAACTGGGCAAGGGATGGTCCTCCTGGAAACGAGACCGGCCGGAGTATAGACTGCCCAAACCTTGGAGGCGGAGGAAAAGAGATCTGAACCCAGGACTGCCGACTCCCCGAGCAGGGATCTATAATAATGTTGGTATTTGGTAAGCGCTTACTATGTGCAGAGCACCGTTCTAAGCGCTGGCGTAGATACAGGGTAATCGGGTTGTCCCACACGAGGCTCACGGTCTTCATCCCCATTTGACAGATGAGGGAACCGAGGCCCAGAGAAGTGAAGTGACTTGCCCACAGTCACCCAGCTGACAAGGGGCAGAGCTGGGATTCGAACCCACGACCTCTGGCTCCCAAGCCCGTGCTCTTTCCACTGAGCCACGCTGCTTCTCTATCTGGGGAATCTATCCCCAGAACCACCCAAAAGTTGAACACCACTTTCTCAGGATCCGGCAACCCGTCCTCCTCACTTTCCTCATCTCCTCCGAGAACGCTCTTTGGAATATCACTCACTGGAGGGAACAGGATGTAGAGTTTTTATCAGTAGCAGGAGTGGACGCCGTGGTGATGTTCCGGAATGAACAGATCTCAAGTGAATTTCTTTACGAGACTTTTCTGTGACATCCAAAGGATTTTGAGCCCAGAAAGAATGCGACGTTAGGCCGAGGCTCAGAGCTTTATGTTTTCAAACCATATTCGCGTAGACTACACATTCAGGCTGAAGGAAGGAAGCAGAGCTGAAACGATTTAGAGTGTTTTCCCAAAGCCTTAGCAAATGCCTTCAGACCCGAGCGAACTCTATTACTGCTCGATTTCGGAGACCCTCGTGAAAAGAAAGAACAGAGCGGAGAGAGTGTAGCAATCCTTTCTAGAGGATCGGGGAGACCTGGAATCCTTTAGAGGCAAGGATGCTCCCGCTTAGTCTGATCGTCCACGCACGGCGTCGTGAGAAAACGTCTTCGTTGGCGGTTTCGCTCCTGCATCGCACACAACACGAGTGAAATCTGAAACCAAGGAGACGGCTGTAGTTCATGTTTACGGGACATCTCCATTTCAAATGTGAGACATCCGTAGAAAGGTTATTTAATAATAATAATAATAATCGTGTTCATTAAGCAGTTACTAAGTGCCAGGCACTTTACTAAGCTCTGGGGTGGATACGAGCAAATCGAGTTGGACACAGACCCTGTCCGGCATAGGGCTCACAGTCTTCATCTCCATTTTACAGATGAGGTAACCGAGGTACGGATGAGATAACTGAGGTACAGAGAGGTGAAGAGCCTCGCTCAAGGCCTCACAGCAGAAAAGTGAAGGAGTTGGGATTAGAATTCATGTTTTGAGAAGCAGCATGGTTTAGCGATTAAAGCCCGGGCCTGGGAGTCAGAAGCCCGAGGTTTCTAATCCTGGCTCTCTTACATAACGATAATAATATTGATAATTGTTAAGTGCTTACTGTGTGCCAAGCACTGTTCTAAATTCTGGGGCAGATACAACGTAATCAGGCTGTCCCACACAAGGCTCACAGTCTTCATCCCCATTTTACAGATGAGGTAACTGAGGCACAGAGGAGTTAAGTGATTTGCCCGAGGTGACACAGCTGACAAGCAGCAGAGCCGGGATTAGAACCTATGACCTCTGACTCCCTAGCCCGGGCTCTTTCCACTAAGCCACACTGCTTCTCTCTAAGCCACGTTGCCACATGTCTGCTCTGTGAACTTGGGCAGGTGACTTCACTTTGGGCCTCAGTTACCTCATCTGTAAAATGGGGATGAAGACTGTGAGCCCTGTTTGAGACAGAGACTGTGTCCAACCTGCTTACCTTGTAACTACCCCAGCACTTAGAACAGTGCTTGCCACATAGTAAGCCCTAACAAATACCACAACTATTCTTAATATTATTAGTAATAGCAGTAGTAATGCTAATGAAGGTATTTGTTAAGCGCTTACTATGTGCCAAGCACTCTTCTAAGCGCTGGGGTAGACACAAGGTAATGAGTTTGTCCCAGGTGGGGCTCACAGTCTTCACCCCCATTTTAAAGATGAGGTCACTGAGGCCCAGAGAAGTGAAGTGACTTGCCCACCGTCACACAGCTGACAAGGGGCGGAGCCGGGATTAGAACCCACGACCTCTGAGTCCCAAGCCCGTGATCTTTCCAATGAGCCAGGCTGCTGCTTATTATCACTATTATTATAGCCCTCTGACTCCCAGACCCGTGCTCTATCCACTACTCCATGCTGCTCTTCTGCTTATTTCAGAGTCATTGACCTTAGCACCTTAGAGAAGCAGCGTGGCTCAGTGGAAAGAGCCCCTCTTGGGAGTCAGAGGTCATGGGTTCGACTCCCGGCTCTGCCGCTTGTCAGCTGTGTGACTGTGGGCAAGTCACTTCACTTCTCTGTGCCTCAGTTATCTCATCTGTCGAATGGGGATTAACTGTGAGCCTCACGTGGGACAACCTGATGATCCTGTATCTACCCCAGCGCTTAGAACAGTGCTCTGTACAGAGTAAGCGCTTAAAAAATACCAACATTGTTATTATTATTAGCACGGTCATTGTAGGAAAAGAGCCAGCTTATCAATCAGCTAATTGATCATACCTATTGGGCACTTGCATACAGAACTCTGTATTGAGCAGGTGGGAGAGTCATGATCCCTGCCCTTGAGAACCTAATTTGGGAGACAGGCACACAAAAAAATTAAAGACAGGAGGAGGTAATAGAGGATAAAAATATATGCAAAATCAGTATAGGACTGTAGCAGGGCTTTAACAATATGGAAGTACTGAAATGGCACTTGGAGGAGAATGAGGTGGGGAGATGAGGAGGAGCATGGCCCAGTGGATAGAGCATGAGGCTGGATATAATAATAATAATAATAATGTTGGTATTTGTTAAGCGCTTACTGTGTGCCGAGCACTGTTCTAAGTGCCGGGGAAGACACAGTTGTCTCACATGGGGCTCACAGTCTTAATCCCCATTTTACAGATGAGGGAACTGAGGCACCGAGAAGTTAAGTGACTTGCCCAAAGTCACACAGCTGACAAGTGGCCGAGCCGGGATTTGAACCCATGACCTCTGACTCCAAAGCCCGTGCTCTTACCACTGAGCCACGCTGTCGGTATTTGTTAAGCGCTTACTATGTGCAGAGCACTGTTCTAAGCGCTGGGGTAGATACAGGGGAATCGGGTTGCCCCACGTGAGGCTCCCAGTCTTCATCCCCATTTTACAGATGAGGGAACTGAGGCACAGAGAAGTGACGTGACTTGTCCAAAGTCACACAGCTGGATATCAGAAGGACCTAGCTTCTAGTCCCAGATTAGTCCCTTATCTGCTGTGTGTCCTTGGTCAAGTCACTTCACTTCACAGTTATCTCACTTGTAAAATGGGGATTAAGACAACGAGTCCTATCTAGGACATGGACTGTGTCCATCCTGATTATCTTGTATCTACCCCAGTGTTTACTACAGAACCTGGCAGAGAGTGAGCACTTAACAAATACTATAAAAAAAGATGAGATAATAATCAGGGAAGACTTCCTTGAGGAGATGGAGCATCAGAATTCATTCAGTTGCATTTATTGAGCGCTTAATGTGTGCAGATCACTCTACTAAGCTCTTAGGAAATTACAACAACACACAGTGACATTCCCTTTTAGACTGAGAGCCCACTGTTGACCAGAGGTTGTCTCTGTTGCCAAATTGTCCATTCCAAGCGCTTAGTACAGTGCTCTGCATACAGTAAGCGCTCAGTGAATATGACTGAATGAATTAAATGAATTCCCTGTCCACACACGAGCTCAAAGTCTAGCGGGAGGGGAGACAGACATCTATACAAATAAATAAAATGACAGAAAAGCGCATAAGTGCTTAGGGCTTTGAAGATGGGGTCTGTCAGATGTGAAAGCGGGAACGTTTTCCAAAGACACGGGAGGATATGAGCTAGAGATCAATGGTGGAAGAGACAAGAAAAGATTCTATTAATTACCAAAACCCCGTGCTCGGATTTCGGTCACTAATAAAATATCCCTTTAAGTGGAACGACGCCACAGCCTGGTTTTCACTCCTAAAGTCGGAAGGGGTTCCTGGATAATCTTTCATTAGGTAAAGTATTTTCTGTCAAGTTTGTGTTTCGCGAAGGCATTCCATCCGTCTCCTCTTGCCCGGAAAAAGACCAACCGGGAGATCGTATCTTAGAACCTTTATTTGTGGAATGAATAGCTTACGGCGGGCTGTCGCTTGGATGACTGCTAGAGAACACATCGAATGAGAATGAATCACCATTCGTCCCGAAACAGGACTCAGTGTCATTTAGGATAAATTCATACAGCAGAAAGAATGACTGGGGAAATGGGGAGGATCACCATCTAATTTAGGTAGAAAATAAGATGGACCTTTTTTCCCCATCCATTCATTTGGAATCCAACTCACCAGCTACTTTGTACACGTTGATCTTGATGCCATGAGATCAAAGTAGAAAATTTATTTGATATGCACTAGTTATCCAGTGGAAAAGAACAAATTATCTTAGTTCATTTTATTAGTTCATTTTATTGAGGGGAAAAAACCCCCTCAAACTTTGTCTCAGTGGGGAAAGGATTGCTCTGGGAATCAGTCGATCTGGATTCTACTCTTATTTCTCCCTTACCCTGGCTCACGTGAGCACAGGCTGCACATTCATTTCCCTCTAGAGGATAAAATCCATAATAAAGATAATAGTAATAATTATGGTATGTGTTAAGCGCTTACTATGTGCCAGGCACTGTATTAATCGCTGGAGTGGATACAAGCAGATGGGGTTGGACGCAGTTCCTGTCCCACGTGGGGCTCACAGTCTCAAATCCCCATTTTACAGACTAGGGAACTGAGGTCCAAGGAAGTGAGGAGACTTGTCCAAGGTCACACAGCAGATAAGTGGAGGAACCGGAATTAGAACCCATGACCTTCTGACTCTCAGGCCCAGGCTCTATCCATCCACGCCATGCTGCTCCTCCATGGGGGCGGGGATCATATCTACCAACTCGATAATGTTCTTCTTTCCCAAGCATTTAGTACAGTGTTCTGCACACAGGAAGCGCTCAATAAACACCATAGATTGATCAAGTGCCATTGGTTGATTGCTTGTGCCGTCCCTCTGTCTGTCCCAGTGGGAACACGACTGGCAGAGACTGCAGAGTTCGGGCAGCATCTTGCAAATCACCAGCAGTAGAATCACTTCCTCCCGGCGGGCCCTTAGTTTGGAAGTTATAGTAATAGTTAAGGAAGTAATGATAATAATGTTGGTATTTGATAAGCGCTTACTATGTGCAGAGCACTGTTCTAAGCGCTGGGATAGATACAGGGTAATCAGGTTGCCCCACGTGAGGCTCACGGTCTTAATCCCCATTTGACAGTTGAGGTAACTGAGGCACAGAGAAGTGAAGTGACAGAGTTGGTCGACCCGTTTCCCTCCCCACAAGGAGCTTTCAGACTAGAGGATATCACAAGTGCCTGGATCACTGTGATGACTGGAAAGAAAGGGGTGGACCTAATAAATAAATAAATGGAAAGTATTAAGTGCTTATTGTGTACAGAACACCGTACTAAATATTTGGGAGAATACAATATAATAGGGATTGATAAGCATAATAATAATAATAACGTTGGTATTTGTTAAGTGCTTACTATGTGCAGAGGACTTTTCTAAGCGCTGGGGGATACAAGGTGATCAGGTTGTCCCACGTGGGGCTCACAGTTTTAATCCCATTTTACAGATGAGGGAACTGAGGCACAGAGAAGCTAAGTGACTTGCCCACAGTCACACAGCTGACAAGTGGCAGAGCCGGAATTCGAACCGGTGACCTTTGACTCCCAAGCCCGGGCTCATTCCGCTGAGCCATGCTGCTTCTCAGAGTAGAAAGTAGTAGAAATAGTAGAAATAGGAGTACGGGGTAGTGGATGGAGCACGGGCCTGGGAGTCAGAAGGTCATGGGTTCTAATCCCAGCTCCGCACTTGTCTGCTGTGTGACCTTGGGCGAGTCATTTACCTTCTCTGTGCCTCAGTGACCTCATCTGTCAAATGGGGATTAAGACTGTGAGCCCCACATAGGATAACCTCATTACCTTGTACCTACCCCAACGCTTAGAACGATGCATTGCACATAGTAAGCGCTTAACAAATACCAGAATAATAATTGAAAATAATTAATAGTAATAGCAGTAGGAGCAGCAGGAGCAGCATGGCACAGTGGATAGAGCATGGGCCTGGCTCTATCCCGGCTCCGCCACTTGTCTGCTGTGTGGCCTTGGTGAAGTCACTCCACTTCTCTGGGCCTCAGTGACCTCATCTGTAAAATGGAGATTAAGATGGAGAGCCCCATGGGGGACAGGGGCTGTGTCCAACTTGCTTACCTCCAGCGCTTAGAACAGTGCTGGTCACATAATAAGTGCTTAACAAATGCCATAACTATTCTTGACATCATTAGTATCAGTAATAGCAGTAGTGATAGTAACAGTAGTCACAGCAGCAATGATAATAATAATAATAATAATGATGCCATTAGTTAAGCGCTTAGTCTGCGCCAAGCACTGTTCTAAGCACTGGGGTTGATACAAGGTAATCAGGTCGTCCCACGTGAGGGCTCACCGTCTTAATCCCCATTTTCCAGATGAGGTGCCTGAGCCACAGAGAAGTGAAGTGGCTTGCCCAAAGTCATTCAGCAGACAAGAGGCGAAACTGGGATTAAAATCCACAACCTCTGACTCCCGAGTCCGGGCTCTTTCCGCTAAGCACTTAAAAATACCCGAATTATTACTATGAATAATGACACGGATAATGTGGGTTCTAATCTGAGCTCTGCTGTGTGTCCTGGAGCCAGTCACTTCAACTCTCTTAGTCTCGGTTCCCTCATCTGGAAAATGGGAATAAGATGCCTGCTCTCCCTCCCTTCTTAGTCTGTCAGGGACCAGGGACGGACAGATCTGATTATCATGGTACTTTCCTACGCACTTACTTTCTCGAGCTCCCGGTTCGTACCAACCAGGACCTTCCCGCTCCGGGGGAGCCACAGTGCCAAGGAGTAGAAGTCGAACCACATCTCCGATCACCAAGTTTACCGTGGAAAGTTTTTTACTTTGTTTTACCAACGTGCAAGGGAATGACACTCACTCCAGTCCACCCATGGTCCAGTACCAGTCTGTGGTCAGAGGAGCCCGTTCTGTCCACATTTCTTCTTTCTGCTTCCTAGCGTTGCTGCCTTCTGCTGCTTCGGCTGGTCTCCGCGTGCTTCTTTCTCGCTCCTCTGCAGGCTTCTGCTCCAGGCGCTTCTTGCGAGCCTCTGCGTCTCAGCGTGCCCCCCCGACAGTCAAAACAGCCACCTATTATCGGCCTCAGGCTTGGTCGCCGGGGCTCTACGTCTCAGTCATCGATCTGGGTAGAACAGGGAAAGGGAGAAAGCCCCCCCCTCCCTCCATGCTTTTGCCCCCCCCCAGGCCCACAGTCACCTGCCCCAGGTAGAGCCCGTCCCTGCCTTCGCCAGTCCGATCCTTCTTGTCGTTCACGGGATCACAGACAGTCGCTAATGAGGCAGCTTGTTGTGTGTTGGCCACACTTAGTCCAGGGCTCTCTCTGCACACACAACAATAATAAGAATAATGTTGGTATTTGTTAAGCGCTTACCATGTGCAGAGCACTGTTTTCTAAGCGCTGGGGGAGATACGGGGTCATCAGGTTGTCTCACGGGAGGCTAACGGTTAATCCCCATTTTTCAGATGAGGTAACTGAGGCCCAGAGAAGTTAAGTGACTTGTCCACGGTCACACAGCTGACAGGTGGCAGAGCTGGGATAGACGCTCGATAAATAGAACTGATTGACTTGAGTGCTTGGGAAGGGATGATTAAGGTCACAAGTGCTTGAGTTAGCAGTATGGCCTACTGGAAAGAGCCTGGGCCCAGCTTCAAATACCAGCTCCGCCAATTACTCGTTGTGCGACCTTGGGCCAGTCGCTTAACTTCTCTGGGCCTCGGTTCCTCTGTTCTCCCTCCTACTTAGATCGTGAGCCTCCTGTGAGACGGGGATTGTGCCCAACCTGATTTCTCCATCATTTAGAACAATGTTTGCTACATTGCAAGCACTTAAAAAATACCATTAAAAAAAAAAAGGAACAAGGCTCTTCTGTAGCTCTCAAGGGAGTGGGAGTGGGGGTTATTGGTGTATCGTACTCTCCAAAGTGCTTAGTACAGTGCTCTCTGCACAGTAAGTGCTCAATAAGTACGATCAAATGAATGGACACCATCCCGGCTAGCACAGCCACTGCAGAGCGGGGACAAAGAGGAAACTCTTCCCGCTAAGAATACACTCAGTCACCTCCCTCCCTCTCTTCAGGGTACCGAATGTAGGAACATGAAAAAGTCTAATTCAAGCACCTGGAATTATTGGTATAGATTTACCTCTCATTAATCGTAGAACTCCGTTTACTGTGTTTCTATCAGTGGATTTTAAGTATTTATAATGTTTGGGTCATTTTTGTTTTGGGGCCTTGGGAATGCATTCCTGAATAACTTTACTTTCTTATGGAAACTAGATGGAGTTTGCTTAGCTCCCTTTTGCTGATCGCTTATTTTCCCGGAAACAGTTGAAAGATCCCATAGGATAGAGCCGTTACAGGTCTCCTCCTGTGAACTAAAAACAGAGAAAACCCACGGGAGTTTGTCACACGGAGGGGAATCAGGAGCTCAGAGGCAAGTGATTATCTATTTTGAAGCTACTCATGCCTGTCTACCTGTTTTGTTTTCTTGTCTGTCTCCCTCTTCTAGACTGTGAGCCTGTTGTTGGGGATTGTCTCTGTTGCCAAATTGTACTTTCCAAGCGTTTAGTACACTGCTCTGCACACAGTAAGTACTCAATAAGTACAAGTGAATGTACAAGCGTGGCTCAGTGGAAAGAGCACGGGCTTTGGAGTCAGAGGTCATGAGTTCGAATCCCAGCTCGGCCACTTGTCTGCTGGGTGACCTTGGGCAAGTCACTTCACTTCTCTGTGCCTCAGTGACCTCATCTGTAAAATGGGGATGAAGGCTGTGAGCCCCACGTGGGACAACCTGATTCCCCTGTGTCTACCCCAGCGCTTAGAACAGTGTTCTGCACATAGTAAGCGCTTAACAAATACCAATATTAACATTAACGGATGAAAAAATGGCGCATAGTAAGTGCTTAACAAATACTATTTAAAAAGGAGTAGTTAACAGAGCAGTAGGGCAGTATTAGAAGGCAAACCACACCTCGGATCACCAAGGTCACCGTGGAAAGTTTACTTCGTTTTACCAACGTGTAAGGGAGTGACAGACACACACCAGCTCACTCACTCCACCTCACCAAGGGTCCAGTACCAGTCCTTGCCTCGATTTCCTCATCTGTACATGGGGATTGATTCCTGCTCCTCCCTACCTAAACTGAGAGCCTTATGTGGAAAGAGAACTGCATTCAACCTGCTTTCATCTCCCTTAATAATAATAATAATAATAATAATAATAATTTTGGTATTTGTTAAGTGCTTACGTTGTGCCAAGCACTGTTCTAAGCACTAAGGTAGATATAGGGTAATTCGGTTGTCTCACGTGGGGCTCACACTCTTCATCTCCATTTTACAGAGGAGGGAACTGAAGCACCGAGGAGTTAAGTGACTTGCCCAAGGTCACACGGCTGACACGTGGCAGAGCCGGGATTAGAACCCATGACCTCTGACTCCTAAGACCGGGCTCTTTCCACTAAGCCACGCTGCTTCTTAGCATTTAGTGCAGTGCTTGGCACATGGTAAGCATTTAGCGAACACTGTAATTATTATAAGCCATCACATTACCTTGTGCCTAATAAATTAGATTGTAATGATGATAGTGATCATGAAAATTAAGCCCTGGCAGGGAAGCCCCGGTAGCCATGGGGATCACTGCTTCTCTCTTATAAGGATAATAATAATAACGTTGGTATTTGGTAAGTGCTTACTATGTGCAGAGCACTGTTCTAAGCGCTGGGGTACATACAGGGTAATCAGGTTGTCCCATGTGTGGCTCCCAGTCTTCATCCCCGTTTTACAGATGAGGGAACTGAGGCCCAGAGAAGTGAAGTGACTTGCCCACAGTCCCACAGCTGACAAGTGGCAGAGCCAGGAATCGAACCCATGACCTCGGACTCCCAAGCCTGTGCTCTTTCCACTGAGCCACAGTATAGCCTGATCAATAGACCACAGGCTTGGGAGTCAGAAGGACCTGGACTCTTATCCCAGCTCTGCCACCTGTCTGCCCTGTGACCTTGAGCAACTCACCTAACTTCTCTTTGCCTCAGTTCTCTCATCTGTAAAGTAGGATTAAGACTGTGAGCCCCATTTGGGAAGGGGAATGCGTCTAACCTGATTATTTGGTAATAATAATTGTAATAATAATAACTGCGGCAATTGTTAAGCGCTTACTGTGTGCCGGGCATTGTACGCTGGGGCGGATACGAGGAAATGGGGTTGGACACAGTCCCTGTCCCACGCGGGGCTCACGGTCTCTATCCCCAATTTGCAGATGAGGTAACCGAGGTCCTGAGAAGTGAAGGGACTTGTCCAGGGTCCCCCAGCAGATAAGTGCGAAGAGCTGGGATTAGAACCCATGACCTGACTCCCAAGCTCTAGCCACGATCCTTTAGAATACTGCCTGACACATAGTAAGCACTTATCAAATAGCACGGTTATTATTAGTATTATTAGTGTCTATTGGAGAAGAGGGAGCCTCCCGCCCCTCCCGTGGAACAGGGACTCCGTCAAATTCTCAATGTGTGTCCTTAATATAATACTCTGCACCCAGGAGGTGCTTGATAAGTAGCATTACCATGAATACTACCGAACCCCTGTCTACGACAGCCCCCCCGGCCCCAAAATCTGCAGTTCTCTGAGGAAAAACAGCTAATAATTCCGACAGTATTTATTCAGCACTTACTATGTAGCAACCACTGTTCTAAGAGATGGGGTAGAAACAAGCTAATCAGGTTGGACACGGTCCCTGTCCCACGTGGGGCTCGCCGTCTCAAACCCCATTTTCCAGATGATTGAACTGAGGAACAGAGAGGGGAAGTGACTTGCCCTAGTTCACACAGGAGACACTTGGCAGAATGAAGATTAAACCCCTGGTCCCTCTGACTCCTAGGCCAGGGCTCTATCCGCTAGATCAAGCAGCTGTCCGGTCCAGGCCCGGAGTTGATTGGAAGGGGCGGGGGGAAAAAGAAAAATTGTGGCATTTGTTAAGCGCTTATTGTGTGTCAAGCACTGTTCTAAGCGCTGGGGTCGAGACAAAATAATCAGGGTGGAAAAAGCGAGCCGCCCGTCTCACAGCTGGAAATTCTCGCCGCTCAAATTCACTGCGTATCTGCCAGCCCTCCGCCGTGTGCTGCTCGTTCATTCCATCGTATTTATTTCCGCCGTGTGCCGCGTGCTGATCGTTCATTCGTTTCATTCGATCGTATCTATTAAGTTCTTACTGGGTGCGCAACACCGTACTAAGGGCTCGGAAAATACCATTCGGCACAAACAGAGACAATCCCTACCTAACAACGGGCTCGCGGTCTAGAAGGGGGGAGACAGCCAAACAGAACAAAGCAAGTAAACAGGCATCAATAACATCAATATAAATAGAATTGTAGATATTTGCAAATCATTAATAAAATGAATAGAATAATGTGTACGTATATACACAAGTGCTGTGGGGCGGGGAGGGGGGTACAGCAGGGGGAGGAAGTCAGGGAGATGAGGAGGGGAGGAGGAGCGGAGGAAACCGACCAGGGCGGCTGTCGGCGAAGGATAAGCAGTTGAGGAAAATGTAGGTTTATTACACGGCTCTGATGCCGCCACCACCCACACGTTCTTTCCCAGAGCAGATTTTCCACAGAAAATATATTTTTCTCCTCGATCCTGTGACCTGCCCTCTGGCAACTCCTTCATAATTTCATTCCAGATGACCCCTCATCAAGCTGAGGAAATTGGCAGTAACAAACCACTAGATCCATTGATCAGTGTTATTTACTGGGAGCTTGGGAGAGTAAAACAGAAATAAGATATAATAATGATGGTATTTGCTAAAAGCTTACCAAGAGCCAGGCACTGTTCTAAGCACTGGGGTAGATATGAGATAACCGGGTAGGATACAGTCCCACATAGGGCTCCCAGTCATAATTTAATGCCCATTTTACGGACGAGGGAACCGAGGACCAGAGAAGTGAAGTGACCTGACCCAGGTTGCGCACAGCAGACAAGTGGTGGAACCAGGATTAGAACCCATGACCACTCTATCCACTATGACGTCCTCTTCCCTGCCCTCAGGGAGACTGCAATAGGACAGAAAAACGGGCAAAAATCATTTTAAAATTGGAAAAAGCCCAGACCCGAGCAGCAGAGGACCTGAGTTCTAAACCCATCCAGCTGTGTGGCCTTGGATGAGTCGCTTAACTTCTCTGTGCCTCAGTTGCCTTATTTGTAGAAAAGGGATTCAATACCGGTTCACCCCGCTACATAGACTGTGCTCCCTGTGTGAGACTTGATTAGCTTGTATCTACTCCAGCGCTTAGGACGGGGCTTGGCACGCAGTAAGCGCTTAACAAATATCGTAATTATTATAGTCAAGGCAGGCTAGGATAAGGGCTTGCATCAGCACGGTAGCTGTTAGGATGGAGAGGAAAGGGTGGATTTTAGGACTGGGGCAAAAAAGCAGCACGGCAGAGTGGATAGAACCCAGGCCTGGGAGTCCAAAGGACCTGGGTTCTATTTCTGGCTCCATCATTTACCTGCTGTGTGACCTTGGGCAAGTCACTTCATTTCTCTGGGCCTCAGTTCCCACATCTGCAAAATGGGGATTAAGACTGTGAGCTTCATGTGGGACAATCCGATGACCCCGTATCTACTCCAGCACTTAGAACGGTGCTTTGCACTTAGTAAGCGCTTAACAGATACCAACATTATTATTATTAAGGGCTTGCATCAGCACGGTAGCTGTTAGGATCGAGAGGAAAGGGTGGATTTTAGGACTGGGGCAAAAGCAGCACGGCAGAGTGGATAGAACCCAGTCCTGGGAGTCCAAAGGACCTGGGTTCTATTTCTGGCTCCATCATTTACCTGCTGTGTGACCTTGGGCAAGTCACTTCACTGCTCTGGGCCTCAGTTACCTCATCTGTCAAAGGGGGATGGAGACTGTGAGCGCCACGTGGAACAGGGACCGTGTCTAACCCAATTTGCTTGGATCCGCCCCAGCGCTTAGTACGGTCCCTGACGCATCGTAAGGGTTTAAGAAATTGCACAGTTATTGGGTAAAACCTACAAGATTTGGTGACAGATCGATTAGGTGGGTTGAATGGGAAAGATTAGTTGAGGAAAACGCCAAGGTTTTGTGCTTGTGAGACAGGTAGGGTGGTGGTGGTGTTTACAGATACTCTCAGATCCAGGAGAGAGGGGAATATTCTTTCACATTTGGCATTTTCCGGGCTGATGACCTTTCCACTGAATTGTGCGCTGGGAACGTCAGCAGGAACAGAATCCGGGAAACGGATAAGAGCGGCAGGCTCCCAGGCTGTAAAGAGCGAGAACTTGGACGAGCCACCAGACTCTTTTATTTCCAAATCCTCAGCTTCCAGCTGTCTTCCGGCAACATCCCCTGGGATGTCTGGACCTGATTCTCGAAAGCTTAAATTTGCAACGGTGCACCGATATAATAATGATAACAATGTTGGTATTTGTTAAGTGCCTACTATGTGCAGAGCACGGTTCGAAGCGCTGGGGTAGATCCAGGGTGATCAGGTCATCCCGCGTGAGGCTCACAGTTAATCCCCATTTTACAGATGAGGTAACTGAGGCACAGAGAAGTGAAGGGACTCGCCCGCAGTCGCACGGCTGACAGGTGGCAGAGCCGGGAGTCGAACCCATGACCTCTGACTCCGAAGCCCGGGCACTTTCCACTGAGCCACGCTGCTTCCCGTGAGATCCCATGATATCAGATCGAGTAAATATCTGCCATCAGTACCACTTAGGTCCTTGATGAGCCTCGACATCAGCTAGAGCGGACTTCAATTCCGTCGTGAAATCTCCGTTCGGGTCGTAAGGAAACGGATGCCAGAGGCTCTGTTAGGGATCAACATCCCCAACTAATAGGGGCTTGTATTACACGAGATTAAATAAATCCCATGACAGTGAGGCTGATCGTCCTTTCTATTTGACTAAATGAATGATAAGGCTGGTGCTATTTTAGGAAATTCATCCCCGATAGTGACCGGGAAGATATTTAGGAAGGTGCCACCATTTCTACGTTGCGATAGACACTTTCTGCCAAATATTTGATGACTCTGTGGGAAAGCGTTTGCGGAATTCCCAACAGGAAAGACTCCACTACGGTGGAGGAATTGGTTGCGGGAAAGCAAAAAATATCCCTAGGGTGAACTGCGACCTGGTGGCCATTTGTCAAGACTTGGTGGTAGAGAGAAGGGCCACAACCTGGACAGCTAATAATAATAATAATAATAATAATGATGGTATTTGATAAGTGCTTACTATGTGCCAAGCTCTGTTCTAAGCTCCGGGGTAGATACAAGGTTATCAGGTTGTCCCATGCGGGGCTCACAGTTTTAATCCCCAATTTCCAGATGAAGGAACTGAGGCCCAGAGAAGTGAAGTGATTTGCCCAAGGCCACACAGCAGACAGGTGGCAGAGCTGGGATTAGAACCCAAGTTCTTACTCCTAGCCCCACTACTACGCCATAATAATCATAATGGTGGTATTTGTTAAGCTCTTACTAGGTGCCGGACACTATACCGAGCACTAAAGTGGATACAAGCAAATCAGGTTGGACACAGTGCCCGTCCCACTTGGGGCTCAGTCTCATTCCCCATTTTACAGATGAGGGAAGTGAGGCACAGAGAAATGAAGTGACTTGCCCACAGTCTCACAGCAGACAAGTGGCGGAGCCGGGATTAGAACCCGTGACCTTCTGACTCCCAGGCTCACAGTCTATCCACTACGCCATGCTGCTTTTTAACATGATCCCCGATCTCAAGGAGCTAGAGTCTGCTGTACGCTGAGCACTGTAGTAAGAACTTTCAATCTAGGAGGGGAGGGGTTCTTTTAAGGGCATTTATTAAGCGCTCATTCTGTGCTCTGCATTGGTAAACAAATCACACAAGCTCCCGTGTCTAACGGGGTCAAATATCCAACCTGGAGGGACACAGGCACTGAATTGGTTTCACCCCTGAGGGATGGACTTGTGTCACTGCTTTGAGAAGAGAATGCTTCAGTTTCTTGTAATTCTATACCATATTGCACAGAAATCTTCCGCATTGAATGTTTTCAGCAGTATTGAACCAGCTCGATCTCACTTGATATATGCAATGATAATGATAATAATGATGGTATTTGTTAATAATAATAATCATAATAATGTTGGTATTTGTTAAGCGCTTACTATGTGCAGAGCACTGTTCTAAGCCCTGGGGTAGAATCAGGGTCATCAGGTTGTCCCACGTGAGGCTCACAGTTACTCCCCATTTTCCAGATGAGGGAACTGAGGCCCAGAGAAGTGAAGTGACTCGCCCACAGTCACACGGCTGACAAGTGGCAGAGCCGGGATTCAAACCAATGACCTCTGACTCCCAAGCCCGGGCTCTTTCCACTGAGCCACGCTGTTAAGCGCTTACTAGGTGCCAAGCACTGTTCTAAGAGGTGGGGTAATTATAATAATGATGGTATTTGTTAAGCGCTTACTATGTGCCCAACACGTTCTAAACGCTGGGGTAGATACAAGGTGATCAGGATGTCCCACATGGGGCTCACAAGCTTAATCCCCATTTGACAGATGAGGTAACTGAGGTACAGTTACAGAGAATAATAAAAATAATATGGTATGTGTTAAGCACTTACTACATGCAAAGCACTGTTCTATGCGCTGCGGGGGGGATACAAGCTGATCAGGTTGTTCCACGTGGGGCTCACAGGCTTAATCCCCATTTTACAGATGAGGGAACCGAGGCACAGAGAAGTTAAGTGATTTACCCAAGTCATACAGCTGACGAGGGGCGGAGCTGGGATTAGAACCCACGACCTCTGACTCCCAAACCTGTGCTCTTTCCACTAAGCCACGCTGCTTCTCGAGGGTAGATATGCGGTTACCATGTTGTCCCACGTGGGGCTCAGAGTCTCGATCCCCATTTGGCAGTTGAGGGAACTGAGGCACAGAGAAGTTCAGTGACTTACCCAAAGTCACTCAGCTGCCAAGTGGCGGATCCGGGATCAGAACCCACGACCTCTGACTCCCAAGTCTAGGCTCTTTCCACTAAGCCAAGCTGCTTCTCTGTATATTTGTATATAGGTGTATTTATGGGCTAATCCCACTTGAATTCATAATGTTGGTATTTATCAAGCGCTTACTGTGTGCCGAGCACCGTTCTAAGCGCTGGGGTAGACACAGGGGAATCAGGTTGTCCCACGTGGGGCTCACAGTCTTCATCCCCATTTGACGAGGTCACTGAGGCCCAGAGAAGTGAAGTGACTTGCCCACGGTCACCCAGCTGACGACTGATCGAGCCGGGATTCGAACCCATGACCTCTGACTCCAAAGCCCGGGCTCCTTCCACTGCGCCACCCTGAATTGCCGTCTTTAAGTCTACTCCCCTTTAAGAGTGCGAACTCTATTGGATTCTCCGAGTTGAGCCGCCGCTTGATTCACAGCTGCATATATGTTCATCCCTCAGAGATGGACAAGAGCAGACCTCTTCTCCTACAAAATTTGCCAAAAAGGGCAGGTCATCTGAAGATGCTCATGAGCGCCTAGAAGAGTGCTCTGCACATAGTAAGCGCTTAACAAATACCATCGTCATCGTCACTCCCTTCTGCGTCGCCCTGACTTGCTCCCTCTCTTCATGCTCCCTCGCAGCCCCACCCCACTTATGCTCATGGCGGTCATTTCTTTCTTTCTTTTCATGTCTGTTTTCCCCTCTAGAGTCAGTTCGTTGTGGGCAGAGAATGTATCTTTTCGATTGTACTCTCCCAAGGGCTTAGTACAGCGTCGGTATTTAAGCGCTTACTACGTGCAGAGCACCCTTCTAAGCGCTGGGGTAGACACAGGGTCATCAGGTCGTCCCACGTGAGGCTCACGGTCTTCATCCCCATTTTCCAGATGAGGTCACTGAAGCCCAGAGCAGTGAAGTGACTCGCCCACAGTCACACAGCGGACAAGTGGCAGAGGCGGGATTCGAACTCATAATACTAATGATAATGTTGGTATTTGTTAAGCGCTTACTATGTGCAGAACACTGTTCTAAGCCCTGGAGTAGATACAGGGTCATCAGGTCGTCCCACGTGAGGCTCACGGTTAATCCCCATTTTCCAGATGAGGTCACTGAGGCCCAGAGAAGGGAAGCGACTTGCCCACAGTCACACAGCGGACAAGCGGCAGAGCCGGGATTCGAACCCATGACCTCGGATTCCCAAGCCCGGGCGCTTTCCACCGCGCCACGCTGCTTAATACAGTGCTCTGCCCATGGTAAGTGCTCAACAGATGCAGTCGACTGACTCACGCGAACAATATTTGCATCACTTTTCTCTATCTCCCGATGTGGGTTCTCATCCCGGCTCCCCCGCTTGTCTGCCGAGCAAGCTTGGGCAAGTCACTTCACTTCTCGCCGGCTCAAGTACCTCATCTGGAAAATGGGGATTCAGACTGTGATCCCCACGTGGGGCAACCTGATTCCCTTGTATCTACCCCAGTGCTTAGAACAGCGCTGGGTGCTTAGTAAGGGCTCAAAAGATACCCTAATGATTAATTCTCCTTTGGTATTTTCCACATACTATTCACGGCAGGATATCCCAGAACGGGAAAAGCGTAGCCGTACGAAACAATCCCAGGACTACAGCGCTCAGAGGGATGAGAGGTCGAACGGATGGACTTCTGAGCCCTCTCTGGTCGGTTCCCTGCTGAGTTCTGACTTACCGGGGAGACACTTTGGGGGTGTGAGTCCCCCCCCAATCCTACTCGGCTGATCCACAAGCCCCCTCTGGCTCTCCCTGGGAATCCTGAGGTCCGGCAACACCGGACTTCGGACACTGTGAGGTGCACGCTTTCGCCTTCTCTCTCCCCTCCACCTCCTCTCTCCAACCCCTATCACCCCCCTCGGAGAAGAAGCGAGGCCTAGCGGCAAGAGCCCGGGCTCGGGAGTCAGAGGAGGTGGGTTCGAAATCCGGCTCCGCCACTCGTCTGCTGGGTGAGGTTGGTCAAGCTACTTCGCTTCTCTGGGCCTCGGTGACCTCATCTGGAAAATGGGAAATAAGATGGTGAGCCCCACGCGGGACAGCTTGATGACTCTGTATATACCCCACTGCTCAGAACAGTGTTGGGCACGAGGTAAGCGCTTAATACCATCACTATTATGATTATGGTTTATTATTCATCCCTCCGTCTCTCCTCCCCCTCCCCCCCATCTCTCCCCCTCTCTTCTCCCTCTCTTCCTCTCTCTTTTCCCCTTCCCTTTTCACTCCCCCTTCCCTCCCTCTTTGTCCTCCCCTTCTCCCCCCACTCTTCTTCCTCTCCCTCCAACCCCCTTAAAAAACAAACTGATATCATCCCCCAGGGGGTCGGGATTGCTTGACTATGGCTTGGTTTCCCTTTGAAAGGCCCGGGCCTTGATCCTACAGCCATGCCGGATTTATGGCTCTGAGGAAAGATGGATTGGGGAAAACGAAGTTATTGGTGAGGCGGAGCTGAAAGAGTTTAACCAAAATGTGTGCTGGCTTTGGGCTGGGAGGGTGGGTGGGGTACGCCGGAGGGTTTCTCTTTTTTTTTTTTGTTTTTTCAATGGTTTTCGTTAAGTGCTTACAAGGTGCCAGGCACTGTTCTCAACGCTGGGGTCGACCCAAGCTGATCAGGTTGGACACAATCCCTGTCTCGCGTGGAGCTGGCACTCTTCATCCCCAGTTTCCAGATGAGGTCACTGACTGAGGCACAGAGAAGTGAAGTGACTTGCCCGAGATCACACAGCAGTCAAGTGGCAGAGCCAGGATTAGAACTCAGATCCTTCTGGCTCCCAAACCTGGGCCCTATCTACTACTAATACTAATTATGGTATTTGTTAAGCGCTTACTATGTGCCAGGCACTGTACTAAGCGCTGGGGTGGATGCAAGGAAATCGGGTTGGACACAGTCCCTGTCCCACATCGACCTCATAGTCTCAATCCTCATTTTAGGGATGACGTCTCTGAAGCCCAGAGAAATGAAGTGACTTGCTCAGTTACACAACAGACAAATGGCAGAGGCAGAATTAGAACTCATAGCCTTCTGACTCCCAGGCCCGAGCTTTAGCCACTGGGCCAGGCTGTTTCTCCAAGAGCTTCATACGGGGCTCTCTGTGCACACAGTAAGTGCTCAATAAATACGACTGAATGAACGAACCACTCCTCCGAGACCCCGCTTTCGAGATTATACGTCTGCCACATCAGGTCAGTCGATCTATCGAATGCTGAGTGCAGAGCACTGTACTGAGCACTCGGGAGAGCACCATGCAACAGAGTCGATAGACCTAATCTCCGTTCAAAGTGAGCTTACGGTCTAGAGGGAGAGACAGGCGTTAATATCAATAAATGAGATATGGGGCTGAGGGAGGGGGGAAGAAAAGGACCGAATCCAAGTGTAGGAGCAAATTGATAGCAACGGTAATGATAATTTTAATATCAATAATAATAATGGTATTTGTTAAGCCCTTACTATGTGTCAGGCACCTTTCTAAGCGTGGGGCAAGATACAAAATGAACGCGTTAGAGTAGTCCCTGTTCTTCAACAGGTCTCCCAGTCTAAGGAGGAAGTCGGAGAGGCATTGAAACCCCGTTTCATAGAGGAGGAAACTGAGGCCCAGAGAAGTGGAGTGACTTGCTTAAGGTGTCACAGGAGGTCAGTGACAGAGCTGGGGTTAGAGACCAGGTCCTCTCCCCATTAGGCAAAGCCGCTCACATTTCTCCCGGAGCTTTTATGGGTTCACCCTGATGAAAATATGACTTTAGCGATTGCTACGTTCATTCACCGTTCTTTCCGATGTCTCAGTTTTACAATGAACCATTTACGAATAAAACTGTCTAATGAATGTTGGTGTTTGTTAAGCGCTTACTATGTGCAGAGCACTGTTCTAAGCCCTGGGGCAGATACAGGGTGATCAGGTCGTCCAATGTGAGGTTCACAGTTACTCCCCATTTTACAGATGAGGTAACTGGGGCCCAGAGAAGTTCAGTGACTTGCCCACGGTCACACAGCCGACAAGTGGCAGAGCCGGGAGACGAACCCATGACCCCTGACTCCGAAGCCCGGGCTCTTTCCACTGAGCCACGCTGCTTCCCCAGGAAGTTTCCCCAGGAAGTTTCCCCAGGAAGTTTAATGCCTTCTCTTTGATTAGAGGGATGCTTGCTGTCTTTATAGGGGAATGAAATGGATCATGGTTGTCACCCCAATCCATATTCTCATTAGCGAATAGACCAAGGGGATTTTCTACCACTGGGAAATCAGTAAATGCTCAGCAAAACCACGAAAAATTGAAAAAAAAAACAAGAGGAAGCAAACCTCCTTTCAAACAGGGAACACTCCCCACTCTTTTCCACCAATGGAAAGATGTAATTTTTTTTCTCGGTGCTTATTAAGCACTCACTCCGTGCCAAACACTGATAATCGTCCGGCAGCCCCTATTAAGAGAGGGAGATCAAGTTTTGTGATGCGAATAGTAAGACTGATAATTGTGAGATGTGTTCAGCATTTAAAGTGTCCCTAACCCTGTGCTAAGGTCAGGGTTGACACCGTAGATGCAAATCTTGTCCTAAACGGAACTCACGTTCTGAGGTGTCGAATCCCCATTTTACAGATGATTAACCTGAGGCACAGAGAGATCAAGTGACTTGCCCAGAGTCACACAGCAATATTAATAGGCAGATCTTGTTCTCTTTCCATTAGGCCAAGCTGTCTCCTCTGAGGGTGGAGATTGTGAATGAAAGTGTTCATATTTGGCTTTAGTGTCTGTGTTAAGTGTCAAGTCCTGGGGGAAGGTCCTGGTTGTTTTTTCTGACTGGAAGCTCCTAATAATAATACTAATAATGGTAATAGTAATTGTGGTATTTGTTAGATGCTTGCCATGTGCCAGGCCCTGTTCTAATTGCTGAGGTGGACACAAGCAAATCAGGTTGGACACAGTCCCTGTCCCACATGGGGCTCACAATCTTGATCCTCATTTTACAGATGAGGTAACTGAGGCACAGAGAAGTGAGGTGGTTTGCCCAAGGTCACCTAGAGGGCAAGTGGCCGAGCCCAGAGCCCAGATCCTTCTGCCTCCCAGGCCCGGGATCTCTCCACGAGGCCATGCTGCTTCTTATGTCATGCATTTTATTATTATTAATCGTATTTATTGAGCTCTTCCTGTGTGCAAAGCACTTTACTAAAAGCTTAGGAGAGTACAATATAGGATCAGACACGTTCCCTGCTCGCAACGAGCTCACATTTTGAGAATGAACGCGTGGTTGCTTGTGACGTCAAACATTTTGGGAGGGAAACAGCAGAAAGAGAACGGAATTATCCATTCAGACAAAGCCCAGCGACGTCGGTGGCAGTTCAGTGCTATTTTTCACCGGGACCAGACCCAATACGATGCGGAATTTCAGGGCTTTGAACTTCCCCGCCGTCCGCCAGACCCTCCATGAGAAGCAGCTTCCGGCTGCCAAGGGTGAGTCGGGGAAAAGGACCGCAACTGATCGATAATTAAAGGCTCCGGTCCGGTCCGACGCTCCCCGGATGAAGAGGATATGAAACAGATCATTAATTCCTCTCTGCCTCGGGATCCCGTTCCGAAGCTCAGGGCACTAGACACGTCATTTCTGCGAACCGCGGAGCGAGGGATGGAATCGGATGGGAGGACGGCACCGATAAGCCGAATGACGCCTGACTCTGAAACGGTATTTGGTAAGCACTCACTGTGCCAAACACTGTACTGAGCGTTGGGGTGGACATAAGCAAATCGGTTCGGACACAGTCCCTGTCCCACATGGGGCTCACGGTTTCCATCCCCATTTTGCAGGTGAAGTAAGTGAAGCACAGAGAAGTGAAGCGACTTGCCCGAGGTCACACAACAGAGAAGGAGCGGATCCGGATTAGAACCCACGACCTGCTGACTCCCCGGCCCGGGCTCTATCGGCTACGGACCAGGTTGGACACAATCCCTATCCCACATGGGGCTCCCAGTCTCAATCCCCATTTTCCAGATGAGGGAACTGAGGCCCAGAGAAGTGAAGTGACTTGCCCAGAGTCACACAGCAGAGAAGGGGGCAGAGCCCGCATTAGACCCGCTGACCCCTAGGCCTGGGCTCGATCCACTATGCCAAGCTAAAAGAAGCCTTGTGGCCGTTGAGTGATCAACAAAGAAACCAATCCGGGGTATTTATTGAGCGCTTACTTTGTGCAAAGCACTATACTGGGCACTGGTAGGCTCAGTCGTTCGGGGAGCTGAGTATGTGAAATATCACTCAGCCAGCTTCACCGAAGTGCTGAATGAGGAGCACAGATTAGATTTACAACAGAAGTAGAGCCCAGGTCCCTGACTCTAATAATGATAATAATAAGAATTTTGGTACCTGTTAAGCGGTTACTATATGCCAAACACTGTTCTAAGTGCTGATCCTCTTTATCCAGATATTACTAATGATAATAATAATAATGGCATTGGTTAAGCGCTTACTATGTGTCAAGCACTGTTAGTAATAATAATATTGGTATTTGTTAAGCGTTTACTATGTGCCGAGCACTGTTCTAAGCGCTCGGGGAGATGCAGGGCAATCAGGTTGTCCCACGTGAGGCTCACAGTTTTAACTCCATTTTACGGATGAGGGAACTGAGGCACCGAGAAGTTAAAGTGACTTGTTCAAAGTCACACAGCTGACAGGTGGCGGAGCTGGAATTAGAACCCATGACCTCTGACTCCTAAACCCGTGCTCTCTCCAGTGAACCACGCTGCTTCTCTAAGCGCTGAGGTAGATACCAGCTAATCAGGTTAGACACAGTCCCTGTCCCACACGGGGCTCACAGTCTTCATCCCCATTTGACAGACAAGGGAACTGAGGCCCAGAGAAGTGAAGTGACTTGCTCAAGGTCACACAACAGGCATGTGGCGGAGATGGGATTAGAACCCACGTCTTTCTGACTCCCGGGCCCATGCTCTATCCACTAGGCCATGCTGCCTACTTTCTATACAGATCTATTCAGCTCAATATAGGCAGGGAACATGTCAGCTAAGTCTGTTATATTGTATTCTCCCCAACTCTTAAAACAGTGCTCCGCAAAAAGAAAACTCTCCATGAATACCGTTGATTGATCGACTGATTCCTGTCAAAGGGAAGAGTTGGGAAAGAATGTCAACTTCTCGTTTTCCTTTCCTATTTCCTTCCCAAATGGTTGACCAGGGGGCACTGGCTGAGGGAGAGGACTGCAGCTCCTAAAAGTGCTGATGTCTCAGAGAATCTCTTTTTTTTTTTAATGGTATCTATTATGCGCTTGCCATATGCCAAGCAATGGGATATAACAATAATAATAATGATTATGGTATTCGTTAAGTGCTTACTATGTGCCAGGAACTATACCAAGCGCTGGGGTAGATACAAGCAAACAGAGTTAGACACAGTCCTTGTCCCAAATGGGGCTCCCAGTCTCAATCCCCATTTTACAGATAAGGTAACTGAGGCCCAGGGAAGTGAAATAATACTAATAATTATATTGGTATCTGTTAAGCGCTTACTATGTGCAGAGCACTCCCTTCTAAACACGGGGGGAGATACAGACTAATCAGGTCATCCCACGTGAGGCTCACAGTTAATCCCCATTTTACAGATGAGGTAACTGAGGCACAGAGAAGTGAAGTGACTCGCCCACAGTCACACAGCTGAGAAGTGGGAGAGCCGGGAGTCGAACCCATGACCTCTGACTCCGAAGCCCAGGCTCTTTCCACTGAGCCACGCTGCTTCCCTTGCCCACGGTCACACAACTGACAAATGTCAGAGCTGGGAATGGAACCCATGACCTTCTGACTCCCTGGCCCGGACCCTAAACACCACGAATCAGGTTGGACACAATCCCTGTCCCACAGGGGACTCACATCTTAATCCCCATTGTACAGGTGAGGTAACCGTGGCACAGAGAAGCGATGTGACTCTCCCAAGGGCACTCAGAAAGCAGGTGGCAGAGTCGGAATTAGAACCCAAATCCTTCTATCAGGCCCACGCTCTTTCCACTAGGCCATGCTGCTTCTTGCTAGAGAGACATCTCGTGGCTGGGCTTGGGGCGAGAGAATCGGCAAGGCCCGTTTTCCTCGCTCTGATGGCCCTAGAGGGCGGGAGGACTCAAACGTCCCGAGGGTCTGTGGGTCCTCCCAAGAGGGAAACCTCCATCTGTCCTTCTCTCAACCGCAGGCCCTTCCCGTCCAACCCAGGGGACGCGGGGACGGGCTGCCGCTAGCTGAGCCGCCGCGTCTGGCTGGGGTTTCCCCGTGGACCCAGACGGCCCTGAAGACCATTCATTCATTCATTCATTCATTCATTCATTCATTCATTCATTCATTCATTCGTATCTATTGAGCGCTTACTATGTGCAGAGCACTGCACTAAGCGCTTGGAACGCGCACATCTATGGCGGAGCCGAGATGAAAGCGTCTTTCTCCCGAGCCTTCCAGCCTGGCCCTAAACGTCGTCTCGTCAACCATCCTATTTGGCTTTTATCTCCCCCTTTCCATTTCCCTCTTAGTCCCCAGTTTTCAAAGAAAGTGGAAGAGTATCTCGTCACCGTGCTCCTTGGCTTTTATCTCCCCCTTTCCATTTCCCTCTTAGTCCCCGATTTTCAAAGCAAGTGGAAGAGTATCTCGCCGCCGTACTCCTTGGCTTTTATCTCCCCCTTTCTATTTCCCTCTTAGTCCCCGATTTTCAAAGTGGGAGAGTATCTCGTCGCCATACTCCTTGGCTTTTATCTCCCCCTTTCCATTTCCCTCTTATCCCGATTTTCAAAGCAAGTGGAAGAGTATCTCGTCGCCGTGCTCCTTGGATTTTATCTCCCCCTTTCCATTTCCCTCATCCCGATTTTCAAAGAAAGTGGAAGAGTATCTCGTCGCCGTGCTCCTTGGCTTTTATCTCCCCCTTTCCATTTCCCTCTTATCCCGATTTTCAAAGAAAGTGGAAGAGTATCTCGTCGCCGTGCTCCTTGGCTTTTATCTCCCCCTTTCCATTTCCCTCTTAGTCCCCGATTTTCAGAGTGGGAGAATATCTCGTCACCATACTCCTTGGCTTTTATCTCCCCCTTTCCATTTCCCTCTTAGTCCCCGATTTTCAAAGCAAGTGGAAGAGTATCTCGTCGCCGTGCTCCTTGGCTTTTATCTCCCCCTTTCTATTTCCCTCCTAGTCCCCGATTTTCAAAGTGGGAGAGTATCTCGTCGCCATACTCCTTGGTTTTTATCTCCCCCTTTCCATTTCCCTCTTAGTCCCCGATTTTCAAAAAAAGTGGAAGAGTATCTCGTCGCCGTGCTCCTTGGCTTTTATCTCCCCCTTTCCATTTCTCTCTTAGTCCCCGATTTTCAAAGAAAGTGGAAGAGTATCTCGTCGCCGTGCTCCTTGGCTATTTTCCCCTTTCTATTTCCCTCCTAGTCCCCGATTTTCAAAGTGGGAGAGTATCTCATCGCTATACTCCTTGGTTTTTATCTCCCCCTTTCCATTTCCCTCTTAGTCCCCGATTTTCAAAGCAAGTGGAAGAGTATCTCGTCGCCGTGCTCCTTGGCTTTTATCTCCCCCTTTCCATTTCCCTCTTATCCCGATTTTCAAAGAAAGTGGAAGAGCATCTCGTCGCCGTGCTCCTTGGCTTTTATCTCCCCCTTTCCATTTCCCTCTCAATCCCTGATTTTCAAAGGAAGTGGAAAAGTATCTCCCGACCCTTACTAATGCCCATCTGAGCCACAACGATGACAGCCAAATAGGAGAGGGCACGGGGCGTCTGCCTCTATTGGAGTCTCGGAGACGGTCTGTTCTGCCACTGCCCGCTCGACCCGTTCTGCCCACCGGCCTCGTGGCGGGACGAGCCGCTGGGCGCGGGGAGGAATGGGTGAGAGCGTGCGGATAAGTGGGGGCGAGCAACCCCCGCTACTGCAGAAACAACTGTAGCTCAGGCCGTCCCTGACGAACCACTCCCCTCTTCGCCGGCGGCGTCCCTGCCCCCCTGCCCGTAGGGGAGGGAGGCCGGGTGAGATGCCAGGCGGTCTCGCTGAGGACACATTGCACAAGCGTGTAAAGATGTTCACACTAGTGGAATGCTCAGTCCATCGTATTTATTAAGCGCTGGCCGTGTGCGGAGCACTGTACCACGCTCTAGGGTAAGTACACTACAGCAATAATGATAGTGGCATTTGTTAAAAGCGCTTACTATGTGCCGACCACTGTTCTAAGCGCCGAGCACTGTTCTGAGTGCTGAGCGCTGTTTTAAAGAGTGACCATCCCTGGAGGCCATCTCCCTAGGAGCGGCAGGCCCCCGGAGGCTGGGCGAGAGGAAGGCTGGGAGGGAGGGAGGGAGAGAAGGAGGCTCGAAGGAAATCAAGGTTGGGGTTTGGGGACCGGCTGGAGATCCCTCAGGATCGGCTTTGAACTTTGACACCCTGAGGTGGGAGACACATGTCCACTCTCCCTCCTCATACCCCCTTCAAATGGCTGCCCCTCATACGTAATAAGAATGATTATGGTGCTTGTTCAAGCGCTCACTATGTGCAAATCACTGTTCTAAACTCTGGGGTAGATAAAAGGTAATCAGGTTGGACACAATCCCTGTCCCACATGAGGCTCCCGGCCTTAATCCCCATGTTGCAGATGAGGTAACCGAGGCCCAGAGAAGTGAAGTGATAAGGTCACACAGCAGATATGTGGAGAAGCTGGGATGAATAATGTTACTGCTAATAAGGTATTTGTTAAGCACTTACTATGTGCCAGGCACTGTTCTAAGCACTGGGATAGATTCAAGCGAAGGATTAGATTAGAAAGATTAGAAAGAAAGAAAGATTAGAACCCATGACCTCCTGACTTCCAAGATCGGGCCACCGACCCTTTTGAAAACAAACCATCTCTTTGAGGAAGACTTCTCTGACTAATCTCTCATTTCTCCATCCTATTTTCCCTCTCGGCTGTTCCGCTCACATGCGCTTCAATCCGCACCCTCACCACGTCCTGAGGTACTAATTAACTCTGCCTCCTCCCCCCGATTTGGGCATATACACACCCTTTCTTCCGGGTTGCTTCCCATCCCTGCAATTTATTCTGGGGTCTGTCACCCTCAGTAGACTATCTAAGCCCCTCAAAGACAGGGATCGTGGCTACCAACTCTAGTATTTTCTCCCAAGAGTTCAGTACAGTGGTCTTCAGCCAATTCATTCGGCTGAATTAATCCCTCCCCAATCCTTGAGGGCAGGGATCCTATTTATTAACTCTACTGTGTTCTCTCAAGAGCTCAGTACAGTGCTCTTCATACAGTAGACTGTAACCTCCTTGAAGGCAGCTTTTGTATCTATTAACTCGTGTTTTTTCCTAAGAGTTCGGTACACTGCTCTTCCTACGGAAGACTGCAACTTCCTTAAGGGCGGGAATTGTGTCTACTAGCTCCAGTGTTTTCTCGCAAGCGTTCAGTACAGTGCGATTTAAACAGTAGACGTAACCTCTTTGAGGGAAGGGATGGTGTTTAACTCTAGTGCTCTTGGTATGGTAGCCTGAAAACTCCTCAAGGACAAGGAAAGTGTCTACTCACACTATGGTTGACTCACAAAAGTTCAGTCCAGTGTTCTTCATTCATTCAGTCATATTTACTGAGCGCTTACTCGGTGCAGAGCACTGTACTAAGCGCTTCATCCAGTCCAGTAAGCTCTTTAAGGGCAGAGTTCGTGTCTCCTAACTCTATTGCTGTCCCACAAGCTCTTCGGCTCTCTGCCCAGAGCAAGCACTCAGTAAATGCAATTGAGTATTAATGATAATCATCATAATTCCTGTGATTACTGGGGTATTTGTTAAGCATTTACCATGCGCCAAGCACTGTATCAAGCCCTCGGGTGCATAGAAGCAAATGGGTTGGACGTCGTCCCTGTCCCACGTGGGGCTCACAGTCTCAATCCCCATTTTGCAGATGAGGTCGCTGAGGCCCAAAGAAGTGAAGTGACTTTCTCGAGGTCACACAACAGCCAGGTGGAAGAGCCGGGATTAGAACCCATGACCCTCTGACTCCCCAGCCCGGGGCTTTATCCCCTATGCTCTGCGGCTTCTCAGTCGACGGACTGAAGTTGTCAGGTTGGGCATCTGGTGAAGTCTGCCCTAGTCCGCAGAAGCCAGGTCAAGAAAGTAGTAATGGGCAAAACAAATGCTAAATGCCATTTTAATTTTATGATTAGTGGTTGGAGAAACTTCCCCAAGTTCGGACTGGAAAATCCCCAGGATTTGTGGGGAGACGGCCCAGCCCCCGGTAAACTGGGAACTCCGAGGTGGCTGCCTAACGGTGAAGATGGTTGCCTCTCCCCTCCCTCCCCCTTGCCCATCTAAGACCCTCTACTCCCCACGCCCCCTAACCCCTAAGGCCTCTGGAGAGGGGTCGAGGGTCAACACGATCAAGAGACCAAATGGGCTGGTACGATGATGATGAGATTTAGTAATAAAAATATTAATGATATTTTTGGTATTTGTTGGTGGCTTACTACGTGCCAGGCACCGTACTAAATGCAGCACTGGAGACAAGCAAATGGGGTTGGAGGCGGTCCCTGTTCCACGTGGGCCTCACCGTCTCAATCCCCATTTTACAGATGAGGGCACTGAGGCCCAGAGAAGTAAAGTGACGTGCGTGTCCTTCTGAATCCCAAGCCCGTTCTCTATCCACTATCCCATTCTGAGTTTGCCACGCGTCAAGCACTGTTCTAAGCACCGGGATGGGTACAAGCTAATCAGGTTGGACGCAGTCCCTGCCCCACATTAGGCTCACACTGTTAATCCCTTTTCGAGAGATGAGGGAACGGAGGCCCAGAGAAGTGAAGTGACTTGCCCGAGGTCACCCAGCAGACCAGTGGCTGAACTGTAATTACAACCCAGGCCCTTCTGACCCCCAGGCCCGGGCTCCACCCATTCGGCCACGCTGCTTCCCAAGCGTCGGAAGGAAGCTTCAGAAGCAAACTAAATGCCAGCAGACTCCCCCGTCCCATCGGACACCCACCTTTTCACGGGTTGTGGGCTGAGGACTGGAAATTGCAGGCCCAAACCTAGAATCCCCAGCTTCGAGCAAGGGGCGGGGGTCTGATGGCCTTCTCCGGGCCGGGGCGGGGATGGGAGGGCAAGGTGGCTTCCCTTTCTTCCCTAGGAGTGATGTCTTTCCCCAGAAGAGGAACTGGTGGGGTGGGGGCTGTGGGAAACTGGGCTGTGTGGAGACCAGAGAATTAGGGGGAGACCTCCCGACCAGGTCCAGGCGGAGGTTCAACCCGGAAATCGGAGGGAAACACGGATCACCCCTTGACTGCCCGGGGAGTTGATGGGAGGTGATTGGAGACCTGTCTGCGAAAACCAGCCAAGAGAGGCCTTGCCCGTGGAAGAACGGCCCGAGGAGGATCCTCGGGGCCCGAGGAGCGTCAGGGTGAACAGCTGAAGAAGATGAGCGGCCGCCAGCTGCCGTGTTGTGGGTGGGGGGGACGCTGGGGGTCCTTCGGCTCTCCGGGGGCCCGGAACGGGGGATGGGAGGTTCACATCAGAGAGTAGACTGCAGAGTCCCAAGGCTCCGAGGAGCCAAGCCAGGTCAGCAGGTGAGAAAGAAAGAACCACGGCTGCGGAGGGCAGGGCCCTTCCCCCGGGTAGACACTCCAGGAGGAGGTCAAAGGGACAGAAGGAGCACCGCAAGACCTTCTTCCCGTATCTCTGGGCCAAAACATGTGAGATCTCATCCTTTTAGACGGGAGCGACGTGGACGGGTGGAGACTCTAGGTCCCCCCCGGGCCTGTGTCCACACCCCTCAGGCGGAGAGGGGAGCCCTCGGGGCCTCTCCCACATGACAGATCTGGCCATCTCAGACTCCTCTGGCCGGCAGAAAACGGCCTTCGCGCCGTCACCCCGGCTTCGGGCTCTCCTTCGGAGCCCCGGGGTCGGCCTCTCGCGGCCTCAAGCCGGCTCCCACCGAAGACCCGAGTCGCCTCGGGCTCTTCCCACCGACAGAAATCTGCCTTTCATCTGCCATCTTGTCGTCCAAGGCTCCGCTGAGGCCTGGAATTAGCCCTGGTATAGGGGCGGGAGATCGGGCAGGGAGACACACAGAAATGAGTGTTGTTCTGGGAGGAGAACCGGGGGAGACCCGGAAAAGGCTATTCCTTCAAGACCACGATTTAGCTGGGGTGAAGAGGGTTAGAGAAGAAAGTGATCTCGGGGTCTGAACCCGGGGTTGTGTCGACCGCCGGCTTCCCCCTCTCCACCCAGATCCCTTCAGGGCAAGAGGGATTTGAGTTTCTTTTTACTGCCTCGCTGCCACAAGAGTGACTCTCAACATTTGGGCTCTCAGACAAGGATAACGCAGCGATTCCCCTCCCCAACCACCATCCCAGAGCACAACAGTGCAGAGCTCTGCCCCGCTTTAGGAGACGTTTATGTCGGTCAAGTTGACAGGCAAGGAGTCCAGAAGGGAACGGGCTTCTTCCCTTTTTTGTTCCCGAATGGTAATTGTTCAGTGCTTACTGTGTGCCGGGCACCATCCTAATAATAATGTTGGTATTTGTTAAGCGCTCACTACGCGCAGAGCACTGTTCTAAGCGCTGGGGTAGACACAAGGGAATCAGGTTGTCCCACGTTGGGCTCACAGTTTTCATCCCCATTTTACAGATGAGGGAACTGAGGCACAGAGAAGTGAAGTGACTCGCCCACAGTCACACAGCTGACAAGTGGCAGAGCTGGGATTCGAACTCATGACCTCTGACTCCAAAGCCCAGGCTCTTTCCACTGAGCCACGCTGCTTCTCTTGCTTCCTAAGCATTGGCTAGATACGAGATGATAATAATAATAATGTTGGTATTTGTTGAGCGCTCACTATGTGCAGAGCACCGTTCTAAGCGCTGGGGTAGATACAGGGTCATCAGGTTGTCCCACGTGAGGCTCACAGTTTTTCCCCATTTTACAGATGAGGTAACTGAGGCACCGAGAAGTGAAGTGCAGTCACACAGCCGCCAAGTGGCGGAGCCGGGATTCGAGCCCATGACCTCTGACCTCCCAAGCCCGGGTTTTTTCCACTGAGCCACGCTGCTTCTCTGAGATCATCAGGTTGTGCGGAATCCCTGTCCCACTCGGGGCTCACAGTCTTCATCCCCATTTCACAGATGAGGTAATGGGCCCAGAGACGTGTAGTGACTCTCTCGAGGTCACGAGGCAGCAAAGTGGCGGAGCCGGGATGGGAACACAGGTCTTTTCGACCGGCAGGCTCGTGCCCTACCCATCGCGGCACACTTTCTCTCCTGAGATTTCCTTCAAATTCTTTCATCGTGGTTGCGGATTCGGGTGTCTGGATCCCAACCCACTGGAGACTTATCTCCTTCTCCTTCCCTCCCTCTCCCCACCACTGATCCCTCTCTGGGGGCAGTGCTCCTAGAAGGTCCGCCATTCTCCCCCTCAGCCACGTCCCTCCAGATGGGAAGAACAAAATCCCCGCTTTCCTCCTTGGCGCTGGCCTAGGCTTCCTCTCGATGGAAGAGGTGGAAGGAAGGGGTTGCCAGGGTGGGTGGACGCTGAGGGGGCTCAGCAGGCAGGTGCAGGTCTCTGAGGTTTCTGGGCAGCCATCTCGTGGAAGAGCAAGAACGGGTCCCAGAGGGAGTGAGGGGATCTGACAGAGCTGGCGGCCCCTTACGGGGGTAGGATACGACTCGGATTTAGGAAGGATCCTCTTCTCCCTGACACCAACCCCCCCCGCCAACAAAGTTCCAGATTTTATGGAGATTTTATCCCCTTTTCGCCTGGGTGCTGAGGGGCCGCTGAGGTCTACCGGAGAAAAGGATCTTCCCATCACCGGGAGCCAATTAAAACCCCCTGGCTGCCGGGCCGTAGCGTCGTCCTGACTTCCCACCCTCGGACCCTACCTGGGTCTAGCCAGCTTCCTCGGTCGCTGGATTTACCAACCGGCACTGTTCCCTAACCATTGCCTGAGTCACCCAAGTCTCTTCCCACCTCAACGCCTTTGCCTCATCACCGGTCTCTTTGCCGGGGCCCGAAATTGGGCTCGTGATTCGGCAGCCTGGACCCGAGTGACCCTTCCCTCTCCTCTGTCCACGCCCGGTCAGCACAGACTGCTCTACCTGCCATCTAACCGCCACCCAACCGTCACCCAACGGTCACCCAACTGCCACCAAACTGCCATTCCATCGTCTCCTTCTCTACTCTTCTCCCCTCCCCCCCTCCCAACTGGTGACTTTTGGACCCGCCAAGGTCTCCGTCATCATTCATTCATTCATTCATTCATTCATTCATTCATTCATTCATTCATTCATATTTAATGAGCCTTTACTGTGTGCAAAGCACTGTACTGAGCACTTGGGAGAATACAGTGACTAACAATGACTTAGTCTCTGACTAAGCAAGCCCTCCTCCTCTCCCCCTCCCTTCTGTGCCGCTCTTCTGTGCTCCTTCATTCATCCTCCCTCCCAGCCCCACAGCACATAGGTACAGATCTGTAATTTATTTATTTCCTCATTTATTTATTTACCTATTTATTTACTGAGCAGCGTGGCTCAGTGGAAAGAGCTCATTGTGGGCAGGAATGTGTCTGTTTATTGTTGTGTTGTTATTCATTCAATAGTATTTATCGAGCGCTTACTATGTGCAGAGCACTGTACCAAGCGCTTGGAATGGACAAATCGGTAACAGACAGAGACGGTGCCTGCCCTTTGACGGGCTCACGGTCTGATCGGGGGAGACGCGCAGACGAGAACGATAGCAATAAATAGAATCGAGGGGATGAACATCTCATTAAAACAATAGCAAATAAATAATAATAATAATGATAAAGTTGGTATTTAAGCGCTTACTATGTGCAGAGCACTGTTCTAAGCGCTGGGGTAGACACGGGGGAATCAGGTTGTCCCACGTGGGGCTCCCAGTCTTCATCCCCATTTTCCAGATGAGGTAACTGAGGCCCAGAGAAGTGAAGTGACTCGCCCACAGTCACACAGCTGACAAGTGGCAGAACTGGGATTCGAACTCATGACCTCTGACTCCAAAGCCCGTGCTCTTTCCACTGAGCCACGCTGCTTCTCTATAAATAATATAAATATAATAAATATGACTGAATGACTGAATGAATGAATGAATGAGGCCTCCAACCACTGCCCGGTGGTGACACCTCTCTGGCCTCCAGCCTCTGGACTACCACCATTCTGGATTGTCCTAGCTGAGACATTATCTTCATTATCTTCATTATCATTATCTTCATCACCCTAATTATTTTGTTAATGAGATGTACATCACCCTGATTCTATTTATGTGCTATTGTTTGAATGAGATGTTCTTCCCCTGGATTCCATTTATTGCTACTGTTCTCGTCCGTCCGTCTCCCCCGATCAGACCGCGAGCCCGTCAGAGGGCAGGGACCGTCTCTATCAGTTACCGATTTGTACATTCCAAGCGCTTCGTACAGTGCTCTGCGCATAGTAAGCGCTCAATAAATAGAAGCAGCCTGGCTCAGTGGAAAGAGCACGGGCTTTGGAGTCAGGGGTCATGAGTTTGAATCCCAGCTCTGCCACTTGTCAGCTGTGTGACTGTGGGCGAGCCACTTCACTTCTCTGTGCCTCGGTTCCCTCATCTGTAAAATGGGGATGAAGACCGTGAGCCCCACGTGGGACAATCTGATTCCCCTGTGTCTACCCCAGCGCTTAGAACAGTGCTCTGCACATAGTAAGCGCTTAACAAATACCAACATTATTATTATTATTAGGTTGTCCCACGTGGGGCTCACAGTCTTAATCCCCATTTTGCAGATGAAGTCACTGAGGCCCAGAGAAGTGAAGTGACTCGCCCACAGTCACACAGCTGACAAGTGGCAGAGCTGGGATTCGAACTCATGACCTCTGACTCCAAAACCCGTGCTCTTTCCACTGAGCCACGCTGCTTCTCTAAGATTAAGGATTAAGACTGGGAGCCCAATGTGGGTCAGGACTGCGTCCATCTGGATTATTTTGTATCTGCCGCAGTGCTTAGAATAGTGCCTGGCACATAGTAAGCATTTAATAAAGGCCACAATAATTATTATTAAGGGCACTCTACTAGATTTTCCCTCCCCTCAGCACTGTGCTAGTCCGCTCATTTGTATATATTTTTGTTACCCTATTTATTTTGTTAATGAGATGTACATCACCTTGATTCTATTTATTGCTATTGCGGCGTGGCTCAGTGGATAGAGGCCGGGCTTGGGAGTCAGAGGTCGTGGGTTCTAATCCCGGCTCTGCCGCTTGCCAGCTGTGTGACTTTGGGCAAGTCACTTCACTTCTCTGGGCCTCAGTTACCTCATCTGTAAAATGGGGATGAAGACTGTGAGCCCCACGTGGGACAACCTGATCACCTTGTATCCCCCAGCGCTTAGAACAGTGCTTTGCACATAGTAAATGCTTAACAAGTACCACCATTTATTTATTTATTTTTACAGCATCTTAATTCTATTCATTGCTATTGTTTTTGTCTGTCTGTCTGTCTGTCTCCCCCGATTAGACTGTGCGCCCATCAATGGGCAGGGACTGTATCTGTTGCCGAATTGTACGTTCCAAATGCTTAGTACAGTGCTCTGCACATAGTAAGTGCTCAATAAATCCTATTAATAATGTTGGTATTTGTTAAGCACTCACTATGTGCAGAGCACTGTTCTAAGCGCTGGAGTAGACACAGGGGAATCAGGTGTCCCACGTGGGGCTCACAGTTTTAATCCCCATTTTACAGATGAGGTAACTGAGACCCAGAGAAGTGAAGTGACTTGCCCACAGTCACACAGCTGATAAGTGGCAGAGCTGGGATTCGAACTCATGACCTCGGACTCCAAAGCCCGTGCTCTTTCCACTGAGCCACGCTGAATGAGAGTACATTAGAACACAATTGGTAGGCCCGTTCCTTGACCACAACAAGTTTACAGTTTAGAAGGGGACAAAGAAATTCATAAAAATGAATAAAATTTGGAAGTGATGAGGAATCAATCAATCAATCAGTTAATCAATCAGTGGTGCCGATTGAGTGCTTACTGAGAGTCAGAGACCATACCAAGCCCTTGGGAGGGTAAGATGCAATAGAACATGGAAGTGACTTGCTCATGGTCACACTGCAGGTATGTGGTGGATCTGGGATTAGAACCCAGGTCCTTCTGAATCTCAGGCTCATGCTCTGTCCACTAATAATAATAATAATAATGTTGGTATTTGTTAAGCGCTTACTATGTGCAGAGCAATGTTCTAAGCGCCGAGGGAGATACAGGCTAATCAGGTCGTCCCACGTGAGGCTCACAGTTAATCCCCATTTTCCAGATGAGGTCACTGAGGCCCAGAGAAGTGAAGTGACTCGCCCGCAGTCACACGGCTGACACGTGGCAGAGCCGGGAGTCGAACCCATGACCTCGGACTCCCAAGCCCGGGCTCTTGCCACTGAGCCACTAAGCCATGCTGGTTACTATGGGTAAGTGCTGGAGTAGCTAATAATAATAATAACGATCATGGTATCTGTTAAGCGCTTACTATGTGCCAGGCCGTGTACTGAGCACTGGGATGGATACAAGCAAATCAGGATGGACCCAATCCCTGTCCCACATGGGGCTCACAGTCTTAATCCCTCTTGTCGGATGAGGTAACTGAGGCCCAGAGAAGTGAAGCGGCTTGCCCAGCGTCACGCAGGAGACAAGCAGCGTGGCTCAGTGGAAAGAGCCCGGTCTTGGGAGCCAGAGGTCATGGGTTCGACTCCCGCCTCTGCCCCTTGTCAACTGTGTGACTGTGGGCGAGTCACTTCACTTCTCTGGGCCTCAGTTCCCTCATCTGGAAAATGGGGATTCACTGTGAGCCTCACGTGGGACGACCTGATTACGCTGCGTCTCCCCCAGGGCTTAGAACAGTGCTCTGCACATAGTAGGCGCTTAACAAATACCAACATTATTAACTGGGATTAGAACCGGTGACCTTCTGACTCCCAAGCCCGGGCTCTATTCTCTACGTCATAATGCTTCTGCAGGATACGAGGTGGAGGGCCCCCCCCACCCCCCAAACCTCTAGGGACACCTCGCCTCAGGAAAACCATTTCCACTACAGGGGTGACAGAGCAAAATCCCCATCTCCCCCGTCCTAAAAGCTCAGATGATGCGACCTCGGCAAACGATCAGTTTTTAAGGCCAAGGCGGGAGAGGGAGTGTGGGAAAGGATGAAAAGAGCCTCATTTTAAGGCCAATCTTGTACGTGTGTTCTCCCGAAAGCGAATTCCTCGATGATTTCCGACTCCGACCCCGCCGAAGCTAATGAGAGGCTCGGGAAGGCCCCGGCCGCGCTGATTCAGCCAGCGCAAAGTCGAGCCACACGTCCAGCCTGTGTGAAAACATTCGAAATGGTCTTCTGGGAGGGCAAAAGGAAAAAAAAAAAACTTCTTATGCAATTCAGAAGAGCTGTGCTTTCTCGTTTTAATTGGCTAAGTGATTTCAAAGGGATACATCTGATCCGTAGAGGCAGGGGAAAGGGATCAATTTGGCTTTTTTTCAACTGGAGGTCACGGTCCGGGTCATGATGCAGTCCATTTATTATCGCGGGCGTGTTCAGTGCGCGTCATGGCTATAGCACGCTGGAAGGGTGGACAGATCAGGGGATGTTCTTCCGGTATAATACGGGATCGACGATCCATCAATAGTATTAAATACTAATGATTATAATGATCATTCATTCATTCAATCATATTTATTGAGCGATTACTGTGTGCGGAGCACTGTACCGAGTGCTTGGGAGAGTACAATACCACAGTAAACAGACGTGTTCCCCGCCCACAAGGGTGACAATTATAATGATAATAATGAATCATAAAAATTATAATGATTGTGGTATTCCTTAAGCACTTACTATGGGCCAGTCACCGTGCTAAGTGCTGGGGTAGACGATTGAGTTGGACAGTCCCCGACCTTTAAAGGACTCACACTCTGAATCCCCGTTTTACAGATTAGGAAACTTAGGCAAAGAGAAGTGAAGTGACTTACCCGATGTCACGCAGCGGACAAGCGACAGAGCGGGGATTAAAATCCAGGTCCTCTGACTCGTAGGCCTGTACTCTTTCCACTAGGCCATGCTGCTTCTTATTTACTGCGCACTTATTCTTTTTCTTTAGTGCTATCTGCTAAGTGCTTGATATGAATCAAGCTGTGTTCTAAGTGCAGGGTTCGATTTAGTACAGAGTAATGTACTAAGCGCTTGGAGGAGTACAATGTAACATTCAGTCATTAGTATTTATTGAGCGCTTACTATGTGCAGAGCACTCTACTAAGTGCTCGGAGTGTACAATTCGGCGATAGAGACGATCCCTGCCCGATAACGGGCTCCCAGTCTAAACGATACTAGCAATGAGATGTTTAGAGGAAGTGTAGGAGATCGCCCTACTTGACCTCTACCCTCAAGGTAGTTATCAATCACCAGTAATTATTAAGCAGTGACTGTGTGCAGAGCACTGAACTCAACGCTCTGGAGACTACAATAGGGTAAGTAAATGAGATTCCTCCCCTCAAGGAGCCTGTAATATCTAGCAAGGGACAGACATTAAAACGAATTACAGGTTAGGGGACGTAATGGAGTATAAAGATAATGATAATAATAATGTTGGTATTTGCTAAGCGCTTCCTAGGGGCAGAGCACTGTTCTAAGCGCTGGGGGAGATACAGGGTGATCAGGTCGTCCCACCTGAGGCTCACAGTGAATCCCCATTTGACAGATGAGGTCACTGAGGCCCAGAGAAGTGAAGTGACTCGCCCCCAGTCACACAGCTGACAAGTGGCCGATCCGGGATTCGAACGCAGGACCTCTGACTCCCGAGCCCGTGCTCTTTCCACTGAGCCACGCTGCTTCTCGATATGCAGATAAGTGCTGTGGGAGGTGGGGTGAATCTACAAGTGTTTAGGGACTATGGATTGAAGAGAATAGGTGACGGGGCCACCTAACTGTTCCTCATCCATGATTGTTTTCAAACTCTTCTTGAGGCTATTAGCATTTTCAGCTTGCGTTACTTTCTAAGTAACAAACTGCATTTGCTTTCTACAGCAGCGTGGCTCAGTGGAAAGAGCCCGGGCTTCGGAGTCAGAGGTCATGAGTTCGACTCCCGGCTCTGCCCCTTGTCAGCTGCGTGACTGTGGGCATGTCACTTCACTTCTCTGTGCCTCAGTTCCCTCATCTGGAAAATGGGGATTAAAAGCGTGTGAGCCCCACGGGGGACAACCTGATGACCCTGTATCTCCCCCAGGGCTTAGAACGGTGCTCGGCACCTAGTAAGCGCTTAACAAATACCAACGTTATTATTATTACTATACGCTTCCGTTTACTTGTTTCAAAGCCATCATCTTCACGTTTCAATAGGGATCCCCTCTCCTTCTGTCGTGGGGATTGGTGAACAGTAATTTGTGTTTGTCTTATGCCAAATAATTTAGAAGACTTCAGTGGTGCCCCCTCTCCTCCTTAATCTTTCCAGTCACGAGAGACTTAATCATTTCTCGCTCTCCTCATGAAGAAACACTGCTATCCACGGGACCATCACAGTGGCCCTTCTCTGGTTCCAGTCTGACCTTCCAAATATAGTAATATATTTGTATCATAGTAATATAGGGGAAGCAGCATGGCTCAGTGGAAGGAGCCTGGGCTTCGGAGTCAGAGGTCATGGGTTCGACTCCCGGCTCTGCCACCTGTCAGCCGTGTGACTGTGGGCGAGTCACTTCACTTCTCTGTGCCTCAGTTCCCTCATCTGGAAAATGGGGATTAACTGTGAGCCTCACGGGGGACGACCTGATTGCCCTATATCTCCCCCAGCGCTTAGAACAGTGCTCTGCGCATAGTAAGCGCTTAACAAATACCGACATTAGAATTGCACATGGCATTCCTGGACATTAATATGATGGTTTAATATGAGGCACTTGGGCCTGTTGCTTTGAACCTATTTTGGAGGGCCCTGGAACGTTTGGCAAAAGGGAATAATTGTGGTATTTGTTAAGCACTCACAATGTGCCAAGCACTGCACTGGGAGCTGGGGTAGATACAAAGTAATCAGTTCCCTTCTAAGTAGAAGGGACAACAGTTCTGGAATTCCCATTTTCCAGACGAGGGGGTTGAGGCACAGAGAAGCAAAGTGACTCGTCCAAGGTCACGTGGTAGATATGTGGCACAGCCAAGCTTAAAACCTCCGACTGTGCTCTTTCCATTAGGCCATGAAGCTTCTGTGATCACCATTTTTCAATTTAAAAAATATAATATTCATTGATATTTGATCAGGAACTCGACAGGGACCGTGCCCAAGTTGATTATCTAGCACTTCAGCACTCAGTAAGTACTTAAAAGCATAACTGTAATTACGTTATTGATGCTGAATACTTAGTTTCATAAGGAAAATCCAGTAAACATTTGTATTTTAAATAGATCTCAACTCATGCAAAACGCTCAAACATCAACTGAGTATAATCTCATTTGCTTTTGAACAAACAAGTCAGGCTGAAGTGAAAGAAAAAAAAAAATCACTTAAAATGAACCAATCTCTTTTAACCGCATGGAGCCATGGAGGCTCTAGAGGGAATTCTTAAGAGTTAGTAGATACGTTCCCTGCCCACGGAGAGCTTACAGTCTCGTGTCTGCAGTGAGTCTATTGTCTGGGCTGAAAGGAGGGAATTTTTGCCTAGCCGGAGGGAGACACTGAGGTTAGCCCTGTGATCTTCTTCTTACCTAATCCAACGGCCTCTACTCCATCCTAATCCTCCTCGACGTCTCAACTGCCCTCAATATTGTGGACCGCCCCCTTCTCCTGCAAACGTTATCCAACCTGTCCTCTCCCGCTTCTCCTCCTATCTCTCCGGCCGCTCATTCTCAGTCTCTTTAATAATAATAATGTTGGTATTTGCTAAGCGCTTACTATGTGCCGAGCACTGTTCGAAGCGCTGGGGTAGACACGGGGGGATCAGGTTGTCCCACGTGGGGCTCCCGGTCTTAATCCTCATTTTACAGATGAGGTCACGGAGGCACCGGGAAGTTAGGCGACTCGCCCAAAGTCACACAGCTGACAAGTGGCCCAGCCGGGATTCGAACCCATGATCTCTGACTCCAAAGCCCGTGCTCTTTCCACTGAGCAACGCCGCTTCTCTGTCTCTCTCACTGGCTCCCCTTCTGCCTCCCACCCCCTAACTTTTGGAGTTCCTCAAGTCTCATTTCAGGTTCCCTTCCATTCTCCACACATAAGTGCTAAACGAATACCATAAAATACAAAATTTTTGTGACTGAAGAGCCTCATAGTAAGGGATCTCTTGGATAGAGCACTGGTCCGGGAGTCAGAAGGTCATGGGTTCATAACAATGTTGGTATCTGTTAAGCGCTTACTATGTGCCGAGCACCGTTCTAAGCGCTGGGGTAAATACAGGGTCATCAGGTTGTCCCACTTAGGGCTCACAGTCTTCATCCCCATTTTACAGATGAGGTTACTGAGGCACAGAGAAGTGAAGTGACTTGCCCCAGGTCACTCAGCTGACAAGCGGCGGAGCCGGGATTAGAACCCATGACCTCTGACTCCCAAGCCCCTGCTCTTTCCACTGAGCCATGCTTCTTCTCTAATGATTCTAATTCCATCTGATGGTTCTAATTCCATCACCGCCACTTCTCCACAGTGTGACTTTGGGCAAGTCATTCATTCATTCATTCATTCATTCATTCAATTGTATTTACTGAGCGCTTTACTGTGTGCAGGGGCACTATTCTAAATGCTTGGAAAGTACAATTGGGCAGCACATAGAGACAATCTCTACCCAACAATGGGCTCACAGTCTAGAAGAGGAGAGACAGACAGCAAAACAAGTAGACAGACATCAATAGCATCAAAATAGATGAATAGAATTATAGATACATACTCACCATTAATGAAATAAATAGAATAATGAATATGCACAAATTTACACAGGTGCTGTGGGGCGGGGAGGGGAGGAAGGGCAGAGGAAAAGAGAGGCTTAGTCTGGGAAGGCCTCCTGGAAGAGATGAGCTCTCAGTAGGGCTTTGAAGGGGGGAAGAGAGTTAATTTGGTGGATGTGAGGAGGGAGGGCGTTCCAGGCCGGAGGTGGGACGTGGGCCAGGGGTCGACGGCGGGACAGATGAGAACGAGGCCCAGAAGAGAATAAGGAAATTAGTGGCAGAGGAGCGGACTGTGCGGGTTGGGCTGTAGAAGGAGAGAAAGGAGGGGAGGTAAGAAGGGGCAAGGGGAAGGAGAGCTCTGAAGCCAAGAGGATGGAGTTTTTGCTTGATATGGAGGTTGATAGGCAACCACTGGAGACTTTTGAGGAGGGCGGTGACATGCCCAGAGCGTTTCTGCAGAAAGATAATCTAGGCAGCAGAGTGAAATATAGACTGAAGCGGGGAGAGACAGGAAGTTGGGAGATCAGAAAGGAGGCTGATGCAGTCATGCAGTGGGGATATAATAATGTTGGTATTTGTTAAGCGCTCACTATGTGCAGAGCAGTGTTCTAAGCACTGGGGTAGATATAGGGTAATCAGATTGTCCCACGTGAGGCTCACAGTCTTAATCCCCATTTTACAGATGAGGGAACTGAGGAACGGAGAAGTTAAGTGATGGGATACGTGTGAGAGATTGTACCAACAAGGTACAAGGTTTGGATGGAGAAGAAAGGGTAGATCTTGGCGATCATGAAGGTGAGGCCGGCAGGTTTTGGGGGGGAATTGGATGTGTGGGGTGAATGAGAGAGCGGAGTCAAGGACGAAACCAAGGTTGCGGGCATCTGAGACGGGAAGGATGGTAGTGCCGTCCACGGTGATGGGGAAAGTCAGGGAGAGGACAGGGTTTGGGAGGGAAGATAAGGAGCCTTCAACGTTTTGACTGATTCTTCACTGGGGTTGTGAACTTCCAAGACGGTTGACTGCTTATATAATAATAATAATAATGTTGGTATTTGTTAAGCGCTTACTATGTGCCGAGCACTGTTCTAAGCGCTGGGGTAGACATAGGGGAATCAGGTTGTCCCACGTGGGGCTCACAGTCTTAATCCCCATTTTACAGAGGAGGGAACCGAGGCACCGAGAAGTGAAGTGACTCGCCCACAGTCACACAGCCGACAAGTGGCAGAGCTGGGATTCGAACTCATGAGCCCTGACTCCAAAGCCCGTGCTCTTTCCACTGAGCCACGCTGCTTCTCTAACTTATGGAACTAACTTCTTCTAACTTCTCTTGCTTATGGAACTAACGGTTCCATATCTCTGCTGGAGCTTCGCAAGAAATTCCCAACAACATCTGCCCTTCCCTTCCCTAAACCCCATCCCTCCGGCCACCCGGTCCACAGGCCTGGAGATCGGTTCCTTCAGAAGCAGCGTGGCCTTGTGGTTGGAGCCCTGGCCCGGGAGTCAGAGGACCTGGGTTTTAATCCCAGCTTCTCCTCATACCTGCTCTGTGACCTCAGGCAAGTCACTTAACTTCTTTGGGCCTCAGTTCTGTCATCTGCAAAATGGGGATTTGATAATGATAAAAATAATGACCAAAGTAATAATGATGGTATTTGTTTAGAGCTTACTATGTGCCAGGCACTGTACTAAGCGCAGGGGTGAATACAAGCTAATTAAGTTGGACACAGTCCCTGTTCCATGTGGGGCTCACAGTCTCAAACCTTATTTTCCAGATGAGGTCACTGAGGCCCAGAGAGGTAAAGAGACTTGCCCAAAGTCCCACAGCAGACAAGTGGCAGAGCTGGGATTAGAACCCATGACCTTATGACTCCCAGGCCCGGGCTCTATCCACTACACCCTGCTGCTTCTCTGACACCTGATTTGACGCGTTTTTCTCTCCTATTTATTCTGTGAGCTGTATGTGGGACCTGATTATCTTGTATCTACTTCAGCGCTTAGTCTACGGCTAGGCATATAGTCAGCTCTTAACAAATACTACAATTATTAATTGTTAATTTTGCTTCTTATGAGGCTATCAGTACATGCAAAATTCTTCTGTGATGATAATAATAATAATGTTGGTATCTGTTAAGCGCTTACTATGTGCAGAGCACTGTTCTAAGCGCTGGGGTAGACACAGGGGAATCAGGTTGTCCCACGTAGGGCTCACAGTCTTCATCCCCATTTTACAGATGAGGTCACTGAGGCACAGAGAAGTGAAGTGACTTGCCCAAGGTCACCCAGCAGACAAGTGGCAGAGCTGGGATTCGAACTCATGACCTCTGACTCCAAAGCCCGTGCTCTTTCCACTGAGCCACGCTGCAAGCACTATCCTATCCTTCTGTGACTATCACAAAAACCTCCTCGTTGACCTCCCTGCTTTCTTTCATTCATTCAATCATATTTATTGAGCGCTTACATTGTGCAGAGCACCGTACTAAGCGCTTGGAAAGCACAACTTGGCCACAGATAGAGACAATCCCTACCCAACAACAGGCTCATAGTGCAGAAGGGGGGAGACTGACAACAAAACAAAACTAAACAAGTAGACAGTCATCAATAGCAACAATATAAATAGAATTATTTCACTCCGCTGTACGGATCTTTTTTTAATTCTGTTGCTCTCCCAAGTGCTTAGTTAAGTGCTCTGCGCAAAGTAAGTACTCAGTGAATACCACTGATAGATTGATTCCCTTTCTAGACTGAAAGCTCGTTGTGAACAGGGAATGTGTCTGTTATACTCTTGTCTGATCTTCTCCCAAGCGTTTAATACAGTGGTCTGTGTACGGGAAGCACTCAGTAACCACGATTGGAAGACTGAATGATTGATTCCTCATATAAATAAGATTTTCCAAAGCAGGGACCATCTTCTCAAATTTTATGCTCTTCATTCATTCAATCGTATTTATTGAGCGCTTACTGTGTGCAGAGCACTCTACTAAGCGCTTGGAAAGTACAATTCAGCTGTATTCCCAAAGACTTTCTATAGTTCATTCATTCATTAATTCATTCGATAGTATTTGTTGAGCGCTTACTATGTGCAGAGCACTGTACAAAGCACTTGAAATGTACAATTCGGCAACAGATAGAGACAGTCCCTGCCCAGTGACGGGCTCACAGTCTAAATGGGGGAGACGGACAGCAAAGCAAAACAGAACAAAACAAAACAACATCATCAAGATAAATAGAATCCAGGAGATATAGTTCTTCACGTTCATCTGGCGATCGGTAAATGCCATCGATGATGATGACAATAAGAGTGGATGCTCAGTGAATGTGAATGGGTGATGGAAGCCTGATTGTTTGGATCGGATGCATACACGAAGGAATGAATGACAGGGACCACGTCATCGGCAATCGAAATCGGCAAAAAGAACCAGAATCGCAAAGAGTGTCTGGCACGAAAAGGTGGAATGCAAATGCACCTAGCAGATATTGATCTCGATTCCTCCCCCATTTGCAAGTCAATTTTGTCTCAACTGGCATAGGTGAACACTTGGAGAAAGCAGTGATCGGTCTGAATCGATAACCTTGGCACTATGCAGTACAAAAGATGTGAATTTTCCCTTCCAAATTTGAGAAAAGCACAATGAAAAATTAAATGCGACAAAGATGAAACGCGTTAATTCCCAAACTCTGAGTTCTTTCAAGCCCAAAATAACTCAGGATATAACAAATTATTTATATTAATATCTGTCTCCACCTCTAGACCTTAAGCCCATTATGGACAAGGGAAGTGTTAGCTAATTCTATCTTACTGTACTCTCCCAAGCGCTTAATACAGTGCTCGACACATTATACTAATAATCAGAATAAATAGTATTTCTTAAGTGCTTATTATGTGCCAAGCACTGTACTAAGCACCGGGGTAGTTACAAGATGGAGCTCACAGTCTGATTAAGAGGGAGCACAGCTACCCGAAACCTCATTTTGCCGATAAGGGAACTGAGGCCCAGAGAAGTGAGGTGATTTGCCCAAGGTCACACAGCAGGCAAGTGGCAGAACCGGGATTCAAATCGAGGTCCTCTGACTCCCAAACCTGGGTTCTTTCTATTAGGCCACGTCACTTGACTGATTGACATAAATTTAGCCATCTAAATATCAGACTAGTCTTGAAGGATGAAGCAAGTGAAGATTGATCTCGAGCATTTACTGATTGAAACTAAAGGAAAACCACTATATTATGTGTTAATGTGAAGTAATTCCATCATTAAGCCACAGGCTGGGACAAGATTACTTCTTTCCATTCAGTTTGTTTGTTGTAACTAATTCAGGTCTGCAACTCGGCGGGCGCCTCTGAACACAAACAGGCAACGATTCTACCTACAATTTGATGCACTTAAGGAAGAGAAAAGGAGAAGCCCTTTTTTAGTGCAGATTCGAAGACCGGAAACAATATTATTGTTAGTCAATCATTCATTCAATAGTATTTATTGAGCGCTTACTATGTGCAGAGCACTGTACTAAGCGCTTGGAATGGACAGTTCGGCAACAGACAATCCCTGCCCATTGTCGGCCTACAGTCTAATCGGGGGAGACAGACGGACAAAAACAATAGCAGTAAATAGAATCAAGGGGATGGACATCTCATTAACAAAATAAATAGGGTAATAAAAATATATACGAATGAGCGGATGAGCACAGTGCGAGGGGAGGGGAAGGGAGAGGGGGAGGAGCAGAGGGAAAGGAGGGGAAAAGGGGGCTTAGCTGAGGGGAGGTATATCTCATCTTGGAGAAAACATCAAAATGAAGCCATGTTGTATAATCATTTTTTGGGGTGTAATTTCTTCTTCCATCAGAAAGAAGAGAATAACTTTATAACCCCCCAAATTAATCCAGTGCTTAGCACACAATAAGTGCTTAACAAATACCATCATTATTATTATTCATTTGGGAATAATAACACTAATAATAAAAATCATTATGGCATTTAAGCCATAATTTTTCATTTGGGAATAATAACACTAATAATAATCATTATTATGGCATTCGTTAAGCACTTTCTTTGTCCCAGGCACTATTCTAAGCACCGGGGTGGATATAGCAAATCAGGTTGGATACAGTCCCTGTCCCACATTCTGTTCACCATCTCAATTCCCCATTTACAGATGAGGTAATTGAGGCACAGAGAAGTGAAGACTTGCCAAAGGTCCCACAGCAGACAAGCGGCGGAGCCAGGATTAGAACCCGTGACTTTCTGACTCCCAGGCTATCTACTAGGCGAAGCTGCTTCTGACTCTATCTACTAGGTCAAGCTGCTTCAAAGACTGGTAACTCTATGGGCAGATTCCTGCTAGTCCTTTTTAAAGTAAAAGAAAGGGTAAAGCTAAATTTCTATGGCAATAAGCTTTAATGTCCAGAAAGAAGATTCAGTGAAAGAGAGGATGAGGTACATTGGGGGTATTGCTAAGGAAATTATTCATTCAATGGTATTTATTGAGCGCTTACTATGTGCAGAGCACTGTACTAAGCGATTGGAATGTACAAATCGGCAACAGATAGAGACGACCCCTGCCTTTTGACGGGCTTTACTGATGAGATCATAAACTCCTTGAGGGAAGGAGGTCCATCTTTTACGTGTGTGTGCTTGGTGAACATCTAGAACCAGACAAAACCTCCTTCCTATTACCTTTAAAGCACTCGATCGGTTCTCCCTGTCTGATCTTACCTCTCCAGTTTCCTAATGCAACCGCGCCCGCTCACTTCTCTAGACCGTGAACTCGTTGTGGGCAGGGATTGTACTTTCCCTGTGTACTTCTCTGTGCCTCAGTTACGTCATCTATAAATTAGGATTGAGACCGTGAGCCTGATATGGGACAGGGTCTGTGTCCAACCTGGTTTGCTATGTCCACCCCAGTGCTTAGAATAGTTCCCGGCACGTAGTAAGTACTTATCGCTCATTGCTTTATTGCTGTATTGTACTTTCCAAGCTCTTCGAACGGTGCTCTGCACACAGTAAGCGCTCAATAAATACGATTGAATGAATGAAGTTCACTCTTCTAACGCCAACCTACTCACCATTCCTCAATCTCATCTCATCGAGAAGCAGCGCGGCTCGATGGAAAGAGCCCGGGCTTGGGACTCAGAGGTGATGGGTTCGACTCCCGGCTCTGCCACTTGTCAGCTGGGTGACTCTGGGCGAGTCACTTCACTTCTCTGGGCCTCAGTTCCCTCCTCTGTAAAATGGGGATGAAGACTGTGAGCCTCACGTGGGACAACCCGATGACCCTGTATCTCCCCCAGCGCTTAGAACAGTGCTCTGCACATAGTAAGAGCTTAACAAATACCAACATCGTCTCTCTTGGCACTAACCAATTGCCCATATTGTCTCTCTGTCCCGCAACTCCCTCTCCCCCTCTCTGACAGACTACCACTCAAAGTCTTATTAAAATCAAATCTCCTCCAAGAGGGCTTCCCCAACTCATCTCTCTTTCCCCCTACTCCCTCTCCCTTCTGTGTCACCAATGCATTTGGTTCTGTCCCCCTTAAGCACTTAATATTTGCCCCACAGTGCTTATGGGAAGCAGTAAGGCCCAGAGAAGCAGCGTGGGTCAGTGGAAAGAGCCCGGGCTTTGGAGTCAGAGGTCATGGGTTCAAATCCCAGCTCTGCTACTTGTCAGCTGGGTGACTGTGGGCAAGTCACTTCACTTCTCTGTGCCTCAGTGACCTCATCTGTAAAATGGGGATGAAGACCGTGAGCCCCACGTGGGACAACTTGATTCCCCCGTGTCCACCCCAGCGCTTCGAACGGTGCTCTGCACATAGTAAGAGCTTACCAAATACCAACATTATTATTATTATTAGTGGAAAGAGCTCGGGCCTGGGAGTCAGAGGACCGGGTTCCAATCCTGCTTCTTCCACTGGCGCACTGTGTGACCTTGGACAACTCACTTAAGTTCTCTGTGTCTCGATTACTTCACCTGTAAAGCAGAGATTAAATCCTACTCCCTTCTCCTTGGCCTTTGTCCTCTAACTCAAGCTGCTTCTCTAAGTGTTCTGGGAGGGTGCTGTGTCGTGGCGATGGGGTGAGGTGAATTAATCAGAATAGACAAAGGGTGTGAAGATGTTGCTCTGGTGTGCCATCTCGGTGGTTGGATTGTTAATATTTTGCTGTGATCGCCTTTCCGCTGGATTGGAAACTCAAAGTGGGCAGGGACCTCCTCCTTTAGATATTTCCAAGTGCCCCGCGAAAGAATGGTTTTGACGAATGTTTTCAATAAAATGATAACACAATGACAGACCTGAGCTACAGGCCCGGGGCTTATCTTTGAAAGACATAATGATAATAATGTTGGTATCTGTTAAGCGCTCACTATGTGCAGAGCACTGTTCCAAGCACTGGGGGAGATACAGGGTCATCAGGTTGCCCCACGTGAGGCTCACAGTCTTGATCCCCATTTGACAGATGAGGTAACCGAGGTACAGAGAAGTTAAGTGACTTGCCCACGGTCACACAGCTAAGTGGCGGAGCCAGGATTCGAACCCATGATCTCTGACTCCCAAGCCTGTGCTCTTTCCACTGAGCCACGTTCCTTCCCGTAGAAGCATATCCTACATATAGGTCATCAGTCATAAAGAGAAAGGGGTATCTATAGGTCGTGGGTTCTAATCTCCGCTCCTCCACTTGTCTGCTGTATGACCTTGGGCAAATCACTTCACTTTTCTGGGCCTCAGCTACCTCATCTGTAAAATGGGGAGTGAGACTGTGAGCCCCATGTGGGATAGGGACTGTGTCCAACCCAATTTCCTTGTACCCACCCCAGTGCTTAGTACAGTGCTTTGCATGTAGTAAATGCTTACCAAATACCATAATAATTATTATTATTGTTATCATAGCTCCTCACTTCCCCACTCAAATAAAAGGTTTGGGCCTTCAGGAAGGCAGGCAGAGTTGATCTGGATAGTTCTAGAATTTCATGGCATTTTTAAATGAGAAGATTTTTAAAGGAGAAGCAGCGTGGCTCAGTGGAAAGAGCACGGACTGGGGAGTCAGAGGTCATGGGTTCCAATCCCGGCTCAGCCGCTTGTCGGCTGTGTGACTTCGGGCAAGTCACTTCTCTGTGTCGCAGTTCCCTCATCTGGAAAATGGGGATGAAGATCGGGAGCCCCACGTGGGACAACCTGATCACCTTGTATCCTCCCCAGCGCTTAGAACAGTGCTTTGCACGTCGTAAGCACTTAACAAGTGCCATCATTAATTAATCATCAATTTGAAGCAGAGAATCACATTAGTAATAAGAAAAGCTGTGCTGCTGAGTTTGACACAAAGTCTACACTGTCCAAATCCAGGCATGGGAAAGCGAATCAGGGAAAAGGAGGTTTAATCCCGGAAGGTCCCTTGGAAGGTACGCGACCTCAGTCACGTTGCGGATCTTGCAAGCCGTTCCTGCAACCGATTCAACGCCCAGGCTTCATACGAAGTTTCGGTGCCTTCTTCAACTCATCTCTGTCTAAAGAATGGTTTCTTTTTCATAAAGTGACATTTTACAGCTCATTTCTTAAGCTGGACAGGTACCTACTGACCTTAGAAGAAAAATACATGTTTATGTGTGTAGATTCTGGAACGGACATAAACAAGAGCAAATGGGTAAAGAAATTTCGAAAGGCTAGGTTGCACTCGGAAAAGAAAAAAAAAGTCAAAATCCATTAACTACTCAGTCAGCCACTCTATTATTACTGTTTTTCCCGTCCGTCGGTGAATTTTAGTGGTCTCTCATGCAGAGGAGTGCGGTAAGGTAGATACAGGATTTTTAATTGGCAAAATTATCCCCTTCGTCACCCAGAATGCAGAATGCCTGCTTTTTAGATGTTTAATCGACATTTTATTGCAGTTAGGGCTGAGGAAAGTTTTAAATTTGGTGCCCATTTGAGGACAGTTGAGTCACACAGAGGTAGACAATACTGCTAGCATTTAAAATCAAGTGCATTCATTATCCTTTTGAGTTTGTGCGTGAAAGAGATTCAGGATCCGGAACTGGCCTTCATGGACCAAGAGGGACTCACAGAACTAGGAAAGAGTTTAGCCCACAGTCACAAAGGAAGCTCACGAAACACCGCGGAAGTAGATCCCGGAGAAATGGCCAGAACCACTGGGTTCATTTAGGTTGGAAGAAGCAAGGTCTGGAGGAATCTCAATAAAGTGGCCACGTGTTTAGAGCCTGGGAGTCAGAAGAACCTGGGTTCTAATCCCGGCTCTGCCACTTTGCTGTGTGACCCTGGGCAATTCGCTTCACTTCTCTGAGCCTCACTTACCTCATCTGTAAAATGGGCATGAAGACTGTGAGCTCCAGGGGGATATGGACCGTATCTGACCTGATTATCTGTATGTACCCCAGTGCTCAGAACAGTGCTTCAACCAACGTAAGTGCTTAACAGATATCGAAATTGTCCTCATTATTATAATTATTATTACGGTTAACGTAGGTATTCGAGTGGGTATTTTGCAGATGGCAAATACAGCCTTCTTCCCCCTAGAATCAAACTTATGAAAATGGACTCAACTGATTACGTCGTATCTACCTCAGCACTTAGTAATAATAATAATGATAACTGTGATAATAATGATGGTATTTGTTAAGCACTTAATATAAATGTTGGTATTTGTTAAGCTCTTACTAGGTGCAAAGCAGTGTTCTAAGCGCTGGGGGGATACAAGGTGATCAGAGTGTCCCACGGGGGGCTCACAGTTTTAATCCCCATTTTACAGACGAGGTAACTGAGGCACAAAGAAGTTAAGTGATTAGCCCAAAGTCATACAGCTGGCAAGCGGCAGAGCCGGGGTTAAAACCCATGACTTCTGACTCCCAAGCCCGGGCTCTTGTCACTGAGCCACGCTGCTTCTGTACAGTGCCTGGCACATAGTAAGCACTTAACCATTGAAAAAAAGGAAAGATTTAGAAGGCTTTGGGGAATTGAAAGAAGAATTTACCTCAGCGAGTGTTAATCAAAAATGGCGGACAGATCATTTCAAAAGTTGTCAGAGACAGATGGCAACTTGTCGACAGGCTCCAGACCAGACTCCAGGCCTCCAGAGCGGTGGTGTTGTCCAAAGGTGTCTCTGACCGGAAGACCCCGGCCCGAAACCCACACCCCTTCCGGCTCCTCGACCATTTCCACTGGAGGGTTTGGCTCACTGTCAACGTTTTGGAGAGAATCAATTACCATAATATTACCATCATTATCAATGTTATCAATAGTATCATAATGTAATTGATATAATAACAATGCTACGGCCTCATGGTGAGCGCACGATGGATTCCACAGACCTGGGTTCTATTCCCTGCTCTGCCTCCGGCCTGGATGCTGGGTCTCACTTTCCTCATCTGTAAAATGGAAATAAAATGCCTGTTTTCCTGTCAGACCATGGGCCTTGTGGATCTTATGGACATCCTCCCTTCTACTCCACAGGAACAGAAATAGATAGAGCCTGGGCCTGGGGGTCAGAGGACCTGGGTTAATAACAATAATAATAATAAGTGCTTCACAACACTTATGTCCATATCTGTAATTCATTTATTTGCACTGATGTCTGTCTCCCCCACTCTAGACTGTAAGCTCATTGTGGGCAGTGAAGCTGTCTGTTTACTGTTGTACTGTTCTCTCTCAAACGCTTAGTACAGTGCTCTGCACACAGTAAGCACTCATTAAATGTGATTGAATGAGTGAATGACAGGGACTGCGTCTGACCAAACTAAGTCGCATCTGTCTCAGCTCCTGTACAGCGCTAGACAAATAGTAAGCGCTAAACACACACTATAATTATTATAATGCACGAATCTAAATGCTTCAAAAAGAGTGTTTACCTCCTTCTCTTACTCCATTTCTGCAAATACCCAGCACATTTCTTTGAAATCAAGCCATCCACTTCCCGCTATGTCCCCCGCAGAAGTGCCGTTCACGGATTATATTTTGAAATCCCGAGGCCATTAAAGTTTGACGTATTTTACGAAACTTATGTCGAGGAATCAATTGACATTCTGTTAAACTCCGCCATTAAGTTTACCCTTCAGATCTGGAAGAGAGCAACCTAATTACCTACCAATCACCGTATTCATTATATTTTCATGACTTGCAAATCTGAAGAATGCCAAAGCATTAAGCACAGTACTTTTTATAGTTTTTTTTTTTAGGTTTCAGAGACAGCAGTTATGGGTTTCACTTACTCGGAGGCTTTAAAAATGCTTGAATCCACGGTCAACAAAATGTTTTTAAGCGAACGAAAGAGATTGGGTCCATCGGCCTAATGGATAAAGCACAGGCCCGGGGGTCACAAGGACCTGGGTTCTAATCCCGGGTACCTAGCTTGTCCGCTCTGTGACCTTCCGGAAGTCATTTTACTTCCTCTGGGTCTCAGTTACCTCATCTGTAAAATGGGGATTAATAATGATCATAATAATAGTACTTGTTAAGCGCTTACTATGTGCCAAGCTCTGGGGTAGATACAGGGTAATCAGGTTGCCCCAGATGGGGCTCACACTTTTAGCCCCCATTTTGCAGATGAGGTCACTGAGGCCTGGAGAAGTGAAGAGACTTGCCCTAGGTCACACATCAGACGAGTGGTGGAGAAAGGGTAATTATGATAATTAGAGTATCTGTTAAGTGCTTACTATGTGTCAGCCAGGCACTGTCCTAAATGCTGGGGTGGATTCAAGCAGATTGGATTGGACACAGTCCCTGTCCCATGTGGGGCTCACGGTCTCGATCTCCTATTTCCACATGAGGGAACTGAGGCCCAGAGAATTGAAGTGACTGGCCCAAGGTCACCCAGCAGACATCTTTTAAACTGTGAGCCCGTTGTTGGGCAGGGTTTGTCTCTGTTGCCTAATTGTACGTTCCAAGCATTTAGTACAGTGCTCTGCACAAAGTAAGGGCTCAATAATACGATGGAAGGAATGAATGTGGCGGAGCCCGGATCAGAACAGTGCTCTGCACATAGTAAGCGCTTAACCAATACCAACATTATTATTATTTATTTGTTTATTTATTTATTTGTTGCTGAACTGTACTTCATTCAATAGTATTTATTGAGCGCTTACTACGTGCAGAGCACTGTACTAAGCGCTTGGAATATACAAATTGGTAATAGAGACAGTGCCTGCCGTTTGACAGGCTTATGCTTTCCAAGCCCAGTGTTCAGCACATAGTTAGTGCTCAGTAGTTCTCAGAACAATGCTTGGCACATAGCAAGCACTTAACAAATACCATAATAATAATAATAATAATAATTATAAGTTCACATCTCCTCCAAGAAGCCTTCCCAGAATAAATCCCACTTTTTCTCATCCCTCACTGTGTCACCCTGACTTGCTTCATTTGCTCATCTCCCCGTCCCCACCCCACGGCACTTATATGTACATCCCCTTGATTCTATTTATTGCTATTGTTTTCATCTGCCTGTCGCCCCCGATTAGACTGTAAGCCCATCAGTGGGCAGGGATTGTCTCTATCTGAATTCTAAGTGCTCAGTACAGTGCTCTGCACATAGTAAGCGCTCAATAAATATTACTGAATGAATATAGATCTGCCATTCTATTTATTAATATTGACATTTGTCTATTTGCACTGATGTCGTCTTCTCTCACTATAGACTGTGAGCTCGTTCCGGTCAGGGATTGTCACTCTTTATTGCTGTATTATACTTTCTCGAGCGCTTAATACACTGTTCTGCACACAGTAAACTCTTAAATCAACACGATTGAACGAACAAATGAAAGTTCCCCGTTCTAGGTCTTAGAATACTCAGTCCTTCTAGCTCTAAAGAAGAGGTCTGATCCGTCTCTCGGCGAGATTTGAAAGAGCGGGAGTCTCAGGGTCTGGGTAGAGGTGACTCGCCACCTCGGGGGGCTAGAATTCCAACCTACAACGGAGAGTCGGTGGCCACCTCTCCCCAGATGTTCCTTGCTACTTCCAGATCCTCCTCCCTTCCACTGGCCATATTTGGGGTGAAAAATGATGGTGGGACAAGACCCGTGGCAATTTTCTCACTCCAGGTGTAGTGGTCTGACCTAGAGAAGCAGCGTGGCTCAATAGAAAGAGCCCGGGCTTGGGAGTCAGAGGTCATGGATTCTAATCCCAGCTCCGCCACTTGTCAGCTGTATGACTTTGGGCAAGTCATTTCACTTCTCTGTGCCATTCCACTTCTCTTTGCCATTGTTTTTACGAGACGTTCTTCCCCTCGACTCTATTTATCGCCATCGTTCTCCTCTGTCCGTCTCCCCCGATCAGACCGTGAGCCCGTCAGACGGCAGGGACCGTCTCTATCTGTTGCCGACTTGTTCATTCCAAGCGCTTAGTACAGTGCTCTGCACATAGTAAGCGCTCAATAAATACTATTGAATGAATGAATTCTCTGTGCCTCAGTTACCTCATCTGTAAAGTGGGGATTAAGACTGTGAGCCCCACATGGGACAACCTGATCACCTTGTATTGTCCACAGCGCTTAGAACAGTGCTTTGCACGTAATAAGTGCTTAAAAAAAGCCATCACTATTATTATTATCATTATTATTATTGTTCACTCAGGCCCTTATGACGTCGATAATGCTGGGGCAAGTCTGGAAGCATTAATGTCTTCTATTGCTCCCAGCCCTCCCGTGTAAGGGAGCCAAGCTTGGCTAAATGTCACCCGTCACAACCCCTTCTTCCTCTCCTCTTCACCTCCCCCTCCTAGATCCTAAGGTGTTTTTTACTAAAGATAATCATCACAGAGCCCTCTCAGGGTTGCACCTGTAGAGTTTCCCATCCTCTACCTGTCTTGACTACCAGAAGGAGAGAAAGGTAGAGGCCTGTCCATTCCATTCCTAGCTTGGGCAGTGGCTAGTGAGTGGAAGACAGTCTGCTACAAGAGAAAACTCATCCGTGCCAGGCAGCAGTCGCACGGGAGAGAGTCGAGGGCGAAGACTCAAGTTTATTCGTTCAGTCAGTCATTCAATAGTATTTATTGAGCGCTTACTATGTGCAGAGCACTGTACTAAGCGCTTGGAATGGACAAATCGGTAACGGATAGAGACGGTCCCTGCCCTTTGACGGGCGCACGGTCTAATCGGAGGAGACACGGAAGGACCCGATGGTAGACCGTTTCCCTATTTTTACCAAGAAAACCCTATGGATCCACTACGAGAAGGATTGCAGATGGAGGCAGGGTGGTCCGGGAGAGATGTGTCTGCGGCGTCGCTACGGGTCGGGGATGATTCGACAGGATAAGACAATCCAATCGCCACGGATGAAATGGTCTCTAAGAGCGGAGGGTAGCGCCGTGTGGAGCATTTAGCCGGGGAATGTAAACAATAAAGTCGGCCTACTCTGCCGCCTCCCGGATAAAAATATCTGCCCTAAGCATTCTCTTCTACCCAAACAACCTGTGTAATTGTTTCCTTTTCCTCAGAATGTATCCATCAGTGACAGACTTGTTCTTTCAAATTCATTCATTCAATCGTATTTACTGGGTGCTTACTGTGTGCAGAGCACAGTAACTAATCGCTTGGGAAAGTACAATACAACCATGAACAGTGACATTTCCTGCCCACACTGAGTTTACAGTCCGGGGGGCGGGGAGACAGACATCAAAACAATAAATGACATGAGAGTTGTAGACATAAAAGGTGTGGGGCCGGGAGGGGGGGAAAAGCAAAGGGAACGAGTCAGGGTGACACAGAAGGGAGTGGGAGATGGGGGAGGTGGGGGGGGGGGGCTGGTTAGGCTGGAAGGTCTGATGCTCAAACGTTCACGTTGCTGTTCCATAATTACCATGATCGCCCATAATTAGACTCACCCAGCAATCTGAAGTGTTCGCTTAGACAAGGAAAACATCTTCGCGGTGGCTCACAGTGGGTGAGTGTACGAGGGAGACCAAGTCATTATGTCTTCATGTAACGGTTTCCAAACTATCACCCGCAATCTCTGGATCGGCACAGACCGCCTCGGCGATCCTGGAAGCTGGAGGGAATCTGGCCCTGAGAAGGAGCAGATGAGAGTTGGTCGTTGGAGTGATTCAGAAAGGGAATCGAGAGACCTTGAACCGGGAGTGTGTCTGCCGTATTGTTATACGGTAATAATAATGATGGTACTTGTTAAGGGTTTATTATGTGCCAAGCACTGTTCTAAGCACTGGAGTAAATACTGGGGCTCACAGTCTTAATCCCCGTTTTATTCATTCATTCATTCAATAGTATTTGTTGAGCGCTTACTATGTGCAGAGCACTGTACTAAGCGCTCGGAATGGACAAATCGGTAACAGATAGAGGCAGTCCCTGGGAAGTCTGGGAAGGCCTCTTGGAGGAGGTGAGCTGTAAGTAGGGTTATGAAGGGGGAAGAGAATGAGTTTGGCGGAGGTGAGGAGGGAGGGCTTTCCGGGACCGCGGGAGGACGTGGCCCGGGGGTCGACGGCGGGATGGGCGAGAACGGGGGTCGGTGAGGAGGTGGGCGGCGGAGGAGCGGAGCGTGCGGGGTGGCCGGTGGAAAGAGAGAAGGGAGCAGAGGTAGGAGGGGTCAAGGTGATGGACAGCCTTGAAGCCTAGAGTGAGAAGATTGAAGCCTAGAGTGAGAAGGTTTTACAGACGAGGTAACTGAGGCACAGAGAAGTGAAGTGACTTACCCAAAGTCACACAGCTGACAAGTGGCGGAGCTGAGATTAGAACCCACAACCTCTGATTCCCAAGCCCATGCTCTTTCCACTAAGCCACGCTGCTTCTCTACTCTCCCAAGCGATTAGTACAGAGCTCTGCACATAGTAAGCGTTCAAAACGTACCGTAGATTGATTGATAATAATGACTGTGGTATTTATTAAGCGCTTACCATATGCCGGGCACTGTACTAAGCACCGGGGTGGATACGGTCCCCGTCCCTGTCTCACATGGGGCTCACCGTCTTCATCCCCATTTTACAGATGAGGTAACTGAGGCCTAGAGAAGCGAAATGAGATGCCCAAGGTCACGCAGCAGACAGATGGCGGAGCTGGAATTAGAACCCATGACCTTCTGACTCCCAGGCCTGTGCTCTATCCACTACACCATGCTGCTAAACGTGCTGCTTGATCCAACTAATTGCTGGCATCCAGAGTTATCACACCTTGCCATACCTATATTTCACTCCCCTAGAACAGTGCTCTGCACATAGTAAGCGCTTAACAAATACCAACGTTATTATAGAGTACTGCTTCTCTCTATATGGGCTCTACTCTCATCTCGTCTCAAGTCGTCGCCCCGACCTGCTCCCTTCATTCATCCTCCCCTCCCAGTCCCACGACACTTATGTCCCTATCTGCCATTAATTCATATCCATCGCTGTCTTTCCCCCCTGCCCTAGACTGTAAGGTCATGGTGGGCATTTTTTATAGAAGCAGCGTGGCTCCGTGGAAAGAGCCCTGGCTTCGGAGTCAGAGGTCAAGGGTTCGAATCCCAGGTCTACCACTTGTCAGCTGTGTGACTGTGGGCAAGTCACTTCACTTCTCTGGGCCTCAGTTCCCTCATCTGGAAAATGGGGATGAAGACCGTGAGCCTCACGTGGGACCACCCGATGACCCCGTATCTCCCCCAGCGCTTAGAACCGTGCTGTGCACATAGTAAGCGCTTAACAAATACCAACATCATTATTATTATTATTATCTCATTGAAAATGGTATTTATTGAATGCTTACCGTGTGCAGAGCTCGCTAACTAAACGCTTAGGAGAGTACAGTACAACAGAGTTGGAAGGCACATTCCCTGCCCACAGTAGAGGCACTCTATCAATCTATCCATGGTATTTACTGAGTGCTTACCGTGTACAGAGCATTGTACATCATACACCATTGAGCAGGCTAATAGCAGTAGTAGAGGTGGAATTTACCCCTCGCCCCTCCAGTGCTAACTTTCTTCACTGTGCCTCGATCCCGCCTCACTCGCCGCCGACCCCTGGCCCACATCCTGCCTCCGGCCTGGAACGCCCTCCCTCCTCAAATAATAATGATATTGTTGGTATTGGTTAAGCGCTTATTACGTGCACCGTTCTAAGCGCTGGGGGGAGATACAGGGTCATCGGGTCGTCCCACGTGAGGCTCACAGTCTTCATCCCCATTTTCCAGATGAGGTAACTGAGGCCCAGAGAAGTGACGTGACTCGCCCACAGTCACACAGCTGACGAGTGGCAGAGCCGGGAGTCGAACCCGTGACCTCTGACTCCGAAGCCCAGGCTCTTTCCACTGAGCCACTCAAATCCCACAGACGATGACTCTCCCCGCTTCAAAGCTTTACTGAAGACTCATCTCCTCCAAGAGGCCTTCCCAGATTAAGCCCCCCCCTTTCCTCTTCTCCCACTCCCTTCCGCGTCGCCCTGACTTGCTCCCTTTATTCATCCTCCCCTCCCAACCCCACGGCACTTACGTCCCTATCTGCCATCGATTTATTTCCATCCATGTCTTTCTCCCCTGCCCTAGACTGTAAGGTCACGGTGGGCAGTTTTTATTTTTGTGTTGTACTCTCCCAAGCGCTTAGTACAGTGCTCTGCGCACGGTAAGCATTCGGTAAATATTGCATTGAATGGTATTTATTGAATACTTCTTGGATACACTGCAGTAATCCGAGTGCCGGGAGAAAGAACATCACAGACACAGACTCACTAGGCTGAAAGTTCCTTGAGAGTAGAGATCATGTCTACTAATTTTATTGTAGTGTACTGTCCTAAGCGCTTAATACAGTATTATGGATACAACAGGTGCTCAATTAATAGCACTCAGAGGCATTACACTCTACACTCTTACACTCTCTAAGCTCACATGGGGTCACTAAAGCTGGGCAGAGCTGGTTTTCCAAATAATGAACAGTAATTTCTCTCTTCTGCCCACGCTCAAGAAACCTCACCGCCTTTCCTAGATCATTTTCCGGGATCCTGTGATACGATTCTTACGAGGGTTCACGGTCCAAGAGAGAGGAAGAACAGATACTTGATTCCCAATTTACAGATGAAGAAGCAGAGGAACAGAAAAAAAAAAAAGAGCTTTCAACACATGACTGCCAAGGGTTTAAATTTGACCTCAAGGACAGCGTTTTCTTCCGTTTCGTGCAATTGTATTTATTGAGTGCTTACTGTGTGCAGAGCACTGTACTAAGCACTTGGGAGGGCACAATACAACAGTAATGATAATAATGATAATGTTGGTATTTGTTAAGGGTTTACTATGTGCAGAGCACTGTTCTAAGTGCTGGGGTAGATACAGGATCATCAGGTTGTCCCACGTGAGGCTCACAACCTTAATCCCCATTTTAATAATAATATTAATAATGTTGGTATTAAGCGCTTACTATGTGCAGAGCACTGTTCTAAGCGCTGGGTAGATACAGGGTAATCAGGTGTCCCACGTGAGGCTCACAGTCAATCCTCATTTTACAGATGAGGTAACTGAGGTACAGAGAAGTTGAGTGACTTACCCACAGTCACCCAGCTGACAGGTGGCAGAGCAGGAATTCGAACCCATGACCTCTGACTCCCAAGCCCTGGATCTTTCCACTGAGGCTTACATTCCCTACCCAAAACGAGCTTACAATCTAGAAGGGGAAACGGACATTTAAAATAAATAAATCAATTACAAGTGTGTTTATTCACCCCACCCTCGGCCCCCCAGCGCTTACGTACGGAGCCTTAATATATTTATACTAATGTCTGTCTTCCAGTCTAGAGTGTAAGCCCGTTATGGGCAGGGAATGTGTCTGTTTATTGTTGTATTGTGATCTCTCAAGCGCCTAGTACAGTGCTCTGCACATCGTTAAGTGCTCAATAAATAGATTTGATTAATTCATTCATATATTTCTATCCCCCATCCTCCCTGAAAACCCCTAACTAGCTCAGCCCACTGGTGCCAGGAGTTCTGACGCTCTGGCTCTCATACCAGATATAGTCTCGTATATATTCTCACAGGCTCTCATATAGATTTATTTGTACTGATGCCACTGATGTCTGTCTACTTGGGTTTTTTTTGTTGTTTTGTGGTCTGTCTCCCCCCTTTTAGATTGTGTGCCTGTTGTTGGGTAGGGATTGTGTTCCAATAATGATCACACATCATTATTGGAATGATATGTGATCCTGCCTGTGGTTAGCACACCTAGGATCAAAGGGGGATTGTACCGGATGATTTACCATCCTGTCTCTGCTCTGTCTCCATCCCATATTGTACTAGGCAATTGACCATCCTGTCTCCGTTCTATCTCCTTCCGATATTGTGCTAGACATCCTATCTCCATTTAATCTCCTTTCTGCGGTAGATCAATCAGTTGAGTTTGGGTAACGATGTGTCAGTGAGCTTCCCCTTTTCCCTCTGTTCCCTCTGCTGCCTCTCTGCCCCCCCTTCACCTCCCCTCAGCTAAGCCCCCTTTCCCCCCTTTCCCTCTGCTCCTCCCCCTCTCCCTTCCCCTCCCCTCAGCACTGTGCTCATCTGCTCATTTGTATATATTTTTATTACCCTATTTATTTTGTTAATGAGGTGTACATCCCTCTGATTCCATTTATTGCTATTGCTTTCGTCTGCCTCCCCCGATTAGTGAGCCCGTCAACGGGCAGGGATTGTCTCTATCTGTTGCTGAATTGTACATTCCAAGCGCTTAATACAGTGCTCTGGACCTAGTAAGCGCTCAATATATACTATTGAATGAATTGTCACTATCCGTTGCCCAATTGTACTTTCCAAACACTTAGTAAAGTGCCCTGCACACAGTGAGCGCTCAATAAATACGATTGCATAAATCAACGAATACCAGACTCCGGATATATCGGTGTGTGTTCAGCATGGCATAGTGGAAAGAGCCCGGATCTGGGAGTCAGAAGGTCATGGGTTCTAATCCCGGCTCTGCCACATGTCTGCTGTGTGACCTTGGGCAAGTCACTTCACTTCTCTGGGCCTCAGTTTCCTCATCTTTAAAATGGGGATTAAGAATGTGAACCCTATGTGGGACAGGAACTGCATCCCACCTGACTGACCAACTTGTATCTACCCCAGCGCTAAGAACAGTGCTTGGCACATAGTAAGCACTTCTCTGCTCCTCCCCGCTCCCTTCCCCGCCCCTCAGCACCGTACTCGTCCGCTCAACTGTATATATTTTCATTACCCTATTTATTTTGTTAATGAGATGTACATCCCCTTGATTCTATTTATTTGCTATTGCTTTAATGAGATGTTCATCCCCCTGATTCTATTTATCGCCATCGTTCTCGTCCGTCCGTCTCCCCCGATTAGACCGTGAGCCCGTCAAAGGGCAGGGACTGTCTCTATCTGTTGCCGAACTGTCCATTCCAAGCGCTTAGTACAGTGCTCTGCACATAGGAAGCGCTCAATAAATACTAGTGAATGAATGAACACGTACCATAATTATGATTATCATTATTATTATTACCCACTCTATTGTCCTGTACTTTCCCAAGTGTATAGTACAGTGCTATTGATTGATTGATTGATTGGTTGATTGATTGATTGCAGAGTACTGAATACACTTTGGAAGAGTGCAGTGAAGTTTGTAGATACGATACCTGACTTGAAGGATGGGAAGCATCATGGCTTAGTGAAACAAGCATGGGCCTGGAAATTGGGGAACCCAGGTGATAATCTCAGCTCCACCGTTTGCTTGCTGCGTTACCCTGGGCAAGTCATTTGACTTCTCCATTTCTCAATTTCCTCAACTGGAAAATTGGGATTTAATGCCTGGTCTCCCGCGGCTTAGTGGAAAAAGCAACTTCAACTCACAGGCCCAGGCTCTCTCCGCTAGACATCATTGTCTGAGACACAGCGTGACTCAGTGGAAAGAGCCCGGGCTTGGGAGTTAGAGGTCGTGGGTTCTAGTGCCGGCTCTGCCACTTGTCAGCTGTGTGACTTTGGGCAAGTCATTTAACTTCTCTGTGCCTCAGGTACCTCATCTAGTAAATGGGGATTAAGACTGTGAGCCGCATGGGGGACGACCTGATTACCTTGTAACTACCCCAGTGCTTAGCACAAAGTGAGCACTTAACAAATACCATCATCATTATCATTATTAGTACTATTACTTAGACTGGGAGCTCTGTATGGGACAGGAACTGAATCTGATCTGATTATCTTCTATCTACCCCAGTGCTTAGAACAGTCTTTGACAGATAGTAAGTGTTTATCAAACACCATAATAATAATAATAACGATGATAATAGAACATAACAGATGGTGTAATAGTTAAGAAATTTCCAATCTAGTCGAAAAATAAAATGGCTAATTTAAAGGTGTAATGATGAGAGGCGTAGGCTGTTGGTGGCCATCGATCAATGGTCTTCTCCAGCGGTCGCCTATCAACCTTCGTATCAAGCAAAAACTCCTCGCCCTTGGCTTCCAAGCCGTCCCTCCCCTCGCCCCCTCCTACCTCCCCTCCCTCCTGTCCTCCTCCATCGCAGCCCGCACGCTCCGCTCCTCTGCCGCCGCTCCCCTCCTCACCGGGCCGCCACCTCACCTGTCCCGCCGTCGACCACTGGCCCACGTCCTACCTCCGTCTTGGAACGCCCTCCCGCCTCACAGCTGCCTAACTAACACACTTCCCCCCTTCAAAGCCCCACTAAATGCTCACCTCCTCCAGGAGGCCTTCCCAGACTAAGCCCCTCTTTTCCTCTGCTCCCCTTCCCCATCACCCTGACTCGCTCCCTTTGCTCTACCCTCCTCCCCACCCCACAGCACTTGTGTATAGATGTACATAGTTATAATTACAATCCTGTTCATTTTTATCAATGCTGTGTATGAATCTATAGTTATTTTGATTTGTGATAATGCTACCGACCTCTTTACTTGTTTTGATGTCTGTCTCCCCTCTTCTGGAGTGTGAGCCCATTGTGGGTAGGGATTGTCTCTGTTGCTGAACTGTACTTTCCAAATGCTAAGTACAGCGCTCTGCACAGAGTAGATGTTCAATAAATGCGATTGATAGAAAGAATGAAAGAAATTTACTGAGTTCATACGACGCGCAGCGGACTATATTAAGTGTTTGGGAGAGTACAGTATAACAGAGGCCCACAATAGAGTTCAGAGTCTTGAGGGGGAGGTAGACATTAATACAAATACTTGATTTACAGATATGTAATAAGTGTCGTGGACCTGACGGAGGGGGGGATAAAGGGAGTGGGAGTAAAGGAAATCGGGGGCTTAGTCAGGGAAGGCCTGTGCTCAAGGGTCTCGTGACTTCTCTAGACGTAAAGTCGTCCCTCTAGACTGGAAGCTGCTAATTCTGTTGGGCTGTACTCTCCCAAGCGCTTAATAAAGTGCTCTGCACAGAGTGAGTGCTCAATTAATATCATTAATTGATTCCTCGATTCTCCGGTTCTCACTACCTACTACGGATGCTCATGGTTTTTGAGACTGGACATGACTTGGTACTTCTGGTGGCTGGGTTGTTGTTCTAATCCTCTGGCTCACACCCCTAGAGGGTTTTCAAATATTGATTTAAGACAATTATCATTTGTGGAGCGTTTCCTCATCAGTTTGGCCAGCATACGTCATGATCCGGCAGGTGGTTTTTTTCCTTGTAAATACTGTTATGAGTCATAAAGGACTGTATCATGAGGCGTGTTTTCCCTTAGTTGTTCTAAATTTGGATTTGTTCCCAAACCTCTGGAGTATACAATGCCACCATGTGCTATATTCTGCTATAATTAGGCATTGCTAAACTGCGGTTTAGTCTTTGTTAATGTAATTCAAAGCCTACCATCACAACATTAATTTTCTGGGCCTCAGTATCCTCATTTGTAAAATGGGGATCATAATATCTCCTTCTCCCTACTTCTCCCTGCTCTTTCCACTAGGATGGTCTCTGTCCTTTGTTAATGAGATGTTCATCACCTTGATTCTATTTATTTGCTACTGTTTTAATGAGAGGTTCACCTCCTCGATTCTATTCATCGCCATTGTTCTCGTCTGTCCGTCTCCCCCGATTAGACCGTGAGCCCGTCAAAGGGCAGGGACCGTCTCTATCTGTTACCGATTTGTCCATTCCAAGCGCTTAGTACAGTGCTCTGCACATAGTAAGTGCTCAATAAATACTATTGAATGGATGAATTGAATGAATGTCCTTGGAAACCAGAAGAACAAGTGGGCTAGTGGATAGAGTCCAGGCCTGGGAGTCAGAGGACCTGGGTTCTAATGCCGGCTCTGCCGCTTGTCTACTGTATGACCTTGGGAAAGTCACTTCACTTCTCTGGGCCTCAGTTCCCTCATTTGTAAAATGGGGATGAAGACTGTGAGTCCCATGTGGGACAGGGACCGTGTCCAACCTGATTAACTGTATCCACCCCAGGGCTCAGTACAGTGCCTGGCACAGAGTAAGCGCTTCAAAAATACTATTTAAAAAAAAGTGTAAGCCTCAAGCTGTGCTCTGAGTTCATTCGTTCACTCATTCATAATTACATTTGTCTCCTCTTCACTGTTGTAAATCTACTTATTTATGGCACATCACTTTCGCATATGGAGAAGGTGTAAGATCACCTTGAAGCAGCGTGGCTCAGTGGAAAAGAGCCTGGGCTTCGGAGTCAGAGGTCATGAGTTCGACTCCCGGCTCTGCCACTTGTCAGCTGTGTGACTGTGGGCAAGTCACTTCACTTCTCTGTGCCTCAGTTCCCTCATCTGTAAAATGGGGATTAACTGTGAGCCTCACGTGGGACGACCTGATGACCCTGTATCTCCCCCAGCGCTTAGAACAGTGCTCGGGACGTAGTAAGCGCTTAACAAATACCAACATTATTGTTATTATTATTATTATTATTAAGATAGGAAGACAAGTCTGTGATAAATGCACAGAAACCCCACCTAGGCCTCCTCGCAGTTTCCCAGAATACATTTCATACTAGCTGAGCAGAAGAAACGAACACTTCGATTACATAAGGTCTGGATGATATCTATGCAGAATTTATGCGCGGCCCAATCTGTGAACAGAGGGCCCTCGTTGAAAGAATCTTAATGCGAGCAGCTCGTGTGAGTTTATGTTGAAAGCAATCACATTTCCCAGTGCATCCAACTGCCGGCTGAAGGCCGACCGAGGCTACTCGTCAAGTGAGAATCTTCCCAAGCCACGGGAGGATTCCCTTAGCAACCGCACTTCTCTAGGTTGGCACTAATCTCTGCTATGTTAAATTAAGGGCCAGGTACAACTTAGGATAGATTTATAGAGGCATAGCTCACCACCTTCAAAGCTTTATTGAAGGCTCCTCTCCTCCAAGAGGCCTTCCCAGACTAAGTCCCACATTTTCTCACCTCCCCCTCCCTTCTGCGTCACCCTGACTTGCTCCCTTTTCACTTATTTCGATGCCTGTCACCCCCCGCTTCTAGACTGTGAGCCTGTTGTGGGCAGGGATTGTCTCTATTTGTTGCTGAACTCTATTTTCCTAGCTCTTAGTACAGTGCTCTGCACATAGTAAGCGCTCAATAAATACGACTGAATGAATAAACAGATGAATCTCCCCTTCTAGCCCCACAGCACTCATGTCCAAATAAGTTATTTATTTATTTCTATTAATGTCTGTCTCCGCCGTCATTTATTTATCTCTATTAATTTCTGTCTCTGCCTCTAGACTGTAAACTCGTTGTGGGCAGGGAACGGGTCTTCTTACTGTTATGCTGTCTTATCCTTAGTGCTTAGTGCAGTGCTTTGTACACAGTAAGTGCTCAATAAATACAATCGAATGAATGAATGAAAGAGGACTATGAATCAGTTATTGAAAATCGAGACATTAACTCATCGATAGGAGAAGCAGCGTGGATTACTGGCTAGAGTCTGGGCCTGGGAGTCAGAAGGACCTGGGTTCTAATCCCGGCTCTGCCTCGCGTCTGCTGCACGACACTGGGCAAATCACTTCACTTCTCTGTACCTCGGTGACCTCATCTGCCTCCCCCTCTCCTTTCCCATCCCCTGAGCACTGTACTCCTCCGTTCAACTGTATATATTTTCATTACCCTATTTATTTTGTTAATGAGATGTACATCGCCTTGATTCTATTTATTTGCTATCGTTTTAATGAGATGTTCATCCCCTCGATCCTATTCATTGCCATTGTTCTTGTCTGTCCGTCTCCCCCCATTAGACTGTAAGCCCTTCAAAGGGCAGGGACTGTCTCTATCTGTTACAGATTTGTACATTCTAAGCGCTTAGTACAGTGCTCTGCACACAGTAAGTGCTCAATAAATACTATTGAATGAATGAATAAAAGAAGATTAATACTCTGAGGCCCATCTGGGATACTGACTGTATCTAATCAGATTATCTTGTACCTTCCCAAGAGCTTACTACAGTAAATGACACATAATAAGCTCTGGACAAACATCATAAAAAACCCCCAAAAACCTAGGGTGGTGGTGAGATCGACCATGGAGGCAGCGTATGCTAACCTTCATGTCGGTCGACGGGTGGGTAAACAGGGAATGTGTCTGTTTATTGTTGTATCGTAATCTCTTTAACGTTTAGCACAGTGCTCAGCACACAGTAAGTGCTCAATAAATACGACTGACTGACTGACTGACTGAATGAATGAATGAGTGCACCCCTGGGGCCTGGGAATTTTCTCCCTCTCTGCTGGGGGCTCTGCACACAGGCGTCAGGCTCATTCCGGACTTGGGATATCAGGAAAATCAAAGGAAAAAGCAAAATAACAATAATGATAATAACAATAATGGTATTTGTTAAACACCTACTATGTGCCAGGCACTGTTCTAAGCACTGTACTGGTATTTATTCATCATTTCCTATGTGCCAGGCACTGTACTAAGCACTGGAGTGGATACAAGCTAATTAGGATAGACACAGTTCCTGTCCCACGTGGCGCTCACAGTCTCATTTTTCAGATGGGGTAACTGAGGCACAGAGAAGTGAAGTGACTTCCCCAAGGTCACACAGTAGAAAAGTGGTGGAGCTCAAATTAGAACCCATGACCTTCAGTTTCCCAGGCCCAGGCTCTATCCACTATGCCATGCAAAACCCCTCTATCCTCTTACCTCACCAGACAAAATAGAACTAGTGAATATTGAAGGAATCACCTCATGGCCTGGGATTTCTGGTACTTGGAATTTACTTATTTATGTTAATGTCTGTCTTCCCAACTAGACTGTAAGCTCGTTTCGCCTGGGGAATGTGTCTGTTCTATTATTGCATTGAATCCTCCCAAACGCTTCGTACAATGCTCTGCACACAGTAAGCGCTCAATAGATATGATTAACTGACTGCCTAATTGACTGACCGACTCCAGCAAGGTGGCCAAAGCCAGGAGGATGTGATGGTCCGGGCAGGGAATCTGTGTATCATTTATTCATTCAATCGTATTTATTGAGCGCTTACTATGTGCAGAGCACTGTACTACGCGCTTGAAAAGTACAATTCGGCAACAAATAGAGACAATCCCTACCCAACAATGGGCTCACGGTCTTGTAGTGTACTCTCCCAAGAACTTAGCAGAGTGCTCTGCACACATTAAGCGCTCAATAAATACGAATGAATGAAGAAGTCAATGAGTGTTGCACATTTGCTGGCTTCTAGGGTGTCGGGCCAGCCAGCCGGCCTCTAAGTACAGGGCAAAACAAGGATACTCAAAAAGTCAGCCACACAAACCTCAACATCATGAGTGCTATTTATTGAGCGCTTACTGGGTACCTAACACTGAACTAAGCACTTGAGAGAGTACAGTGTAACGAAATAGGCAGACAGCTCATTGTGCGCAGGGAATGTGTCTGTTATATTGGTAGATTGCACTCTCCCAAGCGCTTAGTACAGTGCTCTGCACATGATAGGCTCTCAATAAATAAGATCGAGTGACTGACTGTTTGCTAAGAGCTTCTGGTCTAGAGGGGAAGACGGACATTAATATAAATAAATGATTTATAATATATAATTTTAAAGATACGTTCATAAGAAGAAGTGTGGCTTAGTGGACAGAGTACAGGCCTGGGAGTCAAGGCCTGGAACGCCCTCCCTCCTCACCTCCGCCAAACTCATTCTCTTCCCCTCTTCAAAACCCTACCTAAAGCTCACCTCCTCCGAGTGGCCTTCCCACACTGAGCTCCCCTTTTCTCTCTGCTCCCTCTACCCCTCCTTCACCTCTCCTCAGCTAAACCCTTTTCCCTCCGCTCCTCCCCCTCTCCCTTCCCCTCCCCTCGGCACCGTACTCGTCCGCTCGACTGTATAGATCTTCATCACCCTATTTATTTTGTAAATGAGATGTACATCGCCCTGATTCTATTTATTTGCTATTGTTTTCATGAGATGTTCTTCCCCTCGATTCTATTTATCGCCATCGTTCTCGTCTGTCCGTCTCCCCCGATTAGACTGTAAGCCCATCAAAGGGCAGGGACTGTCTCTATCTGATACCGATTTGTACATTCCAATAATAATGTTGGTATTTGTTAAGCGCTTACTATGTGCAGAGCACTGTTCTAAGCGCTGGGGTAGGCACAAGGGAATCAGGTTGTCCCACGTGGGGCTCACAGTCTTCATTCCCATTTTACAGATGAGGTAACTCAGGCACAGAGAAGTTAAGTGACTCGCCCAAAGTCACACAGCTGACAAGTGGCAGAGCCGGGAGTCGAACCCATGATCTCTGACTCCAAAGCCCGTGCTCTTTCCACTGAGCCACGCTGCTTCCAAGCACTTAGTACAGTGCTCTGCACATAGTAAGCGCTCAATAAATACGAATGAATGAATGAATGAATGAATGAATGAATGCGTCAGAAGGACCCGGATACTAATTCCAACTCCACCATTTCTCTGCTGTGTGAAGTTTGCTCAACTTCTCTGTTCTTCACCTTCCTTATCTGTGAAATAAGGATTAAGCCTGTGAGCCCCATGGGACACCTGGACCGATTAGCTTCTATCTACAACAACGCTGAGTACACTGCCTGGATAGAAAGCACTTAGAGACCGTTTCAAAAAAAAGGATACTGTGGCATTGAGGGTGGGGCAAAGATCAAATGCCCAGAGATCACAAATAATAATAATAATAATAATAATAATGATGATGATGGTATTTTTTAAACTCTTACTATGTGCCAAGCACCGTTCTAAGCACACTCCAAGGGCACAGATGATGCTGAAGGGAGAAGGAGACAGGGAAAAGTAGACTTAATAGAGGAAGGCTCTTGGAGGAGATGTGACCTCAGTAAGGCTTTGAAGATGGGGAGAGTCAGTCAATTAATCAATCAATCAACTGATCGATCGTATTTATTGAATGCTTATTGTGTAGGACATTGGACTAAGCCCCTGGGAGAGTACAACACAAGAAAATAACAGACACATTTCCTGCCCACAACGAGCTTACAGTCTAGAGGGGGGCAACAGATGTTACTATAAATAAATGAACACCGGATAAAGACGTAAGTGCTGTGGGCCTTGTTAGAGGTGGGTGGTGAATAAAGGGGGCGATGCGGAAGGGAGTGGGAAAGAGGAAATGAGGGCTTAGTCAGGGAAGGCCTCTTGGAGGAGGCGTGTTACTGATATGAAGAAGGAAAGCTCTCTAGGCAGGATGTGGATGAGAGATTTGTGGCGATATAGATGAGTTGGAGGCCCACTGAGAAGGTTGGCATTAAAGGAGCGAAGTGCGTGGGCTGGGCTGGAGTAGGAGAGTAGCGAGGCGCCTTAGGAGGGGGAGAGGTGCTGGAGTGATGATCTTTAACCTTCTGAAAGTCTCCAATTAGCTCTTCTGAAAACCAGGGAGCCCCAAGTTAGAATTTACTTGATGTACGTAGTATCCCAAGATTGGCAGAAAATTCCAAAGATCTGCTCTCCTGGCCCCTTTATTGCATAAATGACTTTCATTCACTCAATGAACAGTAATAATGGTGGTATTTGTTAAGCACTTACTATGTGCAAAGCACTGTTCTAAGCACTGGGGGGATACAGGGTGATCAGATTGTCCCACATGGGGCTCACAGTTTCAATCCCCATTTTACAGATGAGGTATCTGAGGCCCAGAGAAGTCAAGTGACTTGCCCAAAGTCACACAGCTGGCAAGCGGTAGAGCCGGGATTAGAACCCATGACCTCTGACTCCCAAGCCCAGGCTCTTTCCACTGAGCCGTGCTGCTTCTCAACAGTATTTCTCAACAGTATTTCTTGAATGCTTACGGGGTGCAGAGCACTGTAGTAAGTGCTTCGGGGAGGTCACCAGAGTTCGCAGAGTTGATCCCCGCTCTGGAGGAGTGTACGGTCTGGTGCAGAAGACACAAGAAAATGGTCTACATGTAAGGAGAAGAACTCCTCTAATAATTATTTCCAGAATCACTGAGACATGACATACTAAAGAAGGATACAGTAAAGTCAGCCGCACCTTACCATTAGACTTCGTTTCTTTAAAGGAGGAATATTGTCAGTGTGCCTTTCGGTCTTCCAAGTGAGTCAGACCCTGTGCGGAAAAAGTGTATTTTGTCATTTCCCATCCAGACGAAAAGGCTGACACTAAGTCAGCGTGGATTCTGCCGGCTTTGCTTTTGCAGACTGGCAGGTGTCCAGGAAATTTTCAGCTCCTTGGAGGTTAGTTTCCAGTCACCCGGTCGGTTGGAAATCACTCTTTCGAAGCTCTAGAATGGGTTTTAGACAGCCGGATGGCATACGGTGAGGTGGAATTGGGAATCCGAAACTCAATCAGTCATATTTATTGAGTACGTACTGTATGCAGAGTGCTGTACTAAGCACTAGGGAGAGGACGATACAACAGTGAAATGACACATTCCCTGCCCATAATGAGCTTTCACTGTAGAAGGGGAAACAGAAATAAACAAATGACGGATATGGACATAAGCGCTGCGGGGCTGGGAGGGGAGGTGGATAAATGGAGCAAGTCAGGGTGACCTAGAAAGGAGTGGGAGAAGAGGAAAGGGGGGCTTAGTTGGGGAAGGCTTTTTGGAAGAGATGGGACTGCAATGAGGCTTTGAAGTCAGGGAGAATCATTGTCTGTAGGATGGGAGGAGGTTCATTCATTCATTCATTCAATCGGATCTATTGAGCGCTTACTACGTGCAGAGCACCGTACTAAGCACTTGGAATGGACAAATCGGCAACAGATAGAGACAGTCCCTGCCCTTTGACGGGCTCACGGTCTAATCGGGGGAGACGGGCAGACAAGAGGTAGGACGTTGCAACCCAGAGGCAGGACGTGGATCGGAGGTTGGCGGCGAGATAGACGAAATCAAAATTCAGAGAGAAGGTTGACGTGAAAGGAGCAAAGTGTGCGGGCTGGGGTGGAGTAGGAGAGAAGGGAAGTGAGGGAGGAAGGGGTGAGGGGATGGACGGCTTTAAAGTCAATGGTGAGGAGTTTCTGTTTGATGCGTAGGCGGATGGGCAACCGCTGGAGGTTCTTGAGGAGAGGGGATCGATCAATCTTTAGAAATTTTAGAATGTGATTGATTTTTTTAGAAAAATGATCCAGGTGACAGAGTGAAGTGTGACCTAGAGTAGGGACAGAGAGGAGGCCGGGAGGCATAGCGAGGAGGGCAGAGAAAATATCACAACATGGCCACAGGCCGGGCTCTATCAAACTGAGAGTTCATGGACGCCGGACAAGCCAGCAAGGCACACTGCGGACAAGAAATGAAAGGCTCTCCTTCTAAAAGAAGTGTCAATTGCCCGTGTGTCTATATGTGGCAGTCAGTCGTATTTATTGAGCATTTACTGTGTGCAGACCCATTGGGAGAGTGTGATAGAACAAGATAACATTCCCTGCCCACAGTGAGCTTACAGTCTAGAGGGGGAGAGAGTAATATAAATAAATGAAATGACAGATATGGACGTAGGGCTGGAACGGGGGATGAATAAAGAAAGTTAGGGTGACGCAGAGGGGAGTGAGGGAAGAGGAAAGGAGGGCTTAATCAGGGACGACTTCTTGGAGGAGCTTCCCCTTATCCCTCTGCTCCCTCCGCTGCCTCTCCGCCCCCCTCTTTCGCCTCCCCTCAGCTAAACCCCCTTTTCCCCCCATTTCCCTCTGCTCCTCCCCCTCTCCCTTCCCCTCCCCTCAGCACTGTGCTCATTTGTCTATATTTTTATTACCCTATTTATTTTGTTAATGAGGTGTCCATCCCCTGGATTTTATTTATTGCGATTAGGTTTTCTTGTTTTTGTCCATCAGTCTCCCCCGATTAGACTGTAAGCCCGTCAGTAGGTAGGGATCGTCTCTATCTGTTGCCGAATTGTACAGTCCAAGCGCTTAGTACAGTGCTCTGCACATAGTAAGTACTCAATAAATGCTACTGAATGGAGGAGATGGGCCTTCAATAAGGCTCTGAAGATATATGTGTGGGTGTGTTCATGTAGGGGGGTGTCTGGGTGTGTATTTGGAGATGTATTTGAAAGATATATTACCTTTCTTTCCCTCTATACTGTAAGCTCATTAGGGGTAGGAACACGTCTGTTAATTCTGCTAAACTGTACTCTCCCAAGCATTAAGAGAAGCAGCGTGGCTCAGTGGAAAGAGCCCGGGCTTGGGAGTCAGAGGTCATGGGTTCTAAGCCCGGCTCCGTTGCTTGCCAGCTGTGTGACTTTCTGCAAGTCACTTAACTTCTCTGTTGTACCTCAGTTACCTCATCTGTAAAATGGGGATTAAAAACTGTGAGCCCCCCCGTGGGACAACCTGATCACCTTGTTGTATCCCCCCCAGCGCTTAGAACAGTGCTTTGCACATGGTAAGCGCTTAACAAATATCACCATTATCATTTAGCCAAGTGCTTTGCATATAAGAAGCGTTTGGTAAAAACTACTCATGCATTGATTGATTTCCTTTAGACTGTAAACTCCTCTAGACAGTAAGTCAAGAAGCAGCATGGTGTAGTGGATAGAGCCCGGGCCTAGGAGTCAGAAGGCCGTGGGTTCTAATCCTGGCTCTACCACTCGTCTGCTGTGTGACCTTGGGCAAGTCGTTTTGTTTCTCTGGGCCTCAGTTCCCTCATCTGTAAAACGGGGATTGAGACTTTGAGCCCCACGGGGGACAGGGTCCGTGTCCAATCCGATTTGCTTGCATCTGCCTCAGTACTTAGTACAATGCTTGGCACAAGGTAAGCCCTTAGCAAGTACCGTAATTATCATCATTGGGCGGGGACTGTCTCTATCTGTTGCCGAATTGTACATTCCAAGCGCTTAGTACACTGCTCTGCCCATAGTAAGCGCTCAATAAATATTATTGAATGAATCACTAATAATTATTGTAATAGTAATCTATTAATTATTATTATAATTATTAATAATAGTAAGTTCACTGTGGGCAGGGAAAGTATCTACTGACCTTGTTGTCTCCCCAGCATTTAGAACAGTGCTCTGTGTGCGGTAAGTGCTCAATAAATACCATTGATTGAATAAGAATTGTGAGTCGTCGGAGGGTCATGGGTTCTAATCCCGGCTCCGCCTCTTCTCTGTTTTGTGACCTTGGGAAAGTCACTTCACTTCTCGGCGCCTCAGTCCCCTCATCTGTAAAATGGGGATTGAGACTGTGAGCCCCATAAGGGACAGGGTCTGTGTCCAACCCCATTCGCTTGGATCCACCCCAGCGCTTAGGACAGTACCTAGCACATGGTAAGTGCTTAACAAATACTATAATAATAATAATAATCAAGGAGACTAAAGCAAATACAGAACCAGGTGCTGCAAATATCAACCCAGACAGCAAAACAAACACTAGTTCTCCTCCCTTGGTGCCCAGACTGAGAATTCCAGACTTTAAATTCATTCGATCATTCAATCGTATTTACTGAGTGCTTCCTGTGTGCAGAGCACTGTACTAAGCTCTTGGGAGAAGTCAGTACAACAACAGACACATTCCCTACCCAGTGATTTTACAATCTGGGGGGGGTGCAGAGGCGGTGGGGGAGGGGAGAAGGGAGCGGTGGGAGACAGACATTGATATAAATAAATAAATCATTGAGGTATTTGTTAAGCACTCATCATTCATTCAATTGTATTGACTGAGCGATTACCGTGCGCAGAGCACTGTACGAAGCGCTTGGAAAGTACAGTGAGGCAACAAAGAGAGAGACCATCCCTGCCCACAATGGGCTTACGATCTAGGGCTGGGGGGGGTTGGGGGTGGGGTGAGGGACATCGAGACAAGTAAACAGGAATCAATATAAATAGAATTATAGATATAAACACATACACATAAGTACTGTGGGGCGGGGAGGTGGAGGAAGAGCAAAGGGAGCCATTCAAGGTGACACGGAAAGGAGGGGGAGCTGAGGAAAAGGGGGCTTGGTCTAGGAAAGCCTCTTGGAGGAGGTGAGCCTTCAGTAGGGCTTTGAAGAGGGGGAGAGAGCTAGTTTGGCGGAGGTGAGGAGGGAGGGCGTTCCAGGTCAGAGGTGGGACATGGACCAAGGCCTGACGGAGGGACAGGCGAGAACGAGGCCCCGGGAGGAGGCGAGCGGCGGCAGAGGGGCGGAGTGCGTGGGCTGGGATGGAGGAGGAGAGAAGGGAGGGGAGGGAAGAAGGGGCAAGGGGATGGACAGATATAAAGCCGATAGTGGGGAGGTTTTGGCGGATAGGGAGGTGGATGGGCAACCACAGGAGATTTTTGAGGAGGAGGGAGACGAGCCTTGAACGTTTCTATACAAAGAAAATCCAGGCAGCGGAGTGAGGTATGGACTGAAGCGGGAAGAGACAGACTGCATCCAGCACTGTGCTCCACACTAGAGTAGATCCAGATAATGATAAATCCTTTATTTTCCTTATTTCCTCTTTTCCCACTCCCTTTCCCATTCCTCTTCTGCTTGGTTTCGCACCCTTTATTCACCCCACCTTCGGCCCCACAGCACTTACATACCCGTCAGAAATTCATTCAGTCATTTGAACGTCTTTCTCGCCCTTTAAGCCGTAAGCTTGTTGTGGACAGGGAACTCGTCTTCCAACTCCATTCTCTTGTGCTCTCCCAAGTGCTGAGTACAGTGTTCGACATATAGTAAGCACTCAATAAATACAATGGATTGATGGATTGAATATGTCCCAAACGGAGCTCTTCATCTTCTCACCCAAGACCATTTATTTATTTGTCTATAACAATGTCTTTCTCCCCTTCTAGACAGCAGGGAATGTGTTTACTGCTGTATTGCACGCTCCCAAGCACTTAGTACAGTGCTTTGCACACGGTAAGCGCTCGGTAAATATGATCGAATGAATGAATATGATTGAATGAGTCCTCCATCTCCTCCCACCGTTACCAGCATCACCTCCCTATCCGTGTCTTGAGCTGTGACAACCCGTGACTCTGTTGTGGGCAGGGATGGTCTCTCTTTATTGCCGTACTGTACTTTCTAAGTGCTTAGTACAGTGCTCTGCACACAGTAAGTGCTCAATAAATACGACTGACTGACCGAATGAATCTTTCCACTCTTTCCATTCTCATACTAAGACTGTCATTCCATCTTGTGGGTTCTTTCCTCACAGTATCACCTCAGTCATTCAGTCAGTCGTATGTACTGAGCGCTTACTGTGTGCAGAGCACTGTTCTAAGTGCTTGGGAGAGTACGACAGAACAAGGAACAGACCCATCCCCCGCCCACAACGAGTTTACAGTCTCTACAGTCCTCCCTTCATCCAAACCACAACCAGGCTGGTCCGTGTCTCTCTCGCTCTCTCCCTCCCTCTTTCTCTCGCTTTTTCTCTCCCTCTCTCTTTCTTAATGTTGGTATTTGTTAAGTGCTTATCATGTGCAGAGCACTGTTCCAAGCGCTGGGGTATACAGGCTAATCACGTTGTCCCACAAGAGGCTCACAGTCTTCATCCCCATTTGATAGATGAGGTCACTGAGGCACAGAGAAGTGAGGTGCCTTGCCCACAGTCACACAGCTGACAAGCGGCAGAGTGGGGATTCGAACACAGGACCTCTGACTCCCAAACCCGGGCTCTTTCTACTGAGCCACGCTGCTTCTCTTTCTTTCCCTCTTTCTATCTCTCTCCCCTCTTTTTCTCTCTTTCTCTCCCTCTTATCTTTCTCTCCACGTCGCTATCCCTCTCTTTCTCTTCTTCTATCCTCTCTCCCTCTTTCTGTCCGTCTCTCTCTCTCTCTCCCTTTCATTTTCTCTCTCCCTTTCTCTCCCTCTCCATCTCTCTCCATTTCCCTTTTTATATATATATATATATATGTATATACATATACAGACACATTAATTCAGTGGATGGGTTCAGTAAATGCATAAGGACTAGAAATAGCAGATGGATTTGTCTGGGGCTGGAGATATACATGGACACAAACACACACACACACGCATCCGTAAATACGATCGGCTTGGTTCATGTGGCTCAAATTACCATGACACGGTAAGAGCTGACATGAAGAGCTAAGGACACGTTTGCAGACCTAGGGAGGTTGTGACTTCAAAGTAAATTACCTGAAGCCTACGTTGATAGGAAAAGTATCCGGGTTGCATTCAAAGGAACTAATTTTGATAAAACGTCTCTAGCACAAGGCATGTGGAATCAACAGATGGTAGAGTGAATCTGGGCTTTACCCACACGAAAAGACACTAACGACCGGAGTGTGTCTTTGGTGAAAGATGACAACTGCGCCAAATGCTAAGAAGGTCCCAGAAAATTCCGGTACATTCTTTAGCGCTGTGTGTCCCCGAATGAGAGTTGAGATATTTCCAGTAAGAACCTCCCACTCCACCAGGTAGTTTTAAAAAATGTACCCATCGATCAATGGTATCGATTGAGCACTTAACTGTGTGGAGAGCACCGGTCTAAGCAGTTGGGAAGGAACCACGGCTCCAGACTTTAACAACTCCTTCTAGACTGTGAGCTCGGTGTGGGCAGGGTAAGTGTCTGTTCACTGTTGCATTGTGCACACCCAAGCGCTTAGTACAGTGCTCTGCACCCTGTAAGCGCTCAATAAATACCATTGAATGAATGACAGTAGGCAGTAGAGAGGACAGTAGAGTAGGCGGACACAGGCCCCGCTCTCAAGGAGCTTACAATTTAGAGTACAAGAGCCAGTGTTCATTCATTCAATGGTATTTATTGAGCGCTTACTATGTGCAGAGCACTGTACTAAGCGCTTGGAATGAACAAGTCGGCAACAGATAGAGACGGTCCCCGCCGTCTGACGGGCTCGCGGTCTGATCGGGGGAGACGGATGGACGAGAACGATGGCGATAAATAGAGTCGAGGGGAAGAACGTCTCGTAAAAACCGATGGCGGCTAAACAGATTCAAGGCGATGTACATTTCATTAACAAAATAAATAGGGTAATGAAAATATATACAGTTGAGTGTTCTTTTACTGGGAGTAATTTATCAATCATCAATCATATTTATTGAGCGCTTACTGTGTTCAGGGCACTGTACTAAGCACTTGGAAAGTACAATCCAGCAGTAGAGACAATCCCTGCCCATACCGGGCTTAGAGTCTAGAAACCTAGAGCACTACATAGAGAAGCGGCGTGGCTCAATGGAAAGAGCCCGGGCTTCGGAGTCAGAGGTCGTGGGTTCGAATTCCGGCTCCGCCACTGGTCAGCTGTGTGACTGTGGGCAAGTCACTTAACTACTCTGGGCCTCAGCTACCTCATCTGTAAAATGGGGATTAACTGTGAGCCTCACGTGGGACATCCTAATGACCCTGTATCTACCCCGGCGCTTAGAACAGTGCTCTGCACGTAGTAAGCAGCGTGGCTCAGTGGAAAGAGCATGGGCTTTGGAGTCAGGGCTCACGAGTTCGAATCCCAGCTCTGCCACTTGTCGGCTGTGTGACTGTGGGCGAGTCACTTCACTTCTCTGTGCCTCAGTTCCCTCATCTGTAAAATGGGGATTAAGACTGTGAGCCCCACGTGGGACAACCTGATTCCCCTATGTCTACCCCAGCGCTTAGAACAGTGCTCGGCACATAGTAAACGCTTAACAAATACCAACATTATTAAGCGCTTAACAAATACCAACGTAATAATAATACAGTAACTAAGGGAAGCATGACAGCGGGAAACAGCAAAGCCGAGAGGATAGAACATGGGCCTGGGAATCAGAGGACTTGATTTCTAATCCCTGCTCCACCTCTTGTCTGCTGTGTGACCTTGGGCGAGTCACTCAACTTCTCTGTGCCTCAGTTCCCTCATCTGTAAAATGGGGATTAGGACCGCGACACGTGAGACAGGGACTGTGTCCAAACCGATTTGCTTACATCTATCCCAATGCTTAGTACGGTACCCATTCCAAGCGCTTAGTACAGTGCTCTGCGCACAGCAAGCTCTCATTAAATACAATTGAATGAATAGTAAGGACTTAGCAAATACCATCAAATAATAGCATTGGGTTAAGTACTTGGGAGAGCACTAAAGATCAGAGTTGGTAGACACATTCCCTGCCCAAAAGGAGCTTACAGTCTAGAGGGGGAGACAAGCATGAATAAAAATGAGTCAATTATGGATATGTGCATTCAACAAATACCATGGATGGTGATGAAACGCTTTGGGGCTGAGGGTGGGATGAAGGAAAGGTACAAATCTAAGTGCAAGGGCATAAACTGGACCTCGGGCGTGCAAAAGAAAGTTGATTCTGGGAATTGCTATCATACGGAAGTATCGGATAACAATGGTGGGTTCTGAAGGTTGAGTCGTCTCCTGGGGATTTGGGAAGATAGAGTCGAATCCCCAGTGCTGAAGAGGAATGGCGAAAGCTCGCTATCTTCAACGGAGGGTGCCTTAGGGAGACATGCCCAGAGATCGGATTGGCTCTGGGGCCAACTTCCCTCGAGAGATTTTATTGATTCTTCTCTATTGAGGTCTTACTGAAAATCCCACATGCTTTGCTCAACCCCATTTCACAGATGGGGAAACATAGACACAGAGAAGTTAAGTCAGTTCCCGAAAGGCGCGCAGTAGACAAGTAGCAGAGTCAGGATTAGAATCCCCATCTGCTGACTCTTTGCCTTGTGATCTTTTCCCTAGATCATGCCGCTTCGTGAGGATCATGGAACAAGGAGGCAAAAGCCAAAATTGTCCCAGGTGCCACAATTAACAAACACGCCAACACGATGAGGGACAATTTCTAAGTGTGTTTGTGTGTGGGTGTGGGTGTGTGCATGTAAAGCGGGCCTGGATTGTGGGCCCTGCCTTGGATACGGATCATCCATTGTAACAATAATAATATTAATCGTAGTATTTGTTAAACACTTACTTTGTGCCAAGCACTGGGGTGGATACAAGCAAATCGAGTTGGACGCAGTCCCCGTGCCAAGTGGGTCTCACGGTCTCAGTGGCCATTTTACAGACCAGATAACTGAGGTCCGGAGAAGTGAAGTGACTCTCCCAAGGCTACACAGCCGACAGGTGGTGGAGCCGGGCCTAGAACCTCTGATCTTCTGACTCCCAAGCCTGTGCTCTATCCAATCAATTAATCAATCAGTGGTCTTTACTGTGTGCTTTCTAGGTGCAGAGCACTGTGCTAAGCGCTTGGGAGAGTGCGATAAAATAGAATCAGTGGACCCATTCCCTGCCTTTAACGAGCTAACAGTCTAGATGGGGAGACAGACATTGATATAAATCAATACTATATAGTGTATAATTTCAATAATTTAATTTCGATGTTGGACGGATGTATCCAGAGGTGAGAGAGAAGCTGAAGGGATGGGGCTGGGAGGAATTGGAGCTCCTGAGTCATTCATTCATTCATTAAATTGTATATACGGACACTTTTGGCGTGCAAAACACTGTACCTAGCGCTTTGGAGAGTACGATATGACAATAAACAGACAGTTCCCTTGCCCACAACGAGCTTGCAGTCTGGAAACGAGCTGACAGTCAGGATTTCTAAAGTATGCAGCGAGTGGCTACCAACCCAGCTTCCGGGCTAACATGTCCCTCCCCCAGGGGCCTATTTTGGGGCTCTCATAACAGCAGAGAGCCATGGCTGAGCCCCACGGGAGACTGGCTGGTCAGCTTTGCCCTGGAAAGAGGGCATGTTCACTCAGCCCAACTGTTCTGAATTCAGAGAATGCAATAGTAATAAAAATAATAATTCAAATCCCTCCTGAAGGCTCACCTCCTCCAAGAGGCCTTCTCAGACTAAGCCCCCCTTTTCCTCAGCTCCCACTCCCCTCTATGTCTCCCCAACTTGTTTCCTTTGCTCTACCCCCCTTCCTGCACCACAGCACTTGTGTATATATGCACATTATCTATAATTCTATTTATTGATCTTGATGCCTGTTTACTTGTTTTGATGTGCATATATCTATAATTCTATTGATTTATAGTGATGCCTGTTGTTTTGATGTCTGTCTCCCCGCTTCTAGACTGTAAACCCGGTGTGGGCAGGGATTGTCTCTTTTTATTGCTGAATTGTACTTTCCAGTGCTTAGTACGGTGTACTGCACACAGAAAACTCTAAATAAATACAACTAAATGAATGAATGAATGGTATTTGTTAAGCGCTTACTAAGTGCCTAGCACTGCTTAAGCACTGTCCGTCTGTCTCCCCTGATCAGACTGTGAGCCCGTCAAAGGGCAGGGACTGTCTCTATCTGTCACCGATCTGTACATTCCAAGCGCTTAGTACAGTGCTCTGCACATAGTAAGTGACCAATAAATACTATTGAATGAATGAATGAATGAATGAATGAATGAATAGATACAAGGTCATCAGGTTGTCCCACGTGGGGCTCACAGTCTTAATCCCCATATTACAGATTAGGTAACTGAGGCCCAGAGAAGTTAAGTGGCTTGCCCAATTCACTCAGCAAACCCTCAAGCCCAGGCATCTGCCATTATGCCACTGTTAATCATTTTATTTTATTTTATGTAATTTTTTTAGGTGTATTGATGTCTCTTTATTTGTATCGAGGTCTATCTCCCCCTCACCCCCAACCCCAGAGCACAAACTCCTTGTGGGCAGGGATTGTCAGTGTTTACTGTCATATTGTACTTTCCCAAGCATTTATTGCAGTGCTCTGCACACAGTAAACGCTTAATAAATACAATTTAAATGAATGAATTAATGAATCATTGGTGTCTAGTTCTGTCTACCATTCCTGGCGGGAAGCTGAAGAGGATATTCCTTGGAGATCAATCCAGACTCTTTCTAAAGCAATAAATTCACTAAATACAAACAAAATGAAAGATCGGTGGGAAAAAAAAAATTGCCATGGATGCGCTATTCTACAGATGCAGAAGGCTAACAGAATTTCTTGCCTTCAAATAAATGTCCTGAAAAGCTTGACATAAGACCAGTGCAAATGCATAAATTATCTCAACAGCTTTTCTGTCACCTTCACTGCTCTTTTTAGAGGTCTGAAGAAAAGAAACAGAATCCATCACACGCTTCCTCATTATTCTGGAAAACCAGGCGTACAACAACGGACCGAAAGACAACGCTCAGGTGATTTATGGTTTGGTTGCCGGAGACGGGTCCGAGCCCTCTCCGTGTCGAAAACGGGGTTTTGATCCATTACAGTGCACAGCTAGGAGTCTATCAGGGTTGCAGCTCCCAACTACAGAGGCATTCATCAAACTTGAAAATATATTTATTTCCCCTCCCTTGTAGAAGCCGGGCCGGACGACGCAGGTCCTCATTTTTCTTATTTTCAGATGGATTGTTTGATTCTCCGATCTGCCACTTACTCGGATCACATTCTGCTTTTTGGAAATGGGATAAGCAGAATCGCCGACGGGTTTGTTGCGGAAATATAGTTTTTCCTTGGCTCTACCCAAACTCCTCGTGGGCAGGGAATGTGTGGGTCCCTTCATTTGTACTGCCCAAGTGCTTAGCTCGGTGCAGAACACCCAGAGGGAGCTCAAGAAATGCTACTACTATTATTAATAATAATAATAATTACGGTATTTGTTGAATTCTTACTTTATGCCAAGCACCGTACTAAGTGCTGGGGTGGATACAAGATAATTGGATCGGACAGAGTCCCCATCCCAAGTGGGGCTCACAGTCTTAATCCCCATTTTACAGATGAGGTAACTGAGGCACAGAGAAGTGAAGTGACTTCTAGATCAAACAGCAGACAAGTGGCAGAGCAGGGATTAGAACCCATGACCTCCGACTCCCAGACCCGGGCTCTAGCCACTACACCGTGCTACTTCTCTATGATTCCCACTGCTTAGCTCAGGGCAGTGCACCTTAGTAGGAGATCAATATAATGCTAATACGATTCCAAATGCTTAGCACAGTGCTTAGGTAGTCATAATAATAATGACGGTATTTGTTAAGCATTTACTATGTGCCAAGCACCATTCTAAGCACCAGGGAGATACAAATTAATCAGGTTGGACTTGGTCCCTGTCCCATGTGGAGCTCACAGTCTTAATCCCCATTTTACAGATGAGGGAAATGAGACCCCGAGAAGCGAAATGATTTTTCCAAGATCATACAGCAGACATGTGGCGGAGTTGGGATTGGAACCCAGGTCCTTCTGATTTCTAGGCCTGTGCTCCATCCACTAAGCAACACTCCTTCTCCAAACTAAGCGGCTGCGGATTCTAATTCCAGCTCCGCTAATTGTCTGCTGTGTGGTCTTGGACAAGTCACTTCACTTCTCTATGCATCAGTCCCTCATCTGTAAAGTGGGGATTGAGACGGTGAGACCCATGTGGGACAGGGACTGTTTCCAACCCAATTTGCTTGTATCCGCCACGGCACTTAGAACAGTGTTTGGCAACTAGTAAATGCTTAATAAATCCCATAATTAGCGTGGCTTAGTGGAAAGAGCCCGGGCTTGGGAGTCAGAGGTTGTGACTTCTAATCCCGGCTCTGCCGCTTGCCAGCTGTGTGACCTTGGGCAAGTCACTTCACTTCTCTGTGCCTCAGTTCCCTCATCTGTCAAATGGGGATGAAGACTGTGAGCCTCACGTGGGACGACCTGATGAACCTGTATCTACCCCAGCGCTTAGAACAGTGCTCTGCGCATCGTAAGCGTTTAACAAATACCAACGTTATTACTTAATTTCTCATCTGTAAAATGGGGAAGAAGACTGTGAGCCCCACATGGGACAACCTGTGTACCTTGTATCTACCCCAGCACTTAGAACAGTGCTGGGCACATAGTAAGTGCTTAACAGATACCAACATTATCATTATTATTGTTATTATTATCCTTACAAGTTCCATGCCAGACAGGGGATCCTTATGATCCGATAACCTTGTCTCTACCCCAGGGTTTAGCACATAGTAAGTTGTTAATAAATGTCATAATTATCACCACGCTCCATTGAGAATCCATTGAGGAGCAGCGTTCCCTAGCGGATAGAGCCCGGGTTGGGCGCTGGGTTCTAATCCTGGACTCGTCACTTGTCTGTTGTTTGTGTAAGTCACTTCATTTATCTGGGCCTCAGATAGCTCATCTGTAAAATGGGCAGTAAGACTTTGAGCCCCATATGGGGAGGGACTGTGTCCAACACAATTTGTTTGTATCCACCCTATTGCTTCGTTCAGTGCCTAGCGCGTACTGAACATTTGACAATAAAAGAAAAAAAAAATGGGATTAACAGGGACACCATTCACAGAAGAATGAGAAAGAACAAATGGGGATAAAATGTTTTACTCAAAATAGATCAAGTAAAAAGCCAAAGGAAAAATTCTTCACTGTTACATTCTCTGCCATCGGTCACTAGCAGCAACGATGGAGAAGAGAAAAGCAGATGTATTAACCCCAATTCCCTGGATGTTTGAAATATTATGATAGCGCAGACGCTCATCTTTAAATATTCTAAGTCTTTAAAGCTTTCCAAAGTGTTCCTAGTTCATCCTAGAGGGAAGGCAACTTCTTGATATAAAGGCGACACATCCGATATCCCACAAAATCCAATTCACTTATCTCTTTACGGTGAAAAATATGAAGAATTTCCCCAATTTTTATACAAAGGAATGATAGACTAATGTAGTCCTATGAGACGCTCTGCCTTTAGCATATTAAGTTTCGGGGGAATTCTAACGAAAATAATCAGTGAATAAAACTGAATGGCTGTCTCTAACACTTCATTTTTATTTATAATCTTCTCAGCAGTCAGCCGGAAACACAGATCCTAATACAAATTGCAGTTAGGAGGAAGCCGCATGGCTGAATGGTGAAAGCACGAGCTTGGGAGGCAGAGGACCTGAGTCTAATCGAGTGCTTAGTACAGTGCTCGGCACACAGTGACCGCTCAATAAATACAATTGACCGACTAATCCCTGCTCCACCGGGGACTGTAGGACCCTGGGCAAGTCACCTCACTTCCGTAAAATGAGGATTAAGACTGTGAGCCCCAAGTGGGATATGGATGGTGCCCAACATAGGCGAGGAGCGGGGCTGGTGGGGGGGTCTGGCCCTTGCCGAGGCCAGCGTGCGTGAATGTGCGTGTGCAAGGCGGGTGTGCAGGTGCAAGGGGGGTGTGCATGTGCAAAGCGGGTGTGCATGTGCGTGTGTGCCTGTTTCACTCCATTTTTCTCTGTCTGTCTCCCCCGATTAGACTGTGAGCCCATCACTGGGCAGGGATTGTCTCTATCTGTTGCCGAATTGTACATTCCAAGCGCTTAGTACAGTGCCCTGCACAGAGTAAGCACTCAATAAATACTACTGAATAAATGAATGAGTGAATGAACCTGATGATCTAGCAACTCTTCCAGTGCTTAATTCAGAGCCTGGCACATAGTAAGCACTTAGCAAACAAGTACCATTGAAATTAAAAGGAGTTAAGGAGGATGCAGAAAAGAAGGTGAAAAAATAGGTTCGAGAGAGAAGAGAAAACTTCGCTCCAGCTTTATAGTCTCCCAATGATTAGTACTCTCACATTTCTCAGGTTTGGGGCTCGAATTACTAGATTAGTTCCAAAAGAAATCAAAATTCTTGAACAAATATTGCCTTCTCCTGGATCTTCTTCTATATCTCTGGATGCTCATTCTGTCTTTTTCAAGGGCTCCTCTTCCGCCTCCCACTTCCTAACTGTGGGGCTCCCTCAAGGTTCAGTTCTGTGTCTAATCTCCATCTACACCCACTCCTTTGGATAATTCATTTGCTCCCGTGGCTTCATCTGTCATCTCTTATGTAGATGATTCTCAAATCTTCATCTCCAGCCCTGATCTTTTCTCCTTCTCTGCAGTCTCACATTTCCTCCTGCCTTCAGTACACTGCTACTTGGATTTCTAATCGACACCTCAAATGTGACATGTCCAAAACAGAACTCCCAATCCTCTCACCCAAACTCTTTCCTCTCCTTTTCTTTCCCATCAGTCGTAGACAGCACCACCAACCTTCCCGTCTCGTAAACTCAAAATCTTGGCATTATCCTCAACTCATCTCCGTCACCAAATCCTGTTGGCTCGATGTTTATGACAATGCTAAAATCCTCCCTCTCCTCTCCAACTAACCCGTTACCACGGTAATC